>NW_024344240.1:22286335-22886335 GCF_902729225.1 Pteropus medius
CACACACACACACACACATAGACACACAGATACACACGCGCGCACGCGCGCGCGGCTCCACGAGGCTCCTGCAGCTGCACGAGTCCCCTCCCCCGCCCCGCATTCCCAGGTGGGATGACGCGGGGGCTGGGACCCAGGCCCGGCTGAGAAGAGCAGGTGGCCGAGGTGGGGTCCTGCCTATGCCGAGGGTGATGTATGAGTGCTCACGGGCGCAGGCTGAGTCCTCTCTCGTGAAGAGTGCACAGGAGTTGGTCAGGGAAAATGCAGGAAGAAGGCTCTGGCTAGGGGGCTTGGTAACATCCAGAAGGAGCCTTTATCCTACGGTAAAACACTGCGCATGGGGCAGCGTCCCCTGGGCTTGTGCAGAAGTCTGCACTACCGACCTGGGCTACCACAGTTGGCAAAGAAGACTAGAAAACTTGGGAAAGGAGCCCACTTCTCTTCTCTGCCATCAGCAAGAGAGAGCGAGAGCACTGGAGGAAGGCAGGGCCAAGTCCTACTCAGCTCTGCGTCCCCAGCACCAAGGCCAAGTGAAAGAGAGCTACCACAACTGGCTGTGGCCGAGGGAAGGAAGACATATGCGAAGAGTCCCAGGGCTGTAAGCGCTAAACAAATATAAGGGGCTGTTACTACCGGTCTCAGGTGGGGACATGGTATCGACAAGGGCCTTCCCAAGTTGGCCCCCTCTGTCTTTTTTTTTTTTCTCTTCTCCCCAACTCACACCTTGTTCAGTGAGAATGGCCTCCCCATTGTCATTCTGCCTTCATTTCTGCTTATAAATGAGTTTGTGCCAGTAACTATTTTCTCAGCAACTGAGGTCCTAGGAGGCGGAGGAGAGGGAAGGTGCAGGGAGTGAAGGACAACAGGCAGATAAGAGAGAAGAGAAGGCTGCCCAGTTTAACAGTTCTGCTCCCTCCTGGTCACATTTGTCAAAAAGGCACTGAAGTCTCACTCCAATCCATTAACAAAGTTTCACTGAGGTCCCATCAGGGTACCCAGTAGAATCATTATCAGAGTAATAAGAGCAACTCAGATTTTTAAGTCCTCACTGTACTCCAGGCACCAGGCACTCACCAAATCCTCATGATAACCCTATCTGATGGCTATGGTTATTAGTCCATTTCACTGATAAGGAAATGTGTGATTCCAAAGCCCATGTTCTTTACTCTCTTGGGCTCTAAACCTACTTCCTGCACTTGGGAATCTTCCAGTCTAACAGACAATATCTAAAAGCACACAGAGAACCTGAAATCACATGTCCTGGTGAGAGGTCATTAGACAAAATGACCCTATGGAAGGGACGAAAGAGAGAGATGTGGTCAGGGTGGTATTGCTGGCCTGATGATCAGCCTAGGTGAGTCCCCAAGGAGTTGGCCCTGAGTTATCTCACAGAGGGTTAGAAAAAGGAAGACGGTGAAGGGAGAATGTAGTCTGTAAGCCGGGAAGCTCACCCATGAAAAGAGACAGCCTGGACAATGCTGGGAAAGGAGCTGTATGTAGGAAGGCAGATGACATCTGTCCTCCTCCCTCCCACCATGAACAAACCATGCATTCATAATAGATTGTTCATCAAGGCAAGACACTAAGCAAGAGCCCTGGAAAATAGAGAGATGTGTGAGATATGGCCGTGGGCCTCAAGGAGCTTATAAGATAGCCAAAGAGACCAGCCTCTACCCCCACTCCAAGTAAGTACCTACAGAATCCCAAATCGGAGTGAGATAGCAAGCATGTACCCAGGTAGGACCACCAAAGAGCTGTGCCTTCTGCCCTCTCCCTGGAGAAGGGATCTCTGGAGTGGATGTGGACGAGAAGCCAGGAGGAGGGAGGGCATTATCTAGAAAAGAGTGGTATGGTGCATTCGGGGGTCATGAGGACTCAGGCCTGACTGAAGCAGAAGAATGTGCCTGAGAGTCAAAGTGAGCTACTGTGCGAGGTGTTGCATGACACATGAAAAGTCTGGACTTCACCTGGGAGCTTCCCAAGCAGTGGGGGCACATGACAAAATTGGTGCTCTAGGAAGCTGGGCCTGGCAACAGGGCAGAGGGGAGACAAGAATAACAGATGCCGTGGTTTACCTGTTTCTTAGATTTTGGGCGCAGAAGGAGCCGCCAGAGAGAAAAGGTGAGCTAATATACCATCTTTCATGCTCCCTCCTGATCATCAACCACTCACCATGCTCAGGAGAGCTGGCAGGTACAGACTGCCCTTGAGGATCTCTGAGCATGTGCACAAGGCAGAGCTGCCTTTTCTTTCCCTTTCTTCCTTGTTTTTAAATGACAAAAAAAGTGAAGCAAGTACAGAATTCCCAGAGGGTAGGAAGAGAAGTGAATACATGAAATCAACATGCAACTTCTCTGCTGACTGGCAACCGAGAGATGTGGGCCTCAGAGTAAATGCCAAGCACTCTCTGCCTCTCAGAATTTCTCAGGCTTACAGTGTGAGACAGAACTGTGTTTGGTCTCTCACTCACCCACACACAATCAGAACTGATGGGCCAACACAGGTCCCCTTTCAGACCTGTGCTGATTATTTCTGTACTGGACAATGTGTGCAGCTAGTGAAGTATCTTGTCCCTCTGAGCCTCAAACAAGGCAGCCCCGCCCAGAATTTACAATAGACATGAAGTGGCACTTGCTATCCTAAGGAATGTGTGAGATGGGCTGCCATGGTAAGAGAAGGGAGACTCACTTCACCCCAGTGTTTAAACTCCAAAACCAGGATCTTCTTCAGCAATATAGAAAATACTGTAATTCAGCAAACCATTTACCTACAGTGCCAAGAGCGGGGGCTGTAGAGGTCTGTAGCAGAGAGCCCACATCCCAGATGTCTGCATGCAGATTCACTTGGCAGGGGATGGTGAGGAGGGGCAGAGGAAAGGGCCAGTTTCTACTTTGCTATGAAAATTAAACAACTAGAACATCACGTTGTTACCACTTGGCCAGGATTCAAGAAGAACAATGATGGTGAAAGGGTTCAGGTAGAAAAGAACTAAAGGTAGTTTTGTTTGTTTTTTCATTTGTTTAGTTTGAGCCCAGTGAGGAAAACAAATAAACAAACAAACAGTGTTTAGTTGCAGTGGGAAGGGTCACAGTGAGATGGAGAAATAACTTGCTCAGGATAGTCTACCAGAGATGGCCGGGGTACCTCCTTCTCTATGGAGAGACTTGCTCCTCCCGGGCTCCCCAGCTCTTTTTTCAGGCTGCAATTACTGTTTGCCCACCTGTCTCTGCTCTGGCCACTGGGCTTCTCAAAGAAGGCGGGGCTGTGTCTTAATCATTTCATCACCACCCCCACCCAATGTCACAGTGACCACCACAGGGCAAGTACTCAGAAAGTGCTGGTAAGTAGAGAGAAAAGGAAGACTTCCATGCCTAAGCCCTGTGTTCTCTCTAAGGACAGCCCAAGAGCCCCAAATTCATTAACCAGAGGATGGGACCCGAGCCAGAAATCTATGGAACTGTTCCTGGAAAGCGGACTATCTGAGGGCATCAGAACCTGACAAGGGAACTCAGGAAATTTAAAGGCTCTGCTACAGATGACAGAGTGTAAATGCCATGCAGTCACCTTTTCTGGTCACAGCTGTGTCCCTAGCACACAGCCTGGAATAAACGGAGAAATGGACAGACAATTAAATAAGGGGGCCATTTTGGAGGAAGAGTGAAGAAATGTAGGAGGTGAGGAAAAAAGAGAAGACTAAGATAGGAACAGGACAGAGGACAGCTGCTCTGGGCCCCCTCCCCTCCTGGTGGGCCACACCTTTTGGAGCAGCTGTCGGGACAATGCAGGTCTGCCACCCGCTGAACCTGAACCGATAGGAGGCTCGTGCAGACTTCCCAGTGCTGCAGCCACATCTCAGGGTCCAAGAGCGGCTGTGGTCAGCCCTTGTCTGAGGTCACCACTAGCTACTGAGAAAACATGACTGTGAAGAGACCCTCGGCTGTGTGTCCGCACTCCACAAGTGACAGGTGAGCATGCTGATCAGAGCATGCACTGGTGAGACTGTAGACAGCTTAGCTCCAAGGAAACAGGGTCAGAGCTATGGGCCTGCCGTACTACTCCGACCCAGCCAGGAGTACTAAAAATGAGGCTTCCACATTGTAAGGAGCCAGCTGAGATGTGTGCATGGATCATCAATGCCACTCAGCACACACCACGTGCCCTAGTAGCTGTAGGTCAGCTAGGCCCGGCTCTGTGAGAAAGGATGGCATCTCCTCAGACACCTTCAGTGACCTCTGTCAATACCTACCACCCGACCCAACACAGGGAACAAAGCTCTGGCAAATAATGTCATGGAAACACTCTGGGCTTTGGGACTAGACAGATCTGTACCCAGATCCCATCTGGAGTGAGTTACTCAAATGCTGGGTAACCCAGAATGACCACTTACCTGCTCCGTATCTCAGTTTCCCTAACTATAAAATGGAGATAATAATACACACCTTCCCAAGCAGTACGTAAGCAATAGAGATGAGGAAGGTTGGGGGAGAATCAAAAGGATAAAAGGGGTCGAATACATGGTGATGGAAGGAAACTAGACTTTGGGTGGTGAGCATACAATGAAATATACAGATGACGTATTAGAAAGTTGTACACCTGAAACTTATGGTATTAACCAATATTACCACAATAAATTTAATTTTTTAAAAAAATAAATAAAATAGAGATGGGAAATTATGAACGTAATACAAATACCTCATGACTGAAAATGTTCAATGAACTGAGGCACTATTATCATTATCAACAATAATTATTGTTCTAATAATATGGTCATGGTCCCCATCTAATTTTAATATAATTGAACAGAAAAAGATACAAGATAATACATAATCAATACAAAATGTTCTGTGGCTCAAATTCTCAGTGTAAGCCCTGGCAGCTCCTCCTCCTCAGCCTCTGCCTCAGTCAGGAGTCCCTAAGTTCTGGACCCTCTTATCTTCCACCGACATTCCTGCATTCAACCATTCTTTCCAGTGCCATCCACACGCTGATGACACCTAAATGGTAACCTGGGCCCGACCCTTCTTTTGAGCCCCAAGCATGCATGCCCAATTCCTACTTGGCATTCCTACTTGGCTGTCTCAGACGCAGGTCCAATTTCACATGCCCTGGAAGGACTGACCTTGCCCCAGCCCTGCCTCCCACCCTCGCCATGGTAGTACCCTCCCCTTAGCAATAAATAGCCTAAAGACCTATCCCATTGCTTATGTCAGAAGCCTAAGAGTCATCCTTGACTCCCTGTGGTCACTTGTCCCACCACCGATCAAACACAAATCCTGTCCAAGGAGCAACTTCCCACTTGCTGCTATCTCCCCAGGCACTGTTACAGTCCAGCCCTACAGCACCTCTCGCCTGGCTCCTGCAGCAGCCTCCCACCGAGCGTGCATTCCTGCTCCCACCCTGAGTCCCTGCACAGAGCAGCCAACGCCATCTTCTTGCTCATATTGCTCTCCTACTTTAATCCCCTCAGAGGCTTCCCATTTTACTGAGATTACAATCGCACATGCACATGTGTGTGTGTATCCTATTCTTCTTGTCTATTAAAACCCAAATTCCTAAAATTACCTCAAAGATCTACCATGATTGGCCCTGCCTACCCTTCCAGCCCCATTTCCAACTATTCTCCTCTCACTGTGCTCCAACCAGTGAACTCTCGGATCTCTTTCTCTCCTCAGAATCTTTGTCCCTTCTGTTCCTTCTGCCTGGAATGTTCTGCAACAACCCACTGCCTGATTTAGTTCTACTCATCCCTGAGCTCTTGTAAATTCCTCAAAAAAATCTCTTTTGGCTTTCTGGCTACCCCCCTACCGTCTAAATGAAAGCCCCCTCCCCATCAACACACAGTCTCATTTGCCTCTCTCTCTCGTAGCACTCATCTCAATTTGAAAGTACAATTGACTCTTGAACAAGATGGATTTGAACTGTATGGATCCACTTACACATGAATTTTTTCAATAAATACTGAAAGTGTATTTTCTTTGTGATTTTCTTAACATTTTCTTTTGTCTAGCTTACTTTATTGCAAGAATACAGTACAGAATATATACCACATACAAAATATGTGTTAACAGGCTGTTTATGTTATCAGCAAGGCTTCCAGTCAATGGTAGGCTATCAACAGGACTGGGTCTGGTTCTCTCAATACTGTGTACCTAGTACCATGCCTGACCAGCAGCGGGGGCTTAATGAATACTTAATGAACAAATAAATAGGAGCCCAAAGGAGGGCATGCACAGGGCACGCCAGCATCACTAGGCAGAGCTTCATGAGCCTTCCAGTTGTGTGGTCACCTCGAGCCTAAAGAACAAAGCTTCAAGACACCAATTACCTGTGTGATCTCTAGTTCCTCAACCATAAAACAAGGAGGTTGGACTACCAGGTTCTCTAAGCTTCCGTCCAGCCCTAAAATTCATACCTTGGGAAATGGGACCTAACTTGGCTCTTAGAAGACGGACAGGACTGAACGAGTAGAGGGCAGGAGGAAGTACGTCCTGGTAGAGGATGGCTAGGCAAAGCCAGAGAGCAGAAGAGTGCCCGGGATGTCTGGGGAGGAAATGTCCACATACCTGGCCAAAATGAAGTTTCACAGAAAGTAAACTTGAAAGGAAGGTAAGGTTGGAGAAGAGGTGACCCTGGATGCCAGTTAAAAACTGCACAAGCGCTTCCCCACCCCTCGCTCTTCTCATCAGCCTCATTTCCCACACCTTACTTGGCCTATGTTCCCACCAAAATGAACCCACGTGAACGTCCTCCTCGGCTCTCGGCCTCTACACTTGATGCTCCCTCTGCCTGGACCACCTTTCTCACATTCTAACTTCTAACTCCCACAGTCCAGGCGGCATCTGTGCTGCTCTTGCCTCTTCTGTGATGTCTGGGGAGGCTGGTTGAGGCCCCTCCTTGGAGCACCAAAATATCCTGAGCCCACAGTGCTGCCTGTCCACAGACCTCCCTACACTCCCACTCCAGACTGCAAGCTCCTTGAGGGCAAGGGCTGTGACCATCATCCTCATATTCTAGCCCTTGGCACAGTGCCTATCACATAGGAACCCTTAAATCGCCATGAACACATGAATGAAGCAGTGAGGACCTTTGTAGGGGGCTTGAGCAAGGGAGGCTTTATGCGAAGAGCAAAAACCGCCACTTCCGAAGGACAGCAGTTTCCTCTTTGAGCACATTGACAGGGTAGGCGGGAGCAGCGGAAGTTGAGCCCTGGAACCGCAGGCTGGTGGCCCAACCCTGGGCTCTCAGGCCCTTTTTTCCAGGAAAGTCTCTGGAAACCAGCCCCATCCTTTATCCCAAGCCCCATCAGCACTCCTAAAAGAGCCTGGTGTGTGAGACATTGTGCGAAGCAGGCAAGCGTACCTTCACCCACAGGCATGCACGTATAGCCTGGGAGACAGAGGAAAAAGAGGTATTTGTTATTAATACTTATCAAGGAGGGCAGGTGGCTTCGGAAGGATGAGATAAGGCCAGAACTCTGGGCACTGGGAAGCGTGATAAGCCTGAGGTTTATTGCCACGCACCAGTGGAAATTTACTGACCCAGCATATTCGATATTCCTAAACCACTCCATGGAGGGTGCTGACTGTCACTGGAATAGTGAGTGCTCTCTGACCCAGCATCTAGCCTGCCTGCGGCCGTGCATCTGGGGACCCTTGGCTGGTTCAGAAGCTGCTGCCTCCCCTCTTCCTTCTCTCCATCCATGAAGCCTGGACCACAGCAGGAAAGAGTAGTATGTGCATAGTACTTTGGGATGCTCTAAATAAGATGGAATAGAAACAGTGCTCTGGATCCTACCTGCTCTGAAGCCATCGGGGGGAGGAAGCCTGCACATGACCCACCGTAGTTGAAGAAAATGAGAGGTGCATGGGTGAGTAGGCATAAGATGTATTGGGGCATCCCTATTGGGTAGACTTGGCTAAAGTCTCACAGTCTCATAGTGCATGAAGTCACTGAGGTCTCTGATTTTCCACTGGCCACTCTGTCAAGTGAGGCTGCAGCACTAGCCATTGTCCCATTCAGCCTCCCTTCCCTTCTCTCACCTCAGGCTGACCCACGCCCATGTGGCTAAGTCATTCAAGGTGCCTCCAGCTGAGGGGACCTCAGAAAAGTATCCAGTCCTTCCCAAACATGGAGGCATCTTTCTCTTTGCAAAGTACTTGTGGTGAAAATGGTCACAAACCACACCCTTTAGTCTGCTATTGGAGCTACCAAAACTCCTACGTTCCCAGAAAGTTCTTTCCAAAATCTTTTATAAGTTGCTCTAGTAGAAAGTTATTCTTGTTATAACCTAATCATACATGTGCACCCAGCCACGTCTCACTGACCCCAACTTCCTCAACACATGTCCAGAATGCAGAAAGCATCCACACGTGCAACCCTGAAAGCAGACGCATAGCACGTTCTTTGTTGCAGCCTCACTCCTCACGGCTACCAGCCCAACTCCTGCCAGTCTCCTGACCTGCGACCCTGCCTCTAGTCTTCCTCCTAATTCACCCTGCCATAGGCCACCACTATCTGTGTCCTGAAACAGAGCTCTGGATGCATCACTGTGCCCCTGTTCACGAGCTCAATTTTTTCACTTGGTTCCTAGTGATTTTACTACTCTGTGCTTTGTTGGCCTTATTTCCCACAGTCCCTGACCTGTGCCCTATGCTCCCAGCAATCAGAGCTCCTATTGGACACCCCGAAGCTGCCCTTGGCCTATCTGGTAGGTGCTCACCTTGCAAGATCACCACCATTTGTCCTCCTCTCTGGTAGCCCTCTCTGAGGTCCCCCACCAGATTCAACCATCTCCTGAGCCACTGGGGAGCTCAGATGTCCAGCATGGAGTCCAGAATGTTGCTGGGCTCCACGAGACCCGATGTATCTGGGTGGCTGTGTGTCATTCATCTCCCAAGCTCCAGCCACAAGAGGCACTTCCACAGCCCAGTCCGGCCCGGTGCCAGGACACACCTGCTCTCCCCCTCCTCCACACTGCTGCCAAAGGAAATGCCAGCCTGCAGCCTCAGCCATACGGACATAGCAGGGACAGGCACTGAGCACTGGAGCTGCCCCTCTCTTCCTCCACCCTGCAGGCCTGAGCCCAACCATGAATGCACACTCTACCCTGCTCCCCCACTGCCTTCCAAAAGGAAAGCACAAAGCAAGCACACTCATGCTGCAGGGAGTCAGGCAGAATGAAGGACTGCGTGACCTGGATGAGAGGCTTACAGCTCTCTGAGTACAGTACACATTTTTGAATGAAAGAATGAATGAACAAATGAATGAATGAATGACAACACTTACATTTCCATATCTGTAAAATGGGGTTGGATATGATTGTGAGGGACAGATGAGGCACTGACTGGGAAACTGCTTTATCGAATGAACGCTTTAGAACTTTCATCCACACACAATACAACCATCCATGACATTACATATGCGTGTAATATAAAGACAAAGGACACTGACACTGATTGCTAATCACTAAAGGTTTCCTGAGCACCCACTCCGTGCCCATCCTGGGCTCACCACTGTGGATGGTACTGAGGAGCTAACAGTCCATCTGGGGGAAGAGAAACGAAAGGACAGAAGGTGACATAAGTGCCTGAACACATGCCGGAGTGTGTGGTACAATCTGAGTGCTCAAAGGACCTGCTCATGGAGGACTGGCCCATCAGGGAAGGCTCCTTAAAGAAGGCAGGATGCGTGCTGGGCTGTCATCGTAACAGAAAGAGGGCAGAGGTGAGGGGTCCCAGGTGCCTGGACACCGTGAACAAAGGCGTGTTCATTGTGAGTCACACAATTTGTTCACGGGGCTTTCATACTTATGAGCGCATATGATCTGCACCGCACTCCTGCATGATACACAGGCAGGGAAGTCACCCCGGTTTATAAATAAGAAAACTAAGGTCCAAAGAGAGAAGAGAGCTTGTCTAAGAGAACTTAGTTAGCAGCTGAGCTGGGACTGGAACCTACATTTCCTGACTTGCAAACTAGAGGTCTTTCTTTACACCAAGTGGTTTTACTTGGGCCTACTGGTGGGCCTTGCTTTTATGTACAAAGCTGACCCCTACTGAGGCCTGCACGTAGCCATCCTACATGCACAAAGGGAGACAAAGGAAAGGAAAGGAAAGGAAAAACGAGGTGAGAGAGTGTTCATGTACTTGGATGACCCATCCAGGAACAGCAGAGAGATTCCAGGTCACAGCGTCATGGGACAAGCCCTGTCAGTCCTGGGAACATGCCAGCAGCTCCCAACACCAACTTGCATCACCCCCTCGGCCAACATGTCCCCCTGTACTCTTTTTGATTTTATACAGCATGAACACAGGTGCTTTGCCAAATGAAAGCAAGCAGAGGCCCTGCCCTCTAAAATGACAACTCAGGTATAGTAGAGATCACAAACCGGTGGTGGGCTGGTAAATATTGACCACCAGCTCTCCAAGGGGAATAGCAATGACTTGTAGCACTTGCCAATTTCCATGGTGTACATATTCCCCCCATGGTCAGTTTCAAGCTACCAGTAGCTTACCAACTAGGTGACAAATGTTTTTTAAGATAGTAATTTTTTAATTAAAATTATTGGAGTGACATTGGTTAATAAAATCAAGTAGGTTTCAAGTATACAATTCAATAATATGTCATATGTATATTGCATTGCATGTTCACCACCTGGCAACTTTTCTGAATATTTTCCAATAGGCTCTCAAGAGTCAGTACAAGTAGGCTCAGCAAACCACTGTAACGGCCCAGATCACGCCCCTGCAGAAGAAACTCCAAAGCAAAGAGAAGAAACCCAGCACCATCATGCCCCCTCTCCCTGCCAGGAGAAAAAGTCTTATGGTTAGGGTTTGGAGAATAGGAATGGAGACTGGACAAGTCATAGGGAAAGGATGGGGCAGCCCTCTGTCTGGTCTCCTGGGGCCCCCACAGGTGGCCTAAGAACAGGAGAAAGACAGCTGAAATTAGCTCCTGTGCTATCTGTAACGTAAATGAGATAAGGTTACTGCTCAGCTCAAAACCCCCTAATGGCTTCCTATCTCTCTCAGAGTAAGAGACAAAGTTCTCACAAGCATCTGCAAAATTCTCTCTCTCTCTCTCTCTTCTCTCTCTCTCTCTCTCTCTCTCTCTCTCCTCTCTTTCTCTCTCTCTCACACACACACACACACACACACACACACATACACACACACACACATACACACACACACACATGCCATTCACTCTTCCCCAATCCAGCCATACTGTCCTTCTTGCTGTTTCTTACAGCAGAGACTTTATGCTGGCTCTTCCCTCTACTGGAACATTCTTTCCCTAGATCTCTGCATTACCAACTCTCTCTTGTCTCCTTTGCACCTTTGCTCGAATGCTACCTTCTCAATGAGCCCTTCCCTGCCCATCTATTCAGACCTGTACCTCCCACAGCACACTCAATCTCTCCTACACCATTCGGCTATTTCTAGAGAATTTATCCCCACACACAATATAATTTACACTTTTATTAATCGATTGTTTATAATTGCTCTTCCCCACCAGAACTAAGCTTCATGAGCACAGAGATTTTGAGTCTGTTTCAGTCATTGATGTATTTCCATGGCAAAAACATGGCTTTACACTTAGTAGGTACTCAATAAATACTTGTTGAATGAGTGAGTGCCTGGAGGAGGTCTCTGCCAAATCCTCTAGGTGTCATCTTGGCTTCCCAAGAGGGGGCAGCTGGGGAACGAAGGTGTCCAGTGGTTAGTGCTTACCCCACTGTGTTCTCACCCTGGCCCTGCCACCTGTGACCCAGCACAGCCTCATCTTCCACTCCACCACTGTGCCTCATTTTCTCTCCTCATTTAAGCTATGTGGCTAACCCTGGACAGTAGCAAGGGCCAGGGTTAGGGATGAACAGGACACTGAATTTGAAGGCCTCTGAGCTCTGCAGTGGAGGTCAGGTTCGAGGCATTTCCTTAAAGGTCTTAGGAAAGACAAGCTCTTTGCTTCCCCTCTGCACCAACCATACCTGAGCCCCTACCCACACCAACCCCTATCCACAGCCTAAGCCTAGAAGAAACCGCCAAAGAATACCCTCCAAACCAGTGGCTAGATCCAGCGGAGCCCCAACTCCAGGCAGCTGCCCCATCATGCCTCAGGCGGGCTCCCCACATGCTAAGCAGCCAGCTCATATTGCTATTTTAAGCTCTGTGGGCCCAGCTGTAGCACGTAGCCACAGTGGGCTGGCGGCCCGGGTTGGAGGTAGGAGAAGCTAACTCACTGAGAGTGCTGACCTGGGGAGCTCCAAAAGGGAGAAAGGAAGGGCGGATCACCCTCTGTAACTCCAGCCCTTCTCTGGAAAGAATGGAAACTCCCAGTCCACACCCTCAAATCCACCAGCCATGGGAAAGTGAGTCAAGGGCTGCATTGGGCATGTTCAGATTCCATTTCTGAATGTGATCCCCTAAGAGTCCACACCAAAATGACTCCTAGTCCCACCCTGCCAACCCCCGGAAATGCCAACGAAGTTAGAGCTAGCAGAGTAACCACCTTCCAGGACTTGACAATATAAAATAGACGAAAATGCAGACTGAAGAAAGACGTTAACCCTTTATTATCTAAGAATAGCTTATCCACTGAGTTCCTCCCCAACTCCAATCTCCCACCCTGAACTCCCCTCAGCGACTCTGCACAGTGCTAGGCATGCACCCATGCTCAGCAAATACTTGTTTATTCAATGATTTTTTCTAAATGTAGTCTAAAAGCAAATACGATTTAAAAAAAAGGTCTTCGGACAACCTATTTTGATTACTATGATCAGTTTCATTGTTACTCTTCACATTTCTGCTGACTTCATTGGGCACCAAAACTGAGAATCAAGACCATAGAACCAATAGGGTTTAGTAACAGAATAGAAATGCTTTCTGCTGCTGCCCTTCTAGGGAGGGCTGCCACTATCCAAACCCAGGGGGCAGTCACACTGTGTCCCCTGACGTTACGTAACATGGAGGCCCTGCTCCAACCCACCCTCCTCCAAAGGATGTCAAGCAACCAGGAGCTGGTTTGAAAAGCAATGCGCAGAACAGAAACTCTGGGTGCAAATGAATTCCACCTCCAACCTCATGCCGTAGGACATCAGCAAATCCACCCAGGGCAGGATAGGTCACACGTGCCTGGGGCTCCCAGCAGCATCCTATGACTCTAATTGCTCAGTTTAAGCAACATCAGCACCAGGGAAAGAGGAAAGGAGATCCAGAAGGTGCTGTAATTAGGGAGCTCTGAGACCTCTCTCCTCGCTACCCGCCTATCTCAAGACTGAACCAGCCACCCACACCTTAAAGATATAGATTCCCCACCTGGATTGGGGGGTGGGGGAGAAATTCCTTGAATTTTCTTAGTGGAGGAAGATTCTCAAAGCTATGGGACTTCAAAGGTCATTTGGTCCACTTCTTCCCTCCCCTCTTCCTCGGCTTCAATCAATCCAGACAAGCTCTTCTGAACATTTCTATTATAAAAGCAATGACAAAAGCCTCCATTTACAGAAAAAATGTATACTATTTAAAGGGATTTCACATTAAGTGACTCTCACAAAAGTCATAGAAAGTAACTTCAGCAAACATTATTTTACTGAAGGTGAAGTGACTTGCACCAAGGTTAATCACTGAATGGGCCAGAGCCAGGTCCTCAGCCCCCTGGTCCGCCTCTCTTCAAATGCCGAGTTCCCTTCAAAACACCATGCCTCTCAGTGTGGTTCCTGGGCCACCTACTTTCAATTCTTGGGCGTTTGGTATCAAAGGCAAATCCCTGGGCCCGCTCTGGCCTTATCGAGTCAGAATTTCTGGAGGCAGGACCATGATAACCTCCTCTATTAATAAACTCTAAAATGTGATAAACTTTGAGGGCCCTTGCAGAGAAAGTTGCTGATTTGATCTAACTGGCTCTTCCTTTCATTACCCAAGAAGTAACTCAAGTCCCACCACCCCTAGCAACAATTCCACAACTAGAGGCTTTGGCAGTCTAAGACCCCCACTGCTCCCTTTGGTTCATCTCCTGAAGATACATCTGCACATAATCACCAAAATGACCTTGAGACATTTCTGTCAGTAATCTGAAGACACAGCAGCTGGGGAGACAATCCTGGCCAAAATCCCCCCTCTCCAGCAAGGACATAGCTGCCAAAATCACTCTGTCGGCCCAAGCCCATACTCACAAGACGTGCCTAATGAAGAGAGATGCAGTGGGGGAGAAAGGGGAGGGAGAACAGAATGACAGGATTAGGTCACTCCAGGGCCACTTTTCTCTCTCTTTTGCATATATCATAACAATACAGAGTTCTGCCTTTGATTGCTCATTTTCAGATGTGTCCTCATCCCAGCAAAGCCAACAAAGCTGATGCCCAGTGTTCCCGGTATTGTCCCTCGAGACAGCTTTCAACCCATCCTTGATCATCTGTGCTGACCCTGGAGCCACCATTCAGTCTTGGATTCAGCTCCTGTCTGGCTGTTCCAGCCTCAGGGAGGGCTGCATGGCCTGGCTCAGCTCTCTGCCAGCCTGCTCCAATTCTAGGCTTCAATTAGCATCACCCCCCTGGCATGGAGGCTCCTCAGGCTGATGGCCCAGTTACAGATGGCCCCTCCTCATGGCCCCCACACACACCTTCCCTCCCATCATTCTCCCTCGCCGCCACTGATCACGTGGTCTCACTAACTCAGCCTGGGCAGCCTGAGTGGGCAAGCTTCATCTTTGCAAATGGACTGTCAGCTGCAAAAGAGCACAAGTCAGATGCCTGCTGCATCCCCTTAGCATCTGCCACATCCTAGTCATGTACCAGTGACTCAATAAGCACTTGTTGAATGAATGAAGTCTGAAAATCTAGCCCAGCCAACTCTTCTGGTGATATGTTGCATGAACAATAAAAGGGAAAGGAACAGGAAGAAAATCACAGGAAAAGAGAGAGAAGAGCTCACTCACAAGGTCGAGAGCAAGGCAATCAGCTCAGAGGGCCACAGGCCCAAGGGAGTATGGCGGGTGTGCCAACAGCTTCCCTATCTCCCAATGCCCAAGGCCCCCACTCTCTGTCAGTAACCAGAACTGGCAAATTAGCAGTTTCTTCACTCCATAAGCAGAGCATCTCCCAAGCAGCAAGCCTGTCTGATCTGGGTGAATTAATTGAGTAATTAAGTTTCTTAATCTGCTCCCTCCCAGCCCACTTTTCGGAGAGGAATGGCAGCACTCAAGGGAGGGCTGACAAGGGGTTGGCAGAGCAGGAAAAGAGATCACTTGTCTCTCAGGATCCTGCAGCCTTAACCACCAGCCCCAAGTTGCCAGAAATTCCAGCCTATCCCACATCACACACAGCTCCCCAAGGACTTCAAAGCCCCCTCATAGCTCTCCAAGACACACAGACCTCTGACACGCGAAGCACACATGCACGCATGCACACGCACACATGGTCACTGAGAGTGGCACCACCTCTCAATCAGCTTAGATACTGGCTGTGACTCCAGTTTTGAACTCAGGTACCCACAGGACATTGCAGGAATCTGTCGGATATAGCAAAAGAGGAGGAAGGAATAGGTGGAATGAATCTGAGCAAAAGACTAATGAGAATCACAGAAGGCACAAGTGCTGGAAAGGGCTGAGAGGCAGAATGGGGCTATAGGAAGGGCACATGGGATGGGGTCAGAAGATTCACATTTGAGTCCCAGTTCTGTCTCTTAGGGATTGTGCAACTCTGGGCAAGCCACTTAAGCCCTGTGAGATGCAGTTTCCCTCCTTCCCAGGCTTCCCTAGGGTTCATGAGCCCACAAAGAGTTACTCACTTATGTCCATTCCTCCCCTCTGCAGAAATACCCCAGGGAAGATCCTGCATAGGCCGCTATAGACGCTCTGCCTGAACACTGACCGGGCCAGGGAGCTTTCCCGGCAGCCTTGTCCACATTTCGCAGCACTAACGACCATAAAACTCTGCCTTAATCTGAGCCCCATCTGTCTACCTCTACTCTCCACCTTATAGACATAGGTGGGGGCATGGAGAGACATGGGCCATGAAATCAGTCACATCAGTATCTAGCCCCAGCTCTGCCCCTTGACATGTTACTTAACTGCCCACGCCTCAGTTTCCTCATCTGAATTATGAGTACAATAAATGCCTAATGACGCACATTCAGTGATCTATGTGCAGTGCCTGACTAAGTGCCTGGCACACACTACACATAATAAATAGTAGATAATATTTCTTTTAATTATCATCTTCATCATTATTCTGGCTAATAGAATTAGTTCTTCCCTCTGGAGCAGTAAAGCGGAGTCTTATTCCTATCCCAGGGGCCAGCCTTTCACAGAGAGAAGACAGTTTCATGTGCCCCTGAGCCTTCTTTTCCCCAAGCAAAACATCTCCATTTCTTGTCGCTGTTACTCGTACAGCAATCTTTAGCCACCTGCCCACTCTGCTCCTTGCCTTTCTTGGTCTGCCAATGCACTCCCTAAAATGCAGGCCCTCAACTCCTACATCTGATCAGTGCAGTACCTCCAGCGCACAGTAGGTGCACAGAAACATCTGGTGACAGAGTATTCAGCAAATTTGCTGAATACCCTACTCCATAGAATCTGAAAATTGCCAATGGCAACAGGCTGTGATATCTCTTGCTCGGGATGTTCTATTCCCATCAACCCAGCCTGGCACTAAACTCCCTTACACTGTGCATCAGATCACGCTCACGGACAAAGGCCCTGAGCAGCACCAGGGCCTACCTGGGTCTCTCATGTCAAGCGTTTTAAGGCAGAGCCCCTCGCCCTTCAGTATTCTTGCAGTTTTCTAAATCTAACTACAGGACTTTAGTAAAAGGGGCAACCATAAACATTTGCATGTTACCCTTGATCTTGTTACTTTTGCTCCATTGTTACAGCATAGTTGTGATTTCAAGTCCAGATTCTATCATCCAGTGTATTTGTAAATTATTTCTCTCAACTTTCAAAAGATTACAGAATTTTTTGCACAAAAATGGATGTTAGAGATGATCAAATTCAATGCCTTCCATATCCAAGTGAGGAAATGGAGGCCCAGAGTAGTGAAGTAACTTGCCCAAGGACACTTGTAATTTTGTGGCAAAACCAAGATTTGAGCCCTGGTTCCTTCCTCTCAGCCCACATTACTAATAGTAATGCTGGAAAACTTCAGAGTATTTACCTTGTGCCAGGTAACATCTACTTTCTCCAGTCCTCACAACAACCCGGCAAGATGAACATTCCCATTTGACAAATGAGAAAGCTTAGGTAACTTGTCCTGGGGTACACGGCCAATACTAGGACTAGAATCTGTTGTCTTACTCCAGGATCCCTCCCCAAGGCCACTGAGCATCAGGACATCTCCAACCAGATGTCCAACAGAAAGGCAAACCAGCAGATCAAAATCTAAATTTGCTGCCTTCCCTGCCCTACACTTACCTGTCCCTCCTTTGGTGTTTACTACACTGTTAAAGGCATCACCACCAACTTAGTCACTTAAACTAGAAACCTGGGGAGATTCTTCAGACTCTTTCTGTTACTTTACCCCGTCATCTCACAGATTCTAACGGGATCCCTGCCCTAGAACCCATCCCTCTTCCTCTCCTTCATGTGTTCCCTTGGTAAGGCTCCTCACCCTATCTCTTCCTTACCAAATCTGCAAAAGGCTATTACAAAAACCTCCTGCCTAGTTTCTCTTTCCCCAGCCCCTTTCCATTCTCTGAACACCTTTTACACTTGCCCGCACAATCATCTTTCTAAATTAAATTGATCTTATGTAGCCCCAGCTTATTAACTTCATTGGTTCTATTCTAAATTTCTTTGAAGTGCATACCAGTTCCTTCGCTACAGCCTGGCAGGCCCTTCTACTTGAACTCCTGCGCATCCTGCAAGACCCAGCACATCTCCTCATTGTCTGTCTCCTGCCCTCCAGACTTCCCTAAATCAGTCTTTCTGACTTAGCCTTTGCAAGTGCCTCTACTGCAGCACTTCTCACACTGTATTTCCTTTGTGAGTCTTTCGCTCCTTTTCATAGTAAGCTCCCTGAGGGCAGAACGTGACATCTCTGAATCCCCAGCCCCAATTCATGAATTTGCTAATTTATTTAATGTGCTAATTTACTCGACCTTGAAAACACTCAATGGAAGTTGTTGAGTATATTAGCAAATTCACAAATCAGGGCTCTGTGTATAATTTTATTACAAAAATAAAATTCTGCTAACTTAAGTAAAAACCTGTGTCTTGAGTTAAGATCAAATTTATTTTAGAAAGATGATGTTAAAATACTGACGGGGTCCTTGTTAAAAGATGCGTGAAATCCAAGTTTCCTGGTTGACAGGCACTTAAACTTCCTAGTTAACAAGCATCAATGAAAATAAAGAAGAGAAAAATCCAATTTCAAGAGATAAAGAATCTGAGCTATAGTAGATATGTGGCTATGACCCAAATAAATTAATTCGCTAATTGTTTCCATTCACTTTCATCTGTGACAACTCCCAGATTAGTGCTTTTCAAACTGCAAGGTTCAAACCACTCATCAGTGGGTTATAAAATCAGTTTAGTGGGTCAGGAAGAGTATTTTTAAAAATTAAAGCAAAACATAAAATATCAGAGGTATCTCACACAGTACTTTTATGAAACATTTTTTGGGGGTATAGTGTGCATACACGTGCATGTACTAAATCACAGAGTTTGAGAAACATAGCCCTAGATCTTTCTTGGTGACATGTACAGCCCACAAGAGTCAGAACTTGGGTTGACTGCCATAAGAATACACACTTTCTAAACATGTAATTCTGAGCTGGTTATTTTCGGCAGGGGGCCGACACCTGGCCAGGAAGGTTTACCCAGCTACAGAAAATAGACTTGGACTCACTCTCCAAGATGGAAATGTGCTTAAAAGATGCCAAAAAGTTACATGTACCATGAGAAGAGAAAGAGCAAGTCTTGTCATTATGAAAACTGGCTCCTGAGTCATTTGATCCAGCAACTTCATCTGCTGGGCAGAACTCTGATGTGGAACTCTGATGTCTGCCTGCACGATGAGGAGAACAGTGCCTATCTCACAGTGAAGCGAAATCACAAATGGACAATATATAATATGGACTCGTTCATGTACTCATCTCTTGATGGCTGAAACAAATCAAAGTTGTTTAAAAAGTGCATGAAGTTAGCTAAGCACAGAACTATACCTTCCTAACCCATTAAAGTAGGGAAAACCAGTTCTAAACTGAGCCAATATTTTATCCGTTACAAATTCAACTCAGCTGTCTGCCTCATGTGTCTAAAGTAGACACATCACCTCCCACTGGTTCTCCAAAACAGAAGGAAAACATGCCCGCATGCATTTAAAGGCTCTATGCAGAGAACGATGGGCCTCATATCTTGTTTCATTTAAGGCAGAATGAGAGGAATAGGCTTAAAATGCAAGAGAGGCCTCTAGAAGAGAGTCGTTAAGGACAGGGACAGGTGTCCAAAGCAGGTGCTAGCTACCACTCTGGGCCAGTTGAACCCGCCACACCTGGAGTCCAAGCGGGCCGCATGTCGTGTTGGGATGTATAATGTGCTCAGTGTGGAAGCAGCATAGTCCCTTCCTTCCTAGATGACTTTGGAAGGTGCCTTCCTGTCTGAGGCATCCATGGTTCCAGGATGAGGCAGGATGGTGACTGTGGGGTTGCCACCAACAGTCAGCCCTCCCCCTGGGCCCCACGGCCTATTTCCAGCTCCTGATAGTTCCTGTCTAATGCCAACGTCAACTGAGGAATCTAGGGCATCCTGGGCCCAGCATTGTTCAAATCACACATTCCTCTTCCGAAAAAGCTACTGAATAACTCTCATTCCTCCAGCCTCCCAAGAGAAACCACATCAGAGAACAAGCAACCAGATCCCCATGTATGATGGGAACAAAGGGACAAGTAGGAGCCTTAGAGTGTCTCCACTACTGTCCATCAGATGCCCTGCAGCAGATACACAGACCTGCACAGAAAGGTCACCTGCGGGCTTACCCCACCTTTGACCACAGTAGCCAAGAGCAGCTGTAAGCAGCCAGAGCCCACAGCTGGGAAACGTGGCTTTTGAAGTGTCAATGTTGCTACACTGTTTCCCCAACTTTTTGTGAAAACTACAACTAAACTCTGCAGAAAGGGAAGAAGACTGACCACATATATTGAAAGCCTACATGGTAGGTGCTGGATTCAGCACTTGGGGTCAAAAACTTCTTGATCTCTGTGGGTCACCAGCCATGCTGAAGAGAAATGCAAATGGAGGAAAAAAAAACACAACAAACATTCTGATAAAAGTATAAGGAGGGATAAGAAAAGGGAGGAGAAGAAGAGGGTGAGGTCGGAAAAAAAAAAGACAGAGGGAAAGAAGCCTGCAATAGGGAGAAGTTGACATTGCCCACACTCCCCATGGCACTAAATGAAAACATCACTATCTGTCCTGTGTCCCACGGTGGGTCACTATGACACCCACTGAAAGAAGTCAAGCAAAATACAAGACTTGCTTCCTGTCTCAGAGGGACTGACGATCTGCCTGGAAGCCAATCAGTGGGCAAGACCCCCTCATGAAGCAGAGCTCACAAGACCCCATCCTCCCAGGTGGCACTTAGCCCATCCTTCTCACCAACCACATTTCCACCCAGTGACACAGGCCCTGTGTGAACAACTTCTGTGATGACGAATTCCACTACTTAGTTGCAAAACGCTTGTTTCTTAGTTGCAAAAAACTTGAGAATATTAGACATCACTGAAATACAAATTAAAATGACCAAGCTCTCATTTTTCACCCTTCAGGTTAGTAAAATATATATGTGTTCGCACATGGCGACCCAATGCTGGCAAGAGTGTGCCACATCTCCCTGGAGCCTCCCACTCCCAACACCCCGGCCACCTCTCCACGTCTCACTCACTGACTCCTTGTCGGTCTCACATTCAGTCTTAACTCAACTCCAGGGCTCTCTTAGGAGAACTTCGGGCACCTTCCTAACACTCAGTCCTACTCATCTCACTTGCCTGTGGAAACACTTCAACGGCTCCAGTTTTACATAGTGTTTGCAGAAAAGCTCTTTTGGGTCATTCGAGGAAGACTGAGCAGGACTTGGCAGGACCTAAAAGATGCACAGTTCTCAACCAGGTGGGGGGGTGAACTGGGACAGAGGGGATGATGTAAAGACAGGAGACCTGGTATAAGTTCTCCTTGGGGTTATCTCCAACACTGACCTGACACCTTCTTCCCCTGTGACTAGGTCCCAGAATGGAGTCCAAGTCATCAAATGAAAAGAAAGGAATTCTTAGCGGTAGTGAAGTTATTCAACTATTTAGTCTTCTTTTAACCAACTTTTTCATTGTAATTGGACTAAGAGATCTACCAACAGATATTGATTGAGCATCCTCTAATACATAAGAAGATAATGGGAGGGAGCAGGCATATTACATGGACATTGCAATCCACTGGCATACTCATAACTTGGGTAACAGAGATATGATGCCTGTTTATGCCAGCTGCTTGCGCACAGCAGAAAGGGCAAGCTTCCTTACGCCTTTGCACATTCTGTTCCCTGTGTGGAATGCACTCCCCTCTCTTGGCCACTCTCAGTTTTCTCTATGAAGCCTCTTCCTTTTCCACCTTGGACAAAATCGGACCTCTTCTTCTCCATTCTCTGACCCCCTGATATTAAGACTCTCACTCTGCACAATGCTCTGTGAGTCTTGATGCTGAGAATGGGGAGGGGAGGGGAGCAGGTGATTCCTGTTCACCTTGAATCCCATAACCTAGCACAGTGCCTGCCTCATCACTGGTGAAAATGAAAGAATGAAAGATGCACGCCAGGCAGAGAATGCCCACAGGGCTGAAGAGAGATGGATCCCAAACCAGCGGCTCCTCAGGCCCTCCGAGGACTCAAATGGGCAGTGACTGTTCAGGGAGGAGAAGGGAGCAGGGCACAGGACTGAGGGGAGCCCTGGGAGCCAGCATTGGTCTACTTAATATTCAGTGTGCGGATTCCCAGAAATCAATGCTCATTTTTAAAACACTGCTGCCCAGAGCCACCTTCCCTGCTTGATTCCAGGGTCGGTATTAAGTATCTTTCTATTTATAAAGCAACTCTCACTGCAGTGGTGCAATGCCGGTTCCACACCCAGCCACAGAGGTGGGAAAGGGTGGGACAGAAGGAGAAACTGAGGCCTAGCAAACAAGACGCCAGAAATACCAGGAAGGTTTCTATGCCTGAGAGACTCTTTTCCCTACCCTGGACTCCCTCACAAGAGGGCCTCCTGACCAGCTAGAAAGTGCTGCTCTCCTCTCGGCTCCCATGACCACCACCAGATAGTCAAGTACATACTAAGGAAAATGAGCCCAGAGGGACAGGAAGCACGAGGAGCCTGGCTTTCTGAGTCCAGGCTTCTGACCCTCCCAGCATCCACCAGTTCCCTATCTCCTGCCCTCTCCAAGGCAGTCACACTCCAGCTCATGGGGCTGCCATAGCTAGGCCGTTCCCTTGCCTGGGTGCTGGCATCCCAGTTCCTCCTCTGTCTCTCTATCGCCCCGTCCACCTCCAGGAGCCTTCAGAGCCAAGGCTAAGGAAAGACTGATTCCTCTCACACTGCCCTCCTGGGTTTTTCCTCCCAATTTTGGTTTCAGGCTAAGGGACTGTCCTGCTCTCAGTCTCATACCTTGGCGAGATGCTGCCAGGCTCCTAGGTCCCTCAGGACCAGCACATCACATACAACACGTTTCAATTAGCAGGGCTAGTATCCACAGAGCACATGAGAAGTCAGAGGCTCATCCCCAACATTTCACTTCACACAGAGCACAAAGCTGGTAATGAAAGCCTTCTGAGTGCTCCTGGCCACCTCAGGAAATAAGGAAAGAAAAATGAGAAGTGGGGTGAGGGGCAGGCTCAAGATCCAGGCAGCTTTCTATACCACAAAACCAGAAGCTCCTGAGGTCCTGGTCATGTTGATTAACACCACAGCTGAACCGCCACTGCATGCTGGGCCCGTAACCAGACATCCCGGGGAAGGAACCATCCCTAGGCACAGCAGGACACACGTACTTGTGAAAATAGGCACACAAAATCTCTGCATTTTCTAACATACAGAATCACAGAATGTCAGAACTGGAAGATGACCTAGGAATCATTTAGGTGTACACTCTCTTTATAACTACAGAAAAAATCGAGCTTCTAGAGGAAAAAATTAATTTATCTAGGGTCATCTAGCAAGGCAGCAATAGAACCAATATGAAAATCCGCATTTCTTGACTCTGTGATCAGTGTTTTTTCCACTAAACATTATTCATTCAATAAACATTTATTAGGCAGAGATCTGCCAGGTACAGTACTTGGCATATGGCATCGATTTAAGACATAGTTGGTCCCTGTTTTCAATAAGCTTAAAATTTAAGAAGAAAGAGACAGGGACCAAGAAAGATGGAGGGAGAGATATATTAAACAGACTTTAAAACAAAACAAACTCTTTTAAACACCATGAGAATGTGACAAATGGTACAAAGCAGTTAGGGCACAGAGAAAGAGTGGACAATTTCTGCCAAGGGCACCTGTGCTTGGCCCACTAGGTGAGTAGGAGCCTGTCCGCCTAGTAGAGAGAACGGGTGTCCCCATCCCAGGGAGCACAAACGGCAAGGACGACACAGAGACTGGAAGTATGTGATGGAATCGAGAAAGGGCAAAACGAGCAGAGTGGCTGGAGCATGCAGCCGGTGGAGCCACGGAGGCAGGGCCATGGCCCCATGCAAAGGGCCTGCAAAGCCACAGAGAGCCTGATGGGGAACCACAGAAGTTAATTCACCCCAGTGCGGTGAGTGTCCTCCACACACCAGGCACAGGTGACCAGGTCGGCAGACATTGGCAGAGGACGGCTTGGAGGGGGCTACTTAGAAAGCTACTATAACATTCAGGTAAAACATCTGATAACCTGAAATGGGAAACTGGGATCAAGAGAAAGAGTGGAAGTGGAAACAAGATAACCCGGATGTGGGGTTCAAGATGAAAAGCTGAGAGTAACTACTGAATTTCTGGAAGGGGAGAGCCAGAGGGGGTGGCAACGTCCTTCACTGAGACCATCCTCTTCACTTAATAGACTAACTGCCTTGTGCAGTTAGTTACCTTTCGTGCCCACATGCCTCAGACACCTCTGTATTCCCCACCGGCTCCACTAATACCTTCGGGTTGACAAAGGAAGCACCATTGCAAAGCTGAAGAAAGCCTTACCAAGTGACAGTGCTGATGGATGGAGTACAAGAGCGGGTCACACGTACCGGCCCATCTCAACACCAACCCAGCTTCCATCTCACACCCTTCATTTGTACAAGAGGAAAGCTGTACAGTCGGCGGTTCTAACCAGGATTGGTTACCAGGAGCACTCATTGGCAGGAGCCAGGGGAAGATAGGTGGAAATGCACAATGCCGATTCCGTACACTGAGGGGAACTCGGCAAGCTGCTTTTAAATTCCCCAGGTGATTCAAATTCTCACTCCAGACTAAAAAGCACCGATTATTAAATCCTCTCCTTTTAGAAATAAACAGGCCTGTGAAGCTTAGCAGTGGTCCACAGCTTTGAATGGAGAATGGTCACAAAGGGGAGACCTGCCCCAGTCCACGCTGGCTCCCAGGGCTACCTGCTGGGCTGGGCAGGAAGGCAGAGCAGCACCTGCATCCAAAGACCAATCTGCATCCCTCCTCTCACAGCTGTGCTCTGAGAGCAGCGGCTGGGGTGGGGGGCAGAGTGCTGTGATGGATGGAGCCTGTTCTGCTGGCTACTGCCAGAGGGCCACGGAGGAAGAGGAGAAATGAAAAGCTGAGGAGATATTTTCCCCGTGATTTGTGCCGCTCGAGATGCCCTGTAGCAATATTTATCCTGCAGCTCTGTCCCACTTTCGTTTATTATCCAGCTTAGCCTGAGTTATCACAGTCAGGACAGGACCCATAAACTAGCTACCTGACACCATCGAGACCGTGCGGTGTATTTTAAAATCTCAAGGAGCAGCTTCGACCCTCTATGGAAATTTAAAAAAACAGATGCGCTCTTCATCCTCTGGGAACTGTGGCCATTCTGGAAGCAGACACAAGAAGAACTTGTCACTCAGTGCCATACTCCCAGAGACATATGCTGGAGCTTGCACCATCCATACTCTTCCACATCCTACCCCCCAGTGCAGGCTGCATCTAGTCACTGACCCTTATTCAGGCCTGTCAGACACACCTTCTAAAAGCTCAAATCATTTCTACGGTTGAATTTTAATCATCTGTCAACAGTGATTCATTAAAATATTTGCCAGTAAATGAATAAACATTGAATTGACTGAGCATCTTATATATTAAATCTGGGCTGAACAAAGGGAGTTAGAAGTATAAGATCAAGTCCTCAATTATCTTCCAGATCTAGTCATGCGATATACATGACTGGATAACTAACAATACAGGAAAGACAGGAGTGTTGTGTGGGGAGGGAAGGGGAGAGCAGGGACGTCCAAGATGTCCAAGGCCAAGGGATCTACAGGGTTGGGATTGGCATCAAGGAAAACTTGACAAGAGGGTGGACAGTAATTCCAAGACTAAACACAATTTCTAAAGATCACAGATTAGTCATGTGATCCAGTTACTGCGTTTACAGCAGTGCGCAAAACCAAAAAAAATAATAACCCTGCCCTCATATGACTTACATTCTGATTTGAGAACATGGGTGCAACAAGAAAGACAATTAAGAAGAAGTAAAAAATAATATGTCTGGTATGCTATGTAGAAAATAAAAATGGATAAGCGAGACCAGGAACATATGCGGTAGGGGAAGGGCAGCTGTTTTAAACAGAATGATCAAGGAAGGTCCCAGTGGTACACCTGAGCAAGGGCAGTGACAGGGAGACAAACTGGGAAGCTGTTATAATAATCCAAGCAAGCAATGATGGCGGTGGCTCAGATCATGGCTATAGCAGTGGAAGTAATAGGAAGAGAATAGGTCCTGGTTGTTCTATAAAGGGACCAGGGTGGGGGAAAGCCAAAAGTGCTTTTCAACACATTAAGGTATCTGTTGGTCATCCAAATGAAGATGTGAACCTATGATTTTATGAGTCAAAGAACTTTAGAAATAGGAGAGACTTTAGAGATGTGATGATGTGATGGTGGACCATGAAGGTGGACCTGGTGGCTCTCTCAGCCATGCCACTGCCATACTGGTCCTTCTACTCTACTCTACTCAGGGTCCATGTCATCATCCTCAACACCCCTGCTGGGTTCAGGTGGGGAGGCCTAGTATATGCGTGCATCCCATTCTATACGTAACATACTCTGAGGCCAAGAGGAGCCAAGTGACTTGTAGGCCACTCTCACCCAGGAGCAGAGCCGGGCTCAGTGATCTCTTCTCCATGCTATGCAGATCCACAAATTAGATTTTGTTTTTAAGAGGGAAAGACCTCTGCTTCTAGAAGTTTTTTCATAAAAGTTGCTTTTGAATTCTGAGGGGTTTTTTCTGAATAATATATATCATATGCAAAATCTATGAGACATATCTAGATGCAAACTGGACATAGGTATGGCTGACATAAGAATACAGGTTACTGGTATGAAATTGGAGTGACTGCAAAGTCTGTCTCCACAGAAAGAAAGGAAAATAACTGAGGCCCGGTATGGGCCAATGTAGATGTGTGAAAAGGCTCTGGAGTGTTTCCTGCAAACACCATAAATGAGGTGGATAGAAGAGAAATTCAGATTTAAGTGATATTCACTGAGCATCTTCTATTTCCAGGTTGTTCTTTTGCTTTACTCAATCCTCACAGCAATCCTATGAGACAGGTAGTACGAACCCCAGATGAAGGACGTGAAGAGACTTGTTCAGGGTCACAGCAGCTAGAAAATGACAGAGATGGGACTCAAGACATCTCATGCCCCCAAGACATTCTGACTCCTAAATCAGAGCTCTTCCATTGCTGCACTGCCTCCCAAAAAATGGGTTCAAGGGAATAGCTTAGTCTAACCCCAGGAACCCAGCACATCTCAAGGCTCCCCCTCATCCTTTCCCTCCACTCTTCCCCAGGACTGGCACCTTCCTCGACTATTACTTCCAACCAACAGGAAGTTGTCTGGCCACCACAATGGCTGACATAGTCACCTTCTTCCCTCCTTCAAATACTGCTCAAAACTGCCTCCTTTATCAAGTCCTCTAGATTCACTGCCATGCCTCTGGCTCCTCCAGTGAGGTAATGAACTTGGAAGTACCTCACCGATGCCAGGCTCTGCACTGCATGACCCCGACCCTTAGGTCTACAGCCTTTCCAGCTGTAAATACTCACTCCCTTACTGACATCTATGGCTCTGAGTGTCTACAGTATTTATGATCAACAATTATATTACTTATGAACAGTACTTGTCACTTTCCTTAGGCTGTCATATGGTTAACTCACATGGCCCTTGTCATTCTTCCGGTGGTAAGGAGGGCAGGTATACATATCACCATTTGACATGTGAGGAAAATGAGATATGGGGGGACAAGGAACTTTTCCAAGGATATCAAACTAATTAACATCTAAATCAGAACGAGAAACCAGAGCTTCTCATTTACAGGCCAAAGGTCTTTCCACTAGACTATATGAACTCCCTCTCTGCCCTGACTTTCTAGAGTAGGGTCTTCTCCTGTATCTCCTCTCATAGAATGCCAAAGTCAACCAGACCTTCCCGAGGGCCAACTCATCCCTAACCACACAGTGGTTAAAATAGAGTGAGTGCCCACTGCTCTCTAAGGAGAAAGGCAGAGCACTTTACAGAGAAAGAAGGTAACCTGAATGTTGAGGGCCTTCGCCCCTCTCCAATGTTCCAAGTCTAGAAGCTGAATGGTCAGTGACAACTTATAGACAGGTGAAAATGGAGCCAGTTGTCTCTTTTCTTATTACATACACTCCATAGAGAGTCCCATCCAGGCAGACTGCTGCCAGGAGGTCTGGCATGAAGAGAGAAATGACAAAAAGATAAGCGTACACACATTCGTGTTCCCGGCTCCATTTAATGCCACATGAGATCACCACCTTTTATTTCTCCACTACCTTCCTCCTGAGTCACATCCAAACCTGAGCTCATCCATCTGCACGTCGGCCCCACTGCTGGCCAGGAGAGGAGGCAGCCGGCGTCTACATCTTACTCACTCATTTGCTCGACAAGTGCTTTACTGATAGAGACGCACAGAGAAGGCAGGAGTCACTTTGGCTTCCCGAAGGACAAGGCTTGGCCTGGGAAGAGAGTTAAGACTTAACGAATCCTCCCTACCCAGATCCCAGAGAAACAGAAAGTGGCCATGCTCTCTCCATGCTTTGGCACCTCTTTTCTTAGACCTCAGATATTCTGGTGCCCTGGCCACAATCTGCTACCTGTGTACATGTGCCCTGTCTGCTCTGTGCACTGGACACTGAGCAACCTCAGGCAGGGCCCGGGGCCGGTTCACCCAGCTTTCCCGGCAGCACCTGGCACATACATGTTAGAAACGCGTACATACTGGCTCCTCACTTGGTTTTGAATTAAGGAGGCATAAAGGAGAGAGCCGGAGGGGGAATTTTATGAAGACCTTATCAGCTGAATGGTTTGAAGCATCTGGAAGGAGTTGGTGCAGTGTAGAAAGATGAGATTTTTCTGATGATAAAAGAGTGAATGGTTCTTTGCCAAGGTCGATTGATAGCAGCTCTCCCTTGCAGGGGCCTGAGCTAAATGGTGTTGTGGAGTCTCCCAAACCTGGGCTTCTGTAGCACTTTCTGGTGCATTATGTGTGACATGGGGCTGTTCTTCCCCTGTACCTTGGGGCTCCCTGGGACCATATGGGGGGAACCACCCCCAAGTCGTGCCTTCATCCACAAAGGCTGCAACTCCTGCT
Source organism: Pteropus medius (assembly GCF_902729225.1). Classification (NCBI taxonomy): domain Eukaryota; kingdom Metazoa; phylum Chordata; class Mammalia; order Chiroptera; family Pteropodidae; genus Pteropus; species Pteropus medius. The sequence continues at coordinate 22,315,171 of NW_024344240.1, forward strand.
CCCTTCACTCTCGTCAATGGATCTGACCCTGCAGAATCAGGCCTAGACTTCCCAAGGGAGCCAGTGGATGGGCCCAGGGAGGTAGTCAATACAAGTGAGCACATTGCCCCAGAGGAGCACTCTGTTGGTCCAGTGCAAGGGACCCTCCAGCCCTCATCCAAGAGGATCCTGAAGGAGACTCACTTAGCCTGGAGCCCTGCATTTCCTGTCAGCGGTCACATCCATCCCCCAGTAGCTCGCTGCCCCTGCCATCCCAAGGTTGCAGAGGAGACCATAGGAGGCCATGCTCGCAGCACTTGGGCAGCAGCTGATAGACTTGAAGCCACATTTAAGAGGACTGCAAACACCTCGAACCCAGCCCATCATCGGCTCCTTGCCCTCACATCTCCCTCAGCCTGTCTCCATCATCCCTCTTTAGCTGAACCTTGGGTCTATCCCAGCACACATCTTCACTGAGCACCTACATGCCTAGTACTCTCTTAACCACCAAAGGAGAAGGTAGAAAAGTACAGAAGATATAACCCCAACCTCAAGGGGCTTACAGCTGCTTCTGTTCTAAACTGGCCAATACGACACTGTAGTTACATGTTTACTTCTCATCCCTGAAACATGTCCTAGTCTCTCTGGGTCGTCATTGGCTGGCACAGAGTAACTTCCTTGATGGAAGAGCTAAAAATTCCAGTCTGTGCTCCAAATTCCAATCCTAGCACTCAACTTCACTGGTTGTCAGCAAAATCAAATAAAAGCCACGGCGAAATACAACTACACATCTACCAGAATGGCAAAAATAAAAACAACAGAAAATTCCAAGCACTTAGATAAACATGAGCCAACTAGAACTCTCATACACTGCTGACGCAACCACTGTCGAAAATTGGTAATAACATCGGAAGTGGAAGGTACCCATATTCTATGTCTCAGCAATTCCACTCTTTCTTATAAACCAGTAAAAATGGATTTTGATGAAAAAGTATACCAGACGATTCAAAGAAGGGGAAGAACTATTTAAAAGTTACCCAAACCTGGAAACTACCAAAATGTCCATCAACAGTAGAGAGGCTAAATCAATTGTGATATAGCCCCACCGTGGAATAGTATGCAACAATGAAAATGAACTACAGCCACTTGCAGCAACCTAGATGAATCTTAGGGGGTAAAAATGTTGAAGAGCCCAGACACGAAAGAGCACATACCATACCGTATGATTCCACTGCTGTGAAATTGAAAAACGAACCTATGCTATTAAATGTCAGGGTGGTAATTATCCCTGACCAGGGATAATGGCTGGAAGAGGACATGAGGGTGACTTCTGGGGTGCTGGTACAGTTCGATTTCTGAATCTGGGCACTGGTCTCATAATCTGTTCACTTCATAAAAGTTCAGTGAATGCTGGCAGCTGCATTTTCATGTCTGTATGTTACACTTCAATAAAAGGTTAGAAAATTGTTCCATTTCTCTCAATTTATTCACCACTGTAGTCCTTTCATATTAAGGGACAAAGCCGATCATGTAAAAGAAATCACTGATCATCTGTGAGTGTGTGTGTAATAACCTAGTGTTTTTTTCATCTCTATAATGAAGAATATGAGATAATCTCTAAGGAACCTTCCAGCTCTAGACAGTATGATGCTTTGATCCTATTCTTAGTAAAACCTCATTAATCAGTAATAAGAAATCCTTCCCAAATTAGTGAAAAGTAAAAAATATGGAACATTTGTTTAAAGAAGGCAGTATGACTCTTTCGAGAACTAAGCACATTACAAATTAAAAATAAATGTTCGCTAAATCGAAGTTAATGAAAAAAATTACAATTTACATTAGGCTTACACTACTTAACACTGCTCGAATATTATTAAAATCCTGTGTCTTGATCACAGACCCTTGTTTCAACCATTTTAATCAAAAGGAGTCACGAATGCCAAATCATGGTCTCCACTGTATTACAAGTGACCAAAGTAGAGTGTTATGATGGTAACATCGACTCAGTCACCTGGAACTCCCAGCCTGCCCTTCCCTGCCCAGCCTGTGAAACAGAGCCTCTGTCCACACCTGGGAAAAGCTAAGCCTGGTCTGAGCCCCGTGCTGGTCCCACTCCTTGGGGACCATCCTCTGCATGAAGCTGCCTTCGACAATGGCGGACACACAGATTACTTAGGAGATTTAAGGCACCTCTGGGAGCTTAGCAATACCACTGACGGCAGCGGCTCCTAGCAGGCAGAAGGACAGGAATTCTAGGCACCATCATAAATAAAACCTCTGCTCAGTGGCTAATCTCAAGGGCGCCTCACAAATATACACACGGATTGACTGAGGATCTCTCACAGCCGTTGAGAGCTTATATCTGGAGGCGCCTTCCTCCAACTGCCTGCAGAGCCACAGCTTTGCGGCCACTCTCTCTGGGCCTCAGTATCGCCTTCTGTACAATGGGGAGAAATGCTCCATGACTCTCTCTTGGCTTTGCAGAGGTAACCAAGGAACTGGTTCAAAAACTCTTCACATATTTCTGTACTCTCCCACCAAACAAGAGAGCACGGGCAAGAATGGCTCAAAGGAAACAATTTCCTGGAGGTCACGATGCAAGTCCAAAGAGCAGCATTTGCCCAAGGAATTAGCATCTCATTAATGTTTACTGAAGAGTGAGTAAGCCTTGATTCCCAGCAAAGTCCCCATTGACAGCTGTCCATGCCCCCCACCAACAGAGTGAGCAATGGGGTAGTGGCTAAGTACTTGACTTGGGAGAGTTAACTCATAGGGTCCAGCCTCTTTGCTAAGATTTAAATGCACTGAGGACTTGGGCTTGAAGATCTTTATTCTATCTGAAATGAGGGCAGCTGAGTTAGGCCTCCCTTCCCCTAGCCCTGGGGCTGTGAGTACACTTCCCCTCCTCCAGGCTCCACCACCTGTTTCTGGACCAAATACAGATCACAGAGAGGCATTTCCTGAGCTTTGTAAGCTTGCTGACCCTGGAGGTTAATCCTACCTCTCTGTGGCCAGGCCACACAATGATGAGCCTCTCCCTCCCCACCAAGAGAACTACAGAATCCTAGAATTTCAGGGTTATAAGGGACCTGAGAAACTATTAAGTTTAAGGCGCCAAAGTGTCCAGAGATTACCCCAACCTCACAAAGCAAAATGGAAAGGCCAGGGTTCAAAGCTAGGTCCTCTGATCCTCAGCCAAATGCTCTTTTTACTATAACCAATATAAAGCTTACTTGACATCCTAAATGCCATCTTGGCCCTTGAGTGGTGGCAACCTGGAGTGCTATGTAGAAAAGGATTGAGTGGGGTGCAAAGAAAGAGTGTGGTGGTCACTTAGGAATATCTACCTTGAGCCAAGGACAAGGGTTTTGTAGGTAAGTAGTTGTGGACCTGTCACTATGCCGTGTTGCTTCCCAGGACAGACACTCTGCATAACCTTATCCAGAAATCTCTGGGTGCCATTCTCCATGCTGGGACATGTACAAGCACCAGGGAGAATGGCTAGCCCCTTGGGGAAGAGAAGAAACTGAGTCAAAGAGTGGAAGAGTCTAAAGTGAGTTGGAAGTAAAATCCAGAAAACTCAAATTAACTATAGAGTGCCTGCTATACATTTACTGGACAAACATGTATCAAATGCCCACTGTGTGCAAGCTATGGTTGGTTTCCTAACCAATGCTACATCCCACACAGTGTGAGCTTCCCTCCTGTTTCCACTACTAACTTCTGGAACAAGTCACCTTCCATTCTGCCCCACAGGCCCTGTTTCTGAAAATAAAGGTGAAAACATCTCCTGGGATTGTTGTGAGACTCAAAAGTAAAAGTCTGTCTGAAAGTGCACTAGAAAACAGAAAGCTCTTATTAGTACAGAAGGCTACCAACATTTCCTCCTCTCCTTTCTCTCATCAGGGACTGGGCATCAGAGCCCAAGCCGCCCTGCCAGTAAGTATTCCCCAAAGGCCCTCTGTAACTTGGTATTCTAAGTGGCCCCTCCCTCCCTGCGGCCTCTGACCACATTTGGCCCACCTTCCAGGTCAGGAACTGGGGGAGCGGGGAGCGCAAAGAGCAGAGAACAGAGAAGTGCTGCCTAATCAGCTGGAGAGAGAGATGCAGCCACTACATTAACATAGCAGGTGAGTCTCTAATATTCACAGGCAGCAACTCACACCACAGATTTTCTGTATCCTCCAGGGCAGAGCAAGGGATTACCACTGATGTGTTATCTGCTCCAATTCTTCCTGCCAGGAGTCAAGTATAATACCTTAGTAATGCCTTCGTGTTGATGTCCCCTACACAGAGATATGTAAATTATACACAATGGAGGGGAACGCCACACGCTGACATCTGTCTCTCACAGATACTTCCTACTCCAGGATGTGAAACCCAGGAAAATCCTCTGGGCAGTATAAAGCTACAGGCAGAACACTACCCTGAAGGGCAGAAACCCAGCGCCAACAATCAGTAACCTAGATGCTGTAATTAAGCAGACTTTGTTGAGTAGCAAATGCTATAAAACACCATGCTAGCTGTGGTGGAGAGGAAGGGAGGAGAATTGCAGTAAAATACAAAATGAGAAAGCACGATCCCTGTCTAATGCCCTATATTTCAATTCTGGAGTTTAGACATACACACAAGTATTTTACCACAGGGCAGAGTATGAAAAGTGGCAAAACGGAGGTAGAAGCATAATGAAAAGAAGATTAAAAAGAGAAGAGCTCATCATATTCAATTATGGGGGCAAGAAGGTGTAGCAAGGCTTTATGGACAAGATATTTAAGCTGGACTTTAAATGGCCTATAGATTTAGAAGACAGCCAAAGGGCAACGAGGAATGAGGTAGAAGGAATAGGTTGAGCTCAAGGTGAAAAACCTCTCATTCATTCATTCATTCATTCATCCATTCATTCAACAACTGTTCATAGTGCCAGGCAGTTTCCATGTGCTAGAGCTACAGAGGTGAAGAGTGCAAACAGGCATGGGCGTGGCCTACATTAATTAGAGTCGTGGAAGAGGATGAGAATAAGCCTGGAGAAGAGAGCGGGGTCCCTACCTGAGAGATTTACCAGTGACTCACGAGACCCTCCCGTTCCCATCCTGTCCACAGTGGGAGGAAGTAGAGGCCTGTGTCCTCTGAGGTCCCCACTGCCTTCCTGCTAGTGCTCTACCCAGCAGACTGCCAGGTACCTCCATGTCTGCCTCAGCTCTCATGGAGGGAAAGATGGTGCTTTGAGGCCTGGGAGAGAAGGAGGACATGTAGCCTTCCTGGATACAAGCTGGATATAACCACAACTTACCTCAGTAACATCCCTTAAATTCACCTAGGAGTGCTATTAGCTCTGCTGAAAAGGTGCTGAGAAGAAAGAAAATAGTTCTCCTCTGGCCTGAAAGCAGAGTTTGATTAAAGGAGCCAAAAAGTTGAAAATGCCCTGCTCACCCTTTTTCTCCAAACATCCATCACCTCCGGTCTCAGTTGTCACTATCATCTCCTCCCTAGCCCAATCAAGGGCCTGAAAGAGACCCATCAACTGGACTCTGGGGCCTCAAATACCTCTCCAGGTAGAAGGAGGGTTGACAACTTCTCCGCTGTTGGTTCCAGCAGGTCTCACAAGCCAGAGACACCCTTGCTATGATGGAAGCCCGCCTCCTCTTGTTCTGACCTTCACCATCATCAGAATAAATTATTTAGCATCCAGACGCACAAAACACCATTTTGGAAGTTGTGAAGAGCAACTTAAACAAATATAGAATTATGAAATCTCAACACAAAAGACTGTCAAATAAGAACTCAGAGCTGTGTGTTGGTGCTGTTGCAGGAAGAAAGGGAAAGGCGACCAAGAGCGTTCTCCCAAGCCAGGCTCCTCACTGGTTGTTCCCCACACTACCTCCTCAGATGATGGGCTGCTCCAAGTGACCTTTCAGGTTCTATCCAGGTCCACAAATGGTGCTGGACATCCACATATCCACGTGCGAAAAATGAAGTTGGACCCGTGCCTCACGCCATACACAAAAGTTAACTTGAAAGGGATTATGGACCTAAATCCAAGAGCTTAAACTATAAAACACTTAGAAAAAAACAAAGGAGTACATTTTTACGACCTTGGGTTAGGCAATGGTTTCTTAGATACCACACCAAAAGTAAAAATAGTACAAGAAAAATTAGATAACTTGGACTCATTAAAGTTAAAAACTTTTATGCTGCAAATGATACCACTAAGAAAATGAAGACAACCCATAAAATATGAGAAAATATTTGCAGATCATATATCTAACAGAGCTTCTATCCAGAATACATAAAGAACTCTTATAATGCAATAATTAAAAGACAACTCAATTTAAAAATAGGCAAAGTATTTTAATAGATATTTCTCTAAAGAAGACATACAAATGGCAAATAAGTACATGAACAGATGCTCAACATTATTATCAGATGCAAATCAAAACCACAATGAGATACCATTTCATACCAAGATGGCTACAAAGAGACAGACAATGACAAGTGATAGCAGGGTGTATAGAAATTAGAGTCATTTATATTTTGCTAGTGGGAACGTAATATGGTGCAACCACTTTGGGAAACAGTTTGGTAGTTCTTCAAAAATTAAACACAGGGTTACCATATGACCCAGCAATTCCTCTCCTGGGTATATAACCATGAGAAATAATAACATGTCCACATAGAAACTTATACACAAACATTCACTGCAGCATTATTCATAATAGCCAAAAAATTGAAGCAACCTCAATGTCCATCAAGTGATTAATGGATAAACCCATATAACTAATTATTATTCAGCAATAAAAAGGCATGAAGTACTGGCATATGCTATAACATAGCTGAACGTTAAAAACATATGCTAAGGAAAATAAGCCAGTCACAAAAGACCCCATATAATATAATTCCACTTATAAGAAATGTCCAGAGTAGACAGGTCCATAGAAACACAGCATAGATTAGTGGTTGCCCAGGACTGGAGATGGAGTGAGGGTTGGGGGGATATGACGAGTGACTGCTAATAGTATGGAGTTTCTTTGGGGGATAATAAAATGTTCAAAAAATAGATTATGGTGATGGCTGTATAACTCTGCAAACACACCAAACCACTGAGTTGTACATGAAATGGGTGTATTTCTTTGCTAGGACTGCCATAACAAAGTACCACAGATTTGGTGGCTTAAACGACAGAAATTTATCTTCTCGCGATTCTGAAGGCTAGGAGCTCAAGATCAAAGTGTGGGCAGGTTCGGTTTCATTCTGAGGCCTCTCTCCTTCGCTTGTCTTCTCCCTGTGTCTTCATACAGTCTTTCCCCTGCGTGTCTGTATCCTAACATCTTCTTAAAGGACACCAGTCATATTGGATTAGGGCCTACCATGATGACCTCATTTCATCTTAATTACTTCTTTAAAGACTCTATTTCCAAACACAATAGCATTTTGAGCTACAAAGTATTAAGATTTCAGCATGTGAATTTGAGGTGGGGGACACAATTCACCCCATAACAATGAGAGAATTTTACGGTATATGAATTATGTCTCAACAGTGTTTTTAAAAATCCCACCCACAAATTCTAAAGATTAGATAGCCCAACCTCTTGTTCTACAAATGGGAAACTGAGGCCCAGAGAAGGGGAGCTACTTGCCCCAAATCACAGTTGGTCAGAGGCAGCACTCAGGGTAGAACTCACGGCTCCTACTCCAAGTCCAGTGTTCCTTCTCCTACTCTCTTCTGCTGCCTTGGCCTCTAGGGCTCACAAACTAACTGAACAGACAATGATGGAAAAAGTAAGAGAACTTTAAACTTAAAAAGAAAAATACCTAAGAAGTAAGATCATGTGCAATTAAGGAGTAAATAAGCTCCACAGCTTGTGGGAAAAGGAGGACCGGCAGCGAAACTCCGAGGAGGCCCTGGAAGAGACTTGCACAGTGACGAGCGGCGAGTCCGTGAGCAGATTCTACATTAATTCCATATCTGCTGTGTGCCAGGCGAAGGGGAGCATATTCCTGAGCAAGATGTGGTTTACAGAAGAGCTGGCACTTCAGCTAATCCTTGAAGAATGGGCCTAATTCCACCCGGGTGAGGGCTTTCCAAGCAAAAGGAACCACATGACCAAAGGCAGGTAATTTCCAGACCTGTTCAGGAAATAGCAAGTTGGCCAGTGCAGCGGAAGCATATGCTTTACACAAAGAGCAGTGGGGGAGAACAAAGCAAAGGTAGGCTGAGGTCAGATTTTGGAAAGCCTTGCATGCGACACTTAGAAGCATGGACTTGAAAAAAGTAACGGGGAGCCATGGAAGGTTCGGGGACAGGACTGTGGCATCACCAGAGGAGCGCTAGAGAAAGGCGGCTCACCCACAGCTAGCAATTGAAATGGGCGGCCATTTCAATAGCTTCTGTATGAAGCATTCATAGGCCAGGGGATGCTGGTAACAAACAGAGCTGAAGGGAAAGAGCCAATGGGAGACAGGGAAGTAGGAAGCTCCCTGCTTCTAAGGGGTGCTCACGAATCTTAATTAGACTTAGGTAAGCAAGAAGTTGAGGAAAGCAAGAAGAGGGAACTCTGCAGGCACTGAAAAGCTGCCAACTCCTGGGGCCCATGTTATGATCCAGCGCTGACAGCCCTTCATCTTTTCCATTTTTTTTTCTTTTTTTTTTTTAAAGATAAAGTGGCGGGTGGGGAAGGGGAGAGAAACACAATGGAGTTGCTTGGTGAACAAAAGCCCTGGTACATTTTTGCTCATCGTTTTTAACGGGGTGTGCTGCTCTGTCAGCACCCTATAATCATACCTAATGCAGGGACACAGCCCATAACTTACAATTCAGGCATAAATGCATCCTGGATAGCAGCAGTGCCTGTCTGCCTGCCTTCTGCCAAGCGTCCACCTGATCAGGTTGGGGAAAGGAAGGGCCCAGGTACACACAGAAAATGAGGGAACATAGCATAAGAAGTCAGGAGACCTTGGTTCAAGTCCTGGCTGTTTCCTTTCCCAGCTTTGTGACCTCGAGCAAGACACTCAGTCTCTCTGGGCCTCAGTTTCTTAGTCTTCACTGACAACAATAACAGCTACTATGAATGATTCGGTGTCTGTAATGTGCCAAGGACAATTTTAGGTTTTTATCCCTTACAAAACACTCCATGAGGTAAGTATTAGTCTCCCCGTCCTACAGATGAAGAAACAGGTCCAAAGGTTAAATAGGTTAATCAAGTTCAGAAGGTGATGCTTAAACCCAGATTTGTCTATCTTTAAAATCTCCATTCTTAAACTATACCACACTTATGTTAATTAAATGTAAATAATAAAACCTGCTCTCCCCTCCCTCACCTGCTTGCCATGAGGCCCAGCGGGGAGAATTCACATTCAATACTGCAAGGGTATTATTATCCTTATCAATAACCTAGTCACTCGAGGTCAAATGTGGTGGCCCTCAAGTCAGCTAGACCTCACTGAACTGGGGCCCTCACCTCTCCTCCAGAAAGCCCTCCCAACTATCCCAGCCTACCATCCCATCCCTTCCAGCATTGCTGACCCACTGTCACTTCCTCCAGGAGGCTCTCACTCCCTGGATTCTACTAGACTCAGCAGCAAAGCCCGAGTCTCGCCTTGATTCTAAACTCCAAGAGTCTCTCCCATCAAGAGACAGTGGACATCTCCATCAGCAACTTCCTTCCCGACCCCTGGGGTTCCCCACCTACTACCCCTCACTTGTTCCAATCCTGGAGTCAGGATTACATGAGAAGATGTAGATTAAGTCTCTAGCATAGTACCCAGCACTAAGAAGATAGCTATTCTTTACTCTTATTCACAAGATCTGGGCTCAGACACTGCACAACTTTTAATTCTTCAATACCATGTTCCCCTCTTCTCAGGTGGTCATCACATACCAAAGGTACACCCAGACTAACGTCTTGATGCTCCTGACACAAGCTGGGAAGGACACGGACCTATTACTAATAGAGGAAAAAAGAACCTGATATTGTCAGTGATCTGAAACCTCCCAGCTAAGGAAATCTTTGTTTTTTAATAAATACTAAATAACACAAGGTGTTTATTTCCCTAGCAAGTCATATTTCTTAAGTATCACTAGGCTCATATGTCATGGCTGTCGTCTGGGGAAAATGTGGAGTAGCACTGGCATCTTTAAGTCCCTTCTACCTGAGGACTTCAAAGCACTTCAGATAGACCCCTCTTTATCTTTTCTACAGCACTTGGAGGAGAGACGAGAAGGTGGGGGCTGGCAACTTTGCCTCCAGTGTGCCTACAATAAATACTTGCTAATTGCCCATGGGGGACAATTTTCCTCACTGCACAGATGGGAAAAAGGAGGAAAGGCCATTTATTCAACACTCACCTAATCCAATTTTCCCAGTTCCAATTCTGATGCTTCAAGACCTCTCTCATCCAAGGCCTAGCTCCTCTCAAAGGCTTTGCCAGAGGGACTAGAAAATGAAAATGTGGTCTCTTGCTCTAGACAGACAGACAGACAAAGACACCCCATCTCATCACTGACCAGAACTGTGTACAGAGAATAAGTACTTCATAATGTCTCGGTTAGTTCCAACTACAGGAGCAGCCTCCTCTTAATTTTCTAATGCTCAGAACAGAATCATCTGTCCCTTCTCAGGCATTTCCAGAGCAGCTTGTCTTCCGTCTCACTCATGTCACCGATCGTGTAATGCTTTGTGTTGTAATTCTGTGTGCAAGTTGCTCTCCTCCCCCATAATTTTTATTAATATCACAGCGCTATGCTCCTTCCACACCCTAAAATGCCCAGAATAACAATTTACCCATAATATGTAAAGCGGGGGTCACAAACTAGCACCCTAAACCACAGATATGCATTGTTTAGTCTGCACCATATTTTAAATTTTTAAAAATTATTTGCCAACAATTAAAAATCAGATCTTACCCAAAAATCACAAGTTCAACCTTCCCTTGAAAAATGGAAGATCTAGCAATACCAGACTCACATTTTAGTGTGGCAAGAATCAGCTGGACCTGACCAGCGGGTCAGTCCTCAGATAGGGTACATGATCTTCAATCTATCACAGACCCAGCACCCTGACCCATTTCACTCATCTGAGTTTGTAGCTTGCATAAAGCCTGGTTGATTGTAATTGAACAAGTGAGCCTGTGGTCATTTCAGACCATAAGAGCCCTGAGGGTGAGAATCAGATCTCTTCCTCTAGCTTTGAATGAGGTCAGACGAGGGAGTGCCCCTGGGGATTAATGAATGAGTTAAATACACATAGTCAAAATCTATATACCCAGGCCAGCAGGCTTCAGAGCCAGAGCCACAGCAAAACTGTAGCGTTACCAGCCTTTAAAACAGGGACTCTGCTGCCTAACTCACTTCCCGGGTAGTGTATAAGGACAGACTTAGACCACGATCTGAGTTAATCCTGTGGATGTTCTCAGGTGACTGACTTCTGGCTGGTGTTTAACAACCCATAATGAGATCTCCCATTACTCATGGGAGAATGCCTGGCTTCTTATCTCACCCTAAAAAAAATAATAATATAAAAGAGGGAGAAAGAAAAGAGAGAGTGAAAAAAAGAAACATATACACAGAGACACACATATATACACACACTCACAAACATACCTACAAAATTAACATAATATATTGGTGTAAGGTAAGTATGCTGTCAAATAAGTTTCAAGAGTGTGAACTGAATGTTCAACAACGGGAAAATTGTTAAGTACTCAATGATTACTGTGTAGGCATTTTAAAAGTCTAATTGTGATGATTATGTACCTTGTGATAGGATATTAAATAAAGCAAATAGAATGCAAAATTCTATCTACATTATGACTATAACCATGTGAAAATTATGTTTGCAAGTAAATACAGACTGAAGGCATCATAGAAAATGGAAAGTTGGTTTGTCATGCTGGTGAGTTTGTGAGGCGTCTTTTTTCCCCTATTCCTTTGATTTGCGCTTTCATTGTATAGCATTATTTATACGATAAGTATTTTTTTAAACAGCTAGCCCACTCCTGACCCTAAAATAAGTTAGCACAATCCAAAGCCAGATAATGATGAGCGGTAGGTGGGAAATGTCTCCTTTACTTGGGACATTCTTGGAGTCCCATGGGCGGGGGTAGGCACACGGTAAAGATTTTGTCACAAATCATTCTGCAGAGTTGGGGAGCTTCAAAGAAGGCACTCCCTGCACCACCCCCCTCCCAACAAAAACACACTACAAGAGGAAGTTCAACATCCCTCACTGAGCAGACACCTACTGGGGCACCCCCGCCCTTCGTGAGTGTGGGCTCTGTGGTACTCCGCATGTGTGCGGTGGTCTTAGAGTCCCTGTCTCCTGATGTGTGTAAGGAAAGAAGGCTCTGAGGGCCTCCAGGCTGGAAGCTGCCTCACCAGCAGCCCTGTCTCATTTCTACACTGTCGCACTGTGTCCACTGTGGAGACTTAGGAGACGGGGAAGAGGTTGCTTGCGGAGGGAAGCGGAAGTGTGAAAGAAGAGGAGGACCACCAAAGCACCTTCTAAAAGGAGGGAGCCCCCATGGCATCAGGCCTAACGCTGTGGCGGAGCCCAGGCAGGCAAGGGAGGAGCAGCGTGGGTCATGTGGACAAGCAGTACGCCTGACCCCATGGTGGCCTCCTAGTGCCATAAGGTGGCAGCTGCCTTATGTAAACTGTGACAGAGAGCTGGTGCCTTGGAAGTAGAAACTTTCTTATATACCCTTTCCAATATGATCAGACTCCCCCAGGAAAGATTTCCTGCTATGAATCACACCCAAATCCAGCAGGGTATCCCATTTTCAGGGAAATTCACTTATACTTGATTGTTGGGCTTTTATTTTTCAATTCTTAAAAAAAAAAACAAACTGGCTTTTGTTTAAAATAAATTGGAAAAAAAAAAAAAGGAGAAAGGAAAGAAGGAAGGAAATTTCATTTATCGCTACCCTCTTCAGTAGTTGTGGTTATGGAGAAAGTCCCCAGGAATGGCGCCACAGTCCCACAAGCAAGGGTGGGAAGAGGGCAGCCCAGCTGGTCAGATCCTTGGTGGCATCTGCTTGCAGGGTGATGGGGGAGGTGGTAGGGAAAGGCTGGAGAGGGCCAAGAGGGACCAAATGCGAAGCCTGGTGGCCTAAGCCCGCCCCTTCTGTAAGCAATCCCCACCAGAGAGTTATTTCCAGGCACTTTTTCCTGTGAGAAAAGAATGGGAGGAATGCAGTCCAGCCATTACCCAAATCCACCCCACAAGGGCTCCGTGCCCAATTACGTACAGTGGGGGGGAGCCCTCCAGAGCCTGTAATCAGCAAATCCGTTTAAGAAATTCAAACTGGCAGCCCGAAACTAGTGACATAGGTAATGCAATACGAGGGCGGGCCTCCCTGAAAGCCGCATGCACGCATGCGCATGCTCACCAGCTCTGCGGGTGTGAGAGCGTGCTGGCTGCGCAACCTCTACAACCGCACGGAAAGGTGGCCAGAAACACTCCTGGACTTTTATAGCTCTCCAGGGACCTGATCTCCAGGAAGTGCTCGCAATTGCAATCCAATTGTGTCCCTGGCTAGAGAAGCCAGCTGGAGACTGGGGACTGTGCAGGGAGAGGAAGAACTTCATTGGGAAAAAATGTTGACAGAGTTTAATGACGAGCGGAAGGACAAAAGCTTGGATGATGGAGCCTGACTGAAAACTAAGGCATTCTGAGTGCTCCAGCGATTTGCATGGGGCTGTGCAGGGAGTATTGAGTTAAAAGACACAAGAGGGGCTTGGACTCCCCATGGCAAGTCCAGGCCCAGGGTGAGGAAGGGGTAGCAAAAGTTCTCCTGCAGTGCCTGGAGCTTGGCACCCTGAAATCAACCCTTTAATGGGAATTAGCATATAGCAACCCCCAGCTAGAAGTAGAGCTTAGAAAAACTGAGGCCAAAAAAACATGCTGTCCTCACTTAACAGACCAAATAAAAGGATGAAGAAAAACTAGCACTTATTGAGCAGCTAGTGTGTACCAAGCATATGAAATCTCTTATCCTAAGAACCTGCAGCAAAGTGGGTATATTACTCTAATTTCTTGCAGACAAGAAATCTGCAAATCTAGAAGAGTCACCCTCAGTCACATGACTGGAACCAAGACTGACACCAAGTCTGTGTGCACTTCCAGAGTCCAGGTATACCATATTCCGTTCGGGGTTTCATTATGCAGTTTTTCCAAAAGTAAACTCTCCTCACCCCAGGACCCTCCCTCAACAGCAACAAAACCTAGTTCAAGTCCATTAGTCTCTCTAGGCACCAGCGGCCCCCCATATAAGAATAAGGGGGTGGCTGCGGTGCTTACTAAGGTCCCTTCCTGTTCAAATACACCTAGAAAGGGTAAATAAGCCCATAACTCTAGCAGGAGCTGACACCAAAGATAGTAGCCCCCAATATCTCCAACACCCCCTTCGCGCTTTATTATAATTGTTATTGATGTTCTTGTCTCCCCTGCAGACTGTGCACTCCCTGAGGGTAGAACACTCCACCTAATTCTGCCTGCACCCCTCTGCCTAGAGCTGAATCTAGCACACCAGACACTCACTCAATAACAGCTGGTTGAATGAACGAATCAGTGAATGAATGCATAAACAAATGCTCCTCAGTCAGGCATCCTTCAGAAGAAAGTTATGAGTATTTGCTCACCAGATTTCTCTTCATGGTTGAAGAGCTGGACCTCCCCAAACCTAAGGGCATTGAAATCATCTGAAAAGCTTTCACAATACAGATTCCTGCCCCACTCCCAGAATTTCAGACTCAGAAGATCTGGGCTGGGGGCCCAGGAGTCTGAATTATTTAAAAGCTCCCCAGATGTCTCTAACTCAAAGCCAGGTCTGGGATCACTAATGTATATTACTTGGCTAACACCCATTCAGTCTTGCACTGGGACCGGATGAAGCTAAGAAATAAAAACAAAACAAGTGACTCTCTCCTAGAGTCTCTTCTCCAAAGAGCTCAAATCAATTTTTATGCTGTGATGCTGTTACCTGTTGGACTGAAATAGCGTGGCAATGCTTCTGCCCATTCTGTAGGTTGGCAAACTGAGGTCTGCCCAAGAAGGAGTACTAATTCTTCTTTTTACCTCTCCTGAAAAATGCAGGGCATTAAAACCTTCAGGGACTCAGCTAGATTTCCGGGGGAAAAAAATGAGAGAATAAGGCCAGGCACAGGTTTGTCTGCAGGTGATACGGATGCCAGAACTGACATCCCTCCCTCCCGACCAGACTTGGAGGACAAAATATACTTGTTCTTTGGCAGCTTATAATCCCCAAGTCTGAATCCCAAACACAGCCTCGACAATGTCAAATCATCAGGCCAGAAGGAACAGAGACCCCAACCCCTTCCTCTCAAACCGGTATCCATCTCCCTTTCCTGGAGGTAGGAAAAGGCCATTCATTTATTCATTCATGAAAATTACAGCAAAACTAAGAAGTGTCAAGCAAAGGAAGAGAGTTAGGAAAGCTCAAGTCCCAAGAGGAGATGAAGGAATAATTTAACTATTTCTCTTCTCTTCAATAAAAGAGTGGCCCTCCTGGAGGGACTAATGATACGAGTCTGAAATCTGAGTCATCTGAACCCCACCGTTTACCCAGGAGCTGGGACAGACACCATCCTGAGCCCCCTCCCTCAGCAACAGGAGACACCTCTTAGAGGCAGAAGCCAAAGTTACCTTGGCCAGACACACCCGAGAGGCCCCTCTTCCCTCATCCCCCTCTTTCCACCCAGCCTTGGATGAGATTGATGGAGCTGGAACAGCTGCAACAGTAAAGGGAGGGGGGCTGGACAACAGCTGGACAGAGGGAGGGCCCTCTCTCCGTCTGGGCAGAGTCCCAGCCAGAGCTGGAGAGGAAGGAGAGAAATAGGTCTCCTCTGTGTAATTCTCTTTCAGGACTGGAATGTGAGCTTCGGCTTCCCTCTGACCTTGTTCCCTGCCCCTCTTGGTCATCAGGCAGGCAGGTGTCTCTGGATTCCACAAATAGCAGGGTCACTCAGCGGTGTGGTTGCAGACCCCATGGTTCTAGGGCCTGAGGCAGGCAGCCTCACACTACCATAGCCATGATCTGTGAAAACATTCCATACCCCTCTACCCGTGAAGACCCAAGGCCCCAGCACCACTGGCCTCACACAAGCCATGGGTGCCGGAGGAAGAAGCCCAGAGCCCTGCCCCCCAAGGCCAACATGGTGGAAGGCAACACCATGACCTTCAATAAGGAGTACTACTGGTCTGATGGTAGGCGGACATGAGTTCTGTCACAAATTAAGCTTGTGACTTGACAGTCTTGGGATCAATCTTGGTTCCACTAAAAAGCTCCATGACTCTGACTTCTGGTTGCCTTGATTACAGAATGAGGATGGTCATATTTGCTTTACAGGGTAGTTCTTAGGAGCACAGAAACCAGATCCTGGTCCATGACAGCTACTGATGTTTGTGGGCCTCAGTTTCTTCATCTGTAAAATGAGAGGGCTAGGCTAGATGGTCTCTCATGTCTCCTCCAGCTACTATAAAACTAACTCAGGCTTATGGCCAATAATCCTGAGATTTATCCCCTTCATCCCTTTCCTCTAGAGAAAATGGCTGTTCAGAATAGCTTCCCTGGTTCTGCAGTGTCTCCCAGATAAATGAGCCCCTCAAGACTTCTCTCCTCCTACTCCCTTATCCAGTCCCTATACTCAGTCTCCAAATGTGCCCAGACCAGACTTCCAAGAGCTAGCCCTTTATCTGCCAAGCTATGCCCCCAACATACATGCAAACCATTAAGACAGTTCAGTGATTTCTTACCAAGAGCAAATTACTCACTCATAACACATCTTACTCCAAAGGTGATCCAGCAGTGGTGACAACACAGCGACCAAAAACTGCTGATGTAGAACAGTACTGTCCAATATGGCAGCCGCTAGCAATATGTGGCTACTTCAATTTAAATTTTAATTAGTTAAAAATGAATAAAATTAAAAATTAAATTTCTCAGGTGCACTAGTCACATTTTAAATGCTCAGCAGCCATGTGTAATTAGTGACTATTGTATTGGGCAGTGCAAAATAAAACTCTCCATCATCACAGCGCAGGTCCAGAAGATGTGCTCTTCGGGGCAGAACAGGCTCCAGGTGGCTCAGATTGAATCTGGAAGGGGATAGGGACTAGGGGGGCGGGGCAGGCACCCTGGAGGAGGAGGGGCCATTTTCCATCGCTTCAGGGGAAATACCACTAGGATGGTGGCTCCAGCAGGCCCACCAGCTCAGGCTACATTCCGCAGTGAGGGTCTCCCTGGCCCTCAAACCTGGCAGGATGCAGCAGGCAGCTGTCACACTACACTTCATTTTTGGGATTCATGGGACGCTTGTCATTCTCTCCAACCCCTGGTGGACTCCTGGCCTTTCCTAGCTCAAGGTCTGCACCTTGCCCCAAAGCAAGGAGCACTGCCACCCTCCTGCTGCTCAGCTTCAGCTGAAGTATGATTTACAGAGGGCAGACTCAAAAGTATCTGGCTGCAAACCCACAGGGAGGGGATAGAAGGTGAGAAAGCTAGTTTTAATCAAGCACTGACTATATTCACGGCACAACCAAATTACTTTCACTTACAGTTTCCCATTTGATCCCCACTCCCCACCCCCAACAAAAAAGTTAGAAGGTAAGTGTGGTTAAATTTTCCAGATGAGAAAACTAAAGCTCAGAGAAGGTAAGTGATTGGTGCAAGCTGGTTAAGGTCACAGTTTGCACACAAACCCAGAAATGTCTGACTCTAAAGCTTACAATCTACTACCCCCTCAGAGGCCATGGGCCTACCAACAATAGATGAAGGAAGAACAGGCCTGGCCAGTCTCTTCCCCCAGGGAATTCTCCAAACACTTAAACACTTTTTGAGTTTCTGGCCTGAAACAGCCCCAAATCGCAGGAAGGTGTTGGCACTGAAGAAGTGAAGAAAGGCCATAGAGACAAAGCAGTGGAGCAGGATCAGGAAGGGTAAGAAGGAAGACAGTGGTGGGAACAGAAAAGTAAAATCAAAGAAGTGCATGGAGGCATTTGAAATTATTCCAGTTGTTTGTCTAGTGCCTGTCATCCTCAATTAAAACTTAGGTTCTGTGAAAGCAGTGACCTTGTCTTATTCACAGCTGTGTTCCTAACACTAGAAAAGTATGTGGCACACAGCAGGTGCTCAATGAATACCTGTAGGAAAGACAAATGGATGATGGAATGACAAACAGACTGTCAAGGGACTACGAAGAACAGAAAGTCCTCTTTTCTGCCTTTTCAAGTACACAGCAGGTGCTCAATGAATACCTGTAGGAAAGACAAATGGATGATGGAATGACAAACAGACTGTCAAGGGACTACGAAGAACAGAAAGTCCTCTTTTCTGCCTTTTCAAGTACCATTATCTCCAAGATATCTTCCTGACCTCAGTGCCACCTCAACTCCCCAAGGGCTCTGAGACATGTGGGGAAGCAGTTGTCCTCCAATAGGCTGGCATCCTAGGCCCTAGCCGCCCCTCTGCCATCAACCACAATCCCATCACCACTGTCGTGGTGACGATAGGTCATAAATTTAGGCTATATCAGGACCGAGGGAGACCTCAAAGATCATCTGGTCCAATCTGCTCATTTCATAGATGAGGAGACTGAGACTAAGAGAGGAACTGGCTGGCCTGGGGCACAATTTCCAAGTGGAGAAAGCTTCTCGTGACCATGCCAGCAGGAGCTTAATAATGGAAGCTGAGCGCCAAGCCCCGAGTGCCCTAGAGCTCGCCTGCAGCCCATCTGTCTCTCCAGCCTGCCAAGAGCCCTCCTTCCCCTGTGCCTATGCTGATGAAACCCACCACAGGTGGTTTCAGAACATTGAGCCAGGGGAGATTTTGCTGGCCGTGGCACCAGGCCTTTAATTTCCGATTTCCCAGCCTGACACCCCTAATGGTCTGAGCCCTCCCTGCTCTGAGCCCCATGTGGTCATACATCACCTTGGCTGATGCCAGCCATGCCTCCCCCAGCCATCTGGACAGAAAAATGAGGAGAGAGCAGGACAGGATGATCTTGGCAGAGAGGACCGATGGGAAGCTGAGGACACCTGGTCCCTACCCTTCTTTGCTTTGTATGTGTCATTGGAATGCAGGCGACATGGGCATGCTGCTCTTTTTCTGGGACTCAGTTTCCCCATAAGTGGCTGGAAATCTTCAGCCCAAACTCAGCAAGATGTATTGAGATGGGGGTACCTCTTCCCCCAGATATAAAGAAGGAGAAAACCCATAACAAAGCCTAGTTGGGCACCTTCTAGGTGCAGTAGGGCTCCTGCCCTGGAAGAGCTCTCAGTCAAGTCAGTGAGTCAAAACAAGCTCACATACAAAGGTAATTTCCCAAATGAGAGCACTGCCAAAAGAAGAACACAGGGCAAAGGCACTGCAGACTGGCATAGGTAAGGAAGACGTGATCGGAGAGAACCTTGAGCTGGCGCTGAAAGATGGGTGTGATCTCAAGAGTCTAGATGCAAATGGGAGATTTGGGGTGTTGAGCACAGGGCAAGCATGGTCTCTAATGGAGGACCTCACTGTCCAAGCAACGAACACACAGGCCATCCACCAAGGATACCCAGGGCTACTGGACATACGTGGGGGTGGGGGAAGTAACGGAGCCTTCAGGAGCCTTGATGTATGAAAAAAAGAATGAGTATTTTCTAGAAAGTGACCTTGAGCCACATAAGGAAGCAAAAGAAGACAAAGAGACTTGAAGTCAAATTAAGTACTAAGGAAATGATTTGATAATCAGATTATCTTTGCTACATAAAGGTTTTGGGGAACAGGGAAAAGAGACAAGGATCATCAGTGAATATTGTTCAAATCCAAGCCCTTTGGGTCTTAATTTGGCTGAAACACAAACTTCAGTGAAGGAGAGCCCTGACTACGGCTAATATGCTAATGAAACATTCGCTTTTACCTCTGTGGGTACAGCCTCAACCCAGGGCCACCCAAGAGTGAGAGAGGAAGATCAACTAAGGAGAAGCCTGGGAGCAGCTGTCCATGTCTGTGCAGAGGATGGAGAGCAACGTCCACTGGAAACGATATTGTACGAGTTTCCTGGGACTGTCAGAACAAAGTACCACAAACGGATGGCTTAAAACAACGGAAATTTATTGTCTCAGATTCTGGAGGCTAAAAGTCTGAAATCAAGGCGTTAGCAGGGCCACGATCCCTCCAAAGGCTTTAGGAAAGAATCCTTCCTTGATTCCTCTTCACTTTAGGTGCGTGCTGGCAATCTCGGTGCTCCTTGATTTATAGCAGTATCACTCCCATCTCTGTCTCCATCATCACATGGTGTTCTCCCCGTGTGTTTCTGCATCCAAATTTCCCTCTTACAAGGATATCAGTCATTGGATTAGGGCGCACCCTAATCCAATATGATCTCGTCTTAATTTGATTACATCTGCAAACATCTTATTTCCAAGTAAGGTCTAGGTAGACATAAATTGGGGGTGGGGGAGAACACTATTCAACTTAGTATATCCAACGGTTGAAAGATGCCCTTGGAGTCAGAGATGCCTGTCACAGTGGGAAGATATTAATCCAGGCATCGAGAGTCTTGAGTTCTAACCCCAAATCCACCTGACCAGATCACCTCAGCCAGAATGCCAACCCTCTCAGTGACTCTGTCCTCTGCGAGGGGAGAATTTGGATTTGATTTCCTAGGTTCTTTCCAGCCCTCAAACTGCCAAACTAAGAACAAATGAAAATCAGCACAAACTTATGCAGAAACAAAAGTAAATACAGGTATATGTGTATACATAAATTGGCATCCATAGATTTCCTAGCAGTGTTCTCTGAAAAGACCTAGAAACAATGACACTCCCATTGCAATGGACACACCCAGTGCCTAGATTTTGGTTTCTAAACACCATTCTCCAGCAATGGAACCAGGATTCCCTAGAGAAATGATTGATTCCAGAGTTGTGGCAGAAAAAAATATAACGTGAGTATGGAGTATCTTGTGGTGCCAGAAAGTAAGGAGGTACTCAAAAAAAGATGAAGGCATATTGAAAGGGCACAGGAGCCAACCTGAAAGAGCTTCCAGTGGTCAAAAGTGGAGCAATTTGAACAACAAAACAACTACAGTATTGAGTTATAACTATAACTCATAGAACAGAATAACTATTATGTAATATAGATCCATACGTTTATTACATATTACATAGTATATATTATATATCATGTAAAACAAGTATTTACAAGTCTGTCATAACAAAAAATAACTAACTAAATAAATAAATAAATGCAGAAGAAGGGCCAGCTCTTCCTCCCAAAAGAATTCCAACTAATAAAGGTAGAGGAAATGAGGGAAATAGAAAATCACCATTAGGCAAATACCACAATAAATACTGTCGAAGGCAAGAACCACTGACAGATGCTAAAACTGGTGGGAAGAAGTTCGAGCAAAAACAGGAGATTTGTATAGTCTCAATGTATCTTCCCATAAGACATTTATTAAGTACCAAGAGAGAAACAATAACTTTATAGGGAAGATACCTCGCCAATATCACCTTCTCCAAGTGACCACGGTTCACATCACTGGCAATAAGACATATTGACACCATGTACCCCTTGATACAATGCACTGAAAAGGACACAGCATCACATCTGTGTCAAAAATGCAGAACCTCAGTCTCATCATGAGTAAACACTGGACAAACCTAAAGTGAGGAACATTCTACAAAGTGACTGATTAGTACTCTTTAATACTGTCAAGATCATGAAAGACCAGGAAAAATAAAGGAATTGTCACAGTTGTAGGAGCCTCATGAGACTTGATAACTAAAAGCAATGCAGAATATTGCAGCAGGAAAAGGACAGCAGTGGGAAAATCCAATTAAAGTCTATAATTTAGTTAGTAACATAGCATCAATGTTAATTTCTTGGTTTTGACAGCTGTACTATGGTTATATAAGATGTTAACAAGCCAGAAAAGCAAAATAGAGAAGGTGTTTGCACATGTGTATGCCACACACGTACATGCTATAGGGCACACAAGTGCAGGAATGCCGGAATGCCAGGAAATGTGCAAGAGAGAGCATGGTGGGGTGAGGGGAAGAGAAGAGGGGGATGGCCTTTTGCTAGTTCAAGCAGTGTGCTGAGCCTCGGATCCGATTTTCACAAAAGGATTACTAGATTACATTCTTTACCACAGGCAGCTGTCCCTGTCAAATAAATAATCATCGCCTTACTTTTACATATCACCTTTCATCCCACAGCCCTTTTCCTACAGCTAGGACCAGCCTGGGAATGGTCTCAGCCCTTCTCAGGAAGGAAGGAAGCAGAAGCAAGAAGGGGGCCAATCCAACCTGAACCCCATTCGGTTGCAAAGAAAGGGAGGGCTGGGACCCCCAGTCAGAGAGGAAGGGGAAACTCAGCGCCAAGAGAAGAGGGTGGTACAGTTGTGTGTGACAGGGGTGCTCCATGGGAGCTCCAAAATAAAGGCCAGGGACAGGGAGTGGCAGGAAGTAGGCTCCCCAGAATGGCACCCGGGCCAAGCGGCATCTGCTCAGCCTCTAAAATGTGTGTGATGCTGGGCAAATTCCTCATTGGTGCAATGTCCCTATCACACAGGGGTTGATTCCTATGTGCATCAACCCACAGTAAGCACTTAGCATAACATCTGGCACCAAATCTTGCTATTCACTGCTAGCCACATGGGAGGGGACAGAGCAAGGGCCAAAGAGAGAAAGTAAGCAATGCGCATGGTGGAAAGTACTAGGACACCTACGGGTCCCAAGGAGAGAAGCCGTGAGTTTTCCCGAGGGGATGATTGTCACAAGTCCACTGCTGAGCATCATGGGGTGGGGTCCTTGTGCCCAAGCCATGGGAAGCTGTCCACTCAGAGGAGGTGACTTGTTCTGATGAGGGGCTGTCCCTGCAAGGCAGAAAGGCAAGAGCTTCCCTGAAAGGCTCACAGATCAGGGCTGGGCCAGGCTAGGGGAGGAGTGGTGGCAGTTCTAAGAATGGGAGCCCTAACTTAGAGGAAAGCCTTTAGAACAAGGGCCTTGTGCTTCACAAGCCATTAAGATGTAATGCCAGAGCCACCAGGCCCTGCTTCTGGGGTGCTCACAGTCTGGTTGCTGCAAGAGCAAGTGAAAGGACCAGAGGAAACACCACAGGCACCAGATGACAGAGAAGCCACTCAGGTGTGGAGGAGTCTGAGGAGCAGAGACAGGCAGGAGGAAGGGGAAAGCTGGCAGACACCAGAACCATCACAGCATGCTCCAGGGGCGGGCAGGACATCCGTCACTGCCATGGTGGGGAACCAGGGCAGTGGGCTGGAAAAGCCATTTGGAGTCAGACTGGGAAGGGCCAGGACTTCCGGCTCTAAGTTAAGCCACCTCGTGTGCTCCCACAGCACGGGCACAGCGCTCTTGTGTCAAAAGAGCTGAGGGAGGTGGGAGAGAAAAGGTTTTGGCATCAAGGAGCAAGTTTCCAGTGGACAGGTTGAGAGATTTTTTTAAAACTTTCTCATGGCACAGGATATCTGAAAGCTGACAGACTGGAAACTTAGGTCACACTGTGTAATAGAAAACCCAAACTTCCCCTTCGGCAAGGACCCCAAAGCCCCTTGGTACTTACATGAATCTCATGACTTCCCTTTAACCTCCTCCACAGAACCCCAAACTGTCTTTTGTCCTCTACTGTGAGACCCAACTCTTCCACGACCCTCTCCCACTAAACCCTAATGCTTCCCTTTGGCCTTCTCCAATAAACCCTAAACTCCCTTGGTCTTTACCAATGCACGTCCAAGTTTCCTTCTGAGTTTGCAACAAAACCCCAAATTTCTCTTTGGCCTTCCACTATAAACTTCCCAGCTTCTATTGGTCCACACCTCCGAATCCATTCTTCCTTTTGTTCTTTCTCAAGAACCCAATATTCCCTTGTGTCATCACCCACGGGATCTCAAAGAGTCATCTGTCCTCCCACACCTAATCCCCAAACATCCCCACAACCCCCCAACGCAAACTCCAACTACCTTTTCCCTTCCTGTGCCAAAATACAAACCTTCCTCATTCAAATTCCCCCAAGAAATCCTGCACTTTCCTCAAGCCTTCATCATCGAAGCCCCAAATTCTCAACTTCCCATTCTGAATCTACCTCTGAAGCATCTCCTAAGAAACTCTCCCAGTTTTCTTTTAGGTTTGGGTGCCGAAGGCAGTGCTTCTCAGCAAATCAATGGCAAATGTCAGGCTTTTGACTTCCAGTCCATCCTGGACCATCACACGTTTCACACCACATGAGAATCTCCTGGAGATTTTAACAACATCCAAACTGACTATACCCTTTTTGACAAGTCCTTCAGCTTCTGACCGCCAGATTCCAAGATTCACCTCAAGCTTCCCCTAAGAAACAACAAAGCACCCTAAAATGTCATGGCCATGTGGATCACTAGGACCATTTCTGAATGCTTACTTCCCGTTTCTGTACTCACCTCATCACCGTCAGCCCTGGTCCACAGGCCGCACCTTAAGCCTCAAGCGGCATTCGCCTGGATGCTTTGGATAGTTGCCGTGATACCCTTTCCTGGCCCAAACGAAAGGCTTTCCCCAATGTGTGGATAATCAAGAGTTAAGGAGGGACAGAGCATATCCCCACGGGCTGAGCTGGAATCTATGTTCCTGTGCGTCTGCGGGCGATTTGGTGCAGTGATCTGAGCCCCTGAGGGGCTGGTCCATCTAAGGGCCACAGGGACCGAACAGAAGCCCTAAGGAAAGTTTTGTGCCATGGACCCCTGAAGTGGCAAGCTCTGTCAAAGGGTATGTCAAGGAAGCGGGTAAAGCAGGGCAGGGCGAAGAAAATTCCATCGTCCTACTACAAAAGCCAGGCCCAGGGGGGAAGGACCCTACTGTGGCATGGTAAGGGGACATATGGGACAGGCTGGCCTCTGATGAGTGAGGGGAGGGGGGAAGGTACGACCAGAAAAGGGGGAAATCTAATTAAAGTTGGTTCCTGTTCAGCCACCTGCTAAAAACCACAGCTCACCCAAGACTTGGATGGAAGAATCACTGACGACATTGCCAAGGATTTCTCTCTGCAGCCTCAGACAGACGAAGGGAATACGCTAGACCGCCATCCTTCCCTGAACCCCCCAAGAGAAAAAGGCTCATGAAACCGAAATCTGAGAAGATGCCAAGGGGCAGCAGGAGGCAATTTACAGCCTAGAAAACTGAGCACTCTGGCCAGATGTGGGCCCTGGGGAGGGGGCTGAGGCCTAAGGCATGTGTGTATGTGGGGGGAGGAGGGGGTTGAGGCCCAAGAGCTCCATCCCCAGGACAGCCCAAGCCCGTGGCCCTCGACTCCTGCCTTTCCAGAGACAATGGAGGGGTGAGGTGGGGAAGGGCTGGGGACCTGCAGAGCTGGTGTATCCTGGGGTTGGCAGCCAGAGGATGGCATGGTGAGAAGTATGGAGGGAAATGAAGCACAGAAAAGGAGGTAGACGGAGGAAAGCCAAAGAAGACACTGGAGAGAGGTGAGCCAGAGAAGAGGTCCATAGGACCAGAGCACAGGCTGGATGCCAGGCCTCCGTGTTCTGACCCATTCACTCCTGGACTAGCTCATTCCTCTAACATGTGTGACACCAGGAGGTGGTAAGAACCAGCAGAAAGGCTAAGCTAGTTTTCCTTCTTGGCCTGGCCCTGGAATTCATGGCCCAACCCCAGGCAGGGATCTGGTCTTCCTCGGTACTGAGGAGCTTCCTGGTCCCTGGGAGGTATGCCAGCTTCCCAGCTTCTAGCCACACCATCTGAACACCACCCCAGGTGGAGGGGCCAGCCCATGGATGGAGCAGCACAGGAAAATCACACTAAAAAGCCTGTGTCAGAGCCTCCTCACCATTGTAGATAACAGATATAGTCCTAGGTGCTGGGAAGGAGAAGCCAGCGGAGGCCCAGAGAGGGGAAGGGCCAAACCCTAGGTCACACAGAAGAGAGGGGAAGCCAGGCCTGACACTTAGCTCTGGGCTCTCCGGCTCTCCTGCTCCCCAAGCTGCCTTCCTTGAGACCTTGGGCCAGTAGGGGTCCCAATTTATGGAAACAAAACTGCCCCTTCTCTTGAGCATCAAGGGGGCTAGGATAAGATGCATGGAGGAAGTCAAGACCCCAAAATGCTAAATGCAGAAATCCATGTGACAAGAGGTGGAATTATTTCCCCTGGAAAAAAAGTGAACAAAAAGCCCTCCCTTACCAGATCCCAGGGGTATTTGGATGGAAGCTGATGTAATATAGAGAGGAGAGGCCAAGGGGGAAAGAGTTCCCCCAACCCCAGCAAGCCTTTTGCCAGGAGCACAACAGGGAGGCTGCAGCTGGAGCTGGGCGTGGGGCGGGGGGGTGGTGAGAGGGAAGAGGACACGCCAAGCAGGATGTTGGAGCCTGAGATGTAGTCCTGTGGGCGTCTGGCTTTTGAACTGGCAACCCAGGAGCTCTTGGGGCCCAAATCCAGGCTGGCATGGACATGGGGTGCCCAGAGCAGGGCATGTCAGAGGCATCAAAGGGGCTGTGTGTACTGGCAGAGCCCACTGGATGTGAAGCTGGAGGGTGTGTGGGAAGCAGGAGGTAGGATTCTGGGAGAGCAGGGAGTCGAGACAGAGACTCAGCCTCCAGAAGCAGACACACAGTCCTCCAATGAGGAGGGAGGTGGGGACCTGGGGCGGCCAGAAGCAGGTGGCCCAGGAAAAGGTAGGCAGGGCCAGCGCCCATCTTCCCATCGACTCCTGCCACTCACCAGCTGCAATTCTGACAAAGCTGATATGGCCCATAGAGGGTGGGGGTAGGGGTGGAGGACCAGGACCTCAAAAGACTCATCTTGGAGAGGAAAGAAGACAAGGAGGAGCTGAGGAGCCATCCCTTGCTTCAGATGAGCCCAGAGCAACACTAGTAGCTCAAAGGATCAAGAGAAACTCGGTTCTCAGCACAAGAACAGTCCCGCGCGCACGCACACACACGCACGCACACACATACACACATACACACACACACACCCCTGGCCCATGCCTTCCTGGCACAATAGCCAGTGGAAGGTTCTGGCAGCTCCACCACGCAAAGTGTGAGTTGGGGCCTGTCCCAGGCCAACCTGCCCTCCACCCTGCCTCCCATTCTGGATACACAATAGCGGGATGCTTGGAGAGAGGGGGTGATGGCCAGGTTGCTGCCTCCCTATCTCATCTGCTCTCTCTCTCTTCCAGTCCCCATTCACTTACAGGCTGGGCTCCTTGGCTTTCCACAGGGCACCTGCACACACTGTCTTCTTACAGAGGTATCAGCCGTGACGATAAAATAACAAGAGAGGTTTTCTGACAGTCACCCCAATCCTGAGATGGAGTGAGTGCTCTTCCTACTCCCACTAACCCCCCAGCTTACAAATCTGCTTCACTATAAAACAAGAGGGCACACGATGTGGGCAGAAACAAAAATAACCCCCAAATTTGGAACCTAATGACTGGGGTCAACATCCTGTCTTTAAAGTGTTGACCATGTCCTTATCTTCTCGGAGCCTCAACTTCCTCATCTGTAGAAAGAGGATACTCTACTACCCAACACTGGGCCATTGGGAAGACCAAAAGAAACTGTGGGAGATAGGAAGAACCACATAAACGGGGATGCAAACTGTCAAGTGATATGCAAAAGGCTTAAGAATGACTATGATCAGAGGTATGCGACTTCTCACCAGAGCCAGCCTCTGGAGCAGCCTGCCTGGATCCAAGTCCCCACACACTAGCAGCTGTGTGAGGAGTAAAAGAGTTAATGTAGGGAGAGGGGAGAGCAGGAGAGCAGGAGAGCATTCACGGGCTCAAGTGAGTGCTTGTAAATGTCTGTTGTTATTCTGCATCACTATTAGTGTGGCAAAAGGCAGGTCCTTGGCCTCTGGCTGCTGTCCCTCCATGACCACCATTGCACTGTCAATATGTGCACAGGCTGCCAAGCTGGGGACTCTACAGGAAGCAACGGGACTGTTCTCAGTGCACCGGGTCTCAGTTTCTGGTCCCTTTAAGGCACTAAAACCCAGCCTGGGACAAATGACAAGATTTTCCCAACAGGGGGAGCTCTGCTAAGATTCTGGGCCACATTGAAGGCTCTTGAAAAGCTACGTCCCAACACTGGGACTGTCTCAGAATCATTTCTTGAGAACATTGTGGGAAAGCAGGATGCTAGGCTGCCTCAACTTCGTACCAGCCTTTCCTCATACCCATTCTATGAAATGTGGAATTTAAGAGTCCCTGAGCCACCCAAAAAGTGATGGCTGAGCTACCTAGAGCAAATGGCTTGACCTTAATAAAAATCAACATGGAAGAGAAATCAACAAGTTTCCTGCTGCCATCTAGTGGCCAACACAAATAAGACCGGGCACTGAGCCAGAAGGCCACCAGCAAGTCTCAATGACCAACAGTCAATTCTGCATGCCTGGACTAAGGGTGAGTCACCAACTATGTGAGGCTGAACCTAGCAGAAAGCAGAGGGCGCAAGAAAAATTTAAAAGTGCAAAAACAACCCTGCTGTTTATCCTCCAGGGACTGAGGAAGGAGGAGTGTGATTCACTTATCCACATAATAAAATGGTGCTCTGGCTCTAGGGGAAGGCACGGTACGGGCTCTGAGAAGGAGCGGGTAAATCAGACATGAGCCCTGAACCTTCCTGTGTGGGTCCTCTGTGGAACCCTCCACTGCCCAGGAACCCCGTGCAGCCTTCATTACTGCCACACATACATCCAATCCCTGGCTTTGCAGTGCCTTTCCCCACACCGTTCCTTCTTCTCTCTTCTATACCTGGATGATCTGCCTGTGCAAACATCACTGCCTCTTCCACACAACACGTCATCCCCCTCTCCTCATGTTCCCACACTGGACTGTGATTACTGTATTATATGTCTGCCTCTCCCACCTGATCTAGCCCTCTGCTCTTAGCTAGCTGTCACACCCAAAAAGCTGCATAGCCGGACTGGATCTCAGAGCCCCAGATACTTCTCACCTCCTCCCTCGGAAGACGCGGTACTCTAAACCTGCCATGCCAAGCCCCAGGGCCATTGTCCCCAGACCTCCTTCCATCCTTCCAAAAGGCCTATCTGCCTGCCGGCCTGTCTGTAAGCCTCCTGTCTCAGGCAATCTTCCACCTGGAAGCAGCAACCCTAAGCAGAAGAGAGCAGGCTCTCACAGATATTAGACTGGGTGTTCCTGCCAGATAGGCAGAGCACCAGACAGAATCGGAAACCTGGGCTCCAACCTCAACTGGCCCCTAACTGGCTGTATGACACTCCTAGAAAGTTCCTTCCTTCCTAGAGCCTTAAAATTTCCCCATTTGTAGAATGAAGGATCACTTCTTAGATCCCTTACAGGTCAAACTATCTATGACACTAATTCATACTAATGTGTTGATGACCACCTTACAGATCAAACTATCTATGACATTAATTCATATTAATGTGCCAATGACCAATAACAGCTAATTGTGTAACTGTTCCCACAATACTGTCATCTTGGTGGGGGGTGGGGGGGGAGCCTCAACCCATCAATCATTTCTTTATACAGTAAAAACACACTGAATATCCCGTGCTGGTGGTGAGGTAGCTAATTTTAACAGTAAGACTTGCTCAGCTCTGCTCTAGCCATATAGAGAAAGGCTAAGGAGGAAAGCCAAGGATAGATGCTGAGCCGATGCAGGCAAAGCAGAAAGAAGGAAAGCACTAGCCCTGCACCTGACACACAGCAAGGACAGAGTGCCTACCCCTAACATCAGACTTTCGGCAGGCACCGTTTAATGTAGTAACCCCTCGTAACAACCCTACGAGTGGACACTCCACAACTGAAAAAATGGAGACCCAGAGAGGTTCAGTAACCTACACTCACCCAAAGTGACACAGCCAGTAAATGCTGAGCTTGGAATGGAACCCAGGTAGCTACTTCTTACACTTGTGTGATGATGGGTGATCATGATGGCAGTTCCTTCTCCCACTCTTTGCCATGCATTTTTATGGTATCCAATTCTTGAGATCCTCCACTTTTCTCATCAAGGTTTTCCTTCCCAGTTACCCCTCATTCAAGTCCACACACCAGAGTCAGGGCCAGCTGAGGATAAAAAGCCAACTTGCTTGTCCAGCTTTCAAGAGGTATCGTTTGGGGGCACATCTGAACTCATTTTGTTTGATACACTCAGTCTGACGGTGTTATTTATTTTGGAGCTGCCCTTTGATGAGAGTGAAATAAATGAGTGCACTGGACTGAGAGGACTGGAAGGATCCAGAATCTGCACCAAGTTTTGCCAGGGAAGGGCATAGGGCTTAGGGGATGGGTGTGCAGATAGGGTCTCTCACATTTTACTCTATTACTTTTGTTATTTTATTTTTTGTAGCAACTGCATTTTCGTAAAATAAAGTGAGTCATTATTTTAAAGTCAACGCTTTATGTGGATAGATCAATGGCGGACAACCAAACCCCGTCCTTCTAAGAAGAGTGCCTGGGGAGGCAGGCAGGTCTCAGAGGACAGGACCCTCGAGTAGGAAACGAGCCCACATCTTTTCCAGGATGGGTGGGGTCTCTTGCACAGAGGCAGATGGTGGAGTGGTTTCTGGAGCACAGAGACAAACTCTCTGCCCCCCAAAATACCTCCTCCATCTGCTCATTCATGCCTGAAATTCCTGCACTGAGGGGCAGTCTTTGATTCCTGGTCAGAAATAGGACTGAAATCATAAACCCACCCAAGAGATACAAAAGGGTGCCTTCAAGTCACACTAGGAGGAAACGAGTTTACTGGTCTCTGGGAAACAAGGCTCTCAGAATAACCCTGTGGACAAGGTGGGGACATTCAGGCTGTAGGCAGCAATAACCTGCGGGATTAATAACAGCCAAAGAGGACGAAGAAGAGTTCTGTGCCAGTCTTTAAGGCGGCATCTGTCCCCATCCCGACTTAGGCGGGAAGAAAGTACCAGCTGACCAGAAGTGCACAGGACAAGGCTGAAACAATTGTGACCACCTGGAATGAAAGAAACAGAATCTGAGGAGCTCCCCAGGCTGGCGGTAGGGATGACACCATCAAGAGGAGGCTGGATAAAAGAAAATAACATATCTAGAACTAGTGAACTGAGAGTCTCCCACGACGGGCTGGTCCCAGCCTGCCTTGGAATCTGAGCATTTTAAACAGGATCTACACAAATGAGGCCACATTTTACAAAGCATGAATAGAATGGTGAAAGACTGGAGAACTGGGTCAAGAGAAAGTGGGAATGTTAAAACTGAAGCAGAATGCTCAATGTCATTAGTCATCAGGGAAATGCAGATCAAGACCACAGTGAGATACCACTTCTCAGCCATTAGGAAGGTCATAATTTTGTTTAATTCTTTTTAAATGGAATGTAACAAGTGTTGGCAAGAACGAAGAGAAATTGGAACTCTCAGACATTGCTGTTAGGGATGTAAAATGGTGAAGCCACTATGGAACACAAGTTTGGCAGATTCCCAAAATGTTAAACATAAAGTTATCGTGTAATCCAGCAATTCCACTACTCGGTATTATCCAAAAAGAAGTAAAAACAGGTGTCTAAACAAAAATTTGTACATGAATGTTCATAGCAGGTCTATTCACAATAATCAAATGTAGAAACAACCTAAACGTTCATTGGCAGATAAATGGATAAACAAAATATGGTATGTACATATCATGGAATATTATTTAAGCCATAAAAAGGAATAATGTACTGAGACATGCTACAACACAGATGAACCTTAAAAATATTATGCTAAGTACTGAAATATGCCTGACACAAAAGGGTACCTACTGTATGATTTTATTTATACAAAATGTCCAGAATAGGCAAATCCACAGAAATCAGATTAGTGGTTGCCAGGCGCTGAGGTGCAAGGGGGCTAGGGGATGATACCTAAGGGGTGCAAAGTTTCTGTTTGGGGCAATGAAAAGTTATGGAACCAGGTAGCAGTGATGGTTTTACAACACAGTGAATGTATCTAATGTCAATCAATTGTATACTTTAAATGATTAAAATGGTAAATTTTATGTTATGTTTATTAATCACAATTTTAAAAACAATGTTGTGAAAAAGGGAGAGGACTTTGGCAGGGACATAATACCTGATGTCAAATACCCTATCCAGAAGTGGTTGGAGGGCAGAAGGAGCCTCCTGGCTCTCAAACTCCAACAGGACCGCATGCTCGAGGGCTAACAGTCCCTGCATATCACCACGTGCCAGGAACTGTGCCAATGACTTTATCAGTATCAGATGCTACCATTATCCCCATTTTCAGGTGAAAAAAATGGAGGCTTAAGTGAAGGTAGGGTCTGGCCCAAGTCACACAGTTAGTGGAGGACCCGAGCATCTGTGCTACTGGCCACTACATTTACTGTGTGACCGTAGGCCAGATCACTACCTTCTCTAAGCCTTCTCTAAGCCATGCAGAGAGCACGACTATATCTTCATAAAGTCTGTGATTAATCAAGTCCCACTATCATCTTTCTTCCATGTGACTTTTGGCTATTTACTCAGCCTTCCTGTGCCTCACTTTCCTCCTCTGCACAAATTAGAATAACACCATCAACAGACTCCAAGGCCTGTTGGGGCAAAGAAATAATGAATGTGCCTAGCAGCTCCTGGCACATAAAGGGCTCTATAAATATTCAGGTCCTTTTCTTTTCCAAAAGTGCAGAAAATTACAAAGATAAACTATCACAGCAGGTAGAGATCTCCCTGTCAGAGGAGGTGAGGAGGTGATGACAAGCAAAAGTCCCAATCGGCAAGGACAGGTATCAGATGGGGACTGGCCCAGATGACCTTGAAGCCTCTGCCCTTGAAATCTGATGTGACTACAATATGAGGCCTTTTCCCAAAAGTGGGCTTCGCTACAAAAGAGAAAGGAGCAATTCAAGGACATTGGGATCCTAGAAGAATCAAGGTTGCCAAAAAAAGAGAAAAGGTGTAGAGAAATGGATGGCTGGGAACAGCAAAAACAAAGTTCGCCAATAAAAATAGAAGTAACTTATGTTTTTAGAGCATTCCCATGTGTGTCAGACACAGACACTATGCTAAACATTTTCCAGAGATTATCTCACTGAATCCTCACATCTCTGCGGGGCAGACACTATTATTATCCTTATCTCACTGATGAGGATGCTGAAGCTGAAAGACATAGAGCAGCCTGCTCAAGGTCACAGAGGTAGTGAGTGCCCACTTTGCCACCATGCCACAGGCCAGTGCCGAGTGCCAGTCTCAAAAAGCTCTCTCATCTGACTTGAGGGGTGACTGCCTTTGGACTCTATCTGCCCAATTCCACCTTCTGCTTTAAAAGAAGTCTCTCTAGGGCAGAAAATTAACCCCACACGGTCACACAGCAGAACCTTCTCTTGACTGCCAGAAAGGTGAAGCTAGAAGCTGATTCTAAAAAGAATTATGATAGGACCCAGTAAATATTTGGAAAATTTTTGTTAAAGAAAAAAAAGGAGGAATTTCTGTTTTCATCAGCTCAACCAGCTTTAGGAAGAAACCACAGGCCACTTCAAGCGGCTGCCAAATGCTCAGCCAGATCCTGCTGGTACGCTGGCTCTGCTGAGCAAGAAGGGTGGAAGTTCTCCAAGCTGGTGGGGCACGGCCAGCCACAGGCACACACTGATGTGCTCTACTGCAACCTAAGGAAGCCAAGTAGCTGTGTAGTGACCCACCGGCCATCCCAACAGCACCGTACTGAAGGAGCCAGAGTCGGTGTGGTGCCCAAGGCCTCCCCTAGCTCCCCTAGCTGCCACTGATCAAGCAGCCCTTTCAGGCAAGGGGCTGCACAGAAGGTATCAAAGGAGACCCAGGGCCTGGGGTGCTCAGTTGGCATACCACCTGAACAAGGGCAGGGGCAGGGGCAGTGGGGGAAAGTAGGGACCAGCCGTAAGCAGGGCTCTAACTCTGCCTGGCTCTGCCTGGCTTCACCTATGACCCTAGGACTCCAATCCAAGGTAAAAGCCACTTATCTTTCTCTCTGATCATCTCACAAAGAAACTATGAGGACAGAAGAGGCAAATTCTGAACGGGATGTTGACATCTTAATTTTTTCTTAGGCTAACATTTCGGGCTTATGATATATCACTCTGCTAAACCCCATGTATGGATTCTCTCATTTAATTTCCATTATAGCCCTATGTGGTGGTTATTACCATCATCACCATTTCAAATGTGAACAAACTTAAGAGTGCTTAAGAGTTAAGTGACTTGTGCAATGACAAATTAGTATGTGGTAGAATTGGGATACAAACCCATGTGGTCTAACCTCAGAATCCACACTCTTAACCAAGATCCTTTACCACTTCCTAAAACAGACGCTCAGGAGCTAGTAAAAGGAATTACTAAACACAGTTCCTGGCCTCAGAGCATTTACAGCCTGATGAGGGAAACAGATAAATGGATCCGATGCACAGGAAAATTACCTATGAATATACATGTATTATTATGAAAGGTGTGCATCTATCTTTTCAATTATGCAAAGTCGTGAGTGTATATGCACACACGCATGCATGCACAAGTGCTAGAGAACCACTAGAATGACTCAAAAGTAGGATGGTGGGATTTTAATTTTAAAATAGGATAATATACAATAGCCAAAAAGTAGAAACAACCCAAAGTTCCAACAGATGAACTGATAAACAACATATGATTTATGCATACAATGGGATATACTATTCAGCCTAAAAAAAAAAAGAATGAAGTTCTGACACATGCTACAACATGAATGAACCTTGAAGGCATTATGCTAAGTGAAATAAGCCAGTCATAACAGGACAAATGCTATATGATTCCACTTATATGAGGTACCTAGATTAATTAGATTCATAGAGACAGGAAGTAGAATGGTGGTTACCAGGGACTGGGTGGAGGGGAGAATGGGGAGTTCGTGTTGAATGGGTATAGAGGTTCAGTTTGGAATGATGAAAAAGTTCTGGTGATAGATGGTGGTGATGGTTAGACAATAATGTGAACTTCATGCCACTCGTGAGGGTAAATTTTATGTGTCGACTTGACTGGCCATGGAGTGCCCGGATTAAACATTATTTCTGAGTGTGTCTGTGAGGGTGTTTCTGGAAGAGATCAGCATTTGAATTGGTGGATTCGGTATAAAGCAGATGGTGCTCCCCAATGTGGGTGGGCATCGTCCAATCAGCTGAGGCCAGACTAGAACAAAAAAGCAGAGGAACGGCGAATTCTTTCTCTCTCTTCTTGAGCTGGGACATCCCATCTCATCTCCTACCCTTGGACTAGAACTTACACCAACAGCTCCTCTGGTTCTCAGGCCTTTGGAATCGGACCAATTTAAACCACCTAAATCCCCAGCTTGCAAATGGCAGATAAGACTTCTCAGCGTCCATAATTGCACGAGCCAATTCATTTAAAAAAAAATCCATATTTTATAAAATGTGTGTATTTCCTATCGGTTCTGTTTCTCTGGAGAACACTGACTAATACACTACTGAACTTTTACACTTAAAAATGGTTAAAATGATAAAGGCCATATATTTTTGCCACAATAAAAAAATTTTTAAGGAAAAAAAATGCTGGTAGTTATAGTGATAACCACTGAACTTTAAAGTTTTTGTCTTTGCTCTAACCAGTGAGGAACAGAGTGGCAACACAAACAGTTTTGTTGGGGTGTGCAAGGGAGAAGGCAATTCTTGGGGGGATGTGGAAATTCAGCGTTTTGCGTTTAAGGTCCCCTTGAAGATGATCTGAAAACCGGCCTTCCGTGTTTTTAAAGCTTATTCCCCACTAAGTGCAAATAGCCAAGAAGGTAGGTGAGATGAGCACTCTTGTGTTTGCAGGTCCAAAAGGAGGAGTATTGGGGCCATAAAGGTGGAGGTAGGGGAAAGAAAGGGGTCAGAGCTCCAGATAGCTAAGGTGATGGACCACTGAGCCCACATCCCTGGCTTAGTGAGCCACCCGCACAAGTTGAGAACCAAAAGGATGGGGGAGCCTCTCCAGAAATAACAATATCGCCAGTTTAATACTAGCTGTATATTTATTGATCCTTTATAAAGCATTTTATAAGCATCATCTTAGCTAATCCATATAACATCCCCATGAGGTTTTAACATTACACCCATTATACAGAGGGAGGAAAGTGAGGCTCCAAGAAGTTACGAGAAGTGTTCACGACTATCCTAGTGAGCCAGGATCTGAATCTCTCTGATCCAAAACCCATTATAGGATACCATTTTCTTTGTACTCTTGAATACAACTCAAAGAAACTCTCGTTTTTGAGAGTGAATTTTGCCACAAAGGCCAGTATTTATCCAAACAACATATGTAGAGGCCTTAAATGTCAGGTGATAAGCTAAATCCTGATCAATATCCACAAAACACAAACAAAAAGGCTGTTCTTTTTTTTTTGAAATGATAGAAAAATATTTATTGACATGAGAGATGTTTTCAATAAACAATGTTAAATGAGAAAAATGGAATATGGCATATGATCTTATTTTTGTAAAATGTACATATGTAATTATATTCATACACAGAAAATGTGACCATTTGAACACCCAGATAGCAACTCTCTGAGCGGTGTGATTACGAGATAGTTTTACTTTGTTCTCTTTACTTCTCTGCATTTATTATATTGAGCATGCTTTCTTTTTCTTTTTCTAATTTTTTTTATTTTTCAATTACAGTTGAATATTCAATATTGTATTAGATTCAGGTGTACCACACAGTGATTAAAAATGTATATAATTTACGAAGTAATCCCCCCAAAAAGTCGAGTACCCCCCTGATACCATTCATAGTTATTACAATATTATTGACTCTATTCCCTATGCTGTACTCTATATTCCCATGACTATTCCGTAACTGCTAATTTGTACCTCTTAATCCCTTCACCTCAGAAAGGCTGTTCTTGAGTTAGCATCACAAGTGTTTTCTGGGCTCACTTGGGGATCAACTTCAAACTTATTGTCAGCCACAGAACTTTGTTAAAATAGCAAGCTTCCCTCTCAATCATTCCTCTGGTGAAGCCAGGCAGGACTGGTATTCCTAATAGGCCAACAAGGTATCATTTTAAATTGAGCCTTCAGAGGCCATTTAAGGCAGGGGCAGAAAATTCTCCTGTCTGACAAAGACTAACTGAATGACAAAGAGAAAAAAATCAATTGGGATCACAAGAGTGGAAAGGAACTTAAAATTAAGGGGTTTTTTTAGAGTGAGAAACACAAAACGTCTCTCTTGTCACAGTGTTCAGGAAACACAACCAATAAAAACATACGTATTTTTAAAAATCATTCTTCAGTTGTAAATTTATGGCCAATTAAGGGAGAAAACTGGAGTGAGTAGAGTGTGACAGAGAAAGAAAGAAAGAGGGAACTCAAAGGCAGAGGAACCACTCTCCCGCACACAGTTAACGCCATGCTCTGGAAAGGGCTGGAGACCTCATTTCACAGGACAAGGTGGCACCGTGTCTGTGTAATAAATAACCCGCAGTCCTAGGAGACACCCAAGATATTGCTGCTGCTGTTGTTATTTTCACTAAAGAAATTTTAGAAACTACAGAACATGAAAAAAGAAAAAATTCATTAATCGCTACCATCATTACAATTTGGGGTATATTTCCTCTAGTCTTTTTTACTTACATTTTTAAAAATTAGAATTTATAGTATACACAGTTTTGTATCTTATAATATTTGCTTGGCAATTTTCATAAGCATTATCTTGAGTCACTATACGTCATTTTTGAAGACATGATTTTTTAAAAGGCTGTGCGACAGGCCATCAGATGACTGTATCAAAATTTACATAATTAATCTTCTACTGTTGGACATTTGTTTCCAATTTTTGACTGTTATAAATAATGCTAAAATGAAGATATACATATATGCACATATTCATATATGATTACTTCCATAGTATAAATTCCAAGGAACAGAATTACTGAGTCAGAGAAAACGAATATTTCTCAAGCTCTTGATATAAATTTTCCAGTAACCATAATTTCTCAGTAACTCTAGACAAAAATGGCACTATATCTCAGTATTTTCTACATGGACCAGTTTCAATCATGCTGACAGCTGAATCAGTCCTGTGGGCCAGGAACTTCTGTTTTAAAGCATCTCTTTAGCTAGTTGCTCATATACTAGATGAAAATGTGGTTCCAGATCACTCTGGCAGCCCCACTGTTAGCACCGATCACACTGTGTCTTGCATCAAAGTTAGCTGAGAAACACGCCAGTTTCCTTCACGCTGCTATAAACTCCAGGAGCGCAGGGACTCAGCCCCAGTCACCTTTGCATCTTGGCACAGCTTCTTTCCAAACCCTCATCTTCCATCTTTGGTTCTCAACTCTTTCATACACCCCATGTCTCTGCCTAGGAAGTCATATGTCACAGGACTTTGAAGTGAGAAGGATCTGAGATATTATTCAAGGTGTCTCAGATGCCTCATCTGTAAAATGGGGGTAATGATGCCTCTCTAAGAAAGTTACTGGGAGGACTAAATTAGATAACTCATGGAAAAAATCAGAATACATAACAACAAACCCACCAAAAAATCGCTTAATCCTCTACCCACTGGAGGAGATTAAAGAATCATACAGCTGTCTTTCTGAAGCTCATCCAGGTCCTGAATGCCTGGGTAAGAGACTCAGAACCTTCAGGGACTGTGCCAAACTCACTGAACCTCAAACGAAGAATAAAGGAGGTCTGGCAAAGCTTGACTTGGATGACAGACAGACAGCTGGTCAGCATGGAGCCACAGAAGCTCTGGATCAGCTGTGTACAAAGGAGCGAGGACAAGTTTAGAGAAACCAAAGAGCGACAGCCTAAAATCAACCAACCAGGACAGAACTTTGGGGCACAAAGAGCAAGCAGGGAAACTGTTCAAGGTGCCACTGGCTCCTCCCACCTGGGATCCCGGAAGCAACTGACTGGTACAACCGCCACTCCCTAGCTGACCCTGGACAAATTTGTTATTGTTCACCCATGATGCTGGGAGTTGAGTCACTATAGCATTGTCCAACTGCTCTATCAGGAGGAAACAGCTGGAGAGACCAAGACCAAGTGCAGGAAACTTCAACCTCCACCAGGGCTCTCTGCCACACCATTTGGGAGGCCCAGCATCCTGCCTGCCTGGCCCTCAGGGACCCCAACCAACCCCGAGGCATCCACAATCTGAACAGACATACCTAGTTCCTGCCTCTAATTTGCCTGGGGCAAAATACAAGCTCTTTGTGTGGCATTTTGGCACCTCTCCTAGGGGCAAAGAAGTGGATTTCCTGGGTTCAATCCACCTGTAAATAGAAGTCAAGGTGCAAGAAAACAGGCAGTAGACAAAAAAATAATTACACTGAATTAATTTGAAGAGGACATACCGTATGACAAGGAGATGGCTCTTCCCTGGACTGAAACATGAGCAAGTGGGGGTCACCTCCCTGCAACAGTGCACTTGGGCAGGAGGTTTTCCTCTCTCGGAAACAGGGATCTTGCCAACTTCCTTGCCTTCAGACATGATGAGGGTCTCCTATGCTCCAAAAGAGGGCCCAAGAATCCCCGCTGAGTTTAGAAATAACTCAGAAAAGCAGCAGGGGGGGGTCATGGTTTAAAGTCAGCGAGAGAGACAAGTTTGACTCCTGCTTCTAACAGAGTAGCTGTGTGACCTACATGATGTAAGTTACAGTGCATCCTTAAATCAAGGTTTGCAAACTCAAGCACTTACAGAAGGCAGGTAGAAAATGTAAATAAGTGACACCAGCTGGTTTACAGGCACATCCCACACTGTGTCAAAACTTAGGGGTCAGGGAAGCACAGACTCCACCTGAAGGTTGTGGCTGAGACTCAGATCCAGCCAGTAAGTGCCAGTGTGGGCAGTGTGGGCTCAATGTAACTAAACCTTTCAACAATAAAAAAGCCAGAATCTCTATTTTTGTGAAATCTCTTCGACGTGTAAATGTTGGCTCTAATAAAACATCAACTAGGCCCGGACAAAATACATCTGTGGACTGGATCTGACCCAAGGCCACTGGATTGCAGCCTCAACTCCCACCTTAGATTCCTTATCTATAAAATGAGGACAAATAAAAGAGCCTGGAGTTGAGAGGATTAGCCAGGATTAAGCCTGTCAGGCGTGACAGGCTGCCTGACACTAGAAATCAGGGCTGTTAACTAGGCAGAGCTGAAAGGGCCTTGAGGGAGGTCAATCCGACCTTCTCCTTCTACTGAAAACCTCGCAGAGGTCCTCAGACTGACACACCAACTGCAGATAAGCCAGTGGCCAGAGTTAGGTTGGACCCAGATCCCAGACTCTCCCCTAAGTCCCACAGACCAAGTCACCTCTCCCAGTTACAGATTGCCCCTCAATTTTCCCTCACCAGTGCTGGTCTCACCAACTATTAGGGGCTGCTCCCCAAGGTAAGTGTGGTGTGCACACCTCTGCCACAGAACTCAGCCTCACACCAGGCATGTGACCCAGCTCCCTCAGAGTGAAACTGACAAAGTGGTCCATGGTGATGCCCCTCCCCCCACACTGCCCTGCCTTCCCTCTCATATTGAGTGTGTTCCGTGGGCTGGGCCCTGGGCCAAGCTCAGTCCCTTCACCTCTCTCAGCCCAGTCTGAGTAGTAAGGGAAGACTAGGCATGAAAGCATGGGGGTGACATCGACAGGTAGAGAGGATAAGGAATGGGCAGAGGAAGCCTGAGCAAAAGAAGGCAAGCAGAAAGCCAGAAAATATACTTGGGGCCAGTGTGGGCTGGCGCAGCTGAAGGACAGGGGATAACTGAATGACAGGCTGGGAAGGAAGGCTGTAGCCCTTGGAAGGACAAGGCTCCCCAGGCTGAGCGTGCTCTGGACCAGCTGGCCTACTGGGTTTCTGCCACACAAGGGTGCTAATTAGGCTGAGTGGGCAAGGTCCTGCCAGGTTTCCAGCCCGGTCCCTAAGCACTAAACTGTGTTCACTGAGGTAAATGAGCAGTCAAGGTTGTATTCTGTCCGGAAGCCCCAGGGGTAACCTGTTTGAACTTGTCCTTACTAGAAAACTTTCTGACCTTGATGTCTTAGTGGATATGGCCCTAGAATTTCTCCTGGGTCTTTCCACAGCATATATTAAAGCTTTTCTATTAAAAAGAGCTGAAAAGTAAACCTTAGTTTTAAAGAGGCAACAGGGAAAAGGAAGAGAGGAGGAGCTTGGGCTCTGTTTCCTAAAAGAGGCAGGCATCTTAAGTCATAGAACCTTCTGGTACAAACCCCTCATGTCACAGCAAGGTAGAAGCCCAGGACAGGGAGTGATGTGCCCAAAGTCACAAAGCCTGCCCATGCTGACTGACACCAGACTCCAGGGCCACCTGCTGCCAGGACCACGCTCCTTCAGTGACAGGGCAATGTCTCAGTCACAGCTTTCCATCTTTTCACCTAGGAGCACCTCCAAAGCTACAGCAAACGCTGTCATAATATCTCACCTCCTCAAGGGGTCTTAGAAAATCCACACTTCTAACAAAAGCCCAAGGTCATACACACCTTTAGCAAAAGTTTCTCTCACTTGCTAATGGCTTGCTGTCCTCCTCAAATCACATAGGTAAACTGAAAGGAGTAGGGGAAGGAAGGCATAGAATTTCTAGCAGGTGTAGAAGCAGGTAGGGTGTGTTCACTTGGGGGAGGTTCTCAGGTTAAACCTGCAGCCCTGCAGGGCCAAGGCCAGCAGAGATGAAATGGGGAGGGAGGGAAGGCAGCGATTTCGAACAAAAAAGAATATGCAAACATCACAAGGTTGAGAGGCTTTCACAACAATACTCCAGAAGGTCAGAAGAGAGTTCTGGGATCTCCAACAGGCCTCGTGGGGCTCAGAATCTGGTTTCTCCACCTGGAAATAACACAGACTTTGGAATTCCCAGATTTGAGTTTAAATCCCTTCTCTGGCACATCTCATTGCATGACGGGGTTGGGGGGGGCGGCAGTAATGAGCCCCTCTGGGCCTTGTTTTCCTCATTTTATAAAATGCATGCCTAACGCAGTACCTGAAGCATAAAGGGAAACAATGAGCACTGGTTATTTATGTCACTGAGACTTTCTTCCTGATATTTAACAACCCTTTGCCCCTTTACAAGCATCCTGAGGGCAAAATGATTAGCCATTGTCCATCTGGGGTCCAAGTGTACTACGCCTGGAGAACATTTATATGTGACTACCTTTCTAAACTACACCCCACCTCCTGTGGGCAGCAGAACCTGAGGGGAATGTGTCTGCTCACCCTGGAACTGCTCGTAGTACCCCCGAAGGAGGGTGCTCGGCTCCATTTCATCCTACTCCAAACCACAGAGGTTCCTGAGGCCAAGATGACCAGTCCCGAGCCCTCAGCCCTGTGCCCTCGGCTCTCCCATACCAAGTTCTGTCTTTGTAACCTGCTTGCCATGCTTAATAGACGTTACCTGACACTATTCACATCCTTGGAGGGCACTGGGAGGAAGAAAGGGGAGGGTAAATGTTTTCCCATAGGTTACAGACGAGGAAACTGAGGCAAGGAAATTTGATTGCTACTACCTAGCAGTCAGCTCATGGCGGGTTCCCAACTAGGTGGCTGGGAGTAGTAAAGACATGCTGGGCGGAAGTGGCAGAGAGAAGTGCTAAGGGATCTAAGGGCGAATACAGTGGCATTGAGCTGAGATCAGTTTTCAAATGTGTCGGTTAATGGAACAAGGTACCCTGCTCCATTAAAAAAAAAGAAGAAGGGATCAGCTAATGCATTAGGAGAGATAGGTTAACCATCCTCATCATCCTTGTCATCACCACGAACTGCCAGGCAGTTTCTAGATGCTTTACATATGTCGACTCACTTAATGTTGACAATAACCTTGTGAAATAGGTGCTTGATTATCCTCATTTTACCAAAAAGGGTCTTTGAGAACTTGCAGAAGGTTGTGTCACGTGACTGGGGAGTGACTGTCAGGATCTGAACCGGGACATGTGGTCTTAACAATTTCCTATGCTGCCTCTCACCACACAAGCTCCTCCACCTCCAGGTCTACCCCTTCCACTTCCCAAGCCATGAGGGGACAGCCTGGCAGGCAAACTCTCAGGCCCTGAGGTTCCAGTACCTGGGCAACTGCCTCCCAAGGTGCTTCCTCCAACTGCAGGAGCCACTGACTCGGATCTGCGTGATGGGCGCCACAGATGTTCTGTCCTTGGCCTCCTGCCTCCTCCTCCAGGCTGGAATGAGATACAGGAGGAGGCTGGGGCCAGAATTCTACCGTGATATTCTGTTCCCACTGACTCAGAACCCCAGAACAGATGGACAGGGGAATTTCTGAATGAGTAACCAACCACAGAATAAAGTTATGTAAATCAGCCTGGAACACAGAAAGAAATTAGGCATGGGCTTTCAAAGAATCAGGCTAAGGAAGTGGGAAATGCCCAAAATGTGGGCTCCGTCACCATTCCCGCCTCAGGGCAGAGCCGGGCCTGTTGTGGGTTTCTGGACTGCTCCAGAATACAAAATTACAAGGCTTCTACCCCATGGGCAGCAGCAGAGGGATTGCTAAACATATTTGGATTTCTCCCACCAATAGAAGAGAGGCCTTAGGATACAAAAACCAGACAAGCAAATGAAGCCGATTCCTCTCCCTTCCCTGAGTTCTGTTTTTGCTGAAGTGCTTTTATCAATGGGATGCTTGTCACCATCTCCCTCCTGCAGCTTATAAAACTGAGCCCAAGAAACGTATCAGTGGCTCTCGGCCCCATCAGGGGAGTCAGGTGATAAAGGCAGAGTCTGTGCTGCCTTTCTAGACAGAGCTTGGAAAGCAGGAAGGAAGACTAGACAGACTTACACTAGAATTTTATTTTTTCCATAATTTAAGATGAAGTTATCTTTCCTGCTTGAGCACC
This sequence comes from Pteropus medius, assembly GCF_902729225.1. NCBI lineage: Eukaryota > Metazoa > Chordata > Mammalia > Chiroptera > Pteropodidae > Pteropus > Pteropus medius. Next base: position 22,358,974 of record NW_024344240.1, read on the forward strand.
TTCTTCCATAAAAATGTCCTGCCTGTAAAGGTGAAGATTTGTCACCTCCAAGGCTTACAACTCACTCTGGCACTCTGTGTATATCTCCAACAGGGAAGGCTCCGGCCAAGTGCAGGAAACAACAAACGAGCTGGAGCACATCCAAAGGCGACAGCAGGGTGGTGGGGTCTAGAAATGAAGTGATCTGAGAGACAGCTGGTGGAAGTGGAGACGAGACGGAGGGATAGCTGTTGTCAAATACTCCTGGGTTGTCATGTGGACGGGGGAGCAGGCTCGCTCTCTGGGGCTCTGCCCTTTTACCCATGAGAAAACTAAGGCTTAGAGAGTATCAGCATCTTGCAAGACCAAGCAGCTCAGCAGCAGCAGAGCTGGTCTGTGAAGCCGGGCTGCACCACGGGGCCTGCATCCTGACCCACCACATTGCTCATTGTGACAAGCTGCCTTGATCTTCAGAGACCTGTTAAAGAGTTAGCTGGCTGTGACCAAATCAACAAGTATGCCACTAACAGGTATTGGGTTTTGTTTTCCAAATGTGCTGAAATAAGCACTGCTCTTACAAAATAAAATAACAAAACTTATCTAGATGTTCAAGTTCAGCCCACCACCATCCTGCAACCAAAGGTGTGTCTATTTAAGGACTAGTTGGCCGAAGAGACAGAAAGAGCTGTCCAAAAAATAAAAAGTCGTCTGCAAGGATGTGGAAAAATTGGAACTCTCAAACAATGCTGATGGGAATGTAAGATGGTACAGCGGCTTTGGAAAATATTTGTGACAATTAAAAGGTGGAAACAACCACATGTCTGTCAACTGATGAATAGACAAATGTGGCATGTTCATACAATGGAATATTATTCAGCCTTAAAAAGGAATAAAATTCTGATACATGCTACAACATGGATTAACCTTAAAAATATTATGATTAGTGAAAGAAGTCAGTCACAAAAGACTACATATTACATGATTTCATTTATATAAAATGTCCAGAAAAGGCAAATCTATAGAGCCACAAAGTAGGTTAACAGTTGTCTAAGGCTGGGGTTGAGGAGATATTGGGAGGATGACAGTGACTGCTAATGGGTAAGGTGTTTCATTCTAAAATTGTGGCGATGCTCACACAACTAAGACTATGCTAAAAACCACTAATGTGTATACTTTAAGTGGGTGAATTTTAGAGTGTATGAGTCATATCACAACAAAACTGTTTATAAAAAAGAACTAGTTAGCTATCTTCCTTAATTTTAACACATTACAAGGAATGTCATAAGGGATGGAGATTATGAAATTAAGTGAGGGAAGGCAGCGGCTCGCAAACTCGCTACTTCTTGCCCACATCCAAAATGTGATTCACTCATTCAACAAATATTTATCGAGAACCTACTATAAGCCATAATTTAGAATGCACGACATCAGGGGTCAATAAACTAGAGCCCACAGGCCAAATCCAGCCCACCAGGCAAAATACACCAACCTCTGTGCTAGATTCTAGAGCTGTAGGGGAAGGAAAAGGATGAATGGTAACAGTCATGGTCTCTGTCCTTGTGGAGTTTACGGCCCAGTGAGGAAGACAACTGGAGTCTGAGGATACAATTATAAATGGAAAGAAATGCTATGAAGGAAAGAACCCACAGACTGTGAGAGCACAGAACAAGGGGCTGACCCGGGCCAGGGCTCAGAGAAGGCTTCCTGGCAGATAGACCTGACTCTGAGACCTGAGGAGCAGGAGGAAGGCACATTTACAAAGGCCCTGGGAGGTGGGGGGTAGGGAGCACATGGCCTGGTGAAAGACTAAAAAGGCCACCAAGGCTGCAGTGCAGAGTGGAGAGCAAGGTCCACAGGGTAGCCAGGCTCCCGTTCCTTCTCCCCTCACCATCCCCCTCATCTCCACACCCCATCTGTAGTCCCCTGGCCGACCCCTTGCCCCACAGCCCCAGGCCCCATCACTGGAGACTGGAAAAGGGGCTAAGGGCCACCTGACAGTGCTCACTGAGTACAAACCCTCTGCTCGATGACCTAAGAAGACAGAGGTGGGAGAGTTGGTCAACTGAAAAATGTTTCTCGATCACCTAACAAAATGCCCATCACTTTATCCAATATCATGCAGGACACAAAACGAGAAAAAGATGCAATCTCTGACTTCAAAGAGGAAAGAGGCAGTTGAGGAAACAAGCTCAAGTCCTCATCTCTGCTACTCAAACATAATGGCACTCTCTGTTCCTAGTGCCTAGAATGTGCTTCCTTAGGTCGCCCAGAGGACTGATCCCTTGATTCCTTGAGGTCTCTATCGAATGTAACTTATTGCCCTACCCACCCCACACAAAATAACTCATTCATCCTCTTTCCTTCTCCCCACTCTTCCCATCTCATCTCCTTTCTCCCTCTTTCCCCAACCCCTCTCGTGCCTATGCCCTTAACCTTGCTTAATTTTCTCCATCACACTTAACTCTACCTGTTATACAAGTATTTGCTTGTTCATAGAATATAAGCCTTATGAGGGCAGGAACTTTGTTTTTATCACTGCTATATCCCCAGCACCACAACCTGACATAGTCAGTTCTCTAATAAATATTTACGGAATAAATGCAAACACAACATCTTAAAGAAAATTTAAAACCTAAATTCCTTGATTTACAACGTTGAGCAAGTTATTTCTTTATGGCTCAGTCTCCTCATTGGTAAAATAAAAATAGTAAAAGTATCTACTTCTCAAGTAAATAAGTTAATGCACACAAATGTTGATTATTACCATCATCTTGTGTTATGGGTCTATTTTGTATCATGCATTAGAAGAGTTTTAAAAAGATATCTCATTTAATTTTCATATAAACCCCATGAGGTAATTTTTATTACAAATTCCCTCTTAACAGATGAAGAAACTGAAGCTCAGAGAGACTAGGTAAATTGTCTGTCCACAATCACACAGTGAATAAGCAGTAGAATTAAAATTCACACTAACACCACTGGGCTTCAAGGTCTACACTCCTTTCTCTCTGCCCACCTGCAAATGGAAAATGCCAAAGAAGGCTGGAGGGAGAGAGAATGGCGTATCCTGGGGCAGTTGGGGCATGCTCATGAAGGAACAGGGATTCAGATTCTGTACTGAAGGACTAAAAGGACTCAGAGTGGACAAAAGTCATTCTAGGTCAAAAAAAGGGGCAGGGGGTGGAGCAGTTCTTTTCCACAAGAGACTTAGACTATCGTAATACAAACAAGAGAGGACAATAGTGGAATCACAGGGCTGGCACTCAGATGAAACCTTAGATGCTTCGGGTCCAACCACTTGCTTTACAGAGCAAGAAACTAAGCCGGAAGAGTGACCTGTGAACAGTTGTAAAAGCAGTAGACTGTGCCTATGCTGATGTTTCCTTTCTAAACCAGATGCAATCTTATTCTTATTCATTTCATTCCTCTTCAAAAACCATAGAAGTAACACATGCTCACTATAGCCAGAGAAAACAAGCTTAATGAGAAAAAAGTTGTGTCCCCACCAATATAACCTGTGTTAAACAGTTTTATATTTAACAAGTTCAGGGTTACACTCAGTGGCTTACATATCAGAGCAGAGTTGGAACCTGGGTGAACTGTACTTCTGTTTCCATAATTCCAAGTCTATTTGCAGTTTATTTGTTCATTCATTTATTCAGCCAGCAGTTATGAGGATCTCATACATAACAGGCACAGTTCTGGTTACTGGGACTCTGCAAAGAACTTATATAATGAAACCATCCTTCATTCCTTTCCCACAAAATCAAAAGAAAGGTACTCACTGTCTGCTCAAAACAACAATGGGGCAACTAAATAACAACTACACTCACCTTGGCTGCCCAACACCCCCCCCACACACACACACACATACTCACACACATCTAACACAAGAAGAAAGAGACTTTGAAAGCATAAACTCACAATTTCAAAGAGAGCAGAAGGGGAGATGATAATAACAGAATTTTAGAGACTGGAGGGTAGAAGGACAAGTGTTAATTGACATAAGAAACCTAAGGAAGAAATAGCATCCCAGAACCCCCAGAAGGCTTAGCATGGCAGCAGGAGGGGCTGCCAGGCGGCCTGATTAAAGTCAGCTTTAGAAAGAGTCCCAACCCCGACCTCCCTCAGGCAGGTGACTGTCCCTCCCCATCCTGGGGGTTTATGCTTTGGAAAGGGTAAAGCAGAAGGCCTATAGGCTGGGGAAACTGAGCACAGGGAAGTCCAGGGTACCACACTGAACACGAGGTTAACTTAAAGGACAGGAGGCCAAGATCTCTGCCCTTTCCCCACTAGGTTCCTGGGCACAAGGGGCAGCCTCAGACCTGTCCAGGTAGATTAAGAGATTCTTCTTCAGGGAATTTTCGCAGCTCAAGAGAAAACACTAAGACACTAACTTATTAGGTTTCTAAATAAAACAGCCCTCCCAGGTCTCTCTCTTTTTGCACACACACACACACACACACACACACACACACACCAACTTAATATCCCACATAAATACAAGCAGATCACCACTTCTGCACCTCTGGAGAAAACCTGTCACAAGAAAGACAGAGAAAAAGTGCACACACGCCCATACACACACACACACACACACTATAGGAAATGATGAGAAATAACCTTTCCTCCCAAAAATAAAGCTATCATTAATAGCTTCAGAGAAACAGGAGATGGTAGTGCACCCATGAAACCAAAACAAGATGCTATTTTTTTTTAAAGGTATATTTAGAAAACACAAGAACTCTTAGAAATGAAAAAACATGCTAACTAAAATGAAAATCTCAATAGAAGGCTAAAAGAAAGCTTAAAAAAAATCCCCAGAAAGGGGATAGGGCGTGGGGGAGAAAAGATTATAAAATTATAGGACCAATCCAGGAGATTCAATATTCAAATTCTAGGAGTTCCAGAGGAAAGAAGAAAGACAATGGCAGGAACAAATTATCAGTGAAGTAATTCAAGAAAACTTACCAGAACAAAATAATGTGTGTTTCAAGATTGGAAGGTTCCAGAGTGCACTGGATGAAAGTACATCCACACTAGGGCATGTCATTTGTGAAATTTCAGAACTAGACAGAGAGAAGACTGTTACACAGGACACTAGAGACTCCAGAGAGAAAAATCACATTATCTACAAAGGATTAAAATCAAAATGGCATTAGACTTCTCGACAGCAACTCTGGAATTTGAAAGAAAATTAAGCAGTGCTTTGCACAAAGAAAGATCCCTAGCCTAGACACCTACACCAAACCAAAATATCAACACGGTGTGAGTGCAGAATGGATACTTTTTCAGATCTGCAAGGCCAACATTTATAAAGCACCTCCTGTGTCGTACAATGCACTACCTCTGGTGCACTTGCCACGCTGCGTCCTTGGTGCTGGGATACTCACAGGCTAATCCACTTGACTCTAGAGTGTCTTATGCCTCTCAATAGCTTCAGCACAAGGTGCTATGGGGTTACATATGAAAGGCGCCCAGTCCAACAAGGGGGAGCAAGGAATGTGTAGTGGAGAGAAATGACATCTAGACTGAATCCTCAAGGATAAATAAAGGATATACAGCATGGTGAAGTTCCAGGCAGCAGGAATATGTGCAAAGGCTTGAGGATGGGTCACAGTCCGTCAATCTGCTGGCTGCAGACAAGAATCCTAAATGATAGGTGAAACTGAAGCCAGGAACAAACGAATCCTTGCCCAAGTGGCACCAGTGATATTACCAGGTATCTGGGTTTGTTTTAATCATCTTCTCTAGAGCAAGGTAATAAACAAATCAACAAAATACAATGAATCTAAGCATGAAGAATGAGGACACGGAGGCAGAAGGCTGGCTCTGGATATGATCTAAGGGTCCCTGGAGCAATCTGACAGCCCCACAGGGCAGAGGCTACCATGAAGCCAGTGCCCTAAACGGGAAACCAGACCTAACTAACATCAAGCATGCAGAGGCCCCCAGATAAAGGGCACCTGGGATCTGGGGGATGGGCTGGGGCAAGGAAGTCCTCTGCACTTGAGCCTCCTCCTCTTCCCCCCTAACTCCCCACCCCCCAACCCCCCGTGAAAGCCAGAGCTTTAAACTCAGAAAGACCTCAGGCTGAGACTGGAAATAAAGGCTCCATCAGCCAAAACACTGAAAATACAATTCATGTCTCCAGACCACCTCCCACCCCTTACAGTTCTGCCAGGCTAACCTCAGGTTTCCAAACAGATTTTCACTTGCTGAATTTCAGGGTAAGAAGAAACAGCCAAGGATGAATAACAGTCTGGCCCCTCTACCATTCTAACTCAAATATATGGAGGCAGCTTTCCAGATAGCACCTCCGCCCCTCAGCGCCTCCTTTCCCCACCCCTGGAAGGAGGTGGCTGGCAGCTCAAGTCTAATTGGATTCCCACAGCCCCGATATATGATCTCCTGCTCAGTAGTGGTGGCTTCAGCAGTGGCAGTGAGGTTTCTGAAACAGAAATAAAGTCAGGGCCTGTTTGCTTGGCTTCTGTGGCTGGTAACCCACTGCAATCTGAGCAGCCAAGAAGGAGCCTTTCCTTCCCAAAATGGCCCTTTTACACACTGCTGTTGAACAATGCATACTCCTTTTCAAGGCCCTGCCAAGGTGTGGCTCTGCTGATGGTTTATGTTCAAGGTCAGGGGACTGCACTGAGCTCTAGCTCCCAGAACCAGGGCCCAGGCTGGCACAATGCAGCCAAGTAGCCCAGCCAGAGATGCTGCCTTTTCTCTTTTTAGGAATCTCCCTGCTTCCCATCACCGGGTCCCTTCTTTGTTCATTTCACATTTCACAGATACAACACCTCCTATTCTGTGGCTCTCAGAACTTGAACCGCTTGTGTGTTGTCAGCCTCTCCAAGTTCTCACTCTTCTTTACTATACAGGAGGGGTAAGCTGAGGTATGGGGCGGGATAGGCTGAAGGCTGGTGCTGTGGAGACTGCAATGCTGTCACAAACTCATGCCAAGGCAACTGCCGGCTGGGAATGCCATCTCTGACACATGCAGCCCAGACACACCGCACTGTGGGTGTAGAAGAGTGTGTGCGTGGGTGAACTAGGCAAGCACATGAGCAAGCATGCGCATGTGTGAGAATATGAGTGTGAACAGCATATGATTAAGTCTGTGTGTAAGAGTGAGTATATATGCAATGGTGAATGTGCATATGTGAGGGGGAGGGTAGAGGTGAGTGAGTATGTATGTAAGCAAGCAGGTGTGGAAACAGGAAAGTGTGAACAAGCAAGAGAGAGTATGCATTTTGTGTGCATGTGTGGGAGTGAGGATGCAAGTATGTGTGAGCAAGCTGTGTAAGAACATAAGAGTGTACGTGAACACGAAGTGTGTGTGTATGTGTGTGTGTGTGTGTGATGTGGATCACCAGGGCCACATCAGCAACTTGAGACAGCTCCCAGTAAGGGCAGGGGGTACCACCCCTTCACCTCCCACAGATCCAGACACCACAGCGTGTGGTAAACACTAATCCAGCAGCCCCAGTGTCCCACCTCTTCACCTCTCCCCTCCCGGCCCCACTCAAGGAGAGCTGCACCCAGGCCTGGGCCTCTGGGTTCCCTCCCTCACTCCAGCCTTGTCTCACTTTCTGACCCCAGTCTTTTACCCTGCAGCAGGTTTCTTAAAGACAAGGAAAAATCCTCCTTTCTTCCTTGGGGAGCGATAAATACGAGGATTATGGAAGTGACATTCTGAAAGTGATCCAAGCTACTTGGAAGAAAGGGTAGATAAAATACAGGGCATTCTGGGCCAGACTTCACTCAGAAAGAGAGGGAAGTTCTGTCTCCAAGGAGGGGAAGACCATCTGCAGTGGTCTCCTGCTGCCACCTCAGGGCAATGGGCCTCAGTCAGAAGCACAAAGTCCAGGTCTCTAAGTAACAGAGCATGTCTAATATGCCAAAGTCAAAGACACAGGGTCTTTGCGGGCCCAGGGAGACTGCTGTCTGGAGAAAGGGCACAAATTGCACTTCCCAAGCAGCCTTCCCTCATCTGGAAGCAATTTGCCCCTCCCTGCACCAAACCAACCAGTTAAAGGAGAAAGCCTGCCCCTCACCCCTCTTCTGGGTGGCCAGCTGAACACCTGAGAGTAGCCAAAGAACGGGCACAGGATCAGCCTGACTGTCACACCCAGACATTTGCTCAATACCATCCTAAATGATCTCGCCCTTTGTCCCTGAAAACTGGACAATAGTCGAGAGCACAAACTTTGGAATCGGACTGACATAAGCTGACAGCTGGCTCTACCAGCCAAGTCTCTGCTTCCTCCTAAGTAAGATGGAGATAAAGATGTCTGGAGGATTCGCTAGGGCATGCACATGAGGGGTGTGCCCTGTGCCTGGCACATAATAAGCTCCTGACAAATAAGTTATTATCATCGCTGTTGCTGCTACCTACTCTCAGTCAATTCTCTACCTAGGGGCCACAGCGATCCTTTTGAAATGGAAGGCAGGTCTGTCTCTCATTGGTCAAATTCCTCCAGGGGCTCCCACTTCTTCCACCATAAAAGCCAAAGCTCTCAAAATAGTCTTCAAGGCCCTATATGATCCGAATTCCATCACCTTCCCCTTGCTCATTTCACTCCAGCTATACTAGGCTTGAGCAAGCCTACATGCTCCTCCCTCAGGGCCTTTGCACGTCCTGTTCCCTCTGCCCTGGGATGCACCTCCCACAGATATCCACAGTGTTCCCTCCACCAGCTTCTTCCATCTCTACTGAAACCTTCCCGAAGTATCCTGTTTAAACCATAATCTCCGACCCCTGCCCTGTCCTCCCGCCCCCTGCTCTCTTCCACTTCTCTATAGCACCTGTCACCGTCTGATATACTACAAATTTTAATTATTTATTTATTGTCTGTCTCCCCCACCAAAATATAAGTTCTTGAGGACAGGAATTTTTCTTCACTCCCACATTCCCAGAGCCTGAATAGTACCTGGCCCAGAGGAGCCCCTAAAATATTTGTGGAACAAATGAGTCTCAGGACACTTCGGGTGAATCGAGCTGAGGCTAAGATGAGAAATGCAAGTCCTAAGAGCTACTCACAAGTTGTCAGTTCTTTGTGGCTCAGTGGCCTCCTCTGAAAAAAAAAAGAAATCCTCATTCTAGCTACTTCTCAAGCTCATTATCAGGAGAAAAGGACAGTAAGACAATGTCTGGTAATATGCTTTGGTGCTTTCATAGTGGGGAGCCCTATGGAAATTAAAGACCCCAAATCTATTTCTCCAGCAGCATCCCCAGGCCAACTTTCAGTCCCAGGGCCCTGAGTGCTAAGAGGATACCACAGAATGGGATGTACACAGACACATTTCCTGCCTTGAGGAGCTAGCTGAGTCAGGTTTGAAGCCCTCTGATGGGCAGACACGTCCAGTGCTATTCCCCACTGAATCCCTGCTGCCAATAACCTGCATGCACACAATAGGTACTCAATAAATGTCTGCAAAAGCATAAATGAGCAAATCCCAAACTGACAATCACATTGAGAATAGAAAGGTCACCAATATAAAAATCGTGAATAAAATATTAGTTCTATTGCAGACAACAACGACAAGACTGACACAAGACTGGATAAGACTGACAAAAACATATATTTTCATTATCTTCACATAAAGGGCAAGTGTATTCTAAGGCAGATGCTATGGAATTGGTAAAGAAAGCCCTGGGGACCAGAGAACAAGTTCAGGAAACCTCTTCAGTGAGTGCATTTCAAGAATTAGGCCAAAATACTGTAGATCATAACAGAATGGACTCCATCGATATTAGCTGTAATTATATCATTGCTTTTATTATTGTCTTGGCCCCCGTCCAATGCAACAAGCAGGAAACTAGGAGACAAAGCACTTAGGTTTCCTATCTACAAGTGGCTTGAGCACACTGCTTCCCTGCTGAAACTCGTCTTTCTCACCTGTAAAATGGAAGGGGACAGGTTGAGTGGTACACAGTCCTGGCCACATGGATGTTGGCACTCTCTTCTCTAGGATGCTTTCATTCAGCCATCAAATATCTATTGCATCCCTGCTTTGCACCAGACACCATCCTGATGCAGGATGGACCGAGTGCATACAGAGAGCGATGCCCCTTCTCTCTGGAGCACCCGTTCCGGTGCGAAGTTGAGCCAAATGCAGTCAGGCTCCAACCCTCCAGGTATATCAGTTTCCAAATAACATTCCCTTTCCTCCTATGGGAGAAAGGACTCTCATTTGCTAAGGGTCCCGAGATTTTGCTGAGGAAGAGGCTAAGTCTATAGTGTTTAGGACAGTGAACTCTGCTCTGGGAAGTCAGGCGCCTCAGACACTAAAGGATACCCTGCAAAAGAGCCCTTCCCCCAGCTCCTTCACATTTTGCAAAGGAAGAAACTCAGGCTTTGCCCATGTCAAAATTGTGGACAAGGCTCTAGTGGACAAGGCTAAGAGGACCAGAGAACCCCGAGTCCCCAAGAGTGCTCCTCCACATTCATGACAGTGCCCGGCTCGGCTAGCTGAAGGAGAGAGGAAAAGCACATCAGGAGAAAAGTTCTCAGGAGCTCGAGGCCCCTGGGATAAAGCCAGGGCACTCAGCTGCTGGAAGCTCTCATCTCAGTCCTCCTTTCTGCAAAGCCCTGGCCCCAGAGGCCACCCAGCTGTGACTTAACCCCCGAGCCCAAAGGCTGCTTCAGCAACAATGAGGAACCAAGAAGCCACCTCAGATACCCCTAGCAGACTACTGAGATTTTAAGTTACCTGACAAAGGCTCCTCTCACAGCAAGGTTGGGCAATAGCTTTAGGGAAGCAGAAGATGGTCCGCTGGCTTATAACCCCTTCTGTGTTGCCCCCTCCACCTTCCTCCACTGAGCTGCACACACACACACCCTTCCTAGGGTGGAATCTTATTTGGAGCTCTCTGGAAGCCTTCTTAAAAATGGGAAAAGGCAGGTGCTTGAAGATTCTCTCAAGGCCTCTGCCAGGACCAAACCTAAATGAGCCTCCAGAGTGGACACTGTACTGTCCTAGGCCCAGTGGGGTGACAGCTCCTTGGGAGATTCCAGCCCAGGGAGGAGAGAGGCCCAACAGAGAAAGAGACATGAGACTTAATAAGCCAATGAACAACATATCAAGAGCAGCAGTGTCTGTTTAGAGCTATGTGCATGAGTGCTGAGAGTGGCTGCAGCAAGGCTGCCAGACTTTGCTTTGGGGGCAGGCGGGAGGTAGGAAAACAATGGGCTAACCAGTCATCCACTGTCTCAAAGGCACTGTTCATCCTGACACAGGAGACAATTGGACAAGGTACTGACATAAGGAGCCAGCCCAGATCAATGGGGTATCAGTCAAGCTGAAGTCAGAATGATGGAGACAAGCACAGACATTGGGCAGCTAGCATGCAAGGCCCAAGAAGAAATCCACTTCAAGAAAGGATGAAAGGGTGTAAGGAATTACACAAAACAAGTCGGGAGCACATTCCAGGTGTGTTTTCAGAATATGTGTGTGTGTGTATGTGTGTGTAGGTTGGGGATGGAGAGTTGCAAGGAGGGATGAATCATGGGTCTCAGAGGGAGAAGAAAGATTTAGAATCACTGAGGAGAAATGTATCTTAGAGAGTCTCTCACACAATATATCTAACCTTACAACCCCAAACACAAAATTCCTGATCAATAAATACCAGTTTTTGCTTAAACTCCAGCAGTGATGGGGGCTCACTACCTCCCAAGGTAGGCTACCATTCCTCTGCTGGATGGCTCTGCTGTGAGAAAGTTCTTCCTGGAACTGGACCCAAATCTTATCTCCTGGAATCCCTGACCCATAGGTCCTAGGTTTGGCCTTCTGAAGCCAGAGGATACATTTAATCTCTCCTCTTCCAGATCAATCCTTCACATATTAGAAAACCATTATTGTAACCCTCTCCCCCATAACACTTCATAAAAAGATTTTCAGACAAAATGAATATTCCCAAATCTTTCATCCAATTCCCATGTGGTATAGTTTCTACCATCTTAGTGACCCTCCTCCAGATAAATTCAGATTTTCCAGTGTCTCAATCAGAATTAACAAAGCCCAATCCTGCAGATGTAGTATGAGCTACATAGAGCACAAAAAGTCTAGTCTGGGAACTGAGCTCCATACCCAGAGTGATACTGTTCTTCTTAGCAACCACATGGTATGGTTAGCTTACATTCTCTTCAGTTGATTCATTTAGTTGATAAACATGAGCTGCCTACTATACGCCACGCACTAAGCTGGGTACAAGGGATACTATGTGGGATATAAAACTGAAAGCAACAAACGAGACAAACAAACAAAAACTCATAGACAGACAACAGTTTAGTGCTTACCAGAGGAAAAGCAGGGAGGAGGAGAGGTAGAAAAGAGTAAAGGGGGTCAAATATATGGTGACAGAAGGAGATCTGACTTTAGGTGGTGAACGCACAACGCAATATACAGATCGTGTTATAGAACTGTACACTTGAAACCTATATAATTTTATTATCCAATGTCACCCTAATCAATTTAAATAAGGAAAAAAAGAAAAATGCCATAGCATCTTTGTGCTCAGGAAGACAGCCTACTCGGAGAGATTTTTAAAAAACAAAACAGATAAAACTATGAGGAAAGGAACATGCTGCTTATGGGGTCTTGTAGGAGGCTGACTAGAGATGACTCCTGCGATGAGAAGGATGATGCCTGAGGTTGGTCTTCCAAGATTGCGAGACTTCTGCTTATGGCCATGGGAACTGGAATTACCCTCCCCGTTTAAATAGCCAAAACACTGGACAGAATACATGAAACAACTACTTCAGATGTTAGACAATGGGCAGCACACAGCTATACTCCCTGAGAGAAAGGGACATAAGAGAGAGTCCTGTGACTGCCCTGCTTAAGGCCTAGAGGCAGCTTCCGCACAGCAGCATAAGAGGAGGAATCCAAATGGAGCCCACTGGTCCCACCACGTTGAGGAAACAGAAATTCGAGTTCACGGAGCTAGAATTTTAATGGAAGAATACTGGAGATAAGGGGCCTGCACAGAGAGTGCTCTAGAGACCTGCAGAAGAGTCCCCTTGACTCTCTGGCTGATCTGCAGATATGCGGGGTGAAGCTCCACAAGACTGAGAAAGAACCAATGGAAAGCAACAAGCCGAACAATTTGTGGAACTCACACAGAGCCGGAAAGAGTTCACATTCCCACCTGCGAGAGTGGAGAGACCTCATAATACACAGGGCACTGGACAGAATCTTCAGAAGGGTGATGCTTTAGTAGTGAAGCTAAATTAGCCCAGACTAAAGGCTGGATCCACCCTAGCAAAGCTTAAAAGCAAGCCTCAAAAGTATTAAACTGATCCTAAGCAATTTAAATGCATGCCAGGATCAAGTCCAATACTATTTAAAGAAATAATACAAAATCCAGCAACATTAAATTCACAACGTCTGGCTTTCAATCAAAAATTAGCAGGCATTCAAAGAAGCAGAAAAATATGACCCATAACCAGGAGAAAACTCAGTCAATAAAATAGACCCAAAAATGAAAGAGATGGTGAAACTAATAGACAAAGATGAAAAACAGCTATTATAAGTATGTTCCACATGCACAAGAATGTAGAGGAAAACATAAAAATAATGAGAGAAATGAAAGATATAAAAATTTCAAATGGTACTTCTAGAGATAAAAAAATACAATATCTGACATAAAAAAACACACTGAATGAGATTAATTAACATCAGATTAGACACTGCAAGAGAAAAGATCATTGTATTTGCAGACACAACAACAGAAACTCTCCAAAATAAAACACAGAAAGAAAAAAAGACTGAAAAAAATTAACGGAGCATCAGCAAACTATATGACAATATCAACAGTCTAATATACTTGTAACTGGAGTTCTAGAAAGAGAGGAGAGAAATGGGAACAGAAAAATACTTGAAGACAAAAACTTTCGAATTTGCTAAGACAATACAGATAAGAGGTAAAACAAAGCAGGATAAGATAGGCATTGAGAAACTAGAACCTGCATGGTGGGCAGAGGGAGGAGGAGCCACAGGTAACTTGGCATTACAGAAGTTAAAGGGACAAAGTGGCTCTAAGTGGGAAGTAATGAGGCTCAACAGGGCAAGTACCAGTTCACAGCAAGCTTTGCATTCCTCACTCAGTCGCTTGGACCTCATCCTACAGGCCAAGGGCAACTGCTTTTTGAACCTAAAGTCAGACTTTGCAGTTCTAAGTAGGAGGGTCCAGAGAACAGAAGAGAGGTTTGAGGCCTTGCTTGACATCTGAGCCCTCAGCCTACCTCCATGGGGATGACCCAGCTGAGATGTCCACCCTTGGACCCCATTTGGAACAAACAAGGCAACAAAAACAATCCGACCCATCTGAAAATATTGTTCCTGGAATCAGGTAACTCTTAAGCCAGAAAGGACTTCAGAGATCACACTCTTCAGTTCACAGGTGAAAAAAGTTAAGGACCAGAGACCTGATATGACTGGCCCAGGACCAATTAGATGTCCTGACTCCCAGTGGACTGCTCTTTCCACTGACCCCTCTGCCAGCTACAGTCCCCACTGCCCCAGCACTGTGGGCTCCTCTGGACGATGTTAGTGAGTCTATGAATATCCATACATGCTTATCTCTACATATCCACTCGTTCCTCCAGAGCAATGGCAGATTCCTGGCGCCACTGAGCTCCTGAACTTCTGTTCAGCAGATGCTCCGTACGTGTCTCCTTCACGTGCACTGACCAAAAGTGACTCTGGGCTTGACTCTGGGGAAGGGAGGAAGAGATTAAGCTCCCCAAGGACCGATGGCCAGAGCTGTCCTGAGACTACCTAGGTCTGACAGGTAACAAATGAGACAGATACAGAGAGCCTGGCCCACCAACCTAGCCACTGGGAGTTACCCTAAGAGGCAGGGATGGACTGGTGGGGAGGGACAGTCCCCTGGCCTCTAAGTCCTACTCTCTTATCAAATTGGCACTGAGCCATGCACTGTGCTTACCACCCCATCCTCCCCAGGGGAGAAAGAGGAGATTGTCTTAACTCTCCTTCTCCCCCTTCCCAAGGCGGGCACCCTCCCTCAAACTCAGATTCATTGCAGGCTCTAGGTTGAGTGGCACCTCTTTACAGGGGTTAAGAATGAGCAAATTCTTGGGCTATTCCTGGAGCCTTGATTTTTATCATCCTTCCATTCTGGTCGATTCTGAGAGGCCAGCAGGCTGGAATGCCAGAGAGATCTGAGCCTGGCCCACCAAACCCAAAATAAACCCACACGTGCCTCTCTCAAGTCCTCACGGATTTGGCCATTTTGGGTGCATGTTCTCCTACAAAGCTGAGAACTCTGAGGTGCCCCTGGGTGAATGAGGAAGATGGAGCAGGCGTAGCTCTGGGGGAAAAGAAGAGATAAAATCCAGGCTTGGGATCAGAACATCTGGCTCTAGGCTCCTCTGCTCAACTGCCTGGAGCTCCTGAGATAACCAGCCTCAGTTTCCTCAGTTGTGAAACTTCCGAGCCGTGGCCTCCTCTTCCCTACAACTTCCTCTCTACCTCCTTGAGAAAGGCAGCCTAAGGCTCCCTCCCAGAGCTACAGACCTCTTTAATAAGGAGCTCTTGCCTTAAAAGGAGTCCTGCCTCCTCCCCAGAGACATTTCAAACCTCTATGGTTATGAAGATGAATGGCTTTAAATCAAGCAAGTACTCAAAGTGTCCAAAGGAAATGGCTAGATTAGGGGACATGTTTATTTTTATATCACAAATGCAGTATTCATTCATTCAAAAAATATTTGAGTGCCCACCAGGTGGTAGGCAATGCAAAAACAGGCAAAGCATCAATAGAGAGGAAAACCAAGGCCTCTGCTCTTCAGAGAAGGAATAAAGAAACAGAGACTGAGGTGAGCCATTAGAAATGTCCCTGCCTATCTGAGACAGCCGTAAGGCCTGTACATGTCCTGAGTGTGTTGTTAGTTCTCTAGCAGCATGAACGTTGCTTGGAATCCTGAGGAGTGGGCAGGATGCTATGGCTGCCAGGTCTCAGAAACACTAAAGGCCCACAAACCAATTCCATACACCAGCGGTCCCAACCTTTTTGGCTCCAGGGACCGATGCTCCTGTGAGAATCTGATGATCTGAGGTGGAGCTGAGGCGGTGATGCTAGCGCCAGGGAGCAGCTGCAAATACAGATGAAGTTTAGCTCACCCCTCTGCCACTCACCTCCTGCCGTGTGGCCTGGTTCCTAACAGGCCATGGACCACTACCAGTCCATGGCCTGCACCACTGGGTTTAGGATGTGGCTGCATCTATGTATGACATGAACCAAGACTGGGTTAAGGATACTTGATTTAAAACCACCACCACCACAAAATAGATAGTGTCTTCTTTAAAGCTGCACCATCCTTTCTATGAATGCCTGTAAGGATATTTTGGTAATAACTGGCAAGTGCTAGGGGAAAGGGGATGGGGATGGGAGTCTAAAGGAGAAAGGATCTACAGTCTGAAGGATCATCTTCCACCTTCTCCTTCACCTCAGGGTCAAGGTGGAGCTCACTTTCATAAGCCCACCACCCTCCCCCATCCCGGCTCACAAAGACACGGTCAAGTCCCTCCACCTATGCGGATGGGCACAGCACCACCAGAGCCAGCTGCAATGAGGACCAAGGAAACCAGGCTGCCAACCCATCCCCCAGAACTGGAGACAATTCCATAAGCCAAAAAGGACTTCAGGGATCACACTGCTGGGGCAGTGGGGACTGTAGCTGGCAGCCCCTGTTGGCATAAGCGGGTCCTGTAATCAGTATTAGCATCCCAAATGCCAGCAGCACCAAAAATATCCCCAGAAGAGCAGAAAATATGCCTGCCCCAGGTCCTCCAGAGCGGGGACTCTGCTTTTCCAGGTGCATCAGACCCAACCGGAAAGTCGGAATACAGCCCTGCGGAGGGTGAGGCCCACCTCGCCTGACCTCCAGCCCGCGGTGTCCAGGCCAAGAGCAGGCTCAAAACATCCAGCAGTTCACTCAGCCCTGGGCGCGGTGGCGGTGGGGAACGAGCACCCATTTCTAACTCCTGCATTAGCAGGTAGAGGTTGGCCCCTTGGGGAAGCCACACATATATTCCAGAGATGCGGCTGCTGCTGTTTTTTTTAAAAAACAGTCCTCAGAGCCCAAGGCATTGTCCACTGAGTCCTCCCAGTAAATAGTCATCCTTATCCTACAGGGACACACAAACTTGTAAAATGACAGAGTCATTTGGATAAGCAGTGAGGAAGGTGGAGAATGAAACTGAGGTAACATCATTTTTATGCCAAATTGAGTGTGACTAAAAGGCAGTCAGAATTCCGCCAGATCAAGGCAGGCATCTCTTTTGAGTCCAACAGAAAGGGCTCTGGCTGCATCTACAAACAATCTCATCCCTTCCTACTTGGCCTTCAGAATCCACACCTAGTGCCATGGATGCTGCAGGACTGAGACCTGGGGGACAGTGGGAGAACCACACAAAACAGAGAAGACAGTTGGTAGCCGGGAACAGAAAGGGTTGGGGATTCACCTGTCCCACATCGGCTGAAGCTCTCTTCCCACACTGAGCACCTGGCCCAAAAGATGCCTCAGACCCTTAAAGAATCAAAGGGCTCAATAATTCCTTGTTGATGAACTGATACTGTGAACGCCGAAGTGTGAATCCATCCTCACAGCCACAGAGACCCAGAAATGGGGGGATGGAGGCTGGGCAGAAAAGTTTGGAATCAGATAGGGGCCTCTTCGGTCTCATTTATAGGGAATTTACTTCCTATACGCCTCAAACTGGCAAACTTGGAGCAGGCTAAGGGCCTCCATCCAGTTTTTCCAATTCTTTGGCCAAAAGGAATTGCCAAGGTTTCTTGTCTTGCTTGTGATGCCAGATTTCTCAAAGGTTTACAGAGTCAGCTGTGCGCATTTTCATCAACACTAAGCACTGGTACACATTAAGCCCCTAGGCTGATCAGATATCATTAACTCTGCAACTGGTAGCACAATGCTGGCCCCTGAGGTCACCCAGATGCATCAGGGTAGCTCCCAAGTGTAGCACAGCTCCTTCCCACCCACAGTCCTCACCAAGTCCTCTTGCTACGCTGGGTCAGTTCTCCCCCAGCACAGTCGAGGAGGAGAACAGCCAAGAGGCTGAGCCATGCAGTGTGGACTGCACTGCTTCACAAAGAGCGAAACTTTCAGCCACAAAACATTTCTTTTCTAAGAGATGCTGAGATAGAGCAGGGAGAAAATAAAATGCCAAGGGGTTTTCAAATGCAAAAGCCCACTCAGCCTTTGTTCTTATTTGATGAATGCCCAAACCACCAAGCAGATGACAGGCGAGAGAACCTTGTTGTGCTAGGAAAGTGTATTTCATCAAGTCTGGCCTGAGATCTCCAGGGAGAGGTAAGTTTGACGAATGATTAACGCTGGGTGGACTTCTCTACCAGCAGCTCCACTGCAGCCTCCTCTCAACCAGGGTTGGGGATTCATTAATGACCCGGAGCTGACTCTTCCCTGCCTGTTTCCTTCTGCCTCCCCACCACTTGTGATTTCATAGGAGATGGAGCTACCAAGGCAGGTAATAAGAAACCTATAAAATGAATACATTGTGGGAAGTCAAAATGTTAAGTTCACTGTGAGTTTCCTGAGAAGGAAAAGTGAAGCCTGAGGATTATACAGGCCTGGGTCATCTTATTTCACATCTGAAGTTACGATGGGATGGAGAGAAAGTCTGAAGCAGAGTAGGTGCAGTATTTGGCGGGCGAATGAATAAATTCACAGCAAAGGTCTGGATCTGGAGTGGCCAGCTGGCTTTCTTAAAGACCTGTCACTCACTGACTCACATTCTTCAAAGATGCCATGAAAATTAGAGGGAGGTACTGAGCAGCCAGGCTCCTGGCAAAGGGCTGGAAGGCTCCAGCTCCACTTCTACAGCTCCAGTAGCCCCAGCAGAAGAAGCTGTCTACTATGATGCCCAAATCCTAGACTACCCACCCAAGCCCTGCCAGCACAAGCCCTATGTACCCACACAAGCATACAGAATCCTCTTCAAATACCATCTCTGACCCAATAGGAAGATTATATGTCCTGCCCTTGCCAATTGCCCTGGTTGACCCATCTGGGGAAAAGAGTGGGCTGGGAAGGGAAGGGGCCTGTGCTGTCTTCCAAAGGTCTCAAATATGCTAATTCTCTTCTTCTGAAAGCATCTGTACCCTCCAACCCCTGAACATGTATGTCATTGGTGTGACTCTGCCAGTCCTCCCACCAAGAGTGTAGTCTTTCCCCTCAACCCTGGAGTTCCAGCTGGTCCTGTGACTTGCTCTGACCAAACAACAGATAAATATTACACTGTAAGATGTCAGAGCCTAGATCTCAAGAGGTCTTGGAGATGCAGTTTTCACCTAAAAGGCTCGCTTCCTCGAGAATGAGAAACCACATGGGAGAAGAGAGGCCCAGCTGAGAGCCGTACCAATCACCAGACATGAGAGAGGCTCTCTTGGACCATCCAGGCCCTGCAGAACCACCACCTGACTGCCACCACATTCATAAGGGGACCAGCTGAGCCCAGTCCAAAGGGCTAACCCACAGAACTGTGAGCAAATAAAATGGTTGTTGTGTTAATCTACTAAATTTCAGGGTGCTTATGTAGCAATAGATAATTGATATAAAACTCATCCAACAAGTCTATGCAGCTATTCAGAAGAATGAGGTCATTCTATACACGTTGATGTGGAAAAATGGCTAAAGAAGTTGCCAAACAGTAAATATAATACAATTCTATTTATAGAAGTTGATAAGAAATAGGTAGACAGCTGGATGTTAGTCTATCATAAAATTACCTGAAAAGAATACAAACCAAAGTATTAACAGTAATTATCTCTGTAGGGCAGGATTATAGGAGGTTTTCCTTTTCTACGACTTATATCGTATTTGCACATTCTAATGAGTTTATATTATTTTTTGCAACAACAAAGGTACTTTAAAAAATTTACTTTGAATTCTGCTACAAGCTAATTTTTCCTAAAACATCCCTTTTCATCCTGCCATTCCCCTGTTCGGGGACCAACACTAGCTCCCACTGCTAGCCTCTTAAAATCCGAGTCTCCTCTGGATGGCATTCAAGATGTCCCTCCCCTGAGTCATCTCCAGTCCAACTACCTGGTCCACACCTATCTCTTCCCAGACCTCCAAGCTTGTCATCCCCACTGCAACCACTCAGTGAGCCCCTATCTTTGCCTCTCTAAATCTACCTGTCCCTTAAGGCCCAGCCCCATCATCCCTGTGTTCCTCCACAGGTCCTCAGAGAAAGGTCCACCCAGCCCTGCCCTTGACTAGAGGGTGTCCTGAATTATTCTCCCTTCACTCCAGGTACTGACTGCCTCTCAAAAGAGACCTTCACAGACACCAGCCAACTGGCCACCACTATCTCCAGCTTCTCCATCTAACAGTGGGAGAGGGGCAGCGCCCAGACAGGTAGTTTCAACCCTCTTTGCTGTCCGCAGCCTGGATGGTGGGTGATAACCCTGGACTGGGGCTTCATCCCCACCCTGCCCATCTCCAGCAGCAAGCAAGTGGGAGCCGATTTGCAATGGCTGCTAAATTAGGGAGACTCGGGGATGCTCTCAGCACTCCCCCTCCCCACCTTCCAGGTCTCACACACTGTATACAGATCCAGACTCTGGCTTCAAACCTAATTGCCTTCCTGGGGGACCTAACAGCTCTTCCTCACTCAGGTCTCTATAATCTGCATGTCCAGTTTTTAAACAAAGCTGTTTAGAATCTCTCAGGATTAAGACAAGTGGAAAATTGCAAGCCCAGACCTCTACCTCACTTTCTCTAAAACAAAACACGTCATTCTACATGTTCGCACACCCCAAAACACACACCCCCATTCAAACCCAGCCATCACTCTGCCCCTCTGAGCCCTTCTATAAGGCTTGGCCCAAGTACAGGCTAGGGACTTGCTGAGGCAGAATCTGCTCCCTCTGTCCCTGGTACCACTACCTCAGGGCTTGGTGGAGAGTGTCAGGCCCCTGAGCCTCAGTCTCCACACTGTGGTGGGCAGCTAGGCGAGAGGGCTCAAGCAGGGCTTCCAGGTACTGTGTTCGAGTCTTACACTCCCTCCAAGGAGGGGGCGTTCATGTCATAGATATATATTAACCTATCGAAAGGACTCAGGTGGGCTCCCCAGCTGAGTCTCAGAACAATGCAGAACTCCCTCCCACACAAATCTATGTGGGTACACCCAGCCATGCACAAGCTAGGGCAAGTACACACATTCATATTCTCTCCCTCTCTCTCCCTCTTCTCCCTCCTCTTCCTTCTCTCCCTTCTCTCCCTTCTCTCCCTTCTCTCCTTTCTCTCCCTTCTCTCCCTCTCCCTCGTGCATGGCCACACCCTGTCCCAACCTTGTTCTGAGCATCCTCTGAGATTGCTTCCCTCCACTGTTCTCAGAGGCCTATTCCCATCCCCAGACCTTCTCCTCAAATCTGAACCTGACACATTTCCCGCACCGGGAGTGGGAGAAGCATAGATGTGTGTGCTGCCAGCAACATGTGCACCCATGATGGTGGGGAGATGGATGTGAGCACAAGCAAACACACAGCCATGGTCCCTGCCTGCCAGGACTCTAGAAGGCTGTCCCAGGCACAACTGGCCATTGCTCAGGTTTTACAATAATATATTCAGTTTAATTTTTATTTTTAACCTGAGGAAGGACAATTTTCAAGTTTGCTCAAAGGTGCTGTGGGGGTTAGCTGTGGCCCTAAGCTTCTAAGGCCCAGGTCCAGAATTCACCAAGATCCTACACCAGAGGCTGCAGGGAGCCCTCAGCCTTCCTGTGGTGACCACACACTTCTCCAATTAGTGGGGGGATTCTAGGGGATCCACTGAGCCACCTGACTCTTCAGATTCCCTGAACTGTTCTCCAAGCCCATCCTTTCTTGTTCCCATCACAAGGTCAGGTATTTTAACAAATGCTGACCATTGAGTGTAGAAATGTTCACAAGATTCTCAGAAAGTAAGTGAATACTCAAAGTACAATTAATTTCCAGCCACCATAAGGGGAATGAGAAGGAAGACAGAGGGAGGAAGGAGTGTGGTAAACTCAAAAGCACAGATAATAATAAACAAAGTACTCTGCATTTGCCTCCCAAATGTAGACTGAAGTACACACACTGTGACACTAAACGCCAGCGGAAGTGCTCCTTTTGGCTCTGCCCACTTCTCAAGCCCCAGTCCAGTTCAGGCTAAGTTTTTGGTTTGAAAGGACAGAAAGAGTTTGGCAACTGGACTTCACCCAGGCAGACACTCTTGTTTCATTATACTGTGGCTATAATTGAAGTTGAAATTATTAACTTGTTGGGCTGGAGTCCAGCTATGCAGCACTTCTAACTCCTAAATGCATCAGGCTCGGGCAGGAGGTGCTTGAAATGAAAGCATCAGCAGATCCGTCAGCACAGGACAGAAGTCAGGCAGCAAGACCCTGCCACTAACCAGACAGGCGACCATCTCTGTAAACAACCTCTACCCCCATCCGGCTCCCATTAGAAATCAGGGCCTCAGGTTTACTCATTAACTTCATTCTTTCCTTCTCCATTCACCTCTAGACCAGGGGCAGAGAGGGCATTATAAGAAAAAGAAGTATCTGGGAAGCCCAAACCAAAACCCAGAAGCCAAAACCCAGACACATACCTTCTTCCCATCTCAGAAACCACCTTTATCAGAGTTTGAAGGAACCTTAGCAATCCATCACTCCAGCCTCCCTTCTGCAAGTAAGGAAGCTGACCTGAAGAAAGCTAGTAACTTGCCAGAGGTCACCAAGCCTGTTAGAGGCAGAATCAGGAACCAGGACGAGAACCTCCCACCCAGGAGCTGGTCATCATTCTAGAGGCTCAGCAGCATGACAGAAAGTGGCCAAAGACATAGGAGAGGATACACTTCCTGTCTGGAAAGCCCTCCACTCAGGTCTCCCTCACTGTGGCTTCAACACAGATGCACAAAGGAGGACAGTCATCTAGCTAAATGACTAATGATTTCAGGCCACCTGGGAAGCTCCCCACCAAGTTCTGCCTGGCAGGGCCCCCCAGAATCTGTCATGGGGCAGGATGTGCCATGAGGAGCCATGATATGCTGAGCAGCAAGGGCTCTCATCATTTGACTTCATGATCCTTCCCTCCCCGTGGCCTGATTTTCATCAGCCTGATTTCCCTCAGCCCAGGCCCGTGTTCCTGGCTGCAGTGCACAGTCCACCCACAGGTAGTGCCCCAAATCCCAGAGGATTTAGAATGAAAGCCGACACCACCCAGGCCCCAAGGAGGGGGAGACTTAAAGTGGGAGCCCCCATACTCCTGCTGCAGCCACTCAAGGAGGACCCTGCAGAGGACGACCAGTACCTGATGAGGGCAGCCGCAGGTCTGCAGCAGGAAGGGCAGGCGTGGCGGCAGTCAGACTGGGTTTGAATCCAGCAAGTCTCTGACCCACTCTCTGGTTTAGCTGCTGCCTCTGTAAAATGGGGAGAAATCGTAGCTACCTTGCAGGACTCTTATGAAAATTAAATGATATATAAATTAAGATCTAATACACTTTAAATAAATTAGTTATGGACGTATGTAAAGAGTCCAAAACTGGCCTAAATACGAACACTGACATCCTGAATACAATATACGAAACATGGCATGACAACAAAGGTTCGTGGCCTCTCCTTGGACACCAAATAATTTCTGCTGGAACTCAGAGAGAAGGGAATTTTTTTGGAAAGATAGGCTAACAGCCAGCACCATCCTTCCCACCCTTCCCACTCCCACAACACTGCTGGGTTCTTGGAAGGTAAAAGATTTACAAATCATCCAGCAGGCGGAAGCCACAGGATAAAACACACATAAATTAGAATATTAAAAGGCTCGGGTCTGTAAGCAGCACCCCCCAGGGAACCTGAATCAGCACCATCCACACCTGCTGCCTAAGTAGCTCCGGCCCAGCTTCAGCGCCACAGGGGCCTGGATGAACAAGCGCCAGGAACAAGAAGCTATTAGCAAGACCCCAGGAGCCCGTAGGAACACGGAGGAGGACTCTGGTGAAGGTCCTAGCAGAGGGTGCCAGAGGGCCAGGGCATTCCTGCAGCAGCCAGTATAGAGGAACACAGACAGGTAGGATTGGCCAAATTTCCACAGACTCTTCTGAACAGCTGGTGGGAAGTCCTCCACCCTGGCTCCCAAGCCTGCTGGGCGGAGACAGGAAGCAGGAAGTTCCAAGCCTCTCCTGCTTCCTTTGGCTTCCTCCTTACAATCAGGGTGACTCTTTAAGAAAGAAATTAAGAACACTGCCAGCCTCCAATCAGAAACAGAGGGGAGGGGGTCACTCACTCCTGGTCCCCAAAGTCCAATTTAAGGAGCTTGTCAATTATAAGTCAAGAAGAGCTAGGGCAAAGAGACATTGAGAAAACATCAGCACAGATGCTATCCTCCCTGCCAACCCACAGTTAAAGGGCAAGAGAGATTCTGACTTCAATTTATAACACACAAATTTTCTAAAGCCCCATCACAAAGGACCCAGACCGATACTGACCTGTTTTCTTTAAATTCCTACAAACACCTTGGCTGCTGACAGATAAGAGAAGATCCTAGGATATTCCGGAGGGAAATAAAAAATTAGGTCATCACTTCTCTGTGAAGCCACTCTAGGGTGAATGCTGTCTCCCATCAAGAACCCATTTATTCAACAGGTGAAGGCCAGAAATGGCAAACTGGTTCCAAATGCTGTGCCCATTCCACTCAGCTGGTGGTGCGGGCCTAGCGCATTATAAGAACCCAGGCCCTGGCTCAGCAGGAAAGACAGCTGTGATCGATTAGCGATGTCTGCCATGGGTAGTTATTGAAGTAACAGTATCTGAATCACATATTTATCTACTCCTAGGCTTGGAGTAGACCCCTGGCATCCATTTATCATTCTGACCACTCACAAGTGACCCGATGTTTCAAGATATGTAAAAGTGTGTAACTTTACTGAGACATGAGTTTGATTCACATACTCTAGGAGGCTGATGTAAAGGGACAGGCCACTTTGTTGTTTTCCTCTCTGCCACATCAACAGAAGGGAGGAGGTTACTGTTGTGAAGCAATAAAAACTTGGTGGAAATTGGCCATCAAGTGAAAGATAAAATTGTAGCAGAAGTTGAAAGACTAGTTAACTTGGGGTGTAAAGATATACACAGGAAACATTTGGCTCTCTGCAGAAACATGACTCTGGAGAAAGCCAGGCCCATGTACAAAAACCACTGTGGATGCAAATTTGGGATTCTAAAAGGTGCAATATTCTTTATTTTTCCAGATGGCAAAATGGATCCATATTTTTATTAAGATATAATTTACATATAACATTATATTAATTTCAGGTGTACAAATAATGATTATTTGTATATATTGTGAAACTACTGCCACACAAGCTAGTTAACATCTATCAATATACATGCATAATTACAAAATTTTTTCTTGTGAGAACTTTTAAGATCTACTCTTAGCAACTTTCAAATATACAAAACAGTCTTATTAACTAAGTCACCATGCTATATATTACATCCCCATGACGAGATTCACTTCTTGAGAACATCAAGAGTCCACACTGTGCTTCTAGGTAATGAATACTGGGCCAAGGAGAACAAAGAGACAATTAGAATCTATGCCCCGAAAGGGCTTACAGTCTAGTTAGAGAAACTATGATACCCACTGGAAACAGCAAACGGCAGTGCATCTCCAGAATGACCCAGCTCAGAATCTACTTCAATCCCTCTGTATCTTTTCCTTACCACCCCCAGCCAATCAAATGGTCTCAATCCTACCTTCTAAATGTCTCAGATTCAGTCCCTCCTCTCCATTCCTCACAGCTGCCCAGCCATTCTGCCCACCATGATTTCCCCTCTTCACAGATCCCTGAATCACCCTTCTGAAGCCTAGCCTGGCTTCTGCAACTCCTACTCAAAAACCTGCCAGTTCCCAGGGCCTCCCAAGGTTGACTGCTGTCTCCCCAGCACCAGCTCTGTATCTGCACATAGTAGGTACTTAATTTCTCTTGAATGAATGAATGAATGAATGGGTGGATGAAATTCCTTGGCTGGACATTTGAAGCCACCCCCAATATAGCCAATGTCTCCCTGTCCAGCCTTTTCTCTCTCTGCTTCCCTCCACACAACCCACTCACTGGCCATCTAAGCTATTCACATACCCCAACACTTTCTCGGTGCCCCTCCTCAGGCTGGTCCCTCCTCCCTTCTGTTGAAATGTCCGAGTCAGACACCACCTGATGAATGAAGTATTACTCCACAATCAGGGTAATTTATCCTTCTGTTTGAACTCACATAACATTTTCCTCTCACAGGCCACTCACCTAATACTTTGAACTGTCTTTTTTTTAACCCCTTTCTTAACCCTTTACTGCATTATAAGCCCCATGAAGACAAGGCCCTTTACCTTTTTCATTTTTGCATCATCAGAACTTAGCACAGATTCTTGTACTATGACACACACGCACACACTAAGTGTTCATCAAATTCTCTAAAGAATCACTCCCAGGCAGTATAGAAAAGCCAGGAGAGATGAAGACAAAAAATGGTAGAGGAGTTTCAAGGAAAAAGAGGTTCTTTTAGGATGGGTGGTTCCACGAAAGAGCTCAGACATGAGTAGGGTCTTAAAAGAGGGTAAGGAAGGACTGGGGAAGAGCATTCCAGGAAGTGGAACAATATGAACTAAGGGACAAAGGAGTGAGCAAAGCACTCTTGGAAGATCAGTCTGGCTAGAACCGAGGGTTCCTCGAGGGGAGAAAAGTGGGAGATAAGGCTAGATAGGTAGGCTGGGAATAGATAAGAAGGATGTCAAGTGCCAGGCTAAAGCATTTGGATTAGAGCCATTTCCTTAGTCAGTGGGGACGATAGCCTGAGCCTTAATGGTAGATGGAAAAGAAGTCTTGTCTTCTATTGTTCTGAGCATATTAATCTAGTGTCCTCAGCTAGAGTATAAATAACAGCCACCATTCACTGCACACCTGCTACGTATGAGGCCCTAAGCTCCATGCTTCACATTCATTATCTCAATGCTCCTCCAACAGACCTAAGAGCCCGGTACCGTTATCCACATTTTGCAAGCAGGAAGTTAAGGCTAAAAGAGGTGAAGGCACTTCCAAGGCCTCACTCACTCACTCATTCACTTAACAATACCAGCCAGGGCTGGAGTTAGAGACCCAGGGATGAGGAACAGCACTCGGGCCAGCTACCCCTGGCCCAGAGGCTTCCCACGTAAGCTGAGCTGCTTCTCCTTACTAATGCCTCAAAGATAATATTTATTAAGCACAGAGTAGGAGCTTAATAAAGCACACTAAGTAGAATGGAGGTTGCCAAGGGCTCGGGGAGGAAGAAATGGGAAGATACTGTTTAATGGGTGTATAGTTTCCGTTGTGCAGATGAAAAAATTCTGGAGATCTGTTGCACAATGTGAACTGTACATTTAAAAATAGTTAAAATGGTAAATTTTATGTTTTTTTACCACAATTAAAGATTTTTAAAAATAAAGCACACTTATTGATTAATTGGCTGCCAATATGATCTTAAACTGCTAATTATCTGATGCTGAAAGAGTTCTAGAAATATTTTAATCCAATAACCCTTCAAAGTTGGAAAGGGGAGGTAATTTGCTCAGTGTTGCACACAGGGGTGGTGTTAAGGCTAAGGTCCTCAGGCTCAATAGAGAAAAATGGCAAGTGGCAACAAAGCGTAATAGGAAAAGCGTGAGGAGTCAGAGGCCCCAAGTTCAAGTTCTGCTTCTTCCTCTTAATGAGTTCTGTGACTTCAGAGAAGTAATTTATTCTCTCTGAGCTTCATTTTCCCAACCTATAAGAAGGCAATTAAAAACATACTTTACAAGGTTATATGTGAATCAAATAAAATTCTATGCAGATAATGTGCAGAGAAAGCACTTGGCCAACTATAAATTATTTTATAAACACTAGTTATTGTTATTAATATTAAATATCAGTTCATAGATTTAAAGAAGATTAAAATCTGATTAATTCAGACCAAAAAATAATCCCACGCCATTCTGGTCCTCTCAGCTATTCAGGGCCTTGCACACAGCAGGTCTTCAGTGAGTGAGTGCAGAACTGAACTGCCCTTCAAGTTTTATCCACCCCTATCCTCTTCCCTCCCTCACCCCCAACCCACAGCCCAGCTGCATCAGCCACACCAGAACCAGGCGGAGGGTAGGAAGCCCTGTGAATGTCTGCCTCCCTGGCTGCATTCCTTAGCTAAATATAAATAATTTGTCCAGTCCATTGTTTGAAATTATCCATAATACCTCTCCTCCTCTCCCCATTACTTATGATGACAAGCTGACTGCACATTTTTATAGCAGAAAATACAAAACATTCTCTATGGCTATTTTTAGTAGAGAGAGGAAAAGTGGCTGGTATACAGGTATCAGAGCAGGAGTCCTCGGCTTTCTCTACTAGTCCAGGAAAGCCTCCTGGAGGAGGAAATACCTGAATCAGAGAAGGGGACAGCTGCGGGTCAAAAGGTTCTCTGAACCAAAGAGAGGTGAGCAAGCTGCCTTCCTATCCCCATTTTTGGGATGGGAGAAGAAAGGTCAACACAGCCCAGACGATCTCATACTACCCCCAATGCTTCGAACTTTCGCAGAAAGCGGTAGAGAAGAGACCAATATCTTTTTCAAAGAGAGGCAGTCCAAGACTCCAATTCCGACATACCCAAGTACAAATACTGCTCTCATAACAAGCCAGTTTCTTGTTTAGACTTTTTTTTTCTTTTTTTTCCAAACCACAGGAAGTTTTTTAAAGTCCCAAACTCAGATGCACAGATGTACTACGTCTCGGACCTCGAGGTGTGCCAAAGCTTTGTCACTATGAGTGCCGATCTGCCAGCGGTGGCCCAAGGATTGGTCAGGGGTGCAGGGGCGGGGAGAGGGGGAAAGGGGAGGCCTGCAGGCAATATCGCAGCCCTTCCCTAGCCCCCGGCCCTCCGTGGGGGCGCTGCATGGACTACCCCCAAGCCACTGGGGTCCACTGGGCCACATAGTCAGAAACCCATGACAGCTCCGGGACTCTCCTTTTCTGCTGCACCCTACAGACCTCCCATCCCTTCGCCTGGGATCCGGCGGTGCAACCCCTCCCGCAGCCCAGTTCCCAAAAGGTATTCCTCCGAGCCTCTCCCTTGCAGACTCCTCTCGCCCTATTCCCGGGCCCCGCACACACCTTTCACTTCCTGGGCCGCTTCCTGGCCCACACAAGGCGCCTACCTCATCCCTCCCTCATGCCGCCCCACTGCCGCCTTCCTGACACCCCTTCCCCGGGGCGCCCCCAAGGCGCACCACCCTCTCTGATGACCTGGTGAAGGGCTCGCCCAGGCCGCCTACAGCCCTCCCGAGCCCCGCAAGCTTGTCGGCTCCAGAGCCCGCCGCGCGCCCGCCCTGGGCCACACTCACCGAGCTCCCAGGAATGCGGGGTCCCAGCTCCCTAGCGCTCCCTCACCGCCGCTGCCACAGCCGCGGCCAGCGGAAACGGGGGGCGGGGCCGGAGTTCGCGGGGGGGTGGGGTGGCGGGGCCTGCCCGGGAATAGTGAGGCTGCGGGGCGGGGCCGGCCGCGGGGGCGGGGGGAGGCCTCAGGGGCGGGAGGAGGCCGCGAGGGCCGGGGCCCGAGCGCAAGGGGCGGGGTGACAGGGCTGCAAGAGGAGCCCAGAGCCGGAGGCCCGGCCCAGGGTGGGAAGGGGCTGGAGGCCTCCTACACTCCCTGGCTGGGTCCCTTGCTTCATAGCTTGAGGGAACCCGAGGAGGAAAGCCGGAGCAGTACAGGGCAAGGGCGTCCTGGGCCAGCGGTGGACGCCCTCCGAGGCTCCGGAAGCCTTCCTCCTCTCCCTGATTCTTGGATTGGCCGCTCTTGAAAGGCGGTAGTACGATGCCTTCTCCCAGCCCCCAAGGTCCTGGGCTGCAGCCCCGACCAGAAGTTGTGGAGGAAGGGGTCAGGGCCCGACACCACCCCAAAGGCCATTCTGACTACAATCTCTGCTTTGCCCCTCAGGCCAGGCTCTCTGGCTTCACCACCCCCACCCCCACACCTAAGAAATCCTTCCCTGGTATTTGGGGCGGACTATTTGAGATGTTGACGACGCCGGTGTGTATTAGATACTGCCAGGAGGAGCTAAAGGCCTCCAAATGTTGGTAAAGGGCACGTGAGCTCAGAAGAACTGAATTGAAGCTGGAAAAATTCAAATTAGACATCTCTACCAGAGCACTTCCCATAAGCTTTTCCCGGCAGGCCTCGATTCTTGAAGCCATAAGGCCTGGACTCTTTTCTGAAGTGCCAGCTGACAGCCACTCATCTTTCCTCCTTGTCATTATTGTCATCAAAATGTATTCTGCTTCCCACGTGCTCGATCACATGCTAAATATGATTTGAGACAAAGTTTTAAACCTGGCTATACTCACCAGGGGCTCATAACCCTCTCCTAATTAGACTGGCAATTTCCACTCATCTCTTCAGCTCCTTCCCCTCATACACATAGTCTTGTTTTTGTCTATTAGATTTAACCTAATGATCCATCTCCTGACTCCCCATTCCCTTCCTTCAAAATCTTGCTCAATGCCCCCTGTAAAGTCTTCCAAGGCTAGCCCCCACCCAGCCCGTCACTCTGACAGCCCTTTAGCATATATTGCCACCTCTGCCCAACTTCCAAAAGAAGACATTGAAACCCAGAGGAAGAAAGGGACTTGCTAGTGATGTCTGCTGGTGGTCTTACTGTAAAAACTTACTGTAAAAACAGTGGGAGGCAGCCTGGTGTGGTAGCAACCACAGGGCTTTGAAGCCAAACAGACTTGGAATTGAATCCTGGCTCTGCCTTTTATGGGCTGTGACCTCTTCACCTTAATAATACCAATGTCACTGAGTTGATGGGATGACCAAGATGATGGAGGCAAAAGCACATTTAATGTGAGGTAGTGCTCAACAAATATTAGCTTCTTCCTGCCCTTTAAAAGAAGACAAGCCAATTTGAAATAATAGGCTTGTGAGCCTTAGGGATGAAAGAAACCTTAGAAGGGATAACCCAGAAAGTGACCACAGCAATAACCCAGAAAGTGACCACAGTGACCTCCTTCAACACATCCAGGGATGGAGGACTTGGTGCCTCCAAAGGGGTTGCAGCTGTAGGAAAAAAACCATGGAGAAAAGCCTCACAGGACATGGAATTATTCAACATAAAGAAGGCCAAGGTGACTTGCAATCTGTGAGGCAGACACATACCCACCAGGTCCACTGAGGACAAAACTGAAATAAATGACCTGACAAGTAGCAAGATATCCTTAGGGTGGGAACTCCCAAAGCATGAGGTCACAGTTTACTATAGGAGGCTTCTGAGGAATGTCAGAGAGCTTGTGTCCTGGAGATTATGAAAATGCTGAGGAAAAAGCTACCTACAGATAGGGTGACTATATATAAGTTGTCAGGTACATCTCATTCGCTCCTCCTGTCCTGGCATAGTTATTAATAGTCCCCCTTTCATTTTCAAAATATCTTGGTTTGGACAATAAATTATTAGGTCACGTTAACCATGAACAAAGACAGCACTCCAAACAGCTCCTTCTAGCCCTGCATGTCAGCAATTCTCCTGGAATTTCTGGATCCCCAGAGACTTCAAAAGCTAGCATGTCAGTTTATCCCCTTGAAATCACCAAATCAAATCAAAAATGATAATAAGCAAAAATTAATCTTCAGCAAGCCACCCCAAGTCAAGCTAAGGGATAGACGGTGCCTGCTGAATTGTGACATCTAGTGGGGAGAATTCACACTGCCGGAGGCCGAGTTTTCAGGACACTTCACATTTGGCCATAGGTTTCTTTTCCGCTCGTTAAAACAGAGAAGAGCAGTTAACATTTTCTAAATGTTTATGTGCCAGGCGCAGTTCTAAGTACCTTACATGTTCTAATTTGTTTGATCCTCACAACAATTCCATGAGGTAGCTACTATCATCAGCCCTCCATTTTACATGTGAGGAAATTGAGGCTTAGAAGAATCAGGTAATTTCCTCCAGATCATTTAGCCAGTAAATAGCTATGCCGGGATCTAACCCCAGGTTGTCTGGTGGCAGGGCCTGGGCACTTAACTGCTACTCCATCCAGCCTCTATCAGCTACACGTGCAAAGTTACTTCAGAGGCGTCTGTCATCTAAAGTGACTTCGACCAGCCCTTTGACACAAGATGATGTAAAGGGAGAGTGAGAAGCAGAATGTACTAGGAGGTCGGCTTCCATGCCTATCAATGAGGAGTGGTAGTTTCCACATCTACCCAGGATTAAAGTCATGGCATTAAACCAGACAGTGAGAAGACTTGTAGACCATCGGTTAAATGCACTGTGGAGCTACTAGTTTAAAGAATCACTTTCCATTGTGAAGAACTGAGCAGTTCCTACCCTACCCCATCTCCTTCAACAACATTTACTCATTTTGAAAAGTGGCTACTGGTCACTGAAGCCTGCCAGCTGCACCAAGAAGAAGACCCAAACCCAGACTGCTCACCATTGTCTGCTTTTCCAGGCTCCCTCTCCTAAGGAATGCAGATCATTCCAAGGACCCCTCCTTCTTTCAATTTCTTTCTCTTTCAAAACTCAAAATGTGGCGGGTCTCAAAACAAGATTGAGGGTACGATAGGTGTCTTGTATAAGTCTTTGCTAAAAGGTTGGCATGTGATGTTTGAAACCTACTTATTCTAAAAAAGAAAAAAAAATACTCCTCATTTATCTGAAATTTGTTTATCTGAATGTCCTGTGTTTTTAATTGCTAAATCTGGCAACTCTATTATCAATTGTTGCTAAAACAATTGGAAAACAGAGACTAAATCAGAGATCTGTAAACTTGTTCTGAAAGGGTCAGCAGTCCCCAACCTTTTTGGCACCAGGGACCTGTGTTTCTATGATAATTTAATGCCTGATGATCTGAGGTAGAACTGAGGTGGTGATGCTAGCACTGGGGAGCAGCTGCAAATACAGAGGAAGCTTAGCTCACTCGCCTGCTGTTCAACAACTGCTCTGCAGCCCAATTCTTAATAGGCCATGGACCAGAACGGGTCTGTGGCCCAGGGGTGGGGGATACTAAATATTTTAGGTTTTGCAGTCTCTGACACAACTATCTCAACTCTGCCACTGTAGCACAAAAGCCACAGACAATACATAAATAAATGAACATGACTGTGTTCCAACAAAACTTGATTTACAAAAACGCATCAGGCTATAGTGTGCGAACCCCTGGACCAAATTAGGGCCTTCAGATCCCTGGCTATCTTCAGATGTATTGTAGGGGGCTAGAGTGGGTTGGATCCAAGTTCTCAAGCATGAAAAACAGAGAGACTGATCAAAATCATTGAGCATAATGAACAGCAGTAACTCTGGGTGGGTGTGTATATGTACATATGTGACCCAAGATGGGTCAGTGCCTGCAGAAAGCATGCACTTCTGATTAGGGGCTGGTTTGGAGCCACCTAGGTTTTACAAAGTCGTGGTCAGACCCTCTCTGAGGAAGTGCAGATTCTATGTCTAGAATTCCTGGTGGTTAGCATGTACTCTATAAAGACAGAAATGCGCAAGCAACATTGTGAAATCAGACAGAAAATAAAGAGGCCAAGAAAAGCAGAATATCCCTGCAGAACGCCTTCAGATAAAGATAAAGCTGCTGGCATTTGTCCACCTGATGTAGAGTACCCAGAAACATGTGGTAACTATCTATGAGTTTTTGTGAATGTGTGTGCGTGCGTGCTTGAGCCACATGTATACCATCTAGCTGAACACGTGAGTACCAACTGAGATTGTGCGGTTGGTTGGAATCAATAAGTATAGCAATAATAGTCATATCAGCTACTATCAACTTTCTTAATGATCTTAGAATATTCCTATATGCTTATCAAGGGTAATTCTGTGGTTTAAAATCACACTTTAAATTCTGCCTACAAACCAAAACCACATTTAAAAGCTTTAAACCCAAACATGAATTTGCCACATTACAGGAGATGTTAATGTGTTTGGAGCAAGTGATTGGGGGGTGGGGTGGGAGGGAGGTGTATGATCAAGATAAGGACAAAGAATACATAGGCAGCAGACTATGCCAGGTCATGTTTGTTAAGAATTTTGACATGTACATATATCCTAGGATAAGTAAGTCATCATTGAAATGTTTTAAATAAGAAAGTGACAGGATCAGATTTGGATTTTCAGAGTATCCCTCTGGCTGTAGTATAGAGAACAAATTAGAAGGATGCAGGGACCAACATGGATACAGGAGGCTTTAGCAGTGGTCTAGGCACAAAGATGACATTAGCTTGATCTTGATTGGTGTTAGTAACAATGGAGGGAAATGTACAGATTGGCAATGGATATGATGAATTAGGGAGAAAAAGGTGTCAAGAATGACTCATCGGGTTTCTGGCCAGCCTAAGAGACTGGTTGGTGGAGCCACTCATTGAGATAGGCAACAGGGGAAGAAGATTAGATTGGCGGGAAAGATCATGAGTTCAAAGAAGATGAGGGCTAATAAGTATCCTTCAGATGTAGTGAGTTTAAAGGGATCAGGGATCTTGAGATGGGCTTTTATCTTTTTTTTTTTTTTTTACCAAATGATGAGGCAGAAGCTTTGATGAAGAGAGTTGAGAAGGGAGTAGGAGCAGAGAAATGGAGATAGTAAGACAATTCTTACTCCACCCCTCCAAAAAAATAGGATGTGGATGGGAAGATATACATAAAACAGATAGCTGAAGGAGACTGTAGATCAAGGGAGGGGTTGGGGAATTTAACAGGGAGAACTGAACCTATTTAAAACGTTGTGGAAAGAGTCTTATTTCTGGTATGGAGGAAAAGCTCCTAATTGACCAATCCTTCCACAGATAATATCTATACACTCTGGACAACATACAGAAAACAAAACAAAACAAAAAACCTACCACCAACAACAACGACAACAATAAAAACCAAAATTCCAACAACCTGAGAGCTCTGGAGAGTGAACCCAAGTAGGGAGATTTTAGAGGAGATTCAAAATGTGGAAGAAGCAACTGGCTTCCCATTTTTGTGGATTTTCCCTGCATTGGCTACAGTTACAGTGCAGCATAGGATGGCTAACATTTCAACAGAAAACCCACTGTCTTTCTGGCAGAGGAGCCAGAGGATTGAGCCCAGAATAATCAAGGTTGCTTCAGAGTGATGGGTGAATTCTGGAAAAAGGAAAGGAGAGAGCCAGAGAAGAGACCCAAAATTCTCTGTATAAACTCTGCTTAAGTCCTCTGACTCATGACTGAACCACAAATGAGCAGAATCTCAGTTAAAGATAAAAGAACCAAATTGAGACTTGAACAATTGCCTGCTACAAGTAAGACAGAGTTTGTAGTTTGAGTATAACCAGTTTAAGTGCCTGATAAAAGAAAAATATCAACACTGTTCTGAAGGATAAAATAGAATCCAGAGTCTCCCCAATATAACCTTCAAAATATTAAGGTTATGATCCAAAATTGCTCAGCAGTATCACTTCTCAGCCTTTTGGCTAAGATCAAAATTGCTCAGCATACAAAGAACCAGGAAAATGTGACCCACTCTCAATGGAAAAGCAAACAACAAAAGCCAATTCCAAGACAACTCAGATAATGGAATTATCAGACAAGTATTTTAAAGCAACTATCATAACTATGTTCAAGAATATAAAGAAAAATACATTTATAATAAATAAATGAATAGGAAACCAAAACAGAAAAATAGAAAATATTAAAAAGAACCAAATGGACAAAAAAGGAAAAAAAAGAAAAAGAACCAAGTGGAAATTTTAGAACTAAACTTACTGGCGCCAGATCTCATCTGATCCCGGAAGCTAAGCAGGGTTGGGCCTGGTTAGCATTTGGATGGGAGACCGCCTGGGAATACCGGGTACTGTAAGCTTTAAAAAATAAATTAATTAAATAAAATATAAAATAAAAGTTCACTGAATAGGTTTAATGGCCAAATAAAGGTCTCAGGAGAAAGAGAAAATAAACTTGAAGGTAGATTAATAGAAAGTAACCAATCTGAAAGAAAAAAGATAGGAAGAAAAAGAAAAACAGTCACAGGGACCTGTGGAACTATATGAAATGTCTAATATGTGGGTAATTGGAGTCTCAGAAGAAGAGAAAACGAGACAGAAAAACATATATTGAAAAGCATATATGGAGGAGGATCCAGTCAAGAGGAAGAGGTCAAATATATGGGGAAGATAAAAGAACACAAATAAGACAAATTTTTATAAAAGGGAAGGGATGGAATCCAAATTGTAAGTGTAGGGATTTGACTAAGGTAGAAAAAACGATAGCCTTTGCATTGCAACAGGAGGGAAGAGAATAGAATGGGAGCAAACACAGGTAGATTTATGTCCCAGGTGGGGATTTTCATTTGATGGCTTCTATTCTCCCTGTTAAAGAGAGTGATTGAGAAACAGAGAGAGACAGAAAGTTAGCTGCTGCAAGTAGAGGGGGAAAAAAGGGTCATGGTGGGAGACTGAGTTCATCACAGACACTCAATAGGGTTCCTTGGGTTAGTGAGGGCTCATTTAAACATAGGAATTATAAATTTATGTAGAACCAATATGCCCTGTTGTGTGACTTTCCCAGAGGCTGCTTATGTGCAAGCACAATGATTTTGGATACTTGGGTTCATCCACAGTTGGGACTTTGTCAAACAGGTGTGACAAAATGACAAAGGATCAAGCTTAGGGTATAGGCATAGACTCTAAGCTTGATAAGGAGGGCAAAAAAGAAGCAAGAGGGCTGATGGTATGGGGATAATTAGGGAAATCAATAAAGCAGAGGTTCTGAAGAGGGGGAAATTGTTGCAGTAGGAACAACTGAACAAGCCAGCTGAAAGGAGGGGAGATAGAAGGAGGTAGAAGACCGACTCAATGATTTTGGAGTGGAACCATTTCCAGTGATGCCAGAGCCCAAAGTGTGACTGTGGAAGTGGGTGGCTTAGAGAGAATAGAGATAGATGGTCTTCAGGGAGAAGAAAGTCAAGAAACGGACTCCAACCTATACTGAATTTACCTAGGATGAGAGAAGGATGTGACAGATGCTGAGATCTTTGAAGAATGAGGGACCAGGGGTCAGCAAATGGCAGAGGCTCTCAGAAGGGGAAGAAGATAGCAGAGCCATACAGCTAAGACTTAGAAAAATGTTCTGAGGAAAGAGGGAAGTAAGGAAGACAAACTCCTTACCTTCCAGCTTTTATGTCGTGGTACAGAAAACATAACGAGCCACCACCTGAGAAGGACACAGCAGAAACAGTGCCTGTGGGTGTATTACTTTTCTCTAGCTGCACAACAAATTACCACAGATTTAGCAGCTTAAAACAACACCCCTTTATCATCTCATGATTTCATCAGTCTCAGCACTGCTTAGCTGGGTCCTCTGCTCTGGGTCTCACAGGGCTGCCATCAAGGTGTCGGCCAGATTGTCATCAGGAGGCTCTATTAGGGAAGAATCCGCTGCATCAGCACTCACTCAGGTTGTAGTCAGAATTCATTTCTTTTTGGCGGGTGGCCAAGGCCCCTGGCTTCCTGCTGGCCATCTGCTGGGGGCTGTCCTCCGCTCTTAGAGGCCACTCTCTGGGCTTAGCCAGGTGGGCTTTCCCAGTATAGCCACTTATTTCATCAAGTCTCTAGTACGACTCTATTAGCAACAGAGTCTGATATAACATAACTTAATCACAGGTGCCACATCCCATCACTTTTGCCACATTCTATTCATTAGAAGCAAGTCACAGGTGCACATGGGCTCAAGGGGAGGGCACTCCACAAAGGGTGCACACCAAGAATCAGGGGTAATGGGAGTGCCTTAGGTTCCGTCTCCACAGAAGGGAAGGGGCTATGCAGTGCATGCTGGTCACTATGTGGCAGCGTGGGTGGTAGAGCTGGGAGGTGGGAGCTGGGTCAAGGCAAGGAAATGCTAAGTACTTGAGGATGAGGATTTGGCAGAGGATGGATGGGGTAACAGGGGAGGGGCTTAGAATTTGGGTACAAGCTGACGGAAATTGGGTTCTCTGCTTTTCTTCACTACATGTACTATGGAAAAGAAATCTGCTTACTTACAAAAACATGTTGTGTTAAATAGTTAACTTTGCCAAATATATTTTGACTCTATTTCCTCTGAAAAGCTGGCCTCTTTAAAGAGCAAATGGTTGAGGCACATACACTGAGACAGCCTGAGAGAAGTCTTGAAGATAATAGAAACAAAATGACAACCTATCTCCAGTATAAAAGGCAGAGGAGAACCAGAGGGTAGAAATTGCTCCAAGAGAAATAAGAGAGCTAGCTGATGTTTTGAAATTGGAATCAAACCTAGTAAGTTCAATAGAGTTGGGTGAAATGAAATTGTGTAACTGTCACAATGACCAGAGGATGGTTGCTAAGACACACAAGGATCATAAAAGTGATGAGAGACACCTTGCAGCCCTAGCCAGGGCATCTGGGATCTAAGTCAATATACATCCATATGACAAAGAAAGGTTCATTAAAATTATAATTTAAATATATACTGCATGACATTAACATGGTTTTTAAAAAGAAGCAACCAGTAGTGGAAAGCTGGTGGTTAGAAAGGGGAGAATAAAATGAAAAGTTTTTCCAATAGAATATTTATTTATAAAGGACTTAGGGTTGAAGTTATATTGGACACATCACAGTGAATTCATTTTCTGGCTCTCTCACTGGAGTGGACTAGAAGTGAAGACTCCTCCTCGCCTTCCATTCTCATGCAGATATTTGGGTTCACACCACGAGCGCCTAGATGTTGGTCCCTAATTACATTCACCGCTTACAGAAACCAGGGTTTCTTGGACACTAGCTGATTCTGCACACAGGCAAGAGAAGTCAAAGCAGACCTAAGCCTGCCAGATGATGCCAGAAATCTGTAGTTTTAAAAGTGTTTGAAACAGTTTTAAGAGGAAAAGGAACACAACAGAAAAAAAATTTTTTTAAGGCAAAATGGTGACAATATGAGTATCAGAAAAAGCTTTTTCACAGTTATCACTTGTAAAAGGCCTGGATCCGTAATGACATTGAATATGAGTTAGACTTAAAAAGGTAAAGGTGAGTTCTCCCAAAGGTCATCTATTCAATGTGCATACCATAGCCATGTTTCAGTTAATAATTAAGTTGTGAATTTCTTGTATTTATATACAGATGGTGTGACAGTTAGGGATGAAAGATGCACTAGGTGGTATTATTTTTAAGTGAGGGTTTTACATATTTTATTATTGTGGAACACAAAATTTGACCACAGGAAGCCATTCCCATAGGTAATTGCCAGGTTGGGTGAAATTAGTTTAGAGGACGTGATTCCATAGTGTAGCCGTTAGCACGTCTGCTTTACACACAGAAGGTCCTGGATTTGTGCCCCAGTGGAGCCATAGCCCATGGTCTATAGCCATACCATCCTGAACAAGCCCACTGTCTGATCTTGGAAGCTAAGCAGGGTTGGGCCTGGTTAGTACTTGGATGGGAGACCACCTAGGAAGATCAGGTGCTGTAGGCATAAATAATAATAATTTTTAAAAGAAGAAATTAGTTTAGAAGGCACACCCAGGCCCCATCCCTAGACTTACCCAATCTCCAGGTGACTCCACATCTACAACAGTATACTAGCTCCAAATATGGAGCGCAAACCCTAATTTTAAGTGTATATAAATCCCAAATCCTCACTGTAGTCATCTTAGCCCACCTGTGAGGCTGATTTTGCCTGCTTTATTTGGACAGAAGCTTGAAAGTTTGAATAGGAGCTTGAAAGTTTGAATAGAATCTTGAAAATAAATATAAAGATGATGAATGATGTTTCAAACATATATTAACATTTTTGTGATAGATTTAAGGGTATATGTGATAGTAACTGCTGTCATTGGGATAATTTACATTTTATCTGTTCTTTTGGGTAATTTTTAAAATTTAATTTAAAATTTTAATTGCTTTTAAAAATTCACATAACATTAAATTAACCATTTTACAGTTTATAATTTTTACCTGCTTGTTAAGGAGTTGGAAAAGTTTAAAAGCAGGTGACATATTAGACTTGTTATTTTAATCTTAGATGCATTAAGTTGAAAGGTTAAATGCTCAAATAAATCTGATCAGATCTATAAGTTGAGGCTTATTATGTTTTGTAAATAGTGTTTGTTAGATTTTAAGTCTGCTTTGTTAGATGCTTAATTATAACCCATCTATGCTAATTTAATTAATCAAGTTTGCAAGTGATGAGTAAAAAGGAAGCACTCTTTTTTGAATTTAAGTTAATTTTCTTTTATTCTATTTTTATTGTTGATTATTTATAATAATTAATTTTTATAATGATGAATATGTTGCTCAAATACATACCTTTCCCAGGGAAGGAAGCCCTCTATAGTCCACTCCACACTCCATCTTCTACTCCATCTCCAAGAGGAAAGAATTCATACTGGTCACGGTCTGGAGGTGGAGCTCATCTCTCTCTGTACCTCTCAAAGTCTAGCCTGTTGCTTCTCCAACGTTAATGTGCGTGGGACTCACCGGCAGATTTTGATTCCAAACCACTGGGATGGGTGGGATGTAAATTTGCATTTCTACTGAGCTCTTGGTGCACAGCTTGCCCCTGGCCAGGGAGCCACGCTATGAAGCTTATGAAGTGCATGCTCTGCGTATGTGAGCATGTGAGCATGTGGCTCTTTTCAATGATCCCAGTTACCAGTTATGAGAGGGCTGAAGTTGCTCCCTCACCCGGATGAGTGAGCTCTCGCTCACACTCGTGCTCACACTCTCTTGTGTTTTCTCTGTGGATGGAGCAAACTGTTTTTCTGTCATATTGTACCAGGGCCCGGGGTGAAGGGATTGGAGGTGGGGGTGGGGGTGCTGCTGCCCTCCTCTACAGAGACATTGAGGCAACTGCCTCCTGTCCCCTGCTTTTAAGTCTTACATTCTCTGTGCTGATCTCTGATGAGAGTTTGGCCTTGCCATCCATCACAGACATCAGAGCCAAGACTATTTGGGTATTGATGTGGGGGAATAAATAGAGCAGGAGGCCTGATGTAATTTTATTTTTGTGTGTGATTCCCCCCACTAGATGTAAGCTCTCCAAGGGCCAGGACTTTGATTTTATTCACCTCTGCATCCCCAGGAGTTAGAACAGTGGCGGACACATCCTAGGGGCTCAGTAAGTGTTTATGGGATAAATGAGCCTGTTTTGGCTCTAGGCATTCAAGCCAACCCTTCTGGAATTCGTTGTTGGGGTCCAAGTCTTACCTGATAAAGACAGTAATTTAATGCCTTCTTAGCCTCTTTTGTGCCTGTGTCTCCCTCACAGGAGGGAAAATGTGAGCTAGGGCAGGATTTAGGTCTCCTTATGCTCCTTGCCATAATGCAATCTCAATGCCACTTCCATCTCCAGCCCAACTGCGGGGTTCTGCAGAGCCCAGGCCAGAGGGCAAGTGCTCTGCACCCCAGGCCATGGAAGGACATAAAATCAGAGGCAGGAACAGAGTAGAGGGCTAATAAGAAAAACCCCAAGGCCCAAAAAGCTGCGAGGGGAATGTGATGAGTTGCCAAACTTCAGAGAGCAGAAGCAAATATCAAAGCCAGGGACTACAGCCAGGAATCCACAATCCAGGGAGATGAAGAGAAAGAGCAAGTGGGCGGTGGTAACTGGGGCGGGGCCGAGGCCTTTCCCTGGGGCAGGCATGTGAAGCTTGCTTTAATGTGCCTCCAGGAGCGGTGCTAGGGTGGGTCAGGAAGATTAAAGGGGGCCATGGGTGGGATGGACAGAACGGTATTTCCCAGGGGCTCTTAATTTTCCAAAGTGAAAACTGGGGAGACAGCATGGTTATCTTAGAAGTCACAAGGCTGGCTTCAAATCCCAGCTTCCACTTCATGAATGCAAAACCTGAGCGAGTTACTTAAAAGTCATCTCACCTTCACTTCAGACTGTTAGGAAG
This sequence comes from Pteropus medius, assembly GCF_902729225.1. Lineage (NCBI taxonomy): Eukaryota > Metazoa > Chordata > Mammalia > Chiroptera > Pteropodidae > Pteropus > Pteropus medius. The sequence goes on from NW_024344240.1 coordinate 22,400,912, forward strand.
GTGCAAACCCTTCATCAGCTTAAAATCTATATACCACCAACAATCTCAAAATGACATTAGGCATGCACCCGCCAGAAAGTGTCTACATCAGGATTGCTGGGGATTTAGGGAATGAGATTAAAAGAAGTCAGCAAAGCAGTTACTAAAGAGGAAAAGCAGAAGGAGAGAATTGTGCCAAACTTCAAAAGTTCTCAGCTTGGCCTCTGAGGAGAGGAGACTGCAAAGAGAAGCAGATCTCTTTGATACCGAGGAAACATTTATACGGTCAGAGGATAATCAGCAGACTCTTGGTCTGAACACCCAATTGCTACCCGATTGCTTCCCAAATGGGATTGCTAACATGCCAGCTGGCGAACACATTTTCCCTTCAATGTTGGTGGTTGTCTAATTTTTACTTCTCTTAATCCTCCACAACTTCCTGCACCCCACATCACCCCTACAGAAATATAGGCATTTTCCTGAAAAGTGAGAAAGCTTTGATTGCTGCACCAAAAATTTGCTTTCTCCTTAATGCCAGCACTGTCTGGGATCTTTGGGGGCTAATGCCCAACTACCCTGCCCAGTGTCAGGTAAACTCTGGGGTAGAACCTCGGGCACATTTATAACCCACTATCCACCCACCTTCATGAACATGGGGTGAGGAGCCAGAAGATCCAGGTTGAAGTATAAGACCTGTGACTTAGTAACCAGGTGACATGAGTTAGTGATTTCTCTGGGTCTCAGTTTCTTCATCTATGAAGAGAATGTATACATTATCATAACAGAGCTGCAAACATCAGGCAAGAAAGTATATTTGAAAGTGGTCTGTAAATAGAAAAGTGCTATAAAAAGTCAGCAGTGGTATTACTGTTGTTGTGTTTATAGCTGTTCATGCTTTGACCACTATGCCTCTATGTTTGTTGCCAAATCCAATGATATATCAGTTAGAATTAAGTTTGGCAGCTAATTATAGAAAACACAAAATAAAAGTGACTTAGAGAAGATAGTTTATTTCTCTCTCACATATAATCTGTCCAGAGCTGTTATGGTGCTCCATGGTATCGAAGACCCACGAGCTTTTTATCTATTGCTTTACCACAGGTAACTTCCATTTCTAAGGTCATCTCATGGTCCAAAAAGGCTGCAGGAAATCCAGCCATTACATCACAGTCCAGTCAACTGAAAAGAAAAAGAGGTGAAGAACATGCTTCCTCCTTTTTAGGATACTTCTGTTTATCTTCATTGGTCATATCTGGCTGCAAGGGAGATTAGGAAATATGATTTTTATTCTGAGTGACCATGTGCCCAGCTAAAATGGAAAGGTCTTATTACTCAGGAAAGGGAGACCAGGAAGTCTACCACAAATGGTCATTTCTCCATCCTCTTCTTCAACTATCTGCCAGTAGCATTTCACCACTTCCCACGGAAACACTTTCTTTTCCTTATTACTGAGAAGAAAAACACACTTTCCAGGTTTATCTCCTTCTCTGTTCTACCCTCTAATGTTGAAATGACTCAGAGCAGTCCCGGGGGTACCTCTTTCTTCTCCATCCTCATCCTCCTCCTGAGTTATCTCATCTAGTCCAAAGCATTTAAATGCCAGTCCAGATGCCGATTCTAAATCCAGCCCCGACCTCTCCCCTTAAGTTGGAACCACAGACGTAGCTGCTGCTTGACACTCTAATTGGGTGTCTCATAGGTGGCACAACCCTAATTCTTGTTCTCCACCCACAAACTTGCTCCTCCCCAAGACCTTCCCATCAAAGTAAATGGCACCAATGACTGAAGCCAGGAAATCTGGAGTTAATCTTAATTCTTCACTTTCCCATACTCCCTACACCCAAGCCATCAGGAAGTCATAATGACTATCTTTAAAACATGTCTCAAGGTCATCCACTTTCATCACCACTGCTACACTCTTATCCAGAGCACCACTATCTTTCACCTAGACCTTGCATAACCCCTTCACTGGGTCTCCCTGCTTCTACTCCTGCCCTCCTATTATCTGTCTTCACACAAAGTCCAGAGTGATATTTTAAATAAATCAGGAAAAAGGTGATAGATTCAACACATCTACTTTGTCCCCTCTTGAAACCCTTCTAAGATGACCATAAAGGGATTTTTTTAAGTGTCTCTAAAGGACAAAGAAAACAGGAGAGGGAATAGTGACGAAAATTCAGAGGCTGGAAAACAGGACGAGTGCCAACTGATTTAGCAGACCGGAGAAAGCTGAATCCTAACCCAGAGGAAGTCAAAAAGGAATATGATTTATACCACCAAACTCTCCCCAACACAAGAAGTGATGGCACCAGGTACCTCTGGAAATGGAGGTGAAGACAGAAGACTATTCCAGAAGACATAGATCCCCAAACCCTCTCCTCGACTCTGTGCGGCTGGGGGCTGCCCCTCCCCAGCTCAGCCAGAAGCCAGGAGTTCTCTCCCTGGGAGAGGGGAACACTGGTGTCTCTGGGCGGGGGGGCTTCAGGTCCAGATGAACACAAGAGAACCGAGGAGAAAACAGAACTGGTGAAAGCTTCCATACTGAATGTTGAGACGTCCCTGGCACTTTTTTCCCACTTGGTTCCCAGAATGCTGATGGCCAGACAGTTCTCTCCAGCAAGAAACTGGGGGAACACTTTGCATGGAATCTGGCAGGGCCAGGAAGAAATACCCTTTAAAAATCTGCTTCCTAAAATAAAAGCCCCACCAGATGTCTACATAGCACAGCCAGCCTCCAACACCTGCCCATCTGGTCAGAGCCTCTTCCGGGCTTTCAGTGACCCTCTTAAGTAGAAGCAAAGAACTATGAAATACCGGGCTTCTGAGGAAAGGCTCTAACACAAATGACAAAGACCAAAACAAACCAAGGGTAAAGCAACTGTAAGGAAGCAGCAGGTTGGGAGGTGAACCACATCCCTGAAACCATTGCTCTCCTCGGATAAATCAGTGAAGGTGCGGCCCCCATGAGACTCAGGATACTCCTCCAGCTGCACTGCAGCTGCCCTTCCTGCCACTTGAACTGCTGAGTTCTCTTCCACCTCAGCATTCTCAAAATAGGGGTTCCCTTCCCCAGATCTTCACATGGCTGGCTCCTATTGTCACCTCAGAGAGACCGTCAATGACCATCTACTCTGAAGAAGCCCCCTCCAGCCACAGACAGGCGTTAGCAGACTTTTCCTATAAAGGGCAGATAGCAGGTTTTCTCAGGCATCGCAAGCCATGTGTGGTCTCCGTTGCCACCACTCAGCTCTGCATGTAGCACGAAGGCAGCCATCGACAACACAAAATCAAGTGACCGTGGCTATGTGCCAATAAAACTATGTATGGACACTGAAACTTGAATTTCATATCAGGTTACAAGTGTTATTCCCCTTTTGATTTTTTTTAACCATTTAAAAACATAAAAACCATTCTCAGCATCTGGCAATAAAAAACCAGGTGGCTGGCTAGATATGGCCAAACCCTATTCCAATGTCATCCTGTTTTATTGTCATCAAAGCACTCATCACTTCCTGCTATTTTCCTGCTTACCTTTTCTTCTTATTTATCATCAGTCTCTCCTACTAGAATGGACATTCCATAAAAGCAAGGACCTTTATATTCTCCCTGGCACCCTCAGCACCTAGAATAGTGGTTGGCATGCAGTATGTGCTCAGTAAACGTTTGCCGTGTGCTAGAATGATTGCTGTGCCACACCAGCCACCCCGTACCACTAATCTCTGTTGGCAGGTCCTGAAAGGATAAGCCTTGGGGACAATAGTGGCACTCCCACCCTGCTCTTCCCTCACCCCTTCTCACGTTTTCCTGCTCCTTCCCCCTCCCTTCCTTTCCTCAATCCCAAGTTGTAAGCCCATCTATGATGCCCAGGGCTACCCACGAACCTGAGAGCCAAGAAAAACTCAGTCTAAGGCCACCTGTTCTCCATGCTCCCACACCTAAGATAAGGGAGTAGTGTCAGGCTGCTGATCCAGCCCACATACTGAGCCTGTGACCAAGCAGGCCCTGTCACAGAGGTAGTCTCCTGCTCCCCACTCTGAGAGGGAGAGGAGGGATTTGCTCCAGGTAAACGGGGCTTAGGAACTATCCCCTTCTGAACCCCAAACTAGTAAGAATGAGTGTAGTACAGCAGCTAGTATGTGTTAGGTGCTCAGCAGTGTCTGAAGAATGCCAACCGACCAAATATTCACAAGCATTGGAGCTTTTCATCATGATGTAATAGGACTTGTGGTTACAAAAAAAGGAGCCATCTCTAACCAAGTTCCAGGAGGAAAAAAAAAAGCATTCCTCAATCCTTGGATGGGAGAATTCAGGTCCCCAAAGTGGAGAAAGGGGCACCAGACTCTCAACATCGCAGGCGCAGTCCTTTAAGATCACCCAACACCTTCCTCGAATATATACACAAGCCACCAGATGCAAGTGATCCGGTTTCCCGTAGAAGAAGGGTTCCCTGCAGAGGAAAGAATGTACTGACAAGCGGACATGGGTGTTCCCATGACCTGGGAGTGGTACTGGCCACTGTGAATTAATGAAGTGGCACTTCAGCTTATCAATTGTTGCTCTGACTTTGGTGAGCAAGCCAGTCCTGTGGGCCTGCTCATGCCTGGATCAAGGGCTAAAATCAAGTTCCTAAGATGCCAAACTAGGGACCTCATCCTACCAGCCCTGCCTGAAGAACTTCTCACTTCTTCCTCACTTCGGAGGTGGTTAAGAAATTTATGTAACCTAGATGGTAGCCGAGGCACTTGCTCTCTGATAGCCCAATGACACTGGCTTGAACTGTGCCTCACGTGTGCAGGCATGCCCCAAATGCTTTCTGTTTTCTTGGGAGTGGCTAGGCTGGCTGGGTGAGCTACTCACATGGCTCTGAGCTCTTGCTCCTGCTGGCGTGGCTCAGTTATGACACCTCTATGGCTTCACTCTGCTGCCATGGCTGCTTTTGTAGCTCTATTGACAGATGAGTCTTTCACTTCCATAAAAAGAAATCACTCACACAAAGGCCTTTGTGTACATAGCACACTTTACTGAAGATTTGGAGAGACAAAGGGAGTTTTCATAGCAAAAATACAAAAACTTAGTTGAATATCAGACATCATGAGCTTAAAAAGACCCTTAGCCATTTCCGCCAACTGGACTCCACCCTTCTACGAAGGTACTTGACCACCTCTTCCTGTCCTTTTCAGGAAGTAAACAAAAACTGAATTCCGGACAGTTTCCTATTCAGAGTAGCTTAGCCCACCATTTGTTCTGTCCTCCTTTTGGAGACCCTTCCCTGGGGCCGTGGGGGCCCCTCTCTCAACCTTGAGGCCTCTCCTTGTCTGCTTTGAATAGAGCATTTTTTCTTTCTTCTAAAAATAAGTGCTCACGCGCCAGCGCATGCATGTGTGCATGCGTGTGTGTCAGGAATGAGAAGAGCGGTCCAGGAAGTTTTTATACTCCTAAGTTATTAACATTCTCTGAGAGCTCACTCTGAGTGAGGAGTGGTACTGCTCTCTCATACATACTATGGCCTTTCTTCCTCCCGACAGTAACCTAAAGTCAAAGCCGTTTTGCTCCCATTCCACGATGGGGTTATGAAGGCTTCGAGAAAGTATGTCATTTGCCCAAGATCACGCAACTTGTAAGAAACCAATTCAGCCCTAGATCAGCCTGGCTCCAGGTTTTAAGTTCTTAAAACCAGCTTGTCTAGATTTAACTCTTCAGAGAAAAGCTTCTTGTTTTCCTTCTTGGAGCTGACATAACAGATAACGTAAGAAGGGGTCAAACACAATGACTGCTGGGTATAACTGTCCGAGGTAAAACCAAACACTTCACTGCTGGAACTCACATTCTTCTACGCAGAGGTGGCCCTGGTGGCCCAACCAAGCCCCACACCAGGACCAGCCCTAGCAGTTGTCAGAGCTCCCTGCTTACAAGGGACACCGGCCCTCCTACCTCTAGCCCCGTCACCACCCCGCTGTCCTCTAAAACCTCAGGAAGCGGGAACAAGTGACGCACTGAGTGTACACAGCATGCAGGAGGCCCAGCAGCCCCTTGCTCCTCACTCCCCTGGCTTCAGTCCTGAAAGGGCAGAGCCCGTGTCTACATACACATGCATACACACATACACACACACACACACACTCATGCACACACACCTCAAACTCCTCCTGCATGGGTCTCTCTCAGAAGATCCCACTCTATGGAAGTTCACTGGTGGCCACTAGGTGCTCCGTCATCATCAGACGCCATGAGATAGGCGGTCTGTTTCCACATCCCCATCTCGATGACGCTCCCTGCTAGCTCTAGATCATGTCAGGAGGGCAAGGGGCTCTATCCCAGAGGCTCAGGGACCCCCTACTCTCAAGGCCCAAAGGGTGCCTTGTGCATGTGCACTCATTCATCACATGTTTAATGGGCACCTTAGGCTCAGGCATGGTGTTTGGTCTACAGAAAATAACAGACCAGGAAATCCATAGTCTCCACCCACAGAAGTTGAGTCTAGGAGGGAAGACACACTCAGAAGCAGACAATTACATGTGTTTCTCTGTAGTCCGCCACAGCCCCAGTACTGTTTTCTAAAAATCAGATCAAAAAGACTTACTCCCTTGCTCAATACCCTTCCAGGACCACCCTTCACATGGAGTAAAACCCAAAGTCCTTACCGAGTGAGGGGGTGCTGGCCCGTGGAGGAGAGAGGTGGGTCACTCGCTCCTCCCCATCCGTATGTAGCCAGCCCCTGCCTGCTTCCGCGCGTTGGTCTACATGTCTTTCCCTCCGTATTTCTGACACACTGTCCTCTCTGTACCTGGGACGCACCAGTCACCTTCCTGCCCTCACCCTCAGAGGGGCCCCAGCAACTCGCAGCCTCAGCACCCTCTCATCACCTTGACAGCACATATCACATCTGCATGTCTTGTTTCCTCGTTTACTGTGTCTTTCTTCCTCAGTAAAACATAAGCCCCCCAAGGACCTTGTCTGTCTTGGTCACTGACACACTCCCAGTGCCAGGCACAAAGCTAAAGCTAAATAAATATGTGCTAAGTAAAGGAATAAATGCATGAGTATTCCAAGAAAGTTAGCTCCTTTCTCTGCCCCACTTTCCTCATCTTTAAAATGGGAATAACAGCACAGCACTTATCTGGTGAGGATTAGCACAGAGGTGCCTGGCATGTATTCTGGTACCAAATAACAAGTGCTCTCCACACGTCATGAATGGAATGCTTTTGCCACACAAAGGCAGGAGTGACAAGCTCTTCCGCATGAGAGAAGGTGACTTCACGCTGGCACTTGGGTAAGTGATTCAGAAAGCACAGGGGAGTGTCAGATGAGGCTGCTGGAGAGGTGGGGCCAGGTCAGGTCTCCCATTTGCTCCAAGGGTCGCAGTCCCCACTACACCAGTGAGATAGGCACCTACATCTTGTCTGTGTTCCCCACAGCTGACTGGTTTGGAATTCACAGCTAGAAGTTAGGTGATTCTCCATTAGGCTACTGAGGTCAGTTCCTAAAGAGAAGAGAAAATTCACAGCCAGCACCTGGCTCCAACGTCTGTAGACTTCTTCCCACCCATGACTCAAAAAGATCATCACCTTAACTTGTGCATTTGTCCCGTTTGTCACACATCCTTCATGAGCATTTGTCTGAACATCCCCAATCAAGCTAGCAGGGCAGGCATCATGATCTCCCTTATTCAAACTGCCACAGGAATGGGGGAGGGGAGAGGGGTGGCTGGGGGAGGGGCAGGAGACCCTTACACAAACACAAACCCCCACAGACATGTGAGCACATGCTGCCCGCTCAGGGACTCAGGGACCCCACACCCCACCTCCACATCACAGCTTCTGATGAGAGCCAGCCCCCACATACAGTAGAGTTAAGCAACTTGGCAGGAGGTCTAGCAGTAGCTCAGAGGTGTTTGTTAAAGTTGCTTTTTGATGAAGAAGGGGTGCTGGCCTGTGGAGGACAGAAGGATACTGAAGAGCTGGCTTGCTTCTTTTCCCCACCTGCAATGCTGGCCAGCCTTCCTGTCTGCTTATCTAAACATTGCTCATCCTTTACAGGGCATCTCCTTTCAGTTGCAGCCCCTTCCTTGAATCCTCAACACCCTACTCTCTCTCATCTTTGAACTCCAGTTGCTCTGAGGATCCGCCACACTTACAAGTTTCCCAATCTGACTCTAGACTGCAAGCTCCTCCTATTAATAATAAAGTAATTTATCAGACGCATTTATGTGTTTGGCACTATGCTAGGCACTTTATGTATACGAGGTAGGTACAGTTATACCCATTTTACAGATGGGGAAACTGAGGCACAATGAAGTTAAATAATTTTCCCCAAGGCCACGTGGCTAGTCAGTAGCTGAGCTCCAGAATTCCAATCCTGGTGGTCTGATTCCAGAGCCCTCGCTCCTAACTACCACTCAGTACCCGCTCCTAGATGCTGTCTTCCTCATCTGTGTATTCCCACATACTACCACCTGGAGGGCTGGGAACACAGTAAACACCTGTAGGTTGAATCCCAAGCTCCTGGGATTGTGGTTCCCATCAGGGATGATACCAAAGAGCCACTAGATGGCAGCAAAGAGCCAGACCCAGGCTTCCCTCAAGAGCCAGACCCAGGCTTCCCTGAGGGAGGCACCTTATAAGCTATCCTAAAGTTTAGTGCATCTTGCATCGGGCACTTTGCAGACATTCTCTCTCCTCCTCACTAAGGCTTTCTAAGGTAGGTGCTACTGCTTGCCCCATTTACAGGCTCAGGCAGGTAGAGAACGTTGCCCAAGGCCAGGCAGCTAGGACAAAGCCAGTACTGCTGAAATCCAAAGCCCCTGACAGTTATTGGGAGAAATAAACACAAAACTCCTTCAATGGTTACCTCTAGGCCCAGAAGGGGTTCCACATCCCTCCTCCTCCATCTCCAGGGAGCATAGAAAGTACTGTTTGGGGAAGGAGTGGATGGTCTGGGCTGGCTCCGAGGTAGTCACCACCCAACAGACATCTTGGCTGGGAAGAACATTGAGGTAAGACTCAGAATATCAGAACTGAATGGTCTCAGAGACCACTGGCCCACCACATACCTCTAACCATCTTCCTTGGCCTTCCCCACCAAAAAGGATGCTGCGTGGAGCCAACCTCAGCACCTCAACTCCACAGGCTGGCTTTGGCACTGCCCCTCCTGCCCTCCATGTCTCGGGTTCCTCTGATTGGGAACCAGTCCCCACAACAAGCCGGCAGGGCCACGGAATCCACGACCACCAGAGATGGGTGAAAACCATCTAAACAGCTCTACGTCCCCTTCCAACTTTCCCAACAACTCAGTCAGCTCCACACCTAAAATCCAAACTCTGGGCTAGACCATCCTCCCCGTTAGCTGTCTTTTTGCAGTGGCAGCAGAAGTGGCCAAGAAGTGCCAAGAAGGTGCATTGTGCACAAGTAGCCATGGTGCACACGTGAGCGTGCGCAAAACGGAGAACCCACGCGCCTATCCTCAGGCCTCTCAGGGTGGCCAGAAGCAGAGGACAGGGACTCGAGTGGCAGCAGGGGGACCATCCCATCTTGAGCTTCAGCATCTGGCGACGTTCCTGGCTGAGTCCAGTGGGGCAATGGCTTCAGAACTGCCGGAGATGCATGTCTGGGGCTGTTTCTGGCCTGCTTCCCAGACTGCCCCCCTTTTCCCATTCCCTTCCAAGGCTCAGACAGTCAGATCAGGTCCTCTGAAAATACACAACATCCTGGGTTTATTTGGGGTTGGGCACTGCAGGTTCAGGCAGTTTGTTCCTGGGTAGGAATAGTCAGGACCTCTCAGCTCTCTTGGCACTTCAGGGGACTGTCTCAGCAGGTCCCCTCCCCGAGTCCCTACGCACACGATGTCTCTTCCCCCCTCCCTGCTCCCTGAGTCTCTTAGTCTTTCACCAGCCGGTAGATGTGGTGCTGAGCCCCATGCTCGCTGGCTGACACCTCGAAGACATATGCAATACACAGCAAGGTCTCCTGTGTGTCTCTGTTGGTGACCACCTGCAAGGGAGAGAAAAGATGAAGGTTAAGGCCCCAGAAGAGAGCATGCCATTTGCTCTACCAACCAATCTACCCTCGCTCCCCATCTGCAGCGGACCCCTCACCTGCAGGATGGTGAAGTTCTCCAGTACGCTGTTCATCATGTACTTCTCGGGCAGGTGCTTCAGCTTGTGTATGAAGTTGATCATGTACTCACAGAGTGGGGACCGATGAATGCGGTAGGAGTAGTGGCCATTCTCATAGCGGGCATACTCTGTCTGCAGGACCCAGGGGACAGCAGAGCTTAGAATCTCTTTGACCACATCCAGTCCCGGCCCAACTGCATGGGAAGCTCCACGACCCATTGACTCTTAAGTGGGAAGAAAAGGCAGGAAGCCTGGGGACCCTTGAGAACAGGGCCTCCCTCCTCTCAGTGACAAGCAGAAGCTGGGTGCTAGAGAAGGAGAGCTTCGAGATAAGAATAGTGGCAATAGGCGAGATGGGATAGATGATGTCTCAATCTTGGCTGTATGCTAAAATAACATGGGTGGAGGGTACACAGGAACCTTGTGGTCACAGAACTGTCATATATTTGTATCTATACATCTACACACACACACACATACACGCAAGCACGCACGCACACAGGCAAACCAATGAAAGCAAAATCGGATTGGTGAGTGGGATCAATGTCAGTTTCCTGGTTGCCAATATTATGCTCTGGTTACATAAAATGTTGCCATTGGGGGAACTGGGTGAAGGGTACATGAGATTACAATTGCATGTGGATCTACAAGTATCTCAAAATAAAAATTTAATTTAAAATCAATAAATCGAGGGCTTTTTATAAACAGCTATTGCCCAGATTCCATCCTAGAGATTCTGGGTTAAGTGCTGTGAGGTTGGCATTGGTGGGTTTCAAAAGCTCCAGGGATCTAAGGTGCAACCAGAGTCAAGAACCCGAAGTGGGATGTGTCCTCCCTGGTACCAGTCTGGCCTCTGGTCATGTTTAACATGAGGAGGGTTATCAGTAACTAAGATACTGTGAGGGTAAGACTTCATTAATCCAGACAAATTAAGAGGAGGACAGGAAATGAAGACCAGCCTGAAACAATGAAAAGATTTGATTTAACGAGTTCACAGGGTGCTCCTACCTCCACTTTCTCTACCACCTGCTTGCCGAATGAGCAGACCTTGGTGGAGCAGGTGATTATCATGTTCTCGGGACTCTCGTATTGGCTGGACACCCCGTAGAAGGAGCTGCCCTCATCCTCCATGTTGGTGTTGAGGTCTGCCTGGAGAGAGACACGGGGAAGCCAAGAAGCAACGGTTAAGTAGGCAGGCACCCATCGAGGGTGGAGTCAAGGAGACCTCTGGGACCACAGTCCAGGTCCTAGGGCCAGGAAGCAATCCAGAGGGCTTAAAAAGAATCTGGACAGTGGGATCTAGGAAAGTTTTCACCTTTCTCCACATCCAGGCCTGGTATAAAATCAGGTTGTGCTGCCTAAACAATAGAAAAAGAGAACACTGGGACCTGCATTAGTTGCAGGGCAGAAATGTGGACCAAGTCTGAAAAAAGTTGGCAGGAAGCTCAGTGGCCAGGGAAGGGCAGGTACCCGAACGTGGGGGAACACAGAGGGGTTGGGGGACGTCCAAGGGGCTCGGCCAGGGCATAAAATGTTTCTCAGACTTCAGCCGCTTTTCAGCCCTGCCGACCGCCCCTTGATTAATGCTATATCATGTACCACTCACTACATACTTGTCCTACTACGCCCCTAATGTTTTTTGTTTTGTTTTTTCTTTTTAAATTGACTCACTCTTATTCCATTCTCAGCAATATATTCATGAAATCAGGGATTTTACTTTTCTAATATGTATGAAAATAATTATATAAGTATTAAAGAAGAAATATTTATTCGTGTGATGCCTAAAAAGAACACTGCACCACCAGGCTTGGGCGGACCTGGCCCAGCCCTCCCAGGCTCTTCCCAGGACACAAAAAGTAGCAGCTGTCCTAGCACTCCCGCGGCGGTCTGGACATGCCCTTCCTCGGTCTGTGCTGGTAGGATCTGCTCAGACGGCCTTGCCCCTTCCAGCTGGGGAGCACCCTAGAGGCAAGAACTAAGTTCTGCCCAGGGCTTGGACAATGCCTGGTACAGGATGGGCCTTCGATAAAGGTCGTGTGGGGCTGTTCTACCTCTCACTTCGCGGTGGCTCCAGGTCGGAAGAAAGAGGGCCCCTGATCCCAAGGAAGGATCCACAATCTCCTGCTTAAAGAGGAGTCCTCTGAGCCCCAGCTCTGCCCCGATCTCAAATATATTCCAGGGTCTTCTGTCACCACCTCCCACTCACCTGGACCTTCCAATCAGTCAGCCAATCACCACTTATCCTATCGCAGCCCAGCACAGCTAGGGGCAATGGGGGCCAAAGAGGCTCAGACGTTGTCTCTGCTCTCAAGGAATTTAGAACTCATGGGAAAACAAGTAGAGTAAGTGAGCTGGTTGTCTGGAGTGGGGAAAGAGGGATTTCAGGAAAACATATCCTACACGTGACAATCTAAAGTCTGTCCCAGAACCTGCCCTGTGATGACACCGCACAGACTCAGGAGATGCTGGCCAATGATGTAGACGAGGCACCCCAGAGTGTCTCATCTTGTCCTCAGTGCCCCATCCTTCTAATTATAACCCCATCCCTCTTTCCACCCTGTATCCCCCCACTTTAAGCACCTCCCATAAAAAGCTTGCTTCTCTACTTTCTTAGCCTAAGAGGAAACCTACCCCCATATTACCCTAAGAGGTGCCCCCTACCACTTGCCCTCCTGGCCTCAGAATGCCCCCTGTTCCCCAACCTCCACCCTATTCATAGCTGTGGTGCGGGTGGGCAGCTCACAGGCTGTGCCTGGAACAGGTGTGGGGGATCGGGTGACTGACAGATGAGCAGGGACAGCCGCAGCTCGGGTGTGGGGGCCGGAGGGGCTCAGATTCATTGTCATGTGCTGGTATGTGCCTGGGAGAAATGTCAGGGCCCAAAAGGGGACAGCAGGCTGGGATGGGCAGACAGTCTGGGGTACTCTCCTCCCCTCACAGCCTCGGGTTCCTCTGCCCAGCATTTTCTGTTTGCAAATGGGCGTTAATGGCCATCGGTATCCAAGAGTCCCCTCTCTCCCCACCCCCAGGACACAGGTGGCCTCTGCTGGTCTCATGTGTGCTAGGGCAGGAAGGAAGGGTCTCAGCTTCTCAGTCCTGCTCCAGGCCCTCCTCCCAATCCAAGGGGGCTCTGATCAACCGTCAGAATCCGATGGAGCACAGCCTTACATCTCAACCCCTCCTGCACCCAGATGCCACTTTCCACCAGGTTGGGAACAGTTTGTCCTGGCAGAGATACTACTGCAATCCCATCAATAAGAACACTAATTTTAGTGAGAAGGGGGCTGGGAGGAGGAGGATGGGTTGGGGACATCAAAGTCCTCCTCCCAATCCAAGGGGGCTCTGATCAACTTTCCTGCATGCCCATTCAAGGCCTGGGGCCGTAACCAGAAAACTGCTATACAGAAGAAAGGAAGGCTTTCAGGAGAGGTGCCTTCCTCATTGCATGTGGCCAGTCCCCGATGGATGGGGAAGGAATGGCCAGGCCAGAGCACAGGAGAAGAGGGTCCAGAAGTCTGGGGACGCCAAGCTGCCAGTGAGTACCCCATGGCTGACCAAATATCCACGGCTAGCAAGCAAGAGCATTTCTTTTCCCCACATCACAGATCTGTACTTCCCTGGTGCCTATGCCCAACCCAGACAGGAGGAGAAGAGACGAGATGACCGCCAAAGTGCCCTGGCTACAGATATGCCCCCGTCTCTGATTTCACCGGTCCTCACCCTGCCCAAGCTTCTGGCCTTCCGAGAGAGCCCGGCTCAGGCACAAGGCAGGAGAAGGCAGGCCCACAGCTTCCTTTCACTGCCAGCTGACCCCACACACATCAGGTCCTCAAAGACACAGCCTGTTACAGGCCTTCGAGAACAAACCGCTTGTTTTTCAGATGGAGAAACAGAGGCCCAGAGAAGCTGAGATTTGCTCAGGACATAGCTCTCGAACTGAGGCTAGAGCCTCTATGTCCCAGCTGCTGCCCGCCTGTACTCCCTTGAGACACTGGGCGGGCCTGGCTTGTAGCCCACCATGCTCCCCTGCACAGCGATAACTGCCTCAGGACCCTGAGATCCATTCTGAGTTCTCCGCCTCAAAACGTGAGCTCCTGGAAGACAGGGTCACACTGGGTCCACACAGCACAGGTGGTGTGCAGAGCCTGTGGCCAGAGCACGAAGGCCATACATGGAACCTGCCTGATCATGTTTCCTCAGCACCCCCTCCTTCCTACCTTCTCTGCTCCCATCAATCTCTACCTCCAATCTCCCCACAGAGTCAGAAGGAAGGAGAAGACATGAACCACGAGCCAGGCTGGAGGACAGGCAGGATACCCCTCTCCATTTTCTGGAAGAGAAGCCTGGACTCTAGAAAATCCAAGAAGCCCAACTCCACACTGACAGCACAGAGTCAAGTCTGGTGTCTGCATGCCATTCCCCAGGGGCCTGGGAACGCTTTCTTGGGCAAGCCAGAGCCTTCACCAACAGGAACAGGGGAAGCACCAGGACCAGGTGGGGAGGGCACCCCAGGGACTTTGCAAGGTAGACAGTTTAGTGTAACACTTCCAAGCTCACACCCTCGATCCAGACTGTCTGGTTCTGGATCCAGCTCTGCCACTATGAACCTGGTGTCCCTATCAAGTCATTTCACTTCTCTGTGCCTGTTTCCCCTCAATGAAAGGAGGCTGTCAACTCTACCTACCTCTGGGTGTGTGGCAACGATAAAACATGCCTATATATGTAACGTGATAAGAACAGTGCCTGGCACAATCTTTCACTGACCGCCCTGACCCACCTCACTGTGTGTATATAATAAGAACAGCCCTTTAAACCCTTTCTGGCTGAGGTCCTAAAGAGGCTGCTGCCTCTCATTTGGCCTATATGATAGCAGTCTCCTACTAGTTTCCAGTCTGGATGGCTGATTTATCCAACTAAGCACAACTCTAGCCATATCGTGCCCTGTTCAAAAAGCTTCAATGATTTCTCATTGCCTAGAGAAAAGGGACAGCAAATATGTAGTAAATGTACTACTTTCATCCGATGCTATACCCATGACAGACATTACCAGCCCTTTCTCCCTCTAGATCTTTCTCAACCCAGAATTCCGAACAATGACTATCAATCAATCCATTGCAGGTGACACTCAGATTAAAACTCATTTTCCTAGACATCTGGTTAAAATGAGAGAGTAAACATACAAGTTCATTTTTCCCCTTCCAGAGAAGCAACTAAAATGATAGCAAAGAACTTTTAAAAATGTGCTACACCAAAAAGGCAAAGAAAACGGAGAAAAGACAAAAATGACAAAAGAGTTCGACAGACTCAAGAACTGAAGGCTGACCAAAACTAAAATGAATTCTGTGGGGGCAAAGGAAGCAGAAGGAATTACAACCTAAAAGTGCCTTCAAAGGAGTGACAGATAAGAAGTGAGCTGATGTACTGGAGAGAAGCCCTAAGTGGCTTGGGACTAGAGGGACCAGGACAGTGGGACTGGGGGAGGCTAGGATGTGACACAAGGAACTGACTAAAAGTGTGTACACAAGGTGGGCAGGACTCTAGGCCGCCATCTCCCACCCATCAGCAGAGGACGAAGGGGTGATTGTCTTAAGAAATTAAGCTGGAGGGCTTAGAAGAGGGGGAAGAAACAGGGATAAAAACAGGAGAATTAAGTAAAACCTGCATAAGAAATGGTAGGATCCCTTAGCCCTCTCCTTTGCCCCACTCCTAGAATTCTACTGATCAGGTACATCCCTTCCAGGGAAGGAATTAAAGGAGTCTTCTCTGGAGAAACTGAACAGTTTGGGAAAATAAAGGTCTAGTAAACATACTGACATTTATTGGTCTCCCCAATAAAACAGCTGGCTCCCCAATCACCTTAATGTGAAGGCCATCAGGTAACAAGTCCTGCCTTGTTCACAGAGTTCCTAGTCACTATTAAACATGGACAAGTGGCACAAACAAACAACAAAGGAATAAACTGGGTTTCATCAAAATGAAAAACTTTTGTGCTTCAAAGGATACTATAAAGAATGTTAAAAGAGCAAACAGAATGGGAGGTAACATTTTCAAACCATGTACCTGATAAGGGACTTCTATCTATAATATACAAAGAACTCATAAATCAATAAAAAGACAAGTAATCCAATTTTAAAATGGGCAAAGCTGCTGAACAGACATTTCTCCAAAGAAAATATAAGAATGCAATAATCACAGAGAATGTCAAGGGGAGGATGTGGAGAAACTGGGACCCTCACATGCTGCTAGTAGGAACATAAAATGCTACAGCCACTGTGGAAGACAGTCTGGCAGCTTTTCCAAAAGGTAAACATAGAGTTACCATGTGATCTAGCGATTCCACACCTAAGTATACAGCCAAGAGAAATGAAAACATATTTCCATACAAAAACTTGTACAGGAATGTTCATAGCAACATTATTCATAATAATCAAAAGGTAGACAGAAGCCAAATGACCATCAACTGATGAACAGATAAACAAAATGTGGTATATCCTTACAATGGAATACTACTCAGCCTTAAAAAGGAATGAAGTACTGGTACCTACTACAAAATGGCTGAACCTTGAAAACATTATGCTAAGTGAAATAAGCCAGTCACAAAACACTACATATTGTATGATTCCATTTATAGAAAATGTTCCAAAAAGGCAAAGCCATAAAGATAGAAAGTAGATTAGTAGTAGCCTAAGGCTGGGGGAGTAAGGGTGGGGGATAATAGCTCCAGGGTACAGGTTTGTCTCCAGGGTGATGACAATGTTCTAAAATTGACTGGTTCTGGACATGGTTCCATAGTTTAGCAGTTAGCACATCTGCTTTACATGCAGAAGGTCCTGGGTTCGTGCCCCAGTGAAGCCATGATTTATAGTCTACAGCCATGCCACCCTGAACAAGCCCAATGTCTGATCTTGGAAGCTAAGCAGGGTCGGGCCTGGTTAGTACTTGGATGTAAGACCACCTAGGAGGATCAGGTGCTGTAGGCATAAATAATAATAATAAAAATAAATAAAAATTGACTGGTTTTATAACTCTATGACTATACTAAAAAAAATTAAATTGTACAGTGTAAGTGGGTGAATTGTGTGGTAAGTGAATTATATAAAAATAAGGCTGTTTTTAAAACCTACGTGCTAAACAATATGGCCAAGGATTATATATATTTGAGAAAACCCTCAACTTGAAAGACAGAAATCAAAATAGACCAAAAAAGGATTAAAGGGAAATAGACAAAGAAGGGAGCAGAAGACAACTTAAAAAATAACTTTCACTTCATATTTCCAGAAAGAAAAGAGAAAAATTGTATCTATCCAACAAGATACGGTTGTAATCAAAGAACAAAAGGAGCTCTTAAAAATTAAAAATTTCTTGCTCAAAATTCAGTACTGGAAAGACAGTGTGGCAGAGAATGCCACCATAGTCCATTAACCTAATTCACCATTAACTGTATGATACACCATGATTTATGAAACACTAAGAAAAATGCCATCATCTGAACCATGACACGCTAGCAACTGCCTCACCCATCTTCTTCTATAGTAACAGAACCCTAATTTTATTCAGAATGGTAACTTACTCAACTAGCAGAGTGTATTTCCTTGGCTCTTTGGTAGCTAGGTACAACATACAACTAGTTAAATGTTGTGCGGGACTCCCAGAAAGGCTCCTTAAAGGGAACTAAGTCGGGTTCCTCCTTCCTGATGCCTGGAACTCTAGCAGCCACGACCCTGAGGACAGAAGCCATGTACTAAGGTTGACAGACAGGGAGGAGAAGTCAGGTCCCTGATGGCTTCATGGAGCTGTTGGATCAGGCCTGGACAATCTACTTTCAGACTTACATTACATGGAAAAAAAAAAAACTATTTTTGCCTTCATTACTTTGGGTTTTATGTAATATGCTAATTCAGTAGAATTAGAAGGTAAAGTTAAGGAAATCTCCAAGAAAACAGACCAAAAAAAAAAAAGAGTTTGAAAATAAAGAAATGGTAAAAATCATAGAGGATAAGTTCAGGAGATCCAACATCAGACCGAAAGGGGTTCCTGGAAAAGAACACAGATAAAAAAAGGACAGAAATTACCAAAGAAATAATACAAGTAAATTTCCCCAAATTAAGAGACTCTAATCCCATGATTAAAAAGTACCTACAGAGTGCCTGGCTCAAAAATAGGAAGAAAATAATACATGGCCCAAAGCCCATCAATGTGAAATTTAAGAACGTCAGGGATAGTGAGGAAATGCAAAACTTCTAGAGACTGAAAACAAAAACAAAAGCAATTTACATAACAAATAGAGTATTAGAACACTATCAGACTACCCCTATTAGAAAACAATTGAGCAATGCACTGAAAAATGATTATTGAAAATTACCTCTAGTGAAAATGATCTATGTATGATCTGGATTCTATACCCAGTCAAAGTACTCATCAGTAACACAAAAAATGACATTTCAAACAAAGACTCAGAACATTTATCTACATGTTATCTTTTCTTAGGAAGGTACTAGGGAACGTGTTCCAGCAAAATATAGGGAGATACCTAAAGAGAGAAAAATATGAGATCTAGGAAAACTGTAGATTCAAGATAGGAGAGCTTCAATAAAGAAGGTCCCTGGGTGACAACAGGCCTAAGGAATAACCAGTTTAAACAGGAGCAGAACAGAGACATCCAGAAGAAAAATCTCTAGAAGAAATAGAGAATTGATAAAATATTTGGTAGGTTTGAATATTTGGGGGACATTTTTAAAAATTTTATATTGTAGTTGTAATGAAGAAATCTGTAAAATTTTAAAAATAGGTTTTTTAAAAATATGCAAGTGAGAAACTCATTTATTTGTAGGAAAAAACCAAAAAGCCAAACAAGATATGAAATGTAATCACATAACACTTCTTGGCTCCTTGATAGTCAACACACATTGTCAAAAATGTAAAAATTATATTGCTTTGATTAAATTATATAACTTATTAGATATGATGATATAGGGGTGATGAGGTATAACATAGCTAATTTTTTTCTGCCATAAGAATAAAGGTCTTAGTTGTAATATCAAGATATAACAGTATAAGCATATTATTTAGAACTAAGGAGATAAAAGCAAGAACAAACGGTGAAAATTCATAGTGATTGTCTCTGGAGACTGGGGTCGAGGGGGAAGAGGATGAGTATCTGATACTTTTCATTATGTTATTAATACTATAACTATGAGCATGCATTGATTTCAAAATAAGATAAGAGAAACGATTACCTGTTTTTCACTCAGCATAGATTAAAACCCAGACTTTTGGACGATCAGGGCCTTCCAAGATCTAACTCACCTTTGCAGTTTTATTTTCTTTCATTCCCTCTCACACACCTGTATCTATGACTTCCCCCTCTGGAGCCCACTTCCTTACATTGTGGATATACAGCTAAAACAGCCTTTCTTTGTCTCTGCCTAATAGATCTTGCCTATCTCTAAAGGCCCAGGTCCAACTCTCATCCTGCTCACAAAACAAGCTATCCTGCAGAGTGCAAAAACGAGCATCTTAAACATCAGGGGACTTGGGTCTCAGTTTCAGCACTTGCCTCTTCTGGAGAGAGCCCGTTCCACAGATTTGCTTGTGGATGAGAGCTAGGCTAGGAATATCTAGCCATGGGCCTGTAAGCACCTAGAATTATATATGAAATTTTGTGTGAATTTGCCTATTTCTGGAGAAAGCAAAGCTTTAAGATAATCAAAGTGGTCTGGGACCATGCAAAGGATAAGAACCTCTGAGCTGTCTCGTAGGTGTTAACAGACAGGCAAGGGTGCCCGGAAGAGGAATGCGGGCAGGACAACCGAGGCCTAGTATCAAAGCCCTGAAACTATTCAAAGGCTCCAATCGCAAGCCAGGAGGATTTCCTGCATTTCCTCACTGCTGCATTGGTTTGCACTTGTCTGACTCTCCTGTGCATCCCTTTTTCGTGTGTACCAGGCCTCTTGGAAGGTAAGCTCCCAGAGAAGGTATTAATTGTGCCTCCTGGTCTTACAGGAGGTGTTTTCAAAGGAGGGGGCTCTCCCCACATAGTAGCTGTCCAGGTCTGAGGTGAGGAGGGCAGCAGAGACCAAGTCTAGGGGCTGAACTGTTTGAAAAGCTGGGTGGGTGTTTCTTTGGGGATGACCTTTCCTAACTCTGCAGTCCACTTCTCCAAGCCCCATCCTTGGCGATGAGCTTTTAAGGACCCATTGCCCTGCTCCAAGGTCTGAAACCAACTCAGGACTTGCCATTCAGACTCGGGTGACTACTGCGTCCATGATTGCTTTTCACCTACTCCCTCAGTATCTCCTGTAAGTCTTCTTCCACTACTACGGCCTTCTTAAGGCTGTGCTCCCACCCAGTGTGGTAACCATTACTACAAATCTGAAAAGGGCCTCGTAGTAGCCCAGCTCTCTGGCCCCGCTGGCCCAATTCTGGGTCTCAGCTCCACCACTGGATGGTCATTAGTACTTGCTCCTTCCCTTCTCACTGGTCCTGCCCTCACCAGGTTTCCACCATGGCAAGGGCACCTCGCGCCCACTCTTCCTCTTTTCCCCTCTCTCTCATCGACATACTAGGGGTAGAAAGGGAGAATCTATTAAAAGCTTACCCAGAACTTCACGAGAAAAAAGGCATTGGAAGGTCCTCGTTCAAAGAGCTCCTTGAGTCCACCTTTTTTCTCTGGGAACTTGTCATAGATCTGGCGGATGTCCACGGCTTCGAGGTAGGGGTCACTGTAGCTTGGGCTTGACTGGCCAATGTGCACAAACAGGTGCTTGTTGTACTGTGGAGAGAACAGCTGGTCTGAGGGAGAGGTGAGGGCAGCAGGGCAGACAGAACAGACAGAACAGACCAGAGCTCAGATCTCACCCATGTGACCTATAGCAAGTAACTTCACCTCTCAGGGCCTCCCTCCGTTTCCCCAGTGGAAAATGGAGATAGTGAAAGAATGAAATATAAAGCAAAGTTAATGGCATAAAGCATCTGATGCAGTTCCTGGCACCACGTAGATGCTCAATAAGTTGCAGTTGTTATTTGTATTATTCTTAGTCCTGCCTCTGTCACTAAATATCCTTAGGCAAGTGATTTTCTATCTTTGGGCTTCTGGTGTCTCATCTGGGAGGTAAGACCACTGACCTAGATAAGGTATTTTCAAACTGTGCTCCATCCCTGTGGACGGGGGCTGGGTGCCTCTGCTGCTACAACCAGACAAAATCTACTTCTTTTGTTGTATACACTCGGCTTCTGAGTAAGAGTTTATTTGATTAATGGGTTCCTCAGCTAAAAAACAAGTTTAAAATGCAAATCGAAATCACAATGATGGTGACAGAAAGAAATCTAACTATGGGAGGTGAACACACAATGCAATGCATATATATGCCTTACTGTTAAATTGTACACCTGAAACTTACTGGATTTCGTTAACCAATGTCACCATAAAAAAATAAAAGTTATATAAAAATTAAAAAAACACAATGAGATGCCACCTCACACCTGTTCGAATGGCTATTATCAACAAGACAAGTAATAACAAATGTTGGAGAGGATGTGGAGAAAAAGGAACCCTCATACACTGCTGGTGGGACTACAGATTAGTACAGGCACTACGGAAAACAGTATAGAGGTTCCTCGAAAAATTAAGAATAGAATGGCCATATGACCCAGCAATCCCTCTTCTGGTTAACTACCCCAAAAATTCAAAAACATTTATTCATAAAGATATATGCGTCCCGATGTTCACTGCAGCATATTCACAGTGGCCAAGACATGGAAACAACTGAAATGACTGGATAAAGGAGCTGTGGTACATGTGTACAATGGAATGTTACTCAGCCACAAGGAAAGATAAAATACTGCCATTTGCGAAAACATGGATGGACCTTGAGATTATCATGCTAAGCAAAATAAGGCACACAGAAAAAGTTGAGAACCATATGATTTCACTCATATGTAGTACATAAAACTGAAAGCAACAAATGAACAAACAAAAACAGTTTAGTGGTTACCAGAGGGAAAGTAGATAAGGGTAAAGGGGATCAAATATGTGGTGACAGAAGGAGATTTGACTTTGGGTGGTGAACGCACAATGCAGTGAACAGATGATGTGTTACTGAATTGTACACCTGAAACCCATATAATTTTATTAACCAATGTTACCCCAATAAATTTAATAAAAAATAATTTCAAAAACAAGTTTAGAAATGACGAAGTGAAATGGTCTGTCAGCCCAGCCTTCTCCAAGTGCTATTTTGACTTTTGCAAGTGATGCTGGTCACCCAGGACACAGAACATTGAAGGGGACAGGGTGGAGGCGGGACTCCCCAGGGATGTAGATCAGACACAGGAGACTCCTCAGAGCCACAGGGGAAAGGACAGAACAGCCTAGGGGTGGGGTTGAGATGAGTGACTCTGGACTGAGAAGTGGTTGGGAGGAAAGAGAACAGGGAGGGAAGAATAGAGGTCAGGGAAGGAGCAGGAAAAGGAGAGGACCTGAGAGAGCTGGGGTCGGGTAAAGAAACCGCGGGAGGGCTTTGGGATGGGAGTAATAGCTACAGAAGGGAGAAGAGGAAAGTAAAGTGAGAAAAGAAGGAGGAGGTAGCTTGAGGAAGGACAGGAAACGGAGAGAGAGGGGAGAGAGGGGAGAGAAGGGGGACCGTTGGAAAGGAATGAGGAAGCTATATTAAAGCCCAAAGTGGGGTAGGGCAGAAGGGCGGGGTAAGAAAATCACACGCAGGTAGTAAAAGAGCTGGAGAAGGCAAGGGAGCTGGAACTGAATAAGGGGGGGCAGGAGAGCAGGCCAGATGCCAGAACCTACCGTATCAGGGTCTTGCTGCTGCTCCAGGAAGGCAGAGAACTCTAACATCCAGAGCTTGGAGCTGGCCACACTGCGGCCCTGCCACGGGGGTGCTGGGGGCGCTGAGGGCGATGGGGCAGGTCCTGCAGGAGACTCAAACCCTGCACGCAGTGAGAGAGGTACATGGAAGCCTGTTCACACACAGCCTCCCTGCCAACACCCTCTGTGAGGTCCCCAGGTCCACCAGTGAGACCCAGTGCTGGCTAGAGGGGCTCCAACAGGGGTGGTGGAGGGGAGTGCAAAGCAGTGGCTAGTGAGCCCAAAGGCAGCCCTGGTGCGGAGGGCTTTAGCCTGGTACAGCTTAGACCCCTCAACCTGCACAGAACTACACTCAAAGGGGATTGCACGCCAGATGGGGGTGCTGGACACCTGCTGGGCTGAGAGGGCTTCTGGAGCAGGTACCACTAGGTTCCACCTCTCAAGAAGCTTCTGGTCCAGTGGGGAAGATGACCAGACGAATCATTAAATTATAACAATGTAAGCCCCATGGGATGAGAAAGTTTCCTGTTTGGTTCACTGCTGTCTCTCCAGCACTGAGAACAGTGTCTGGCCTGGAACAGGCACTCAATACAGGTTTGCTAATAAAGAAATGAATGCGGTAACAATTGACGGATATGCACTCAGCATCAAAGAGGAGCTTCTAGTCCAACTCAGGAGTGGTCAGGAAAGCTTTTTCCAAAGAAGGTGCTGCTTGAAAGAAGTTATCAAGTAGAAGTAGGAGGCAGTAGGTGAAGCCAGGGAAAAGGTGTGCAGAGCAGGGAACAGAGCAGGGGCAAAGGTCTGGGGGCCATGAGATGCTCCACAGGTTTGGAGGCTCAAGTCTGTGGTAGAACTAGAGAGAAGAGTGAGTTTGTGCCAGTGGCAGGAAATAAGTCTGAAGAAATGGGCCGTGGGCACTAGACTAAGTATGAATTTTAGCCTGAGAGAGTTCGGAAGTGCGACTGAAGATTTTAAGCAGAGCAGTGAAATGCTCAGATCTGCATTTCTGAAAGATCCTATTCCAGTTTGGAGAAAGGACTGGGCAAGGGCGAGGCAAACCGGAAGCACGGTCTTTGTGGGACCTGAACTACAGTACAGTGGGGTGAAGATGAAAGAACGTAGAAGGGATATGAAGGGAGCAAAAGTCCAGGCCTTGGTGACTAATGGGATGTAAGGGAGCAGTGAGGCCCAGCTCCAGATGATGCCAGTTTTCCAGGCTGGGAGTCTGGTGAGTGGAGGTTCCATGTGCTGAGGCAGGTAGCTCAGAGCACTTTTAGGAAGGAGACAAAGAAACAGCAAGCAGAGGGGTGGGTGGAGGGCTCATTAGCCTGTGCTCAATGCATCGGCTGAACCATTCAGTCATTTGTTCAAACGCTGCTCACTGAGGAACTGCTGAGTGCCAGACAGATCCAGATACACGGAGACATAGACAAATCAGTCGCACACACTGCCCCATCCACACGGATGGTGATAATAAAGAATGAGGTGCTAGGTGGAGGTGCACAGAGCACTCAGGTGCCAACAGCGAGGTGCATAAACCAGGGCAGGGGCAGGGCAGAGAAACCTAGAAGAGGGAAGCCTGAGTCACAGCCCAGAGGCGGGAGTTGGGGGGTGGGGTGGGAGTGGGAGGGAAAGGAAGGGAGAAGGGAGAAAGGTGAGTTTTACAGAAGAACCACACAAGCCCTACCAGAGTTTAGATTGTATCCTGAAGGCACCAGGGAACCATTAAAAGGTTTTAATCTAGGCGCAACATGGTGCCACAGATGCTTTAGAATGATGACTAGGTGAGTTATAGAGTAAAGATAAGAGACTGGAGATGGGGAGTTGGCTAAGAGGCTGCTGTAGCAATCCAGGCAAGATCTAAGAGGGCCTGAGCGAAGACAGTGAGGCCAGTGAAGCAAGGACACACACGAGGGTGGACTGCACAGGGCTGAGAGAAAGCAGCAACGAGGAGCCTAAGCGGGTGGCAGGGCTGCTCTCAGAGCAGGAGGAGCCCGGTCAGACCATGGGCAGGAGTCGTTCCCCAAGCCAGAAAAGCTGGTGATGGGTGAGGGTCCTGTCTTGCTCTGCAGAGTGGAAGGTGATGAGAGGCCCTCATGAGCAAGAGGCAAGAACAGAGCTGGTCACCTGCTCGGTGCAAGCGGGGAGCCCCAGCAGTGGCCCCACGGCTGGACCTTCGCCTGCCCTGCCCACGCTCTGGGCCTCTTCCCAGGAGGGCTCCCTCTGCTACAAAAGGTTCTTTCCAAGCTGGAAAGTCTGAAGGAGATGATTACAGAGGGAGGCCATCTCAGGAGCCAAGGTATATGGGGCACACATGCCACATACAGGGGTGGCAGGCGGAGCAGCTGCCCTGGGCACAGCCACTGCCCTGCCCTTTGAATTGTGTGTGCCCCTGCAAGCCTGAGCCCAGGCTTGGAGCGGGGGTCGGGGGGATGACAGGCAACCTGAGGAGCAGGAAGGGGCTTACGCACGGAAGAGGTACGCGTGCTGCAGCAGGAGACTGGGCTGTATGGTCTCAGCATATGCCAGGTGTGGGAGATACTGCAGTGGTCTGAGGGGCAGGAGGTGTCCAGCTGTCAGGGGCCTGGGGCCTGGGGGCAGGAGTTGCAGGGGTACGATGTGAGGGAGCTGTGCGCTGCTGACCCACCTGGCAGAGGCAGCGAAGGCTGGACAGTGTAGGATTGCTGAGAGAAAGGTTTCACACTGTGGGAGACAAGGGAAAGGAGGTATAAGGCTTGGGCAGGGTGCGGCTCCAGATCCTCAAGCAGCGTCCATAGCTCTCTGGGCGCAGGTCCTGGGGGTCTGGCCATCAGGGTCTTGGTGGGCTTTGGCCTCCCACTCCATCCCATGCCAACTCCCTCAGGTTTCATGGCTGATCCACAGAAGCAGCATATCTGTTGGAAAAACCCACCTCTCCCAGGCCAGCCAGAGGCCTGGTTCCTACCCTATTTCCCTTGGGGTCCCAAGTTCTGGCCCTGTTACACCCTGGACTAGTATTTTGGCAAATGCCACTCAGGGTATCCATACTGCTGACTGAGCTGCTGCCAAGAGCAGAAGCCAATCCCCAAGTTTAAGGCGGACCCCAGACTGCGGCCCTGTCCCACCCTGGGGGTCACGCTCAACTGCATCAGGTTATGGGCTCGAGTTCAGTTCAGGGACTAACTGGTAGCAGACCATACTCACTCATGGGATGTTCCGGCTTGGCCTGGCAAAGCTCCTTGCCAAAACTGAGGAGGCAAAAAGCGCAGAGTCAGCATAGCCTATGTGCACGTGGGCCCATGGTGTGGGGAAACAGTGCAGTGGCCTCAGCTGGAAGGTGAGGCTGGAGCCTGGACCAGTGAGCGGCAGTGAGAGACTTAATGCTACTGTCTAAGTACTTGGTAACGGCAGCATCCCAAAGTGTTTCAAGTGTTTCTAGTCTCTGGACATGCTCAGTTGCTAAGGGGCCGCATGGGAAAAACGCTCAGGTTTGGTAAACACAGCATCTCCTATTCCTCCCTTAGAGATGACCCACAGGGCACAGCAGCACATAAGGCTCTGAACAGTCCTAGAGTCAAGAAACCTATTTAGTTCTAAGTGCCCCAACCTCACTTATGCATAGAATCACTTTGTGCCATATCTGTTTAACCTCCTGTGGACTAGTGCTCTCTGGAATACACTTTGAAAAAATGCTGGACAAGAGGCTCACTGAGCGCAGAGCCTGTCACTGCCCCAAAGGCCAGGTGCTGCAGGTACATCTTGAAGACTCATTTAGTCCCTACAGCCAAGAAAACCCTGTGAGGACACAGCCCTAGAAAGGAGGAGCCTTTCTGGACCATTCTCAAAGTGTGAGCAACACGGCCATGCCCAAGGGACCAGTTCTTAGGCTGAGACATTTAGAATTTGAACGCAAGTATGTTCCTGGACATCAGCCCTCCAGCTGGAAGGAGAACGGTGCTGAGCACCTGAGGGAGGGGAGCGGATGAGGCCAAGTGACGGGGCCGCTCAGGGACATGTTTAGCGCTTTACCAAAGCCTCAGCTTAAGCCCCCATCCCCAGGACTTCAGCTTCCCTATCTTTAAATTGGGCCAACTCTGTAGAGCTTCTCTGGTTGTCAGCAAATAGGGTCAGCTTTGTCCCTCATGAAAGGTCTGCTGCAACCTTGCCAAGGTCCTTGCCGGGAATGTAGTTCCAATACCAGCTGGGCCATGACCCAGTACGGCCCCTCAGCCCTTGGTCCCTCCTTCCCTCTGGCTATCCTGGCCTGTGAGGATTCAAGTTAGAGAAATCTGGTCTGGCCAGTGCTTCTGGCCCTGCAGAGGGGGGTGGAGCGAGAAGGAGAGGGCTGGTTTGGCCTCTGGCTCCGGGCAGCCCCACTTACCCCTGAGACTGCTGGGCAGCCAGGGCCCCGAGCGAGGGCCATTTTACTGTGGAAGGCTGTGGCGGAGATGATCTGGGCGGACGACATGGCAGCCATGCTCTGCAGGGCCTTGTCCTTAGCTGCCTGATCCTGGGGGAAGACAGTGGAAGGGACGACCTCAGCAGTGGTCACTCTGGCAGGCTGAGGGAAGGCAGGGCGGGCTTGTGGTCAGGGAAGCTGTCCCACTGCCAGTCGCCAGAGCCCTGGACTAGGCCCCAGGGGACCAGGTTTATGTCCTTACAATGCTATCTATTACTTTGTTTTGTGAACGAGCAAATCACATGGTTTCTCGGATCAGTTTCCTCATCTGTCAAAAAGGCATAATACTTGCCCCGCCTATTTTTTCAGAGCTTAAAAAGACTTTGGAGACCATTTGCCAGACCATCTTTCAATTTACTAACCACGGGGACACTCTGAGAACCGGGACCTTTTATTTATTCTTTAGGTTAAAAAAATTTTTTTATTAAAGTATAGTTAGCATACAATAGTATATTAGTTTCAGATGTGCGACAGTGATTTGACATTTACATGGCTTTACGACGTGATCTACACAGTAAGTCTAGTAACCATCTGTCGCCACGCAGTTACCACAATATTACTGACTATATTCCCTGTGCTATACATACATTTATTTTTTTTACAGCTGGAAGTTTGTACTTCATATTCCCCTTCACCTTTATCACCCATCCCCCTAACCCCCTCCCCTCTGGTGACCTCCAGTGGAGAACAGGGACATTTTAGAGCGTGCTCACCTCTATACTACTGGTGGCTGGTGTGGCACTGGCTCATGGCAGGTGCCACATCACTATTTGTCAGATCCCCCATGAATGGGCAGGGAGGAGGTTGTCCTTGGTTTGGACCATTTGGAGGCACAGGGTGGTCTCCTGTGGCCCCTCCTGCCCCATTGCTGCACTATGGGTCTCCCCCAACACTCTGGGTGCCTGCAGCACTCCCTAACTTTTACAGGTTAGAATGTTAACACTGGCTGTCTGCGCACCATGGGCCCAGCACGAAGAATGGATTCACCCCACACAGGCTCTGAATAAACTAGCACTTAGGACACTGGTAATGATAATAATAGTACTAATAATTTTTTACGCTTGTATAAGCTAGTAGTTCCCATCCCGAGCTCCCCAATCCCAAAGGTCTTCAAAACCAATGAGGCAACATTCTGTGTTCAAAAAATCTAATAGGAATTGCGTCTTTGTCCAAAATAAGGCTGGAACAGCAAGTATTGTTCGGTGTGTATAATTTCATTGGGGCTAAAAGGTTAGATCATGTCAACTCAGGAGCTCTAATTAGAAATTCTATCTTTTTAACGGGGAAAATAAATAAGACATTATTTAATACTTAACTTGGTAAACCCAGACCTATCCTGAGTGACAGACAAGTTGAGAACTAGTGTACAATGATTTCACTAGAACTCACACAGCCTTGTAAGGTAGGCATCACCACAGCATTAGGCTCTGAAGGCCCCAGGTGGTCCACCTAGAATGTTGGCACCGTACAGTTGTGGCACCAGAACACAACAGGTCCTTCTGCTGAGCTGCTCAGTAACCATTTACAGTCATGTGATACAGCCCTCAGAGGGTCGAGAACACTATCTCTTCAAAGCACTCCTGTGAGGCTGGCAGAACCAGTTGGATTCCCATTTTAAGATGAAGAAACAGGCTCAGAAAATTCGAGTAACTAGGGTTCTGATGGTAGTGATGGTCAGCCCTGCGAGCTTGGTCCAGGTTGTCACATCAACTCACTTCTGGGCCTCTGCAGGCCCAAAAGGGCCAAACAAACCAGGATGGGGATATGTCAGGATTTGACAGCACAGTATATGCCACAGAGGGCATAGGACGCCATTCTGAGGAGTGGAGTCATCCCCAATCCACTGTCCTTTTGGGGCCAAACTTGGGCCTTGCTCTCAGAGACTGTCTCTGATAACCAGAGCAAGCTATCAGCGTAAGATGTTCCTCTTCCCGAGGACACTTACAGTGTTTAGAGAAAAAATCCGAACTTGCCCAGGCCAGCTGGCCCAGGCTCTCTTCGTCCTGGAGGACATGGAGGATGCGGCAGGACGTACCCCAGAAAGCCTGCAGACTCTGGGGTTACAACTGTGTCATGAGGCCAGAGAGCTCCGTCCGCTCAATGCCAGCAACTTGTGTCCGTTCGTGGAGAGCTGATCTAAACAAGCCATTGGGGCTCAGAAAACCACGTCCTCAGCGGATAAAACAAAAATCAGAGGAAGAGGGAAGGATATTACGGGGAGTGACATCAGCGGCCAGGCTACAGAGCAAGGTAGTCACTGAATTTTGAAGCTGGTGAAAACCTCTGATTATCGCCTGGCTTAACCCTGTCATTTATAGATGGGGAGACGAGAAGGGGCAGCGACTCACCAAGCTCACACGGCACAAGGGCAGAGCCGGCCCAGACCGAGCCAGGGACCCGGAGAACTTCTACCTGACCTTGTTTTGAGACCCCTTTAAGAACGATGAAATCCTCAGATCAATCTCCTCCGAAAAACAAATATATATGAAAATCTCCATATTATTTAAGGAGTTCATGGCTCCCCTTGATGTCTGTCCAACAGTCCACTGAAGGCTGTCCCTAGGCCCCAGGGTAGAGCCTGTGGACAAGAATAGGTGCAGTTTCTTGAAACAAATGTGAGCCACATGGCCAGGCCCCAGTGGAATTAAAAGTCCCCCTCAATGATCTAAACAGAACACTGAAAAGTCTGTTCTCCATTCTGGTCCCGCCTAGGGTCCCAGTGAGTCATAGGCAGACCAGAGAGGGGAAATGAGGAGTGAGCTGGGCTCTAGGACCCGCGGGATATCTGGAGGCACATGTGCCAGCCTGAGAGGGAGGGATCAACAGCTGAGACCCAGCCAGCTGTCCTGGGACAAAGGGGGTGGGGGACAGCTGGGCTGATGGCAGGAAGAACTGAGCTGAGCAGGCAGTGGGGTGAGGCTTCCTAGGAGTTCCCACCAAACTCATTCAGAACCTCTAGTGTGGGGATCACAGGACTACTGGCACCAGACAGGATCTTCGAGGTCATTTAATACAGGGGCTTTTAAACTGGATTCTGAGGTACTTTCAGGTTCAAGAGCCATGGGCATGAGAGAAGGAGGGGGTCTCCGGCCTCCGGCCTGTTTCTCGCCAACCTAGCTTTGACAAGAGCAGCTCCTTTGATAACATACTGGGATGAGATTTTATTCAGGGGAAAAAAGAAAAGGGACAGAGCTTCCACTGCTTTAGAAAAATGTTTGTAAACTGCTGGTCTTAGTCTAATATCCCCAAATGTTAGCTCTTCCTACCAAGTAGCTGGGCAGGCTCTGCTGTTAATACCTCCATGATGCAGAGCTCACTCCCTCCTAGTAGTCTCCAGAGAGGCCCACTGGTTCTAGGGTCTGGGAGGCCTAAGTCCTGTAGGGAGCAGGGCTGCCCAAAGCAGAAAGCTGTCAGCAGCTGGCCCTCCACGGAGCAGTCACCTGTCAGGCAGCTCTCAAGGTGTGGCTGATCCAGGGAGGGGAAAGAACTGCCAGTCTCAGAGAGCAGAGCGTGGGAAGGAATTCCACCTGCTCCCTCAGTAGCATCCAACACACCCCACAGCAGTGACTCTCATGCCTGACCACCCTCAGGCTCCAGCAGCTGGAGGATAACTTCAAAGAGTATGGTCTGGAGGGCGATCCCACTGTGATCTGGAGGAAAAGGGGCATGGCAGGAGACTGGCCTGTAGCCCCCAGGTTGCTGTGGAGCCAGTCACATACACGGCTCCAAAGTCGAGCATCCCTCCAGGTGGACAGGAGAGGTTATAGGCCAAACCTTACTCTCATCAATACCAAGAAGCATGCTGGGGGCAACCAGCTCTGTTCTTACCCCTCAAGAAACGTGCCCCATGTCCACACACAAGCAGCCAGCTCCTAAACCCAAAAGGAATACTTTTCCTACTGGAAAAAGAGCCCCGATTTCCAAGAAGCAACCCCACCTGTGCCTTCGGTCCTTCCTCCCACTACTGCCCTTGGCCTTACCTTTAGCTTGGCCTGGATCTCACGGGCTTTGCGACGAGCCAGCACCTGGATGTGACTGGAGACCTATAGCAGGAAGAGAAGGCTCCTGTCTCTGCTTCCCAGACGGCCTGTGCTCCCGACTCCCCACCCTGGCTCCCTGACCCTCGGCCCTCCACAGTCCTCAGTCCGCATCTGTGGACTGAATGAATAAAGAACAAATGAAAAGGTAAGTCAATGATGGGCCCTCGGCCCTGCCTCAGACTTTGGCTGCGATTGAAAGGACAGTGTCAGCGCTTTGTTTTCTGTTCTCTGGTCTCCTAGAGAAGAATGGGGAGGGGACTGCTGACTCCTCAGGAAGGCGAGAGATTTCCTCTCAGGTGATGGCAGCGGGGACCACAGGGAAACTGAACTGTCTATAGCACAGCAGAAGAGACAACCCACCTGAGCCAGCCCCACTGAGAGCCCATGCTTGGTCCTGAAGAGGGCCTGGCCCACCTTGGAAGCAGGCTGACGCTGGATACCTGCCCCCGGGGACCCATGCCCATCTCCCAGGGCCCACCTGCTTCCTGGTGCGGGTCTTCCCTGTCCGGAGCTTGATGTAGCGGGCAATCAGCTCATTCCGACCTGCAGAGACACCAACGGCCGTCAGTGGGCGAAAGACAAAGGTCAGGCAAACAAGAAGGTCTGAGGGGTCCCTTCCTACACCCTCTGTCCACCTTGAGTAGGTACTTGAGGTGAAGACTCTGCAAGTTCCCTCCTACCATCCTTGAATCCCAGGCATCTCCCAGCAGCAAGAGGAAGCTGAGGCCTCACTGGGGGACAGGTAACCTAAGGACAAGGAGGTGACAGGGCCACAGGCCTCCAGCTGGTACACAGCTTGAGAGGCCTCTCAGAGCCTCTCTCCTCTTCCATGCTGGCCACCTCCTCACCTCCGCCCCACAGCAGCCTGACAGCTGCCTCTCTGCTCTCACATTCTCCCGGGACCTTCTGTTAATACCTCCATGATGCAGAGCTCAAGATACTTGGGAAGCTGCAAGGAAGTGCCTGGGCCTGGGCCCTTCCCCTGTGCAACTCCCAAAGTTCCTACCACCTCCATAAATAAGGAGACCCTTACAAGATGTCTTGTCCTATCTGTGAGCAGCAGGGGGCACAGGGAACATTAGTGCTGAGACATTGAGTGTCCCCAGAGAGGAGGCTTGAGGCCCTTAACTCAGATGAAGAAAACCTAGGCCAACCACATTTCCAGCTCCATGGCTGTCTAGACCAGTCAACAGGTAATATTGAGTGCTTACCCAGCAGCCCAGCCTCCTAGAGGCTGATGTTATGTCCGAGAGATCCTAGAAATCTCTAAGGAGCCACTCATGTCCTCCTTATACAAATAAGGTTATAAAAAGGGGTTCTCTGTGTTCAAAGAACTCACCACCTAGCTGAGGAGAGACATGTACCCACACAATGGCTCCAGCGCATGCTACGGACAGGCAACAGGCAGTATGTTGAGGACTAGGGGTCAGTTCAGATTGGGTGGTCAGGTAAACCTTCGGCTGGACCTTGACCACTGTAGAAGTAGACTATAAAGAAGGGCATTGGGTCAGGGAGGTGGTGGGGGAGAGGGAGAGGGAGAGGGAGAGAGTTTGAGCAGCAGCTATCTCTTCCTTGCTCCACCTCTGGGGCCAAAGGGTGTAGCCATCAGCCTATTCTGTCCTGCTGAGCCCTATTGAGCCTGGAGAACTGTGTCTATGAGTAAGGAACCTGCTGATGCAGGAGGAAGGAAGGACGAGTGGGCTACCTGTCACCTACCTGGATTGTAAAAAGAAAGCACGGCCAATGCCACACTGGCCCCCCAGCTGACCTTTCCCCACTGCCAAGGCTGAATTAAGAGGCCGCCCTCAGGAGGTCTTATCTGCCAGAAAGACTTGCTGGCCTAGAAGCACTGGCCTGTCTATGTCAGGGGAAGACGTGGTGGAGGACCAGACCCTGGGGACACCACCTGTGGGCTGGTCCGCACCTACAACTGAGATCCAGCAAGAAGTCTCTTCTCATAGCTTTCTAGGGAAAGTTTTTCCACAGGCTCCACTGGCAGTCCAATAAACGTCCTACCCTATGTCTTAACTAGTGGCACTCAAGCTGTAGCTATAAAATGCTGCTTTCACTGGCAAGAGAATCTAAGTAATCACCACTGGTGAATGAAAACAGGTCACAGAACTGGGAGTTGGGAGCCAGGCTCTAGCCCAGCATCTCCGCACACGAGCTACGGAAACTCAGCAAGTCTTCTATGGCCCTCCAGCCAGCCTTCTCTCCTTAAGTCTAGGCCCTTGAAAGGTTTGCCCTCCAGATTTTTCCAACCAGATTTTTACAGACTTAGGAAACAGACCTTAACTTTGGCAAAATGAGAGCTCTCTACGAATCAGTTTCCTTTCAGTAAAATGCACACACTCTAGGCCCATGTAAGCAGTCCAGTTCAGAGACCAGCCCAGGGGTAAGGAAAAGAGCAAGGGCAAAGAGAAGGTTCCTGAGAGCCAGAAGGTTGGTTACAGTGCTGATGGATGTGGTGTTGAAAGGGCAAGCTGGAGAGTCTTGGGGTTGGTGGGAAAGCTGGAAGAACAGGGCAGGCAGGGGACACCTTAGTCTGGATGGGCCTTAGACTGGGATGTTGTTCTAGGGCTCCTCCTCTAGCCCACATCTTGGACGCAGACAGTAGCTTATCGATTCTCTGTCTGTCTTTTCCTATTAGATTCTCCACCCCTCAGAGGAAGGGGTCACGTCACCATTCAGGTCTGCATCTCTAATACAAGGCACCTATTCATCAAATGAATGAATGAGCCCACCAGCAAATCCTGATGGCTCTATCTTCAAACTATATCTAGAATCCAGCCACTCTCACCACCTCACTCTCCATGGTCCACGCTCCCTCTCTTTTCTGGCCTGGACTATGATAAAAGCCTTCTACTTGGATTCCCTACTCCTAATCTATTCTCAACACAGCAGCCACTGTGATCTTATGGCTCCAACATCCTCCAGTGGCTTCCCATCTCCCTCAGATTAAAAGTGTCTAAGCTCCTACAATGGCCTGGGAGAACCACAGGATCTGTCCACCTGGTCCCCAGCTCAGTCCCTCTCTGATCTCATGCCAGCTGCTATCGGGTTTCCTGGCTGCTCCTAGAACATGCCAGGTCCACTCCCACCTCAGGGCCTTTGTGTGTCCTGTTCTCTGCCCCAGAGACCCACATGGCCCACTCTTTTGATGGCTTCTTTGCTCAGATGCCATTGTATTAGGGACATCTTTCCTGAACACCCCACCAACAGCTGAGATCACCTCCCACACACCACTTACTGCCGATCTGCCTTCACTGTTCTCCATAGCATCTAATGTGATCGACATTCTCATTTAGAGCGCTGTGTATACCCCACTCCCATTAGAGCAAAGTTCCTGAGAATAGAAGTTTTTGACTGTTTATTTACTTTTTATACCCTACACCTAAAAACTGCCTGCACATAGTAGGCTCCCAACAAATATTTGCTAAATGAAATATAAGGGAATGCTGATAAAATGTTGTTCAGATGTCCCATCAAGTGTTTTAGCCTTTTAAGGGAAAGGTAAGAGTTAGATAAAGGAAATAGCTCTTAATTCTGATAAGCCCAACAGAATTTTCAAAGTCCTTTCTCATTTGAGCCCTCTATACGGTTCTACATCCAGGTTTTGTGGGACCTAAGCCATCTAAAAATTGGAAGGATCTCTTAGAGGAAAAAGAATGAAAAATACGAATACAAAATTAGATGAAGATCATTTTAGGTTAAGGTAGAGGTGTTTACTTTTTTGATGGTGGTGATGGTTTCACAGATTTATACATCTGTCAAAACTTACCAAATTGTCCACTTAAAATATGTATAGTCTACTGTATGGTGAATGTACTTCAATAAAACTTTATCAATTTAAATTAAAAATAAAAAGTTTAGGAACTTGGAAGGGGCCCGTGCAAGTGAGGGGTTCTGAAGCGTGAGCCTCATTAATGTCAATAAATCTACCTCCTCCTTACAGAAAGTCAGGCACTTATACCTGTTTGATAGATGAGGAAACTGAGGTCAGAAAATCTCACCCACGTCATCCACCAGCAGATCTAGGACTAACTGGTTTGAGTCCTGGCTCAGCCACTGGACGTGACACAGTACCTGGCACAGAGAAGATGCCCAGTGAATGGGAAGCCCTCTTGTACCCCTCACCCCCACAGTGCAGTGCTGTTTCCTCTGTGGTGGCTGAGGAGGCCTGTGCCCACCATCAGCTGAGACCCTTACTCCAGACATTCCAGACGATCCATCTCTCTTTTTCAAGGAGCCCCACCCAGCCCCACAACTACCTTTGCCCGGCTGCAGCATTAGAAGCTCTGCTACCAGACAGGCCATCTGGCCCTGGGCAAGAGGCCAGCAGTGGGGCCAAGGAGCCAAACCCACGGGGTCCAAGGCAGGCTCAGCTGGCTGTTTATTTTTCAGGTTGTGCATCTCCACCCCCTTTCTCTGGAGCTGCACCCCCTCTCCCTTGCTGGTTCATCTCAAACGGTTTCCATCCAGTCTTATTCTGCTTATCAGAGCTGATGCCAGCAATTGAGAATTCCCTCAGTGAGAGTGAAATGCTGGGTTTCTGTGGGTCTACTGAGCCAAGAGGGACCAAACAGCTTCCTTCCTGCAACTAGAGGTCCTCCAGAGGTCAACCTGGCCATTCTACTGCCTCCAGGCCAGCTGGCATCTAATCCAGGCTTTACACACACACAGGGAACTGCTGTAGTTTCTTTCACTCTTATAATAATGTTAACAATAATAAACATTTATTGAGCACTTCCTTGTGTCAAGTACCTGTGCAAATAGAGAATGTATACTCTAAGCTTTATTTGCATTCACTCTTTCAATCCTCATAATAGCTCTATGCAGCCGGTACTGTCATCTTCACTCCACAAACACGTAAATCGAGGTACAGAGAGGTTCAGAAACTTGTTCAGGGTCACAGGCCAGCAAATGGCTGAGATTCAAATCCATGCAGTCTGGTTCCAGAGCCTATCTATTAACCACTGCACAGCGTCACTTCTATTTAACATGGGACTCAGGGCCATCTCTCTCCAGAGCAAGGGCTTAGGCCCAGTCTAGCCTGAGGAAGAAGAAACTGAGGTCCAGAGACAGTAAGTGATTTATTCAAAGTCACACAGCTTTTTATTGTCCCAGAGGCCACGAAACATCCATTTCTAAAGCTTCATAACTATCACGCAATGACTGCTTTTTCCTATGGATGCCCTTCCCTGGCTGGGCTGGTAGTTTCCTCTCAAAACACCATTCTGCTCCCCTTCTCTGGATCAATCCCAAGTTCTCTGGGTCTCTGCATGAAGTCAGTCCTTGGTGATGTCTAACTGCCCCTTACCCCAACCCAGGTCCAGGAAGGAAAGCCAACTACTTGGGCCCAAGAGCCTGCCCACCTTTTGTCACCCTCTCATGGACAGTGAGACTCAGAGCTGATGGAAGCCAACGGGCCTTGGATGCTGTAGACATAGGGAAGATCACGACGATAGAGTCAAGGGTAGAAGTGGACAAAAGTAGGGAGCGTGTGCCCAGAGCTCGAGCCCTGAAACCACAGCGACGGCCAGCCAAGAAGAGTGAGGGTGGTCAGAAACTAGTAGAAAATCCAGGGGCCACTGGAAGGAAAAGAGGCCTGTATCTTCATCTCAGCCCTGCCACTGGCTGTAAAACCCCAGGCCTTCTTCCCTCTGGTGGTTGAGATCACATGTTGGGGCAGAGGCAGGCCAGCCTGGATCTCAGTGGAGGCCATTTAGGCAGCTGGGCATTGCAGTGTGGCAGGTGGCTTTGGCTGACCCCAGAAAGGGCCTGGGTGGGGCTGGGAAAGAAGCCCCCACCAGACTGTGGCCCATCTGTCAGAGGACATGTGTCCAACAGCCCCCTGCTCACATCCACAGCCCCACCCCACCAGAGGTGAGGAATGCTGATGAAGAAGGGGAGCCTTGGCTTAACCATAGGCTAAGGGTGGGGCATTCTCAATGCAGGGTCCACAGAGGTCACCATTGCCTTCTCCTAACCCCACACACCATGCCAGCCACCCCAGGCTTTTCTTCAGCTACATATTATCACTAAAATTGTTATCCCACCTGCAAAATCCTGTCTGGGACAGATGATTTCTGTATCTCGTTCCCTCTCTGCTGATTCCCTCTCTGTACTAGCCCTCCCTCTGGACCACAAACATTAAATGGCATAAAGTAAAGTACCTGCCACTTAGCAGGTCAGTAAAGTTGGCTATTACTGTACACATTGTTAATAAGATCCTGTTATAACTGATGTTATTAGTCTTCAAAACTGGAACAGGCTGAAGACCCAAGGGCAGGAGCCTCCCCACCCAGAAGAGAAGGATCTGTGAGCCTCACGGAGACAGAGAGCCCCTTATATGAGCTCTCCACTTTACCCCTGCAGGTTGGGACTGGAGGAGGCCGGCCTTTCCTCTACAACCAGCCTCGCAATGTCTAGGGATCAGCTGAAGTTATAGACACCTGCAGCTGGAGGAGGAGGCTATTTGTGGAGATGAAACTTCTGCTTAAAGCCTGAGAAGGCAGTGATTAGGCCTGACTTCTGAACTATTACCGCCATTGTCCCTGGAGGGCTCTAAGGCTTCTGGTGAAATCCTACCCAGTCTTCAAGGCCACTGGCCCCAAGAAGGTTCCCTGATCCCACCCCAGTAGGTGTGTCCACTATTGCCTCCAAGCCCTGGTGCACAGGGTCTGTGCCTCCTCACAGTCCTTGGCTAAAGTCATTGAGCTCTTGTCTGACTCCCTCAATAAAATGTGACTTCCTGAGAGCAGGCGACATGTCCCATTCAGCTCTACATCCCAGCACTGTTCACCGGGCACCTCTTATGTGCTTTTATCCCAGCAGCAACACTGAAAGGCAGTGTCTTCTTCCAATAAACACGTGAAAAGATGCTCAACATCACTAATCAACACCATGAGACACCACTTCACACCCACGAGGATGACTATGTAAAAAAACGGAAAATAACAAGAGTGGCAAAGATTTGAATAAACTGGAAACTTGGGCATTGCTGGTAAAATGTGATATGCTGCAGCCACCGTGGAAGAGAGTTTGGCAGTTCCTCAAAATATTAAACATAGAATTACCATGTGATCTAGCAATTCTATACCTCTAGGTATATACCCAAAAGAATTGAAAGCAGAAACTCAGATACCTGGACACCCATGTTTCTAGCAGCATTATTCATGATAGCGAAAAGGTGGAAACATCAAGTGTCCACCAATAGATAAATGAATAAACAAAATGTGTTATATCCTTACAATGGGATATTATTCAGCTATAAAAAAGAATGAAGTTCTCATATACGCTACGATATAGATGAATCTTGAAGACACCGTGCAAAGTGAAATAAGCCAGACACAGAAGGACAAATATTGTACAATTCTACTTTCATGAGGTACTTAGAATAGGCAAATTCATAGAGACAGAAAATCAGATAGAAGTTCCCAGTGGCTGAGGGAGGAGAGAACAGGAAGCTGGTGTTTAATTGGGTATGGAGTTTTTGTTAGGATGAAAAAGTTCTGAAGATGATGGTGGTGCAACAATGCAAATGTATTTAATGCCACTGAACCGTACACTTAAAAATGGTTAAAATGGTTCGCAAAATGTTTAAAATGGCAAAATTGATGTAATATATTTTCTCGCAATAAATATAGTCAAAAAAAAAAAAAAGGTAGTATCATTATTATCCCCATTTTACAAATGAGGAAACTGACACTGAGAAAGGTTTTAAACTTGCCCAAGGTCACACTGGTTACTGGAACAGAGAGTGAATTTGAACCTAGGCTCACATCATCAGGCCTCCAGAAGCACAAAGTCTAGGCTGGAAGGGATAGCATGGAAGGAGCTGGAAACCACAGGGGACAAACTAAAGGGCAGCGGAGGACCCAAGGAACATGGTGAGGAGGCAAAGGGGACAGAAGACTCTCAGATGAGGCTCCCTAACCTGTGTCTCATCACCTCAGTGACAAGCGCCCTGACCCAGGTCCACTCCCTACTCCACCTCTCATTAGCTGTGTGACTCATCCAAAATGAGGATCCCTTCACCACTGACAATCTGCAATCACAATGCCTTGCCCAGATCCCCCAGAACCTCCATGCAAAGTCCCGCCTCTGGGCCAACACGCTTCCCCCTGGCCTGAGCACCTTCCTTCTCTACCTGCTCAAGCTCCACTTCCAAAAGACTTCTAAGATAACCCCTCCCTTTAGTTTATTGGCTGTATATAAGATAAGTGCCATTAATTTACTTTCCCAAGATGTTTCTCCTGCCTCTCCCCGTAGACCATGAAGTCGCAGAGAACAGAGCCCATATCCCTGAGCCCTGGCCTGGTTCAGAGTGGTGGGCCCTTGACAAGGACCGCTAACAGAGATGGGCAGCCTGGGCCACAGGCACCCAGTGAGACAAAGGAGAAGGCAATGAGAGGAGAAGCAGAGAGACAGAGAGAGAGAGAAGACAGGCAGAATGACTTGAGAGATTTAAGAGCAACCTCCAGAAGAGCGAAAAGTATGGTGGGCAGAAAGGAATGCACAGAGGAAGACAGAGCCAGCCCCAGCCTCTTGCAAGTAGGAGGGAGAAAGCAAGACAGCAGGGCTGAGGCAGGGCTGCTGTCAGGAGAGGGAAAGGCAGAGTGCAAGGGGAGAAGGGAGAGAAGCTGCCCCATGCTCACCTCCCCACACCTGACCATGGGCCAGAGGCCAGGCTGGCTAAAGGAGGTCAGAAAGACCAGTGTGTCAGTGCCAGGGCAAGGGTCACGCAGTGACAGGGCAAAAATGAAAGCGGCTGTGAGCAGAAGAGGGCTAGCAGCCCCAGCCTGGGAGCCAGCCCACAAGTGTGTGGGAGGCTGGGCTCAGAAATAACAGGCGCTAATCTGTCCTGCAGCTCTGCTTGTCATCTGCATGTCTGACTGGCCATCATCAGTGTGTCCTGCTCTGAGTTTGCGGACCAAGGCTGGGAGCAGGCCTGATCCCTGTCCTCAGAGTCTGCAGGTCTAGAACCTTCCTCTGGGCACCTTGGAGTCAGTTTGTCCTTCTTTCTGCCTGAACCTGCCACCTGCCTGCATACTCTCAGCTCCCACTCTGTGCCCTACCTGGCTGGCACACCTGGAAAACAAATGATGGCCTTTGGATGCAGAAGTAGGGGCTCAGGCACAGGAGGATGGCAAGAGGGGGCCCCTGAGGGAAGATGAGAAGACAGAGGAGAGCAACCTCAGTGAGATGAGATCTGAGTCAGGTAGGTAGCTTGTCCCTCTTCCTCCCCTTCCCTGGGGTCCATCCCACACAGTGGGGCTGAGCTCAGAGCTATATATACCTTCCAGCTGGACCACGGCCACTGCTGAGAGCCCCTCCATCAACTCCCTGTGCAGTCCTGCCTTGGCCCAGATTCTATGGCTGGTAAGAAGAGATAAGCCAGCGTCTGGACCCCAGCAGGCTCTGTACTCACGGAGGACAGGTGCTGTGGGGGCTGGGTGAGTCATCAAACACTGCCGAGCAGCCTCCTGCCCGCTGCCCAGAACTTGACCCACCTGGATCTGGGGCCAAGGAGAAGGCAGGGCAGGGGAGAAGGGAGGAGCAGGTGGGAGGCTTTGCACAGAGCACAAAGGCCACTCGGGGCGATGGGGGAGCACTGTGTGGGAAGGCAGGAGAACTAGGTTCTAGCCCTAGCTCTCCTACTTACTACCTGAGAGACTCTAAGAGAAATGGCTTCTCTGAGCTTCCCTCTGCATCTTCAAGCAGAGATTATAATTCCTCCCTCAAAAGGACTGTAGAGATAACGAATGTCAGAGGCCACTCCTGCTTACTCAGCATAACTAAGAGGCTCCTGGCCTCAGCCTCTCTCCCTTCCCCTCCCCAGTCCTCCTCTGTGTCATGCCCACACCCTGCACCCCTCCCTGTCTTTCTGCACAGGGGACACCAATATGGCCAGGACAGTTTGCCAAACATCATTTTCATCCTGCTGTCCCCCCACCACACCCCAGCCCACTCAACAGCGCCCCTTCTGCCAAGAAGAATTCCAGCACAAGGCCTGCTGGAAGCTTGCAGCCCTAGATTTTCCAAACCCTGGTTCAGTCACAAGTATCTGGTGACTGAAGATAAAGTCTCTTAACCCAATTCCAGTGAGGACAGAAATATCCCCCCATAACAACTAAATAAAACTAAGATTCACCCAAATGTCCATCAATGGATGAATGGATAAACAAAATGTGGTCTACCCATATTCAGTTTTAAAAAGGAGGGAAATTCTGACACATGTGACATTATGCTAAGTGAAATTAGCCAGTCACAAAAAGATGATTCCTCACCTATACGAGGTGCCTAGAGCAGTCATATCCATAAAGACAGAAAGTAGAGTGGTGCCTGTCCGAGGCCAGGGGTTAGGGCGTGAGGAGTTTGTATTTAATGGGTATAGAGTTTCAGTCTGTGATGATGAAAAAGTTCTGGAGATGGATGGTGTGATGGTTGCACAATAATGTGAATGTACTTCGTGCCACTGAACTGTATAGTAATGGTTAAAAGGGTAAATGCTATGTACATTTTGCCACACACACAAAAAGAAACAGCTCAGCATCCAGAGTCTGGGGTACAATGACATTCAAATAAACGTCTGCTGATTCTGCCACGTTCTGCCATCTCCAAGGGCCTTCCCAGACACCTGCAGCAACCTCAGCTCTCCCTCTGCTGAATGCCTCTTGCATACTTATTTGCCAATTTCCCCTTAAAGCACAAAGACATCCTGCAATCCCCATACACCAGGGACCCTGATGGTTCTGTAGCTGAACTACTTGCTCTGCCCTGCACACCCCTTGCCCCTTCTCATATTCTCACTTCAGCTTATGATCAATACCCATCCCACTCTCCACCAAAGTGGCAAAAAGAGCCTAGGGTCCCGGAGCCTCCATTCCACAGCAGCTCCATGGGGATAACCTATGTAAAGCACCCAGTCTCATACCTGGCACCCAGCAGGTGCTCCATACACTGAGCTATCTCCTTCATAAAGCTTCCACAGGGGCCAGAAGTATGCAGCAACCATTAGAACATGAAGCAGTTAGAGTTGGGGAAACACAGAAGGCCATTCCAGGGCATGAATGCCCACAGACATAAGAGAGACTCTGTGGGAACGGAGCAAAGCCACAGTGGTGGGCTGGTGAGGAGAAATGCGAAGTTTTACTGGTGACTGAGGAGCAGACCCAGGTTCTGGCACAAAAGAAGCTTGCTTCCCCAACGAGCAAAAGAGAAGGCCTCATTTTGGCTTTGTAGGGAAGGCAGTAGGTAAAGGATGAAGTAGAAGGGGCTGTGAGAGCTCCATGACTCCCTACGCCAGTAACAAACCGGATTTAAGTTTAGTCAGTTGAATTAAGTTGAATAGTGTCCCCCTCAAAATTCCTGTCCACCTAGAATCTCAGAATGTAATCTTATTTGGAGATAGGGCCTTTACAGATAGATGTAATTAGTTAAAATGAAGTCATACTGGATTGGGGTGGACCCCTAATCCAATGGCTGGTGTCCTTATGAGAAGAGAAGACACGTAGAGACGTACAAAGAGGGAACACAGCCACGTGACAACAGGCAGAGACTGGAGTGATGCAGCTATAAGCCAAGAAACACCAAGGTTTGCCCCTTGTGGAGCACCCACTATAAGCTAGGAGGAAGGCATGAACAGACCTCTCTCAGAACCCTGAAAGGAACCAGCCCAAGAACATCTCGATTTCAGACTTTTGGCCTCTGAACCATGAAAAAATAAATTTCTGTTGTTTCAAACCACCCTGTTTGTGGTAATTTCTTACAGCAGCCTTAGGAGATGAATATAGTCGGTCCCCACAAGACCCTCACACAGTGTTCTTTAAACAGCTGACAAAGCATCTGTGTTCGGGGAGAGGCACCAGTGTAGGCACCAGTGTAGGCATCGGGACTGGGACCATCTTGCTGGGAGCCAAGGTGGGGCCCACTCTTCTCAGGGGCTTCAGCCAGTGACCGAGACCTTCTTAGCTCCTGCCCAAAACCAGTGTTTCAGGCTGAGGGTCCTGGCAGACTTTCCCATGGGAATGAAAGTCTGACCTGTGCCTTCCAACAGCTGTTCAGTTTTTGTTTTTGTTTTACTTTCCCCAATACCCTCTCTTCCATCCAAAAGTTAACATGGCCCCAGGCAGACTCCTTGGTCCTTCCTGCATGGCTACTGGACATAAGGTGCCTATATGTGTGTGTTCTGCATCCTCAGCCACTCAGGAAGATTTAGCCTTTCCAGATCACTCTTGGCTGAAGGGGATCTTTCCTGAGTGAGGTCTACAGAACTCTGCTTGAATCTTTCCTGGGACACTCCAGTCTGCCTTGCAGCCAGTTACATGTGTGCTCACCCCTCACCCACCATACTGTAAGCCCACCAATACCTGGAACACAGTAG
The DNA here is from genome assembly GCF_902729225.1 of Pteropus medius. NCBI lineage: Eukaryota > Metazoa > Chordata > Mammalia > Chiroptera > Pteropodidae > Pteropus > Pteropus medius. The sequence goes on from NW_024344240.1 coordinate 22,444,688, forward strand.
GCTCAGGAAGGAGGAAATGAGTCCAATGGTCACCTTCCTGACCACTCCTCACAGCCACGGTAGAAAGCTGGGAGTTGAGGCACTGGCCTGGGGAACAGCTTGTGAGATTTCCCAGCGTTCCACCTCTGTCCCATCTCCTACTGTCCCAGGCCCTCACCCACTCAAAGGCAACCCCCAGATGCCTTTGCATCCCTGGGGAACCCGGTGCGGAAGCAATGTCCCTCTGACAGAAGCCCCAAGAGATCACTCCCCTCCATCACTTGGTGGAAACCCCAAGGTTACTTTGTCTCACCTCTTTCCTATGTTCTATTCCGAGCTGGACCATGAGGTCAGGTGTCTACTGCCCCACTCCAATAGGTTCCTTACCGTACATCTTGCCCTCATCTGACAGAATGATCTTGCGCCGGCCACAGGGCGGGTAGATGGCCAGGGCCTCCTGGAAGCTCTGCTCAATGTCCGGGCTCCACACGCCCTCCGCATCATTGTCGATGGGCTTGTCCAATGCCTGACTGCCCCCAGAGACGTTGCTCCCCTCAGGGGAGTTGGGAGAGCTCCACTCGTTGGAGGTAATGGTGCCGGCCTTGCCCTCCAAGGCTCCGCTTGGAGGAGCGCCCGTTGGACCTGTTTGGGCAGAAACCATGGCATTGGTGGAAGAACTATGTGAACCATGGGATGAGAGCACCGAGGGAGGGGAGTGCCAAGGCCTAAATTAGTTGCTCTTCCTTGACTGGCTACTCGTAGCACATGAGCTCGGAGGAAAAAGGCCAGGGATTCAAGCGACAAAGTAAAATGTCCAGGAGGATCAAGAGGCCCAGGATCCATGGCAGGTCATCGCCCCTCTGTAGACCTCAGCTTCCCATCTGTCAAATGAGCACAATGACCTGGGCGCTCTCCAACTGCAGCTCTTAGAACCCAGACAGGCCAAGGAAGTAGAAGACAAGGACTAAGTGCCCGTGGACGGTCTGCCATTAATTCAACAATGGGCAAAAAGGATGCAAAATGTTGTACGTTGTTGGTGAGAAGACGTAATAGTACAGACAGTATGGAAAACAGAATAGAGTTTCCTCAAAAAATTAAAAATTGAACAACCTATGATCCAGCAATCCCACGTCTAGGAATATATCCGAAAGAATTGAAAGCAAGATCCTGAGGAGATATTTGTACACCTATGTTCATAGCAGTATTATACACAAGAGCCAAGAACAACACAAGTGTCCACAGATGGATGAATGGATAAACAAAATGTGGTATGTGCATACAAAGGAATATCATTCATCCTTAAAAAGGAAGAAAATTCTGTCACATGCTACGACATGAAAAAACCTTGAGGACATTATGCTCAGTGAAATAAGCCAGGAACAAAAAGACAAATACTGTATGATTCTACTTACATGAGGTACGTGCAATAGTCAAAGAGACAGAAAGTAGAATGGTCACTGCCAGTGGTTGGCGAGAGGAGGAAATGGGAGTTGGTGTTTAATGGGTACAGAGTTTCAGTTTTGCAAAGTGAAAAAGTTCTTAAGATCTGTTGCACAACGATACGAATATACATTTAACACTACAGAGCTGTACACTTAAAAATGGTTAAGATGATAAGTTTTATGTTTTTGATCACAATTAAGTACTTAAATTTTAAAACAAAGATGCAAAGTAAAATGAAGTTCATCATTCTCTATTACATTTCCAGCTTGGGCTCTTTTTAAAAGAAGCTTTTAGCCATGGCAGATTCTCACATGTGGGGCTATGGCAAGGTTGCTTTGCTGGTGCCTACAGAAGCTGACAACACAATCCTGCCCTTGCCTCTAGCATAAAACAAATCCAGTGACCTGCTGGCTCCGACTATCCAAGCTGTAAATTTCTGGACACAGTTCTCAGGGGGTTGGGAAGGAGTAAGACACACCAGTAATCTTAAAGCAGTTTCTGGATTATGAATACCAAGCGGGTACCATTTACCTCCCATGGCCCTCCTCGAGACTCCAGCTACTGAGCACATCTGCAAAGGAGGACCTCTCCTCATCACCCATACCACACATATCGCCCATTTCCTTCTTCCCCAGTAGCCATGAGGAACAGTGTAGCCCAACAGCCTAAACCCAGGGATAGAAGTTTAAACGCCGGAGTTCCAACCCACTTCCATCCAGGACCCTCTGAGATAAGACTTTCCCCAGAGCATTCCTGGCTTTCTCTCCCTTTCCCATGCCTGAAGCCTCTCACTACCACCCACTCCCGCAGGCCTGTTAGAGGAACACAGTTCTTCACAGAGGGGTAGGTATGCGGGTCAGTGTGGTTAACATCCAGGGAAGGGACTGGAAAAGCTGAGTAGGGAAACAGCACGTCCTGGGAGGGAGTGGAGGTTCCAAGGAGCTTGGCCAGACTGCTGGTACAGGTGAACAGCCAAACAGTCCAACAGAAAGAGGTTAAACCACTGAAATTTAAAGCAGGAACCCTAATGGAAACCTAACTCAACCCCCTCCGCTTGCAGATGAGGACCCTGAGGCTCAGAAAGGCCTAAGGGCTTGCCCAAGGTCATACAGCCAGTCAACAGAGCATCTGGGTCTTGATCTCTGCCCTCCAGTGTCCCAGGCCTTTCAGTATAACAAATGTTGGCTCCCTCTGGGTGGCTGTTAAAATAAGTTTTCCTCGAAATGTGTCTTAGGAGGTCACCTGATTTGAAAAAAATTAGATTATTCTCCATCAGAATTTCTAGTCTTGAATCTACCATGAATGCTGAAGCATTTTCTGTACCTTCCCCAAAACAAACTTCTTAAAAGAGCTGTTAACTTTAATTTCTGGCAATACAGTAAAGATGATTTTACCGTATTCTATAAAAGGAATTTAGACACAATAAATAAAATATAACGAATATGCTTTAAAATGCACAGCTGACCTCAGAAGAAAGTAAACCCATAGAGGCTCAAAATGAGAGAACTCTAAGCTACAGAAATAAGCAAATGGGCTGTCACTACACTAGCTCTGGGAGGCAGGGAGCGAAGCTATTCTCAGTAATAAAGCCACAGGGTTTTAATGGCCTCGGAGATGAAACCTTAGACCCGAGATATCCTGGCAGGTTGGAAAAGAAAACTATGCCTCAATCCTCAGACAAAAGGTAGAATCCAAACGAAATAAACAAGGAAGATTGTCTGTCTTAGCCTAATACCTAGGTATAAAAAAGAATCGTCTTTCCTAAAAATTTGTGAGATTTGAATTTTACATTACTCAGAAAACTCCAGCCAATTCATAAAAATAAACAGTGGTCCCAGACTGAAAAATTTCTGAAAAGACAATCTTAACCGAGACTGCAGAGAACTCTCAAAGATAATGCCTTACTAAAGAGGATTTCAAAATCCCAAATTACTACTATATATATATATATATATATATATATATATCTACCATGATCTAGACTCAACAGGATTAGATCTCCAAGAACTACAAATAATTGAAATATCAGATAAAAACTATTATATAATTGTATTTAAAATAATTATCAACTTAAACAAGAAATTAGAAACATGAGAAAGAATTAGACAATATCAAAAAAATACAAAGCAGACTGGAAACAACAAAATAAAACATTTAAAAATAAAAATTTTAGTCACTCATGCTTAAGATTAACAATAAATTAGAGACAGCTAGAGAAAAAAATTAACAACCTGGAAGACCGATCTGAGGATATTACTCAGAGATGTATTTTTTTAATGATAATAAAGAGCAAAGAGAACAGAATAAGGCAGTTCAACATACTTCCAATTAGCATTCCAAAAAGAGAGAATATGGAAAATTAAGTAGAACATTTGAAGACTTGAAGACTGCTATATTAATTGTGTATATTGATAAGACTTCTCAACAGTAACACTAGGAGACTCAATATAACACCTACAAATTATTGAGAGAAAAATAACTGTCAACCCAGAATTTAAAACCCAACCAAAATATCATTCCAGAGTGAACATTAAATAAAAGTATTTTCAGACAAAGGTGGAGAGAATTGAGTACTAACAGACCCTCACTGCAAAAAAGTAAAATAATAACAGTAAAGGAAGCATTTTTAAAAAACAAAAAGAAACTCATATGAAAAGAAAGCATTACACACATGAAAGAGTGGTGAGCAAGTAACTGGTAAAAATAAGAGTAGATCTAAACAATATTAACTATATAAAAACAAGAACTACAACGACGACTATTTGACCATGTAATACACACATGTGCCTGCACACATACATGCACACAGAAAAATCATGTTTTTGAACCGTAAGTTCAAAAGATGCATTTGATAAAATTCAAGATCCATTCACAATAAAAACTCTTAGCAACTACTAGAAACACAAGGAACTTCTTTAACCTGACGAAAGTTATCTTCCAAAAACCTACTTCGATATTGTGATTTAAAATGCGTATTTGGTCTTCGGTCCAGGTTTCTGGCACAGAGCTCCTGGAACCCTTGGAATTTCCTAAGTGATGAGAGAGAAAGAAGTGTCTTGTTATGTGAATGAGGTGACTTTGGGAAAGCACCTAAGGATGGGGCTGGTGGTCAAGAGAACCAACCATATAATTAGAGGGTTGGAACTTTCAGTACCCTCTCTCCAGCCACCTCTGGGGAGGAGAAAGAAGCTGAAGCTTGAGTAAGATGCCTATAGACAGTGATTTAATCAATCATACCTATGTACTGAAGCCTCTATAAAAACCCAAAAGGAGAGCCCGGTGGGAGGGCACAGGCATCAAGTGAGATGCAGCACCAAGGCTTACTCTTCCTGGCCCTCCTCATCCTGCTGTCGTTCATCTCTGTGGTGGCCGAAAAGAAAGACAAAGAAGGGTGCCCAGGGAGCAAAAGTGGGGAGTGGATCCGAGAGCCCTGCACCCCTAGCAGAAAGTCCTGAGTGTAGGTTTCCGCGGGGGTGCCTGCAGGGCCCAGACTCAGCCCATCCAGCACAGGGTGCCATGCAACTGGAAAGAAGAGTTTGGAGCCTTTGCAAGTAGAAGTTTGAGAGCTGGGAAGGTGTATAATGGGAACATGGCCACCAAACCCCACCGAAGCTCCCTGAAGAAGGCGTAGTCCAATGCTCCATGCCAGGAGACCATGTGAGTGGCCAAGCCTACATCACCAAGACCAAAGCCAAGAAAGGGAAGGGAAAAAACTCATAGCCAAACCTGGATGCCGAGGAGCTCCTGACCCACACCCACCTCCCATGGACCCAAGATATAACCCACCACGCTGTTGTCTGCTCTGTCAGCTTTATCAACCATGCCCTACTTCTTCCCTTTCACTTCCCCCAGCTAGTGCCCAAAGTGGAGAAGGACGAGGAATTCTGGGCAGCTTGAGCCTCTCCTTGAAGGGATTTGATTCTCCATACCCACTTTGTTCTTCCCTACAATGATGCCATTACTAAGAAACAAATAAAACAAACCCTCGTTTTTTTCCCCAATAAAAGCTCTTTTAATTAAAAAAAAGAAGAAGAAGGAGAAGAGGGTTCGAAGAGCTTCTGAACTGGTGAACACATGGAAATTTGGAGAGAGTGATGTACACCTGGAGGGAGCGTGGCAGCTCCGCGTCCTTTCCCCAGTCTATCTGGCTGTTCCTGGTATATTCTTTTCTAATAAACCAGTAATCTACTAAATAAAATGTTTCTCCGAGTTCTGTGAGCCACTCTAGCAAATCAACTGAACCCAAGGAGAGGGTTGTTGGAACCTCTAATGTATAGCTTGTGATAACCTGGGTTTGTGACTGGCATCTGAAGTGGGGAGCAGTCTTGTGGGGCGGAGCCCCTAACCTGCGAGATCTGACGCTATATCTGGGTAGCTAGTGTCAGAATTTAGTTGAACTGTAGAACACTAGCTGGTGCTGGAGACTCTCTACTTGGAGTGGAAAAACCCCCTCCCCCCGCACACACATTGGAATTGGTGACCAGAACTTTTACTTATGCAACAGTTAATAATTAAACATCAGAAGTATTACCTTTATCGTCAGGAATAAGATAAAGAATCCTCATTTTCAACATTTATATTCACAGTGTAATAGAAATCCTAGCTAACACAGCAGGACAAGAAAAAGAGATCTAAAGATTGGAAAGGAAGTAAAACTGTCATTGTTCAAAGGAATGATAGAAGATTGAAGATTCTACAATCAAATTATAAAAACTTCCATGAGAATATATCAAGATCAATATCAAAATTACATTCATTTATACCAGAAAGTATTAGACAATGTAATTTTTTTAAAGTATTCCATTTAGAAAACAAAACCATAATTTATCTAGTGATAAACCTAACAACAGATAAGATCTTTACAGAGAAAACTGTAACTGTTTTTGAAAGTCATAAAATATCTAAATAAATGAACAGGATATTGTATGTTCATGATTGGGAAAATATCATAAAGGTATTGAATTTCTACAATAAATCATAATTTCAATGAAGTTTTGATTAAAAATCCCACAAGATTTTCACACAACTTAATAAGCTGGTCCTCAAAATATACAGAAGACCGAAGACAATTCTTAAGTTGTTTAAATCATTGTCTTCACTCTGCCTTTCTTCTCCTTGGCTTCATATTTTGCCAGACCCATTCCATATATGTTTTCATCAGAGTTCTGACCTGACCTCTTTTTTTTTTTTTTAATCCTAAACATATCCCGCGGCGGGGTTCCCACCCATGGCTTACACTTCCACTATATGTTTTTGATTTCCAAATCTGTAGGTCTTTCCTGAGTTTAGGCCTATCAACCAGGCAGTTCTAATCAGTCATTCCCAAAGTTCCTCAAATTCAACATGTTCAAAATCAAATCCGCAGCCTGCCCCTGAGTCCTGCTTCTCCTCTTCTGTCACTCTCAGGAAAGGACACCACCATCCATCTAGAGGCCAGACACCTAAGAGTATATATTGACTTTTCCCTCTTATATGCCATAAACGATGACCATAACCTGTCTTTCTATCTCTAAATGTCTTCTTGAACACACTTCTCTTTCTCTATCAGAGCACTAATCCAAACCTTCCACCAGGGCTCATCTGGATGACTGCACCAGCCCCATCCAGACTCCATAATCTTTACACGGCATCCAGAGTGATTTTTCTACAATACAAATCTGATTCCGTGATTCCTCTATTACTTAAGATCTTTCAATGGCTTTCCCATGACTAGATAAAATTACATGCTCTGTAATGAAATTTTATAAAGCCCGTCAGCAGCTGATTCCTGCTCTCCTGCTATACCTTCCATACGTCTGCACCATTCTCTATACACCCTTCTTTGCACCCACTCCCAACCCCCAAACTCAATTATCCAAATGACACTCACAACATACTAAGCTCCTTCTCTATGCCTGGAAGTGTTGCTTATAACTAACTTTCCTCCCTGTTTCTATTTCATCTGATTAAGGCCTAGCCAAAAAGTAACTTCCTCTGGAAGGATGACCCTGACCTCAAGTCTGGATTAAGCACCCTCTTACGCGCTCCAAAAGATTCCCACACTTTGCATATCCCAGCCGCCATCTCCCATAAAGACTGGCCTCCTTCGTCACACTTTAGACACCACGGAGGGCAGGGATAGTTGTCTTTTTCTAGTGAGTCCTCAGCACACTGAACAATGCTGGAGAACAAATGAATGAACAAATGAATGGATATCTTGTAAGTGTTCTTTGCGATAATGATTTCTCTGTGGGGAGGATAAACTGTTCTGTGTTTAGTGTCAGGAAATACAAGAAAATCTCAGCAACTATCTGGACTTTGGTACACCAGAGGGAGAATCTGAATTGCTGTAAATCCCTGTGAGATTTACTTTGGAAGTGTCACGTCTGGGAATCAAGAGACTGGTTTCGGTTCCAGTTCTACGAGCAACTTTGTGACCACAGTCAACCTCTCCATTTCTCCGGGCCTGCTTGCTCATCCATAAAACCAAGACAATGGTTTGCTCCCACTGGGATCAAAGATCTCTTCTGTCCTAGCAGTGTCTGTGGCTTACACTCCTTGCACAGGCCCTCCACATCCTCAGGGAGCTCATCTAACAGCTTCTAGACATACCTTGCAGACTTTCACCTGGGCTTTGCTCAGAAAAGGCTAGGGAACTGACCTTCCATGGAGAGATGTCCCATATATGATCAGTAAGATGAGATGTATGGGGCCCGACACAGTCAATGCTCAGTTAAAGCTATTTATTGGCACCATCGCTACCCTCACGAAGCTATAAATAATGCTTCAAGTGAAAGGTCTAAAGTCCTAAATGGACCTGATGGGTACATATATACCTTAAGCCCTAATATCTAATGTTAATTAGCATTAATTAATAATATTAATATCTAAGGCCTCATACGTCCTGGTTTTAGCCTAGATTGTCTTCTGGAACCTGACACTAAACATGGCTGGATAGTCCGGGCCAGGCAGAGGGTGCTGTGGAGTCCAGAAAGTTAGAAGAGAAGGAAAAAGAGGAGGCCTAACCTCCCTAATCCTGCAGGACCCCTCCTGAGAGCCAGAGGTTGTGGTCTCTGGGCCTGCCCTCACTAAAGCTAAGCAGGTGAAATGAGCATTCTGGGTCCCTGCAGAAGTTGGGTCCAGGGCAGCCCAGCAGAACACCAGACCTGAGGAGAGCCAGGCTTGTGCCAGACACTGTCCCACAAGGGAGGTTTTCTGAGGACCTGCACTCTGTGTCCCCAAGATTGGGTCTGTCCCAGAGAAAGCAGGGCAGCGGGTCATCCAAGGCCCTGGGCCACGGGATTTGTTACCAAAATGGAGTTGCTCCCAGCCCTGTGTGGCCTGCTGCTCCTGTCTCTCGATCTAGCCTCTCCCACCCTCAACACCCACAGCCTCAGGCCTGGCAGCTGCTTCCCTCGCTAGGCAAACCTCTCACATGGCTCCTGCCCCACAGCTAGGAGAACGGGGTAAGCCAACACCATCCCAGAAAAGGATCCCCACTCCTCCTCCTCCTTCCCTCCCAAGTGCTCCACAGTGACCCTTGGGCCCTGCCAGGATGAGAGCTGGGGGGTGGTGGTGGTGGGGGGTGACAGATGGCATCGTTAACCCTGGGCCATGTGCCATGAGCAGAGGAATAAAAATAATCCCTGACTTGGCTCTAAGGCCTGGCCTGGAGGCCTCCTGCTCTGCCCCCTACCCCACCCAAAAGCTCACCAGATGGTCTATCCAGTGCAAGCACCAGGCCCAAGTAACACTCAGCTCCATCCTAGAGGCCACAGATGCTGGTTACTCAGGAAATTTCAGAAGATTCATGAACTTAGGGACTTTTGTTAGGATCTTTCTAATGAGAACAATAAGCTCCTCAAAACCTCTTTCAGGACAGGAAAGGAATTATGGTCCCCAGGTTATAAGTGGAGAAACTGAGGCTCAAGGGAGGCCAATAACCTGCCCTGAGAAACTAGCAAAACCAGACCTCAGGTCCTGAAGTCCTGTCCTCCGCCTGGTCCACGACTGTGTCCTTAAGACACACACCTCCAGCTCTCAAAACCTACCCCCTTCAGGAGTCTTCCATGGCCATCGGTGATTTCTAAGCCCCACCTAACTCTCCCTAGCCTCTATAGCACCCAATATGCAACTCAACACATGACATCTGGTCCTGTAAAAGTGATCACACTTTGCTCATCTACTTCCCTGTCTGGACTGTAAGCTACTTGAGAACATGATATTTCTCACCCACTACTCCTGCCCCATTGTTGGGAATTTAGGTAATAGATATCATCCTTAAGGAATTGATTCTCCCCCTGATCCCCTTTCCTCGGTCAGGGACAAATCTACTACTCACTTCCTTAACTTGTTGGGGGTCAACACATGTTATAACCTCCTCCCTATGCTCCTTGACCCCAAACTGGAAGTGATGGAGACTGAAACTCAGAAAGTTTATAACACTTGCCTGGTGTCATCTAGAAAGTTAGGGAGAGACAATTAGGAGAGGACCTGAATCTCTCTTCCAATTACGAAAATAAAAATGGTTCTCTCCACCCCTCTTCTCCCTGCTCTGAATCCAAGAGCTCTGGGATCTAGGCTAAAGATTCCAGCCACATCAGGATTCTCATGATCTGTGGGCTCTGACCTCCTGCCCACTGATACCTCTGCTGCTTCCTTCATTCCAATGACTCCTATAACTGAGAAACTGCGAGGAAAAGAAAATTTGGAGTTTCCTTCCAGGAGATCCATCCTAATTTTCAAGATACATTTGTCCCAGAGTTATAATAATGTAGACGTTAGAGGGAGTGGCTAAAGTAATTCAGGGTGGGAGCAAGTCCCTTCTGTCTCAATCCCAGACCAGGAATCCTTCTTCAGGTTGGTGGAATTATCTGTGAAGCTTGATTATCAAGGCCAGGAGTCATGTGTCTGACCCCAGGTGCTTTGTCCAATCTAATACAGTTGTGGCTACGGAACATCTACACTGAACGGAACGTGTACCTTACCTGCCCAATTCATTTCAGAGAAGAAAATGGCTCCTCCCATCGTTATCCTAGCTATTCCCACCAGACTAGACTCTGGAGATAGGGCCACAAGTTGCATTAAAGCAGAAGAGCAAACACCCTGATTTGGGGGGAATTTCTGAGCCTTCACTGCCCTGACCTCATTTCTTAAATAAGAACGAGAGAGGACAGCGGGAACAGGAGACCCTGGCCTTCTTCCAGACTCATTCCCAGTCTTCCCTCCAGCCCCCTTGGTCTCTCACCACCTCCTAAACCTCGAGTTTACTCATATTGTTTTCCTGCTTAGGGTGGGCCTTTGTACTTATTCAATTCTTATAAACAGTCTATTGACAAACACCTACTGAGGGTAGGGGAACAAGGAGATGCTAAAGGGGTACACACTTCCAGCTATAAGGTGAATAAGTTCTGAGGAACCAATGTAAAACATAGTATTATAGTTGATAACACTGTATAGTATACTTAAAATTTGCAAAGAGAGTAGAACGCAAATGAAGAACTCAAACTTCTAAAAAAGATAAATACGTCAGGTGACAGATGTGTTAATTAACTAGATAGGTGGGGGGAACTCTGTCGTAATGTACACAAATATCAAATCACCAGACATATACATTAAACATATCATAATTTTATGTCAATTATATTTCGGTAAGTGTAAATTTAAATAATTTTTTTTAAACTATCTATTGAGTACCTATTCCTGGAGAAAGGGGTTTAGGCCCTCAGGGGTTTAGACTTTAGATGGAGGACTGGTACACATACAATGCAGGACAACGTGAATCCCTCTGAGTGGGGACTCAAGTCCTGCCCCAGGAGAGAAGGTCCTTGCTGCAAGCCGGAAAGAATTCAAGGGCAGGTCAGAGTTAGAGACAAAAGGGAAGTTTATTAGAGAAAGAATAATGCTCCACCAACGGCGTGGTCTCCTCTCAAAGACAGAGAATGAGAGAAACCTGGAGTGTTCGAGGAATTCAGTTTACCTTCCGTCTTAGTTTCTACAAATTAGTTTAAAGACTTTGTTTCCTATTTTCCTTTGGTGGTATGGGTATGCAGCGTGAAAGGTATGCATATGCAGCATTAAATGCATGTTAGTAATCTCTGCCTTTGTTCTGTGGGTTCCCCATGGTCTGGCCACAGTGAATGAATGGCTGGGTTTGTTTTGTGTAGAGTATGACTTAAAGACTTTGTTTTCCTGTTTTCCTTTCATGGTGTAGGTAAATAGATTGTTAGTTACCCCAGCAGGAATCTTCCTTTGTTCTGTAGGTTTCCTGTGGTCTGGCAGCATATTGCAGGCTCTGAATACAACAGGTCAGTTTGTGTAGCTTTCATGCCTCTTCCTTACATCACACGCACTTAAATATTTAAGTACTAGGAAGTGTGAGAGGCTTCAGTGAAAGCAGGTACAAGGCACACAGCTCTGCCATGGCTTGCCTCTGCCCTGAAGGGTTCCCTGGCCCCAGCCCACAAAGGCCTCAGGCCTGTAATACTTGTTGCCTCAACTACTCGTTCAGCCTCCTCAGTCGTCTTCTGTCTTTCATTCTAAGCCACTGTCCTTCTTACTAACTATAGCCAGAGATGTCTGAGGACCAGGGAAAATTTATATGCCCCAAGGTGCCTAGGAGATTGGCTGCTTAATTATAATTCAGGAGGCTGGAGAGGGAAGAAGACAGGGGCCTGGGGCAAGAAGGGAGAACCCATCCCCAAGCAGAGCAAGGTCAGAGCAGGGAGCCCGTCTCCCCAGCATGGTGCTGCCTCCCCACCTTATGCACGGCCCCCGTGCACTAGGCAGGGCATATGTGAGCAGCCGAAAAATCATGGGAGGGAGGCCTAGCTGTTGAGGAGGTACCCAGGATACCGAGAGACACAGACATTCTGCTTACCAGAGAGAGAATAATTTTAATATTAAGGCTAGCAGGTACCATTGTTTAATGCCTACTCCTACCTGGCACCGGGCTGACATCTCCTCTAATACCCCCGACATTCCCCTGAGGTAAGCTGTAGCACCCTATTTCAGATGATGAGGCTGGGGCTCCTCGGGTGAAGTGCTGAGCCCAAGCCCCAAAGGTGTAAGTGAAGAAGCTCAGTTCCTCTCACAGCAAATTGCCTCTCTCCTACCACAAGGCCACGCTGACCTCTTTGCCAGTGGTTCTGGGGAGCGGTGTGAGTCTACAATGTGAGGGATTTAAGTTAGAAGCAGAGAGTATCAGGGACGGGTACCAGACCCTGACTGACCAGCTAAGAGGCGTTTCTGTGGATGCGAAAGTCTTCCCGGTCCCTTTCTCAGCATAGACCCCACTGCCCCCACAGCCTCTGGTGAAGATCCCAGCTGGGAGGTGCGGGGTTCCCAAGGTTGGTGTGAGTGAGGAAAAATCCAGAGAAGAAAGTTGCCTCCAATTTACAGGTGAAGTGCCCTGCCAAAAGTACGCACAGCTAGTTGAAACAGGGGCTGGAACTAAACCTTAACCCTGCAATTTGATGCTACACAATTACAACTACCATGACCGGCATCTGGAGGATGAGAGAGGAGAGAGCTGGTCCCTAGGAAGGAGAGGAGCAGGTGACCCACATACATGGTTAAGCAGGTTCCCCAGCCAAAAGAATCCCTCCCTGTTTATTGTCTTGCCTAACATCTTACCATTAGTGCATCAGCCCTTTGCGTCTTTCATTCATTCACTCAAAGTTGTACATTGAGCACCTGCTATACGCCAGGCTTTGAATACCGAGTCACATATGTTCAAAGCTGTACATTGAGCACCTGCTATATGCCAGGCTTTGAATACCATGCCAATGTCCTTCAATCTGAGGGGTGGGGTGGGGCAGGGGTCCAGGGTTCCCTGTGAAGATGTAAATACAGTCAATCCTTATTATATACAGAATATTCACAGAGTCCATATCTGCAAATTCACCTATTCACTAAAATTTGTAAATCACCCAACCCTACAAAAGATTTGAGATTTTGTTTTCCAGCAATTGTTATCAGTTTGACTCAAATAAACTCTTATAAAAACTTTTAAAAACGTGTAACCCCCAAATCAATGCTTGTGGTGCTTTCAGTCATTTGCAGACATGAGCAAGTGCTGAACAGCCAAAAATGTGAGTCACTCACGTTCCCAGCTGAGGTTGAACAGGGCTGCGCTCTGCCTTCTGGTCTCAGCTCTTACACTGTAAACAAGTGTCCTTTTCATGGTCTACTTAGTACCATGTTCTCCCCATTTTTGTACTTTTTGTTATTGGTTTTGCTGTTTAAAATGGTCCCCAAGTGTAGTGCTGAAGTGCCATCCAATGTTCTAAGAAGGCTGTGATGTACCGCATGGAGAAAATGTGTTAGATAAACTTTTTCCAGGCATGAGTTAGAGTGCTGTTGGCTGAGTTCTATGGTAATGAATCAGAATATACATTAAATAAAATGTCTTTGAGCAGAAACAAACACAAAACCCAGGTTATGAAGTAATCAGTTGATGAAAACATTGCACCAGAGGCTTACAGGAACCTAGCCCTAGAAACAATTGTTTAGTGTCTGCTAACTCAGGATTCTCGGTGACTTTATAAAACATAATGACCACAAATAACGTGTTTAACGGGAACAGAATTTCTGTTCGGAACAATGAACACTTCTGAAGACAAATGGAGATAATAGCACAACACTGTCAGTGTACTTCCTGAAGCTGCTGAACTGTACACTTAAAATGGTTAAAATGGTAAAATTTATGTTATGTAATTTTTTAAAAAAAGATAGAAGAGGAAAAGATGTGGACAGAGAAGGGGAAAAGGAAGCACTTCAGGAGACCTGGGCCTAAGATACAGGAGACAAAGGAAAATGGCCTATTTGTAGCTAGAAACAAAAAGAGACAAGACAGAAGAGTTCCTAGGCCACAGGCAGGAGACTCCCTAGGGATGAAGGAAGGAGAGGGAGTGGAGGAGAGGAAAACAGCCCAGCAGAGAAATGGGCCGGGTGGGGCTGGGCTGGGCCATGTACTCAGCTGGAAAAAACTGACCCCAGTGTGACTTTAGAAAGCTGGCCAGGGCTTGCTGGAGGCCAGAAAAGGGCCATTCTCAAAAAAATCATAAAACCACACAAAACCTAGGTGTCACAAAGCCTGAACTCCCATCACCGGAGCACCTGCCTCTTCCTGTCCCAACCGGCGTTAAGGTCTGGGGCAAGCTTGGCAAGCATCTGGTCCATTGTGAAGAAGCTTCAGGGCGGTAGGACCTGAATTAAGATGTACCTCTTCCCAGCAACTTATTTAACCTCCCTAAAGCTTCCATCTCCTCATCTCTCAAAGAGGGAGAAGCTTTGCTGTGCAGAGAGATAAAGGATTAAGTGAAACAAAACACATAAAGAACCAGGAACACAGCGTCCACTCCCCCCCACCCCACTAACCTTTTAATGTGAAAAGTTACCACATCTTGTTTCTTGACAGGATAAGAATGGGGAGAAGGTGACAGAAAAGAAGGCAAAAAGAGGACCCCCACAATCCTACCCAGTGTAAGACATGTTGAAACCACAGTCATAAAGAACCTACCTTGTCAGGCCTGGCCTGGGCAGGAGAGAGGCTGAGGACAAGAGATTCAGGCCTGGGCTCTGGAGTCACTCCTGGGCTCAGATCCTGGCTGGACCTCATGCTGGTCCAGTGTCCAGTATCCCTGGGCAAGCTACTCAACTCTCTGAGCCTGTGTCCTCCCAAATATATTCCAGAGGTGATGATGTTATCTCCTCATGGTACTGTCTTAGGATTAGGTTCAGTTGTATCCATAAGATACAGGCACAGAGGGTGGCTCTTGGAAGGGCTCCTCAATCATGAGTGATTATTGGACGGATGATGGAGGGGGCAAGGACCAGCGAGAAGTGATTCCTTCTGGGAAGCCGTGGAGAGAAGCACAAGAAGAATGAAAGACAACAAGAGCAGAGACAAGTAGGTAGAGAGGGAAGCAGGCCAATGGGAGGTGGTATCTCAACAGGGAGGGGATAGTAGGTAGCTCAGAGATGAAGAGGAGGGAGATAAGATTCCTGAGTGGATACAGGCCCTAAGCCCTTGGGGTAGTAGCAGTCTCCGTCCATTCTGCAGACCCTCCACCCCCAGAGGGCGGCATCCTATCCCCTCAGCTCTCCAGGAGCTAAGACCTGGGACACTGCCCCCAGCCATCCCTTCTAAGCAGCCAGGGATGTGCGTGTCTGTGGGCCTAGCCCTAACACATTCAGGAAGTGGGTCACAGCAAGTGGGTGTCCACAGCCCTCCACTCCCCACCCCACCCTGTGGCTGCCCTGGAGCCTCTAAAGGGGCCAATGAAGCTATGATGAAAGTCTTCAGGCCTCAGTACAGTGCCTGTCACAGAAGCCCCTTCGAACAAGTTCTCAGAAGGAAGGTGAATTAGGCCCCAAGCTCAGCCTTGCTACAAATTCGTGGTGCCTCTTGAGCCAGTTAGTTGCTTCCCCTCTTTGGATCTTAGTATCTCCACTTACAAAGAGAAATGGTGGAAAAAGTAGAATATCATTTAGCAACAATAAGAAATAAGCTACCAAGCCATGAAAACACAGAGGAATATGAAAGGCATATTACTAGTGAAAACCAATCTGAAAACCAATCTAAAAAGGCTATATATTGCATGATTCCAACCATACAACATTCTGGAAAAGGCAAACTATAGAGACAGGAAAAAGACCAGTGGAGGGATGAACAGGTGGAGCAGAGAGGATTTTGAGAACAGTGAAACTATTCTGTATGACACTGTAATGGTGGATACATGCATGTGTGCATTTGTCAAAACCCACAGAATGAACAACAGAAAGAGTGGACCCTAATGTAAACTATGAATTTTAGTGTAAGATGTTAACAGGAGAAATTGGGGGAAAAGGAGGAAACTCTACACTTTCTGCTTAATTTTTCTGTAAACCCAAAACTGCTCAAATAAATAAAAGATATTAATTAAAAAAAACAAAAAAGGTAGGGAAAGTAAGCCTTTTTTTCTTCTCAGGGTCTTTCTTTAGGATTCTTAAATAAAGCAAAAGTCGTGAAGCTACTGGGGAGGCAAAAGCACTGAACCAAACTAGTTGGCATCACTTAAGTAGGCCTGTCCTGTGCAAATTCAGATCTCAAATAGAGAGATGAGTCTTTGCCTAACAGGACTTGCCACTGAATCCCTTCATGTGGCGATCCCTTCTGGGGAACTGACAGGATCTGAGTTTATACACACAAGCATAGTGTGCTGCTCACCAAGTGCTTGTTCTCCAGACGTGGGGTGGGTATGCCCAACGAGCTGCTCGCACAGAGAGACACGAACATGCTCCACCATGCCAGGACCACAGGGTGCACAATACCAGGCATTCGCGCAGCACAAGGCACTCCAGACAGAGGCTCTGGGAGCATGCCCTGCTCAGGTGGAAGGAGCCGGGCAGGAGGTATCAGTCCTGGGGAGCAGCCCACCAGTGCCCAGAGCATCAGGGAGCCAGAGGAGCCTGCAAGGCCCTTGGGGCAGCCAGCATTAGCAGCTCCAGGAAAGCAGGATGCCCTCTTCACCTTGGCCCTACTCCCCACCCCTAGGTCCTAATCATCTCTGGAAAAGACCTGCTCCAGGGAACAATGAAGACTCAAGCATCTGGACAGTGCCATAGCTCCCAGGATACAAGAGTGGAATAGGTTGGACTGAGCATAAAGAAGAGACAGGAGGCAGCACCCATCCTACCCTTGGTTATTTTTCATAGAATAATGTTCTTCCATCTCAGAGCCACCTTGCCTGGACAGGGATAGACATGAGGATTGAGATGCTCTAGAAATTCCAATGGCATGGCCCGAAGCCCTCAGATCCTTCGCTGAGGTCACCATCACAGAGGACTCACCCTGACCCAGAAAATGCACCCCACTGATTCTCTCTTGCACCAGCCACACTCCCACCCAGAGGCTTACCCCTGCAGCCCTGACAATTGCCCCACCTCCCATTCCAAAATGCATGGTCACCCAGTTTGGAAACAAGGCCATGTAAGTGGTTGATACCTAGGCTGGGCACAAGCATTTGTTGTTCTGGATGGCGCCAGCCCAGCCTGACCCAGCCGGCCATGCAAAATAGACCAGATGTAGCCAGCCAGCCAGGGAGGTGCCCAGCAAACCAAGCCACCACCGGTGCCTCTTATTCTTAAGACATGCTCTATGGCAGGTGCTAAGCCGGGAATAGACTTCACAGAATGCCCTCTTCCTTCCTATCTCTTTCATAGGTTATTCTCTGCGTGTTACCCCCATCCGGCACCCCCTTTGCCCTCGAAGAAAAAGGCCAAGGCTTAGGAAACCAAACTCTTCATCTTGCTCTCAGAGTCTCTCACACCCATCATCTTCTTTTGGAGATTTTCTCCCTAAATGAGTTTTCTACAAAAATTTGTAAATCACACATCTGACAAAGGACTTGCATTCAGAATATTAAACAACTTTCAAAACATTTGGACTAACACTTTACCGAAGACGTTATATGAATGGCAAATAAACACAAAAAAAGATGTTCAACATCATTAGTCAGTAAGGAAAAGCAAATTAAAACCACCATGAGATTCCACTATACCCGTATGTAGAATGGCAAAAACAAAAACATAAAGAAGCCTGACAACACCGAGTGCTACTGAAGATATCTTATAATGGAACTCTCATGCTTTGCCAGTAGGCATGCAAAATGGTATACTTGAGAAAACAGTTTAGCAGTTTCTTAAAACATTAAACATACATGTACCATATGACCCTGCACCCCCACTCCTAGGTATTTACCCAAGAGAAATGAAAGCCTGTGTTCGCACGTAAACCTGGACACAAATGCTGACAGCGGCTTTACTCATAATCAACGAAGGCTGGAAACAACCCAAAAGTCCTTCAACCAGTGAATGAATGAACAAATACACGGTAGTACATCCATCCACACAACGGACTACTACTCAGCAATAAAAAGGAATAAATTATTGATACACACAACTTGGGTGGATCTCAAGGTATTATGCTGAGTGAAAGAAGCAGACCTCAAAGTTACACACTGTATAAGTCCATCTGACATTCTTGAAAAGGCGCAATCACAGGAGTGGAGAGCAGATCAGTGTTGTGAGGGGACAGCATGGGGAAAGAGGGAGGGATGGATAAAGGGGCAGTACATGAGGGCACTGTTCGAAGAGATGGACCTATTCTGCATCTTGATTGGGGCGGTAAATACTCAACTTGACGCATTTGTCGAAACCCATAGAACTGTACACCACAAAGAGTAAATTTTGCTGTATGTAAATTTAAAAATAATTTTTTAAAAAGTCCTCCTTATTCTGCCCAGAGGGCCCAGCTCAAATCTACTTCTTTCATAAAGCCCAGTTATCTCCCCTCCTCTAATTATTTCATGACTATAGCCCTAAAATCACTATTTCTTCTCTATCTTCTCATAGACATTTCTCCCTCTTTCTTCTTCCCTCTCCCCCTCTGTCCTTCTCTTACTTGCATACAGAGCAATCAAAACCCTACCCATCCCACAAAGCCAGCTGGGTGCCTCCTCCTCCTTGAAGCTTTCCCTGACCGCTCCCAGCCCCATCAGAATGAGTCACCTTTACCAGGCACCCCCTTGGCATTTGTTTATGCCTCTAATTGGTCCTTCTTTCATCTAGCAGGTTATCAGTACTTGCTATTCAGTCTGTCTCCCCAGCTGAATGGCAAGCTCCATGAAGACCAGGACCAGGTCCTGATCCCACACTCCCCCCATTGCACCCGACACAGTCCAGGCACACAGTGGGTGCTGTGAACACTGTTGATTGGCTGAGAGCAGGCACAAGCGGAGGGGGCTAGTGCCAAGAGAGGCGGGCTGGCAGTGCTGGGCTGACAGTGTTCTGAAGAGGGTATCAGAAGCCACTGATACAGCTTTATTTCTAATCTTGCATAAGCGGCACAACTATTGCTTAAACCTTCTAGTGCTAGAAGTGACCTCCCCGCCCATTCCAACATCAGGTCATGCAATTTACAATGGAGCATCTCTGAGGATGCTTTTGCTTCCTCCACGCCACCCAATACAATTCCAAGCCCCAAGCAGACAGGTGTACAGGACACACCTGTTGAAGAACCAGAAACTGTCTTGTCATCAGGGTACTATCATTTCTCACTTCCAGAAGGCAGGCTCTCTGCAGCAATAGCAGATAGGGTCCGTCTTATCTGAAGTCAATTTCATTATGCAGAACTACGGGGTACAGGCGAAGTGGACTGGTAACACCATAGGGCCATTCTATGATTATTTTTTTCCAGGCACATCACCAGCTTCTCCTTTTTACAAACTCTAGCTTGTCCAGGGTTTATAAGTTATTTACTTGATAAACACTTATACAGTGATTAGTATATGCCAGGCAAAAAACTAAGTAGTTAATAAACGTTGACTAGTTTAATCTACACATCAACTCCATGAGGTTGGTTCTAGTAATATTATTGTCCCCATTTTGCAGAGAGGGAAAATAAAGACACGTTAGAGTTAGATCATTTGCCTAAGGCCACATAGCTCATAAGTGGCAAAAAAGGGATTCAAATCTAGGCAGGTTGGCTATCCTGTCTAAACTCTAGCCATTAGCCACGGATGGCTACTTGGCACTTAAGTGGCTAGTCCAAATTGAGATGTGCTATTAAGTGTAAAATAATATATGCTGGATTTTGAACACTATGCATGAAAAAATGTAAACTATCTCAATTTTTTAAAACTTGATTACATGTTTAAATAATAATATTTTAGACATAGTAGTTTAATAAAATATATTATTAAAACTCACTTTACTGCTTTTTTTTTACTTCTTAATGTGGTTCCTAGATTACTTAAAATCACATACCTGGCTTACATTACAGCTCTATTAGACAGCACAGCTCTGGAGCCTGTACTCATAGCCACCACTCCATGCTGCCATCATCTTCCCCCTGCCCCAACCTCAAGGGCGGGGCCTGTCCCTAACACCCACTGGTTCAGCTTGTACAAAGATGATGAAGAGCCAGGCAGTAACTCCCACAGCTCCCCATTCTGTCTCCTCTCTCTAACCACTCGGACCCTGCCCCTTCCCACCCCACATCTCTCAGCCTTGCCTCCAGCTTTACCTCCCTCCAGCAGGAACCCAGAATGTCAGAGTGGGAAAATATCTCCCACGTCGCCTAGTGCAAGCTCCATTTGCTGCATGTGGAGAAACTGAGACCCAGGACCACACGGAGGAAGCAGTGGCACCAGAGGTCATTTCCTCACCCAGTGCAGACACTTTCTCCAAAGCATTCCTAATAAGTTCTACACATAAATTCTATGTAGTTCTATGTGGTACTACACAGTAAAACTGAGTTCAGAGCAGATGGACCTGATCTGCTATTGCTGCAAAGAGGACGCCTTCTGGAAACGAGAAATGACAGCACCCTGATGACAAGACAGGTTCCGATCCTCATCCAACCTCTAAGACACTCATACGTCAGCAAGCTCAGTACTTAATAGGTGAAGGTGTGTCCACCCTCCAAAATCAGACGTGGCTCACAGAGCTTAGTGAACTAAGATTTCACTTTCCTTGATGAAGATCCCAGCCCACTACTAGCCACACAGGCTCAGGATTTAATAGGCGGGTAGGAGGCAGGGGAGTCAGATCAACCCAGGTTCAAACTCCAACCCCAGCATTATTCTCTGTGTAACCTTTTTCCTCTTCTGTACAGTAGAGTTGAAAAAAAAAAGAAAAAAGAAAAAGCAAATCCTATCTCACGGAGCTGCTGTGAAGATTAAAGGAGATGAGGTAGGCAAAAATGTTTAGAATAATGCCTGACACCTAATAGGCACTTCATAAATGCTAATTTCCCTTCCCCTTTCTTTGCCGTCCAAAACGCCCAAGTATGTTTTCCCACAAGAACTGATAGTAAGTTCCTGTTCTATACTTATAAATGATGTTTTGAACTTAAATGCAGGATTTTATATTTAAATCTATTAGGTTTCATCTTGAGGAAAGTATATATGTTTAACATTGCTAGATATCAAGTCATTTTTAATGTCTAAAATTTGAAAACAATTTTTAAAAGTCCAGTAGGGTACAGTTAAATAAGTTAAGGTGTATTCATATAAGGTAATCATTTTCAGGTCCTTACAATTATGACTTTAAATCATTTTTTATGACATGGGATATTACTATATAATATTCAATATGGAAAAAACAGGATAGAGTATAACTGCAATTATGTTAAAATATATAGATTTGCATGAATGTAAATTTAGAGAGACATATACCAAAATATTAACTATACTCATCTCTAAGTTGTGGTACTATGTACCATTTTGTTTCTCCTTTAATTTATAAAGATTTTCTACAATGAGCATGTATTAATTTTAACAAACAAAATTTCTTTTTATTTCATATTTCTGCTTAATCTCTGCATTCTAGTCAATTCAGATGCTTTCAAATCCTGGCTCTGCCATCCAATATGCTTGCTATCCTAAACACCCACAGAACTGATAGAGGACAAAGCCAAAAAGAAAGCTCTGTGACATATTACTAGACCTCCCCCAAAGGTGACATGAGCTCAGTACCAGTACCCAGGGTCCTCTTTCAACCAGCTACAAATCCAGCTGACTGCTGTATTTACTTCTCTTGAATCCAAGAAAATCATTAGACTCAAAGTTCTTACTGGACATTTCTCCACCCAAATTAGATTATTTTCCAAGACTTGGTAAACACATGTTGGCTACTAGTTATCTCAACTTCATTTTTGCAGTCCCTACAGACTGTTCAAATATCTGACCTAAAATTTGGCAAGGGATCAATAAGAAGCTCACCAACCTCCCATTTCCACGATCTCCATCTTGCCACACTGAAGAACTAAATCAAGACAGCATTTGTTATTTTGCCACCTTTACCTCCTCCCAGACCCTGGAGTGATTCTGTGGTCACTCCTGCAGCTTCTCTCAGGACCCCGAAACCCGACCTGTAAGAATGTGGCAATCTGCACTCAAGAAAAGCAATTCGGTGTGGTCTGGCTCTCACATCTCCCAACCCCTCCCTAGCCTTCTTGTAAAGTCTGTTCTACCCTCACAAAGATGAAGGCGAGATAAGAGCGCTCTGCCTCCCAGAACATTCCACCACCTGCTTCAAGCAGGAATCTCCCCCTGCCTGTCCTGTGTCTACTTGCTCTGCTTGTGGCTAAAAAAAAAATCCCTCTATGTTATCCAGCTGACCCAGGCCTGTTGTCGCTCCACCCAGAGCTCTGCCCACTGCACAAATCACCTCCCCAGTCAACTATTACTCAAGGCTCAAAGCCAAGGTGGAGATCAGCCAGGAAGAAACAAAACTAGCCTTTTATCCTACTTGGGATGATTCACACTGTCATCTCGGGGGGCCTGAAGGGAAGACGAAGACCTGGTTATGGCAGGGGTGAGCTGGGCACCAGCCGAGGCTGGCAAACAGCAAACTCAATGCCTTTGCTAGTAAGACACAAAGCAGAATGCTCAGCCAAATAATGGGTTCTAAGCAGCTCAGGTTTCAGTGAGTCAACAGCCCCCTTCAGAGGAGAGGCCCACCCTATGTGTCATTGGCCCCTCCCCAGTGCCCTTTGCACTGCCCCCAACACCCTGCCCTTCCTTTCGGCCGGATATGCAATCCCATCCCCCCCGCAAAGGGTCACCCTGCCTTTGCACAGCTCCCATTTCCTGCCCCTGGTGACTCCTCTGAAGTCTATTGTTCCCATGAAGTTTGGGTCAAAGGAAGCTGAGTCCCCACCCATGGGGGCCCGCCTACCCTCAGCACCCAGCCAGGGAACTGGCCCACACTACAGGGAGCAAGGCCCATCCTCCTGCCTTTCCAGGAGCCTGCCAATATTAAAAGCAGGAGGTGTGGGCACAGATCTTAGGGACGGAAGTTCTAGCAGAAAAGTTCCCAAAGACCCAGTGGCTACTAGCCAAA
This sequence comes from Pteropus medius, assembly GCF_902729225.1. Taxonomy (NCBI): domain Eukaryota; kingdom Metazoa; phylum Chordata; class Mammalia; order Chiroptera; family Pteropodidae; genus Pteropus; species Pteropus medius. The sequence goes on from NW_024344240.1 coordinate 22,467,980, forward strand.
GGTTCCAGGACCATATGACACAGGAGGTAATCAGAATCTCTCTACTATCTAAATGGAAAACCCAAAAACAAGGGAAGAACCGTCACTTCGGAAGAGGTCAAGGCAAAGCTGGAATTAGAACATAGGAGGTGGAGACTCTGTGCTGCCCGAGGACAAAGCCCTGCCCCCACCTCCACCTGGGCCCCTGAGCCGGTTAAACCCCTGGGGGAGGGAAGGGGGACTGGAGAGCAGCTGTTCAGCTCCAATTTCAGAGCTTTAAAGGGAGCTATCATCCCAAACCCTGCCAACAAAGGGTCATGGGGGGCAAAGGAAGACAGGCAAGGTAGAGCCACCCTTACAAGTCCTGAATTTCCCACTGCCCCCAGACTGACCTCAACTCAGGAAAGGCAGTGGAGCAAAGTGCGACCCACGTTCTCCACCTCCACCGGGAGGAGAGAAGCCACAGGTTAGGCAACAGGTATTGATTGCCCTGTGACAGCTGCCGGCCAGCAGCGCAACACTCCAGAATAGAAGCCACAGGAGGCTGTAACATCTGCATCCCAGGAGATCTCAGAAAGATAGAGACCCTTCTCTACCTGGCCGAGTCATGATCAGACAAGCTAGGAGAAAGGAGGGTACGTTTTAAAGACCTCTTGAGGGCCTCTTCCAGAGTTGGCATTCTCAGATTCCACAGTTCTGTACTTTCTACTGGAACGAAGGGGAGTATTTCTATCTCCTAAAAACCTTATCTGAGCCACAAGATGACAGACATCGCCCAGGCCAAACTGTTCCAGCCTCCCCCATGTTAGATGAAGGTGGCTAAGGGGTCTGAGCTTTGGGATCCACAGAGCAGGAGACAGAATGCAAAGTAAAAACAGTGAATTCTAGTCCCAGGTCTGCAACTCACTAGTTGTGCAATCTTAAGAAAGTTACTGCCCTATAGGGGCCTCAGTTTCCCCATTTTTAATATAGGGGAGTTAGATGATGAAATTGGAGTGTCCAATAAATGTTTAGCAAGTTTTCTCTGGAATTAGAACATAGGAGTTGGAGGCCCTGTGCTCCCCTGTGATAAAGCCCTGCCCCCACCTTCACTTGGGCTGCTAGCTACCCTGGTTCCTAAGGAAGAAGAACATGGTGCAGGCCCTAGCCTACAGTAAATGTCAGATTCATGTTTGCTACATAAACATGAATGAACAGGGCAGGGTTTATCAAAGGGTGTTCAAAGGAATCCCAGGAAATAAAAGGTTCTATGCTTGGGGACACTGGCTATTGAGTCCCCAGGATGTGTCAAGCACTGAATTGAATTTTCAAATTTTGCAAACATTAAATTTTCACAACAAACTTTTTGAGTAGCTATTAATTAAACCACCTCCCATCAGGAAACAGCCTGAGAGCCTCAAAGGTCCAGTAATGGTCCAGATTTGTACCCAGGTATGTCTGACCCCAAATATGTACCCTTTCTATTCCATCAATAGAGCCTTTAGATCAGACACCTTGAAGCCCCAGCTGCACACCTGACCCAAGGAGATGAGAGAGTGAGGAGGCTCCCACCAGAACATCCGCATCCTCAGGGTGCATGGAGGAGCAGTGACCAGAGTCTCCACCCCTCTGAGTGTCTTATTCCTTCCTTCCAAGAAGCCCTAAACACTATGCACAGGTCATCATGTTGTGGGATGCAAAGCTCTGACGTCTGCCTGTGCTCCCCACTCCCACCCCCACATTCTATGTTGCATCTGTTGATATCCTAGGCATTGTGGCTCTCTCTCCTATCCGGTTCACTCTAAAATGTTTTGGATAGTAAAACCCCAAATGGAGAGACAACAGAAAGCAAAGCAGAAAGGAAGTGATAGGGAAACAGACACCCAGTAGGGTCTCTCCACCAGTCAACCAGCAAATCAGAGGCAGCCCTTCCTCCCAGGCTGGTACTGTGGCCTTTACAGAATGAACCAGTCATTCCCCTTGCCAAAGGAAACAACAGAATGGTCTAGCAAATTATAAAGAATGAAGTCACCCATTTGACTACCTGACAGCTCCAAGGAGAGTTGGACCAGTAGAAAGTTCAGGTTGATATACATTGATTCCTCTTTGTCCTTGGGGACAACTTTAAAAATATTGTCTACACAAGTCTCAAGATTCAAATGGTCTCCTCCTTCTAGGGGGTCCAATCCCACAATCATCCCCAACTCTTAACTATCAATAACCCATCGCATCAACAAGACAAAGATCTCAACTTCCTTTAGCCTTCTATCCGCTTATTCTCTAAACAGTTTCAGGCAAGAACAGAACCCACTCTCCCTCAAAATGACAGCTCCTTCCAGCTCTGCCCAGTCCAGGGTGAACAGAGCCTGAGGGCCACAAGCTCCCAGGACTACAAATTATCCCTGCACACATATAACCAGAGGCACTGTCTCTGGTCTACCGTTACAGGGAGGAAGCATAGTCATGCCCAGAACCAACATCCTCACAGAAAAATACACACTTAGAGACAGGGCATTGCACAAGGACTCAGACACTCATACTTTCAGACAGTATTTTTCTCAACTGGAAATACACTCATGTTCGACACAAACAAATACACCTACTGGAAGCCAAGGTGAGTCATATGTGAACAGATACCACCCTCACATACACCCAAAGCTGAGGACACAGGACAGTCAAGACTACCATCACATGAGCTCATTAGACACCCACTCGATCTGACCAGAACCCCCTTTATACACCTGTGCACAGAGGGCGTGTGTCCTGGAAAATGTTCGCTTTGGGGTTTGGGAGTTCAGCTCCCTAGATCCACTAGTCCCCATCCTGGACACATCAGGCTTCTCAGCACCTGGGGAGCAGGGTCTTTTTATACAGATCTCCACCGCTCTCGAAGAGCCTCAGCACTTAAAACAACCAACACACCTTCCTCCAGGGCTCTGTCTTCCAAACCCGAAAAAAGTCCAGCAGCAAAGAGGCATGGGTGCGGGGTCTCTTCCATCGTCGGGGTTCTCAGTTCTACCTCTGGTCCTTTCAGCTCCCCAGACTCCCTTTCCCCCCACGCGCCTCATATCCCACCCCGACCCTGAAGTCCGCACAGCCTCCACGTGTCCCTCTCACTGCCTAGTCAATCTTCACGCGTCCCCGATGCCTGCCAGCTGACGAAGTGCTACCGCCTCCCGGCACCTCCCCTCCCCGCAGCCTTACCCGTCCCAGGGTGCGGGAAGGTGGGGCGGCTGCGCTAAGCCAGTTCCACGGAGCCCGCCCGCCAATTCTTGAAGCCGCGGCTCCGCTGAGGTCCCGGGCGGCGGGCGCAGGCTCTGGAGGGACGACAGGGGGTCAGCGCGCAGAGACTGGGCTCCCGCCCCAAGACCCACACGCTGGGCGGGGAGGAGGGCGGGGCTGAGCCGACCCCGCGCCCCGGAGCCCAGCTCGCCTCCAGCCGGCCGCGCGCGCCGAGTGGAGTGGAGCGGAGCGGCGCGCGCGGAGGGAGGAGTTTTCCCAGGACGGGACTGCCGGGAAAACACGGGAGATCCCTATTCCTGGAGCAGTGAGTCAACGGCCAGAGGAAGGGAGCCGGGGAAACGGGCCGGCTGCGGGGTGGAGCGACGGTGGGAAGCCGGAGAGGGGTCGGGAAGCCGCGGACGGAGCGGGGAAGAGAGAGGGACGGAGGACGCAGCGCAGCCAGAGCCGGGACGTCCAGGCGCGAAGGGGCGAGGCGGAAAGAAAGGAGTGAGGAGCACGCGGCTGGAGCGCGCGGCGGGCCCCGCACTCACCTGGCGGACGAGGCGGCTGGCGCTGGAGCCGGAGCTGCGGGCCCTCCCACCCCCAGCCTGGAGTTTGAAAGGAGGGAGCTTGGAATGTGCGGAATGAGGGCTGGTATGAGATGCGCGCAGCTGAAGGAGGGAGCCGGAGGGAGTGGCGGCCCCGCCACCAGCCCCTCGGGGAGGAGACTGGGACGCGGGCGGGGTAGAGAGGGCTGCGGGGCGGGGCGGAGCCGGCGAGGGAGGGAGCCGGGCGGGGGAGGGGCGGAGGCGCAGAGCTGGCGGCAGGGCCTCGCGGACCCCCAACTTTGACCTCTGTTTCTGGATCCGGCCTTAGCCGCTCCCCCGCACACAAACTTTCCCTTTGATCCCTCGGCCCAACTCTTCCTCCTCTCCAAGTCCGCGGTTCCTGGCCCTCCGGGCGGAGTCTACGACTCTCTTTCCGAGGAGCTGAAAACCTTCCCCTTAGCCGGGGCGGGGGTGTCCCGTGGATGGACCAAGCTCCGGCCTCGTGCCCTGCCACCCGCTGCGTCCCCAGCTGCGAGCCGACGTCCCTTTGCACAAGTCTGCCAAAGGCCGGGACAGGGGCGAGCGCCCGGCGCGCAGGAAGAGCTGCTCCCTCCGCGTGGCTACCACCAAGGGACACTCACTTCTGGGGACCAGGAAGCAGGAACTAAGGACTCTAGTCCCAGGTCCTCTGCCAGTGCCCCCTCGCGTGCCCTCCCCAACATTATTAGTGCTTCAGTCCTCCTAGCTTTTGCGGATCCGCAGAGTTGTCACTACAAAGGGTAAAGCGAACGAGGGAAAGGATACTCGGTGTGAAGTCAGTATGGTCTGACATGAGAGTAACTCAGTGAGTATGCAGCACATATTATGTGTCCACCAGGTGCTGTGAAAACAGTGATGAAGAAAATGACCTCTGCACCTACCCTCAAAGAGCTTATCATTTAGCTGGGAAGACTGTGTACATGCAAGAGCATTGGCATAAAGTGGGAGTCTGGGTTTCAAACACATACCAGAAGAGTTTAGTCTCTTGTGGGGAGAGAGGTACTGGGAATGCAATGGGATCCCATTTGGTGGTCTTCAGAACACCTTGGCTTAAAGCACTGTGTTTTCACAAATCTCTTGTCATCCACTTTGTTGGGAGGTTGAAAGCAAAGGACTTTTGTCTTTTTCCAAAAATCAAATCCAACCTCTGTGGAGTATTATCACTTAACCTTGAATTGCAGTAGATGTCCAGATCTTATCTCCCTGACCAAACAGAAACTTCCTTGAAGACTGAGTAAATGTCTGATTTATCTTATCTTTCACCCAGCACCAGCATGGTGCCTGGGATAGATAAGTGCATAAAAAAAAAAAATTGAAAAAGTGAAAAAAAAAAAAATGCTACCACAGAGGATATTGGGGGAAAAAGTGCTATAAAAGCCGAAGTTGTTTCCAAGAGAGATGTTCCAAAGGTGTTTTGAGTAATGACCATCGCTGGAGGAAGTATCCAGTCCCATAAGAGGAAGACTTTGAAGGCACCAGCTCTCATTTGCATATATAAATTCTGGTATACTTGTTAAATAATGAGTCACACCAGGCCCTGCTCACACCTCATACACATGAAAAGATTGCAATACAGGACAGTATACAGGCACCAAATGAAGTACAAACTGTAAGCACTAGCTATTTAATGTAACAATCATTGGTTGAGTGTCTTCACTTTGAGCTCCCTGCCCTGTGCTCAAGAAGTTCACAATCTAGATGGGAAGAGAGAGAGAATTATATAAAGTTCAATGGGAAACCAAGGTAAGGAACAATGAAATCCAAGTTAATGGAGGTGACATTTGATCTAGCTCTTGAAGGATAAATGAGAGTTTGCCAAATTAAGACTGGAATACCCACAAAATTATGGTAGCCTGTACACAAGGGGTCAGGAGAAGTCTTATAACCTGGTGTGGCTGGAGAACAGGAGCTGGGGAGAATAGATTACAATAAGTAGTGGGTGCCAGAATCTGAAAATCATTGGATCCTGTGCTGAGGAGTTTGGGTGTCAGAAAGGCCCTTTAGACACAGGTGTGACATAATCAGTACCAGCATCAGAAAGACCTCTCTGGCAACAGTGTTGGGGCTGGATTGGAGAATCAGGTGCCCTAAACTCAGGCAGTGGTCCTGGGGTTGAGGTTGAGGGAAAAGGTCTAGAAAATAGTCCAGAGTTCAAACAAAAGGAGGAATAGGTTGAGTTGGAAGGTGGGTCCCACCAGGTTAGGAGGATTGAGAGGAAGGCAGGACAGAGTCCAGGGTGGAGACAGAACAACCTTTGAGTGTCGCTACAGCAAGGACTACTGAGAGAAAATTCGGATACCAGACTGGTTTATTCCTTCCAAGTTTTAACCATCCAAGATTATAAACGACTCCAGCTGGCATGGCGTGACTTCACGATTTCAGCCTCTTGGTCCATACCCTTATAAGCTTCTAGAGAGCTCTATGTCTTCAAGAATGCCATATTCCCATGCAAGTAGAAGATTAAGGGACTTTTTTTTATATTGTAAATATTTAATTCTGTAAATCTTGCCTTTTGCACATAGTTAATATTCGTTATTACAGTTGACATTCAATTATTTTATTATTAGTTTCAGGTGTACACCATAGTGGTTAGGCGTTTATATAATTTACAGAGTGATCCCCCTGAAAGGATTTCTTTATTTTCTCATTTTTCTTTATTTTCTATAACAAAGTTGTACTTCCTTTATAATGAGGAAAAATGTGACTAGTACTGTATATCTAACCCTTCCCTAATATTTCCACATCTTAAGAAAAAAACCCACCCACAACTGAATTTAATAGCCTAATAAATTGACTAGGACAGAGTCAAGGAAAGATTGTTTCCTAGCTTTTAGGTAAAAGGCAAATCTACTGCTTTTGAGATAATCCTCAGGCATACCCCGCCCCCCAAAAGTATGATGTGCTAACTCTACTGTGGCCCTGGTCATCTGACTCTCAGCTTCCTTTTCTTGTTTTACTTCTCCAGACTATATTTCCATTGGCTTTTATTCCTTAAGACTCTTCACTCCATCACAACTGAACTGTATCTTGTGTTTTGAAGAACAGATTTTTATCAAAGTTGTTTAGTCTTTTTTTTTCCTCTATAGAATAAAAAGTGTGTAATTTGATCAGCGTAATATTAGTTCTACTGCCTCTTCATCAAAGATAAATGTGAAACAGAAGAGACTCTCGGTCCACTAAGAGGAGCTACAGGCTGATCTCTGTCCCTCATCCCCCAAATTCATATGTTTAAGTCCTAATTCAAGTACCTTGAATGTGACTAGATTTGGAGATAATGTCTTTAAAGAAGAGATTAAGTAAAAATCAGATCTTTAGAGTGAGCCCTAATCCAATCTGACTGGTATCCTTTTAAGAAGAGATTAGGACACAGACAACTCACAAAGACCAGTTGACCCAGAAGAGGGCCATCTACAAGCCCATGACAGAAGCCTCTGAAGAAACCAAAGCTGCCAACATCTTGATCCTGGACTTCTAGGCAGATAAATTTCTGTCTAACCCACCCGATCTGTGGTATTTTGTTATAGCAGCCCTAGCAAACTAACAATATATTTCCAGACTGAAACAGAACTATTGGTTTCCAGAGCCCAGCAGTTGAAGCCTTCTCCACATGATTCTCAGAGTTTCTCTGTAGTTCCAAGGTGGTCTTTAGGGTCAGATATCTAGGATCTTCCTTTTAAAAAAATCATAATGGAGGTGTCAGCACCGAGCTGATTGAGAAGGGAAGGTTCGATGGTGAGACACCCAGTAAGAAGAACGCACAAAAGGCCTACATGAGAATGAAACGGCAGGCACCAACTTTATTGTGTGAAGCGCAGTTCTATTGGGGGGGCAGCCCAGTAGTGCGTGCACTTCTTGTGCTCCTCTTCTGCTCTCCAGGGGTTCGGATGGCTCCACACATATCAGAGTACAATACTGGCATTCAGCTACACATGCATGGCACAATAAGCTGAAATATGTTTACATATTTTAGGTGCAGGCGCCCTACTCCGCTAATGTAACATTCTAAATCCAGGGTCTTATTCTTAGCCGCGAGCCTGGATCACAGCCGGACCTTGGACCAGCTGGGCCTGGCACCTACAGGACGAAAGGATTACTTAAGTTAAAATTTTCATTTTCATTAACCCTGATACAATATGTTTTTTTTTAATTTTCTGGCCACAAGTTTATTCAACACAAAATAATCTCTCCAACTCTACTTAGGTGGTTGGCCATGTCCATGACCAAATCCACCTCTAAACTGGAAATCAGTTGCTGACCCAGCCCCAGCCTCTGCCATCTCGTTGACACCAGGGGACACAGCACTCTGTAGGTTTCTCTGTCAGCTTACCCTCCTGTGAGTCTTACAGGTTGCTTACCCTCCAGACCTTTGGGCCTCGGCCTGCCAGTCTCAGGCCAGCTGGAGCACAAAGTGGCAGCAGGCGTGAGGTAATCAAAGGGGCAGGTGGAGGTAATCACGGAGATACTGGATACCCTTCTTGTTACGGTACCAGCAGAAATGTCACCAGGAAAACTTCCTTTACAATGCTTGTGATTTGAGAGACTGCATGGCCTTCATGATGTGAAGATTAGGCACATTCTTGTCTGCCAGCTTGGAGTGTTTAGGCATGTGACATCCTTCTTAACTACCATCACTCTCTTTTTAAAAAGGAGTTCATAAATGACAATCTGGTTCTTCTTGGTCATTGACATCGCGACGGCTACTGCGGCCAGGGCCAGAGCTAGAAACCCTGATACAATATTTTTAAAATGAAAGTTAACATAAGTCATGCCCTATGACCTTACAGGGGAGTTAAACAATCTCAGTTCAAATAACAGCTTGGCCATGTACTAATTACAACCTTATGTTATGAACCTTAGTTTCCTCATCAGTTTTTCATTCCGTATTCATTGAGTATGAGATCCTTAGCACTGTACTTAGGTAGGCATGAGGGATAAACAAAGTCACAATCTCTGCCCTTCAAGTTAACAGTCTAATGGGGGAACTAGACAAGTAACAACTACCGCATGAGAGGAGAATTGGTAAGTAGTTAAGCTTTGAAAACGTGAAGCTGAGGTTTCCGTGGACCAACAGTCTCCAACAGAACTTTCTGCAGTGACAAAATGTTCATTACCTGCTCTGTCCACTATGGTAGTTACTAGGCACATGTAGCCATTGAGACTTGAATTCAGCTAGTCTGACTGAAGAATTGAATTTTATTTTAATTCATTTAAATTTAAATAGCTACATGTGACTGGTGCCTGGGGCATGGACCAGCTGTGGACCATCCAAATGGAGATATTCAGCAGGCAGTTAGATAACACGTGCTGAGTTAAGGCAAGAACTCGGGACTGCGGGAGACATCAAGTGAAAAGGTGCCATGTCGTGGGAGTTCCTGAGTATGAACAGTGAAAAAGAGGAGGATGGAAATAAATAACACGGGTCCCTAGAACACTATAAACTCAAAACACATTGATAAAATTTCTGAATGTGCAAATTGTCCATGTACAGGGACTAAAAACACCTACTTCCCACAAGAAAATACTGTGGAACATGAGTATGAGGAAAGACTGCACTTACCGACATGGGAATATCTTCAGGATGATATTAACTGAAAAGCAAACTACTGAACCGAGTACATAATATGCTACCTTTTGTGCACAAAGGGTGAGAAATTATAAATACATTTTTATTTTTGTATAAGTATACTGGAAAACTACACTGGAAAGAAACTAAAAGCGGTTAACTATAAGGACAGGGGAAGGGAAACGCAAAAGAGGATAGATGTGGAAGGAGGCTTTAACTATAGTTTTCAAAAAATTCTTAAACCATATGAAATTATTACTATTTAAAATTTATATCTATATATGTGATTCAGAACAACATAAGAATGATCAAGACATTTTTAAGGTCATAGTTCATTCTTACAATAATGTTTTTTTGAGCATGCAATTGTACCCTAGAAATTACATTTAGACCACATTTTTAAAATCTTGATCTAATTCCTAGCCTTCCTCTGCCAGTCACCCTCCTATCCTCTCAGACCTCTTCCTTCCTAACCTTCCTGCCCCCAGACTACAGAAGAAAACGACTGGATTATCGCTCTTGGAATCCTTGAAAATCATAGAAGACAGAATCTGGATAGAGAGTGCTTTAAATTAGGTGTTAAAATCCTGAGGCTTGAGAACCACTATATTAAAACGAAATGTGTAATAAAAGATGGTACCCAACCAGGAGGACTGCCTCTGCCACTCCCGCCGTGGCCCCCCAGCTTTACCCTCCATGTGGTTCACTCTCTTTTCTTGCACTCTGGCTCCTAGGCCACAGCCAGGAGGCAATGAGCAAAGGAGCTGGGGCCTGATGGACCAAAAGATTAGGCAGAGCCAGAACAGATCAGGGAGGCCCTTTTCATATTTGAAAAACTTCCATTAACATCAGGACTATTTTTGCCTAGGTTGTTTCTTCAAGTAGAAATGGAGAGTTGGGTACAAAGGGATGTGAGGTAGGATTAGGACTGAGACTACAGCACGGATGTTTAGTTATCCAGATAAATTATATTTTTCTTTCATCATAGTCCCTGGGAAACAATCTAAAATTGCTTTATTAGCATTTATAAACCATTTTGTGTAACTGCAAGACTAAAAAGTCAACCGATGTGCATTGTTCTATTTTAAAAGAACATTAATAAAAGTGATAATACTGAAATTTGCCACTGTCCTATACCAAATGCTTAATATGTACCAGATCCCAGGCATTTTACCTGGAATACTTCAATTGATTTCTAAACTCCAGATATATTACTGTGTTCAGACCTAAAGAAAAGAGCCATGACATAGCACAAGGGTGTTTAGTAGGTACATTACACAGTCCAGTTGTTAAAATCATCCTGAGCCCTTTGTGACTCCCTCATGTTTTACAGAATCTGCTATTCCTTTAAGTGCATTTGTAATGTGCATCCTTGGTCAATAGATGGTGCCATGAAACCATCTGTGGTATAATTACAGCTTGCCTGAAGTTTTGACAGCACCAATGGCAAATCCTGAATTTACTGTGACGCGCTTAGGTTTCTGTGGATTAGAGAAGAGTTATGTGTTGATAACAAAGGCTGAGACTTTTAAAGAATATACATTGACTATGAAAACTAGGAGACCAAAGTGGGGAGAGGAGGCAAAACAATCCAACGTGCAGTAGGTCAAGAAATGAGGGGTGGGATACAGTCCTTGGCAAGCCCCCAGCTGGAGTCCACATGAAGAAGTTTAAAAGAGAGCTATGGACTGGAAGGAAGCAGCTATCAGACATATGGCATGAGGACACAGGCAGATACCATTCTATCAAGCAGGAACTGGAGGGTGAGAAGAGCAGCTTGCAGCATCCCAAGATTTTCTCCACAGAGCAAGATGTCTTCGGTGGCTGGAGAAAGCAGCTTCAAGGTCCTGCACTTCCTCAGCATAAGATCGTATTTCTCCCACATCGTGCACTCCCACCATGTCAGAATCTCCCAACAAAACATTCAAAATCTCCCTTCTAGTTCTGCAGCTCAAGCATCCATGGTCTTTTCCTGAGGTCTGTACATTCTCCTTCCAGCAGTATCTTCAGCCATGAACATGTACTTGGTCCAGAAGGTAACCAGAGAGCTCAATTCAAAACACATTTACAGGAATTGTTGCCAGCATGAGTAGGGAGTGACATTTCAAAAATTGAAGAGCACGTTAATAAGAAACCTCTCAATCTACAGATAAAAGGCACATGGCAAATCACTGGCAGAAAAAGGGCCGAGAACCAGGGATTTTGCCTCAGTTGAACCAGTGCTTTATTTCTGCACTTATAATGCTATTTAAAAGGAAGTGAATTGATGCTAGTTCATTTTATTATCTACTAAACTTCTGATCAAAAAGAGCATTTTGCAGACCTGTTTTAGATTAAGTAACTTGCTGATATCTTTCATGTCAATGATCGTTGATATTATTCCTAGTCACTGAAAAGTATATAAATCTGTGTCACAAATTACCTGTTTGGCCAGCCGCGCATCTTAGCCAAAAACAATCATGTGAGGAGAAAAATCAAGCTATAAGAATTAAACTCTGACTCCAGCTCTCTCATCCTGATTTTTAGGCTCTTCCTGCTGCTTTCAATGTGACTCATCACTATGACACTGATAAGAGTAGGAAAGCCTAGTGAAGATTTGTGAACACATACTTTTTTTCAACTTGTCTGTATAAGATAGCTTTAAAATGTGAATACTTGCTGGTAAGAGATGGGGTTTATTTTATTATAAGATATTCGTTTCTTGGCTGAGTTAGTAAACAATACCATCAAAGGTGATCCAGAAGGCTGACCAGTGCAGGCATCCAGAACAAGATAAATCCTACCTTTCTGTGGCCCCCTCTAAGCTCAGCTCTTGGCTCTGTTATCTGTGCAGAAAACTCTTGGTGACATGTGTATGTTGAGTTTAGACAGTCTCCAGAATGCAGACTTCTCAGGCTCTTGCTCAATCTGGGATGAAAGCTTATAGTGACACTTTCTTGGCTTCAAAGAACTGATTAGTTCACTGTTGCCAAGTGATGTAAAGTTTTATTACAGAAAATGACAGTAGGAACTATTTGAGGGAATTTTCAAAGAATGCCGACACTTCTATTTTTATTTAAATTATTTTTATTTCTGTAGCTTACAAAATATATAAATATGATTTATGTAAAACCAATCACCTGCACACTCAAGCAGCAAGTACATGAAGCTGGGGTATATATACGTCTCTGAGCCAGAGTGAGCAGGAAGAAGCAAGTTTAGATCTGGTCGGCCCACAAGGCTCCCCTTCCCCAGATGCTGTCATCTACTGCAACCAGAGATAAGTGAACAGCTTTTTGCTTTCAACGAGGGCAGCTTATTAGACAGTACATCATGATGGTGGTGCCGGAGGTCTGAAGGGCTTTGGGCACTTCTATGAATGAGGCACTTGATGGGAAACATGCCTGAGATGGAAACAAATCATGTCAAAGCAGAGCAGGTAGGATTGGCCAGTGGGGGAAGAGTAAGGGTCTTTTCATCTCACAGATCTCCTTCCTTCACATTGCTATTTGATGTGGATCAAGGAACATTGGAAGCGGAGACAAAAAGGAAGTCCATAGAAGGGAAATATAATGGAGCAACAGCCACTGATTCCTTGCCCCGTGCTGGTAAACAGCTCAGTGCACAAAGGCTTGGCAGTTGATTAATGCCAAATGCAGAACTCACAAAGTTCTTGGATTCTCAAGATTCAGATGTATTCTGGGACTGGTAAACTGGTAAGAGTCATGATTTGTTGGGAGGTGCTAATAATCTGGACAACAGCAAAATTCATGATCTGTGAAGGAAAAGTGACAGGAGCTTGATCTGTACCAATGAACCAGGCTTTCCGGAGCTAATATTTATGTCAAGAAGAAAGGCCCAAAGCTCTGCCCAACAAGGTCTGCAGAGCTCAAGAGTCAGCTGGCTGGTTCTCACCAAAGCCTCTCCTGCCAACTCTCTTGATAATGAAAAGTTTCAGTATATAATGATCTCTGACCTCTTATATGGTCTACAGGTGTGTGTGTCCTTCTATACTAACAGCTTCATAGTAAAACAGTGTGGGAGGCACTCTTGGGTTGAAAATGAAGGCAATGGTCAAATTACTCTCAGACTAACTAGACTAAGTCACCTCTTGAGTTTATGTTTTCAGTCTAAACTGAAATTGAGACAATTGTATAAAATCCTCTCATCATTGACCACAAACTTGCCCACAGCCACTTTGACTGAGATTGGTGCCAGCCAATCTGCTCTGAGGAAAGAAAGGGAAGAGGGAGACTGTGACATCAGTACCTTCTAAGCCCCATGCAGACAACAAATTAACTCTAATGATAACTTTGGGTTCTCAGTTCTGATGGTAAATGATACTCTAGAAACCACTGTCACCAAAATGAGGTAATGCTACATAACAGTGGATGCAGCTGAGTATTTCTTTGGATCCAATCTGTTAGGGCTGTTGCTTCATAGAGATATCCATTTCCCACTCATCTCATGACCAAAGGACCATTTTGGAAGATGCCCAAGTCCAGAGATTATAGAGGCATACCTGAAGCAGAGGTTAGCAAATACAGCCCCAAGCCAAATCTGGCCTGCTGCCTGGCTCTGTAAATACAGTTTCACTGGCACACAGCCACACTTGTTCATTATGAATTGGCTATGGCTGCCTTTGCACTATAAGGACAGAGCTGAGTAGATATAAGAGAGACTGTCTGGCCATTTACAGGAAAACTTTGCAGCCCTGGAGACTAAAGGCAATTTAGGGAACTGACCCTCTCTGAAAAGGTCTTCAAAAAACAGACCCAAATATTTAATCGTTACAACCTGATTCTAGCTGCAAGCTTCCAGGCTTAGGAAATCTGACGCTTGAGGCACAGAATCTGTTAGGCAATAATCCCAGGAGTCACCAATGTGCTCTGAACAAGAACCGCCCTATGCTTTGAATAATCTCTCACCTATGTTAAATTGTAATCCTTGATCAGGTCTCTGAAACCCAGAAAAGTGGTATGTGTGTGTTTGTACATATATGTGTGTACGTATACATGTACATACACAAACATATATGTATATATACACATACATACATACATACATTCAGGAATCATTCCAAAAGGGGCAGACTGTTTTTCTTTCGTGTCCAGGGGCAAGAGCAAGGGAGGCAACTATCTGCTCCTGAAAGCTCTGTAGTGAGAAAGCCGAGCTCTGTGCATGCTTTCTGTCTCATTCACACGCTAGCTTGCTGTCAAAGCTAGAAAGCCCAATGGCAAAGGCCTGAAGTGCACACAGTGGGTAATTATAGTCCAGGGTGAACACGTCATCTGCCACACGTCCAAACTGCATGACTATATAGTCAGCTAGAAACAGAAAGAAAATAGGATGTTAGAAGATAATGTGATTTTACTGGGAAAAAGTCTGTTAAGATACAGAAAAAAATATCCTCCAAATAGGTCGGTTAATCAGTAGGTCTCTTTCAAATGGGAAACTTTTAGAAGAATGGGAAGAGGCATTAACAAAAATGTCTGCTAACCATGAGCAAAGTTGTTAACTACAGAGAATGGGAGACTACTCCTGGCGAGCACAAAAGGGCAAGAGGAAAGAAAAGTCAAGAGTAGTTTGCCGGGAACAGCACAAGCTCCGAAGGCTAGAGTTGCCAAGGAACTTTTATTGAATGAGGTGCATTTGCATTCACTTCCCAAACAGCCTCGCCTAAGGCTTCTCTCACTGGCCAAAGGAAGAAATCTCTCACACTGTCTTGTCAACACAGGGGTTCAGAAGTTTTACTGTAAAACTGCTATTTTATCTTTGCAAAGAAATCACTTCTTTCTTTAAGTCTCCCCTGAATATAGCTTCCTAGCAATGATCGGAAATGCTCACTTCCCCAGTGTATAAGAACATCCTTCCTCCTATTCCCATCCGACCCTTCCTGTGGGCTTACGGTCATTTTCATGGACTATCTGAAAGTTCTTCACAGATGCCTGAGTGACCCGGCCATGGAAGTTCAGGACGTAGGACTGAGTGTCATCATTCCAGACTGGGGCCTTGTTGTGCAGCTCAATTAAGTTCTCCATGGTTTTGTTTTGCCATTTTGAAAGCAAGCTCTCATGGTCCTGTTCAAAAAAAAAAAAAAAATCATGACTTTGTCCTGAGAACCATAAAAATTCATTTGTTCTCAACTCAGTGAGGGAGAAGGTAGAGCAGGGGAATATTTTCTCCATTTCAGAAAACGTAAAACAGAATCAAAGAAAGCCAAAAACTAAGCCAGGTTTTTCTGATTCTTGCAGATTATCTAGCATGTTTCTTTGCACACAAAATGACTGCAAACCAACCACATTAGCAACTGCACTGCACCTGCACCTATTCTGAGGTTCTCTAGGAGTGATGGCCCTCCTAAAGAAGAGTATGGGCAGTGCTCCAGTTTGGGGTTCTAGAAGAACCGATAGTTTCTGGGTTGACCTCTTCTTCATTCTGTTCTTGTCTTTTAGAGTCTTTTGCTGATTAAATATGTTCTTACTTACATTTCGTGGCCGAAATGGGATCCGTTCATGATTCATATTCATCCCTGGAATGATCACAGACATTTTCCTAGGACCTTTAAATCCAAGTACATTCGTTTCCTGGGAGATAGGAAAATAAGACAGAACTTGGAAACAGAAAGGAAAATGGGACCACATTCTTGACACAAGACTTTCTTGGGTATGTAAAATGTTGATGATGCCAAGAGTACTAAAAGCTATTTTATTATTTCTGTAGTTAAAAAGGGACAGAGAATCAAGACCAGGGAAGTAAACAGATTCTACTGGCTTGAAACTTTATTCTTACTCTTTAATCTTAAGTGAACTTTGAGACAACTGTGAGAAAACTGTCCAATTTTGTCATCATCGATAAATATTTATTTCCCAATGAGGGAATGGCACTATATGATCTAAATGAGACTTACAGTTTAAATTAAATAGGGCCTGTATCAGGAGGTAAAAATCCAAAATGTCTATCAAGCCAGGCAGATTATATATGTATAAAATAAGCACATTAAATAAGTGGATATATGTTTGTGTGTGTATTCATATACATGCACACATGCATGTGCACACACAACAGTCATGCATAGTTAAAATATTTCATTAATTCTGAAGCTAAGAGAAAAAATACTATATATTATAAAATGTTAAGTCAAATGGTTCTCAGTCATTTAGAAAAAAACCTCATGGGAATCAAATAATGAGATTAATTCCAAACTTAAAAAATGTTGAGACTTTAGGGTCAAGCAACAAGTGAGTTGGGTTAATTCCTTCTTGCTTTCTTTTACTCAACAACTCTTTGAATGCCTACGCTGTGCCAGGCCCCACGTTAGTGTGCATCCAGCAGTGAATAAGAGTTTATAAACTGGTAGAAAAGGTTCGTGTTGAAGAAGCAATATTAAGTATGAGTTACCGGAGGAAGCGCATGGTGCCATGGGGATGTATACAAAGGAATGTCAGCCACATCTAGTGATCAGGAAAGATTTTTCTGATGACATTAGTTGATTTGGCAAAGGGCAATGAGGAGAAAAGGGAAGGCTCTCAAGTGAGGGAAGATCGTATGGTGGAGCAAAGGAATAAGAGGAGGGCTGCTGTGGCTAGAATGATGGGAACGAGAGAGGGAGGGTGCCACTAGAAAGGTCTTAAAGGAAAGGCTAAATTGTTAGGGCTTTATTTTGTAAACAATGGGCAGTCATAAAAGATTTGAAGCAAGAGAACAAGATTAACTGGAGTTCTTTTCTAGGAAGATTTATCTGGCAGCAGTATAGGATGGAGTAGATAGGAAAAGAGATCAGTTTCTAATTTATTGTAACCTTTGGCCAATGGGTAAGAGATAATGAAGGTCTGGGTTAATACAATGGCATTAAGAAAAGAGACGAGCAGCCTTTCTGTCCTTGCACATAGGGGAACAAGGTTATGAAAAAGGAGGACTTGGTGTGCTACCGCCATTTCCTCAGCTCTGGGCCCCTGCTCCTTCTGCAGGGCTTCCAACAGTGCCAAGCTGGGACAGAGCATCCAGAGGTTCACAACCTCAGTGGTCTGTAGGAGCCACTGTGAGGAGGGCCCAGGGAAGAATTTGCCATTTTCAGTGGAAAATAAATGGCAGTTGCTGGCTATGATGACTCTGTACTTTGGATCTGGATTTGCTGCACTTTTCTTTATAGCTGCTTAAGAAATAAGGATGTTTTAGTTAATCCATGAAACAGATGTGAAGAGCATTTTAAGAGGTGCAGTCCCCTTGAAAAATGGATCAAACTGTTGAACTCAACATACTAGATATGTTTGTAAATAAACTTATGGCGTGAAAAAAAAAAAGAAAAAGAGAAGAGCAGATGAGGAAAGACATATTAACACATTAAAAAAACCCTGAATTTGGCAATTCATAAACAATTAAAACTTGAATATACAAAGAAAATGATACCAGCAACAGAAAAGGAGAATCACAGAACTAGAAAGAAGCTTAGGAGGGAAGGTTATGAGCTCGGTGTTGGTTATGTTAAGTTTGAAGTGCCAGCAGGACATCTGAGAGATGAAAGAGAATACATTATGTGATTGACACTTACGTAACAGACGGCTGCCAGCTCCTGCCGGGTATAGACCTTTTCTACCAGACCTTGGGCCTTGGCTGGGCTGACACCATGGTCATAAACTGTAAACTTGGTCCCCATGAGGTTGGATCTAGAATTTTAAAAGTTGCTATAATTATCTAAATTTTTTCTTTTACACAAACACAATCTAGGAGAGGTATTTAACAAGAATGGAAGGCTATTTGCCTGTTCTCCAAATGTCTTAATGTTTATTATCACTTTTTCAAAGATCTCTCATTAAAACAAAGAACTTAGATTTGATTTTAACTTTTTTTCTTTCGATTACAATATCAGTACATGCTCATTATATAAAAGATATGGCTTATTCTGAAACTACAGTGCTAACCTAAAAATAAAAGGCCAAAGTGAGCGGCAACAAGCATTTATTTGAGATCAAAAAAAGATAGCTATTTGGGAAGCACTGATTCAGGCAGAAACCCAGTGTTCCAATTAGGAGACAAAGGCAAGGGGTATTTATAAGAAAGGGAAGGGGAACAATAACATCAATAGAATTCAGACATTTTTATTGGTGCAGTAAAGCAAACACAGTGACACTAACTCAACCACGTTTTTAATTTTTAGTCAGGTAGCCATCAGTCTAGTAGTCATATCTGCTTTCTTGTTATCTTTTCAAACAGTTCTTAAGGACACAATGTTGCTTTAGGCTCAGTCCAAAGGTTATTTTGCCCTGTTTTAACATTCCAGTGGTTTGAGGCATAAAATGTGTAAGGCAGTTCCGCTGGGATGGCAGCTCCAACTCCATTTTTAAAGTGGCTCCATTTATATTATTTTTTACAACAGGAACAAAAGTATCGGAAAGAAGAGGACAGTGATACAAGGCTCCTCTCACCTGAGTTTGCCAATATAACTTTCCCCTTCACGAGATAAATCTGTTGGATCAGTAGAGATAAGGTAGTTGGATGTTTTGCTCTTTTTCCGCTTTCTACCTGCAAGAAGAAATATCTAGAAAAAGAAAAAAATGTCAGTCAAATATGAAGTCAAGAGACTCACCACGGTTTGTTCTTATTCACTCAGCAAATGTTTAGCAAGTGTCTACCACGTACCAAACAGTCAAATCTGTTTTGTTTTGTTTTGTTTAAACAGGCTTAATGTACTTAAATTTTTCTTGTGTAAAACTATGTGGTGGCCACAGCTGGAACCTAGGTCCTCTACCCAGCAGTCTCCAATCTTTTTGGCACCAGGGACCAGTGCTCCTATGAGACTCTAATGCCTGATGATCTGAGGTGGAGCTGAGGCAGTGATGCTACCACTGGGGAGCAGCTGTAAATACAGATGAAGCTTCGCTTGCTCACCCACCACTCACCTCCTGCTCTGCAGCCCAATTCCTAACAGGCCACAGACTGTTACCAGTCTGCAGCCTGGGGGTTGGGAACCCCTGCTCTACACAGACAGGGGGTCTTTACAAAATGGTCAGTGAACTCCTGATAAGGAGACTTGGTGAGCACTGTCTCTTTCCAGAAGTTAAGGGTGAGGCACCAGTAGGTCTTGGAGATGGCATCAAAGGTGACTTTGGCGAAGTTGCCCAGGGTAGTAGTGCAGCTCCTGCCCAAGGTATAGCAGTCCTTGATGCTGTCCATCAGCAGCAGCTTCTTAAGCCCAGGAGCTGAGACAATGCCAGTGCCTCTGGTGGCAAGGCTGAAGCCACCATCACAGAGCCACATTGGCCAGTCACCTTGCAAGGGGCAAAGTGAGGTTTGCTGATCTTGTTCCCCTAGTAGCCTCACTGCATGAGGACTATGGAGAACTTGGCCAGCATGATAGCCTTACGAATGGCAGTGAATGCTACCTCCTTGAAGCATTTAACACCCAGACCAACATGTCCATTATAACTCCCAGTGGTGACAAATGCCGTGAACCTGGTCTGCTGGCTAGCATGAGCCTGCTTTTATGTGGACATAATCTTCAAAAACCTCATCCTTGAGGGGTGTCCCCATGAAAAAAAAATCAATAATCCCAGATTCCTTGACGGACAAGCAAAAGAATCTCCTTCAGGGACTTGATCATGTCTGGCCAGGCAACCCAGCTTGATGAGGGACATCGACTCCTTGTCTTTGGCCTTGCCTCCACGAGCTCTGTGTCCTCAACCCCCACCCCAGACAGAAACTACCAAGGCCTCCCAGTCCAGGGTCCCCAGCGGCTTGCCCTATTGCAGCACTGGTGTCACCTGCCATTTGGTGTTTTCTCAGAGCAAACCAATCTGTGGGTCTTTATCCTTTTTCCTAACCCTCATAATGCTTCTCAGAATTCACTATCTCAGAATTCCCTACTGTACAACTTTTCTAAATTCACTAGCTTGTTTCTCTAGATAATTATTTACAACTCTATCCCTAAAACCTCCAATGACTTTTTTAAAAAGCTTCATCTAATTCCATGAATAAGAGTCTTTCCAGCTTTAGGACTGAGGGGATCTTGCACACCGAGCCTTACCACGCTTTCCTGCAACTGCATTCCTAATATTCCTTTCTGTGTTTTCTTGGGGGTTTTGTTTTTTGTATTTTGTTGTTTTAGTCACCTCTGTGCCTCCAGTGGTAGGAATACCCTCATATTCATGCGTCCTTCCTAAGCCCTACTGGACCTGGACAATAATAGGGAAGCAGAAGAGTGATAGTAGGTAAGGGGGACTTTGGAATCAAACGGATATGGGTTTGAATCTGGCTCTGCCGTTTACTACACTCCCTAAGCCCCAGTTATCCTGTCCATAAATCAGGAATATAAATCCTCTCTTACAATGTGACATAAAGATTATAAGTCATAATATATATAAATCATTTAGCACATGCCTGGTACATTGTAAACACTCAATAAATAGTGGTTATAATAACAATGATATCTACTATTATCACCTCATTTCTATGCTCTTAAAATCATCCTCTTAGACCTGGTATTAATACAAAATACATTGTTCATCAGCAAGTATTAAATTGTCTCAAATCTATGTACAAAGTAAATTGGAATTTCTAGAGTGAGAAACCAGATATTTCGCTTGTATGTTCTTCATATATTTCCAACTCATCCTATTCCCTAAAACTTGATCTTTCTTCCAATATGTTTTATTCTACTATAATAAAAATAAAAACCAAAGAACACACAGTAACACCCCCCCATCCCCAAAAAGGAATGAAGATGAAAATAATTACATATATTCTCTTCCATTTTCTTACATTCTGGATAAAATTCTTTTTCTTTGGGGTGGTGGCAGATTTTACCTATTAGACTATGAGCTCTTGGAAGATAGTGAAAACACAGCACCTCGCAATTAATAAAAAGAACCTACTTTCAGCCTACTTGGTCTAATACCAGTGCTATTGCCCTATCACAAGACTTATCAACAATCTATTCCCACAACATCCTTCCCTACTCACTCTCAAGATTTGTCTTAAGAATCAATTCTCATACCTTCCGATTTTCATCCTTTTCCAAGTGCATATAGTAAGTGGGGAAGAGACCCCGATCCATTCCTTTTTTATCCCTGGTTATCCGACACTTTACTGTGATACCTCGAGGGGCAGGACTATAAGCAAAGTCCTCTAAATTCTCTACTTCTCCCAGCTGGTTATCGGTTTGTTGGGCAGTAGTACCGGAAGCTCCCGTCTCCTGAAAGAATAGCCATACATAAGCAAGAGAAAGTGGGGTCAGAAAACTTTGTACTCTCTTTGAGAAACACTTAATGGTTAAAATAACTTATTGATTTACCCCTATGTCTTCAGTCTTTTGACAAAAGGGGAAACTCTGAGAAGTTAAGTAAGTATGAATATTGAGAGTAATGAAGGAGTCAAGTGTGAAAATGGGATATACCTTCATAATAGCTGGCTAGACACAAGAAATTAGAGGTCATAAACTTTAAGTCTAAATCTGAGTTTAAGTCTTTTGAAGCAACCCTCATTTAGTAATGCTATTTAAATATTGAAGATATATTTGGGAAATAGTTAAATTAAGTCCAAAGAAAGAAGTTTCAGAACTACATACTGTGGTTGATTTCTGGCTGGGTGCAGAATTGGGTCTCTCTGCCTCTGAATATGGTGAATGAGATCTCAATTTTTTTCCTTCTTCCTCCTCCTCATCAGTCTCCTCCTCATCGAAGTTCAAACTACCTGAGATACCTGGCAGAAAAGGAAGAATTGTCAACAAAACTGATTTTAAAAAAGAAATCTTTGAACCAAAGAGAATTTTTTTTGCTTAAAACATTCCAAGCTATTCTGACTTAAAACCCAGCTACTTTATCTAAATTTTAATTTTGACAATTCTTTCTTCATATACTATTCTAGGTATCTCGTGTACCTAAATATTAGTATACCAATTTCCATAGCAGCATTATTCACAATATTTGAAAGGTGGAAACAACCCAAATATCCATCACCTGATGAATAAATAAATTGTGGTGTATACATACATGGAATATTATTCAGCCTTGAAAAGGAATCAAATTCTGGCACATGCCACAACATGGATGAATAGTGAAGACATTATGCTAAGTAAAACAAGCCAGACACAAAAGGGCAAATACTACTGTATGATTCTATTTACATGAGGTACCTAGAATAGTCAAGTTCATAGAGACAGAAAGCAGAACGGTGATTATCAGGGGCTGAGGAGGAGAATGGGGAGTTATTGTTTATGGGTATAGATTTTTATTTTAGGATGATGAAAAAGTTCTGAAGATGAGTAGTGGTGATAATTGCATAATGTGAATGTACTTAATGCTACAGAACTGCATACTTAAAAGTGGTTAAAATGGTGAATTTTGTTATGTATTCTTACCACAATAAAAAAATTCAGCGATCCATTGTTCTCTGTATCAGACACCTTTTTTTCCCCCTGCATTTTGTTCATTTCGAGTCTAACTAATTCAAGTTGGGAATGTCTGAAATAGTACTACTTTAGATTTATGAAGCACCTCTGACAGAAAATTAAAAACTATTTGATTAAAAATGATTTTTTCATTTTGTCGTCATATTTATATGAGTTTGAGATATTGGTAGTCTTATTTTTTGTTTTGTTTCTTATTTGTTTACAGAACATATCTGGAGAGAAACACAGACATAAAATAAAGTGTGATATGTGTTATAAAAAAGATGTATGGGACTTAATGCTTACATGTGAGAGCAGGAGGCTCAGGGAAAATCCAAGAACCCAAGAGAAAGAGGTAGAGCTAAGACAGAAACTCAATTCCTTTTTTTTCCTTAGTCTACAGGGTGACGTTATCCTTCATATAATAGTTGAAACAGCTCCCAAATCATGAATTTATAAGTAGACTTAACAACAAGCAGTGTGGTTTTTTTCCTCCAAACCATTTCCTGCCCACATTCACCATCTCAGAGGAGGGAAAACTATGATCTGTTTTTACAGTTAACAAATAGATTGGTGTTAGCTTTTCTCAAAGACACCCAAGGACAAGACAGAGGCCAATCAGAAGGTCTAAGGGTCTAAGTGAAAACATATTTCCACCCAATAACTTATACATGAATGTTCACGGC
Source organism: Pteropus medius (assembly GCF_902729225.1). Classification (NCBI taxonomy): domain Eukaryota; kingdom Metazoa; phylum Chordata; class Mammalia; order Chiroptera; family Pteropodidae; genus Pteropus; species Pteropus medius. Next base: position 22,491,359 of record NW_024344240.1, read on the forward strand.
AACATTACTCATAGTAGCCAGAAGTCAAAACAACACAAATGTCTATCAGCTGATGAAGAGATAAAATATGGTATATCCATACAATGTAATGTTATTCAACAATAAAAGGAATGAGTACTGATACAAGTTACAACATGGATGAACCTTGAAAACATTATGCTAAATGAAAGAAGCCAGTCATACTGGGACACATAGAGTATGATTCTATTTACATGAAATATCAGGAATAGGAGGGGTGGTGGTAGAGAGAAATGGGAAGTGATTACTAATAGGTATGAGGTTTCTTTTGGGGGGGTCATGAAAATGTTCTAAAACTGATTGTGATGATGGTTGCAAACCTCTGCAGATATACTAAACACCAATGAACTGTTCATTTTAAATGGGTGAATCGTATGGTATATGAATTAATCTCAATAAAGCTATTATAAAAAATTCTTTGGTTTGTAAAGGATATTTTCTCTTTTGTTTTCTAAAATATTAACTTTTTTGGTAGCAAAAAGGCATAAAATTATTGGGATCCCACTGTCATATGGATCCTTTCACTTAATACTAAGTTTTCAAATGTTATTTTTATACTAAGAACTCAGTTTATGTGAGTATATGTCTTACGATGGAGATCAAAGATTTCTCCCAAATGTGTAAACTGGACCCACTGAAGGGGCATAACCTGCCAAACTGACATTTCTTAAATCTTAATTGAGAGAGCACTTAATGGGTTTTGTGGTCACGATGCAACCTGTTTGAAACATGAAAGACATTAATGCATCTGGCACTGAAAGGCTAATTCTGAGAAAGAACACAGCAGTCACTTAGTAGGGCAAGGTAAAAGGGGACACCATGGTATTTACAATAAGGAATAAAGAACTAGACTAAGAATCAGAAAATCTAGGTCTGCTACTGTTCAGCTAGATGACTGAGGGTAAGTAAGTTAGCTTTCAGTTATACTAAAAGTTCACTTTACTCTTTCTTTTGTTGTAATAATAGTGGTAGTAAAGTAATAGAGAATTACTAGGATCACGTTCTTATTACTGACGGGGAAACCAATGCAGAAAAGTTAAGGTGTTTTTCCTTTCCCAGCCAGATGTGGCACCAGCCAGATGTGGCAGAGTTGAGATTCGAAACCGAGCAAACTGGCTCCAGAGCTATGCTGCCTTTGCCATATCCCATACTCTAGTCATCTGTCCCTGTTTGCACAAACATACCATGTTTTTTTATACCTGATGCCTTTGCACATGTTATTTCTTCTGCCCAAGTTTGCCAACTAACTAGCAGTATGATCTAGGGCAACTTACTTAGCCTCTCTCTGAGAACTAATTTTCTTATATGTAAAATGGAAAAAATGAATATGTATAACCCCCTCAAAGTACTGTTATAAATATTAAATTAATTGAAATAATGTATGCCAAATGCCTGACATACAAATGCCTGATATTTAAAATGTCAGTCTCGAGTTGCTTCCACAGGAGACACCAGTGCACAGGACATGCATCCCTCAAGGCTCAGCTTAATCACCACCTCATTTTGATGCCTTTCTTGTCCCTTTTCATTGCCCTCTCAGTGTAATTATATTTGTTTTTTACTCTTGCATGCACCATATTAGAACTCTAGGACAAGCCATCAGCCAAACCACATCCTAATTTGTTTTCCTGCTTCCAGACTTGCCCCACCTCCAATTCATTCCTTACGGTGCAGAGTAATTTTTCTACAGCCCAAATCTGATGATATCATTTCTCAGCTTAAAATCCTCATCAGTTCCTATTACTCTTCAGATAAAGTCCAAATTCCTAACATGGCCTATAATGTCCTATATAATCAGAGCCCACTTACCTCTCCGGGCTCGACTCTCTACATTCCCCTTCCAAACCTTATCACGTCATCCCCTCAGCTCCAGCCATTCTGAATTGGCCAGCTCCTCTTCCTGCATCAGACTCTAGCTTAGACATCACTTTCTCTGGAAAGCTTTTCAAACCTTCAACTCTGGGTTAGACATCCTTCTCTCCATGCTCTCTTGGCAATTAAGGATATGAAGCCTCAAACAGAAAAAGGCTCCACAAGAGAAGGGACCTTGTTTACTATGGTATCCTAAGTGCCTAGAACAATGCCTGACATACAGTATATACTCAATACATACTTTCTAAATGAATGAATATATTAGTTTGTTTGAATGTACATCTATTCTACCATTTTGTGGTACAATCTTCTGATTCATACAGCCCAGGACCTAGCAATGCCTATTAGAAAGTAGGCACCCAATAAATATTTATTTATTATTGGGCTTCAGTCTTCTCATCTGAAAAGGGAACACTTAATTCCTTCTCCTATAATTTTTCTAAGAAGGAAAAAAGACTAATGGGAACCTCTGATATATATGGTAATATTTATGGAAATGGTAATTCCAACTGGCAGAAAGTAGGCTCTAGTGGAAAAAGTATTAACTTAAGTATATTTTGATCCAATTTGTGTTTCCATTAAGCTAGCTATTCATCATTCCCCTTATCACTAGATCAATATAATCTGTGAAATGGAGGCTGAATAGGGGTGTTGAGTGGCAACCTTGTCAAAGGAAAAGGGTAGGAACTAAAAACAAAATATCGAAAAGAAAGAGTCGTATATATAGTAGCTAATGCTATTTTACATTTGATTTAATTATCTTATTTTTCTCAGGCAATATGATAAATACTACCATTGTTGACCATGACCAATTCTCAGATGTCAAAGATGCCTAATACTGTCACCTCTGTAAAGCCCTAAGCCACATTACAAGCAACTGTGAGTCATCTAGATTGTCGGCCAACAATGAAAGAAAGTAGAGGAAAAGATTGTAAATGACTAAGATGATTAATTGCCTCAAAACCATGACGAATCCTCACCGTGTTTTTGGAGAATCTCTTGAAGATCTGGCTTGGGAGCCACATCCGAAGTGCATTCCCCATCAACACTCCCTTCAGTATCCTCTTCTGTAGCAGAAGAGCCAACTGAGAGAACATGAAGTTTGGTCTCTGAATCTTGAGCATCTGGTTTCAGGAAAGCAGCTGGACCATCAATGCCTGGGGGCCAAAAGAAAAGAAAGAAAAAGAAAGTATAATCCACTATTTAGCTGCGAGGGTTTGGTGTACGTGATCAGAATTAAGAACCACCAAACCATTTCACTTGTCTTTCCTTAACAACCATGAAGACATTCATTAACAGAGTAATCCAGGACCGGTGCTCATTTTAGTAATATGTTCTGACTCTTATTAAAAGAAAATGTACTTGATGTTGTCTTTAGAAACTTAAGAATGAAACTATGAAAACAAAGTAGGTCCTCCAAAGTTCAAATCCTGTCCAAGGTAATAGCTCAGGGGGCTTGACTTAGAGGCTCTTGATCCTACTCTTCCTTCTTCCTCTCATCATCTCAGATGATCCTTTGGGTCCTTATCTACTGCAAGAACAGATACTCTCTACCTACTCCTGGCTTCAAGGTTAACTCTAACAATCAAGGATATAAGTTTCTCAAATAGGCTATTCTGGACTAATTATTCATTTGGCATCTAAAATAACAGTTCTAAGATGGACATAAACTTGAAAGTATCTTCTACTGATCAGACCATTGCTTTTATTCAACTTGAAGACCCAGAATTTGATTATAAAAATTTATGAAGGTACCCTAGTAATGATGCTAATATCGTTTCTTTGGTCCATCTAAGAATCCTCCTGCCTTCTCCTAGTTTTGTAAAAACTGTACCCCAGCAGTAAGACATGCTGCCTAAATACACACCATGCAGGATGACATTGTTGTTAGGGGTATGAGGTTCCACCAAAGGAGTCTGCTCCTCACTACCTCTTGGCTTTGACCGACGTAGCCTAGCTTCTGGATTTGGCTGTACCATGAGTGGCTCGAGGCGCTTTTTTCTCTGCTTCTTCTCCAGCAGTGCTCTCTAGGAAAATATTATGATGTTATTGCCAGAATTATGATAAGACCTAGCTACTTCGAACAGTTACAGTGCTTCACTGATCCTCACAAAACCTCTTGTAAATTAATTTTCCCACTTGAGCAAGAAGAAAATTATGGCACAAAGAGGGGCAAGGATTCATTCATTTCACTTAATAAATATTTACTGAACACCTATAAGTATATATTTTAAATGATACAAATGCATTCCTAGCCAGGCTGAGACCTTGATCCAAGTCTATTTAAAATATGCATAGTAATTATCATATTATTGTCAATGCACGATAGCAAGTTTAAACTATAAAAACGCATATGCATAGGAAAAAAGATAAAGGAACAAAAGGAAATATATTCTTTGGGTGGTAGAATATAGGCAATTATTTTCCTTTTTCTAGTTTTCTAAATTTTTCTCATTTTTGTAATTGAAAGAAAATAATAACTTATTATCCTGTTAACCTCAATTATTTTCATGTTTTAATTAGCAAGAGCAATTAGTTTTGCTTTCTTGATCATTTTTACATATTCATAAATCAAACAAATTAAGACCAAAGTAAAAAGGGAAAAAAAATAGCAACTGGAACATTCCAAATAGAATGCAATCAACTCTATGACTAAAAGCAAGGTAATATGGTACCAAGAAAAGTCAGAAAAAAAGCATGAGAAGTCCAACAAGATAGAAAGGAAGGTACTAGCACATGTACTATTTTTAAGCTTTGGCAAATAAGAGCTTATAATAAATTATTGTGGATCTGGGATATCTCAGAATAGGAAAGTACCAAGTCCTCAGCTAAAAAATTAAGCTATGATTTAAAAGCAAAGATATTAAAACCTACTTTATTGTGTTTTGGGCAAAAAGCTATCTATTTACTTTTTTTCATTAATATTACTTTTAAAAAGTGCCACTGATAAGAAGGTACTCTAAGAGGCAATACTATCGACAGTGTACTTTTCCTTAACTGGGCTGATGAAAGCATGCAGATAGATTCAGAAGCCACAGAAGAAACAACTATTCTTTTTCACCCAACCTTGTTTACAGCAGGTCCCTGAACAATGTCATTTTGTTATAACGTTGATGGGATGTGTAGGAACTTTGCTCTTGTTTATATCGATTAGCCTATGGTAAAACTGGTTTCATTATACAATGTTTTGCTTAAAATCATAGAACCTATCAATGACATTAAATGAGGATTTACTGTATAAGGAAAAAGAATGGGGAACTAAGATAATGTGCCAAAAATGGACATAATGTCAAGAATGAATTGAGAACTTAGAGCAAGTTGGGAAGGAATAATTGGGGTTTTTGAGATTCTTTTGATATTCATGAATATGAATAGTTGGACCTTAATATACCAGGACCACTAAACACAAAGGAGACTATAATGAAGTCTTCCCCACAGAGCTTACTAGCAACTAAGAGGTCTGGTATAATGGATAAGAAGTAACTTGCATGAAGAGATGGTAAATACCAAGTATAAAGACATGATACACTGCCACATCTTATCCATGTGTCCACACTATTTAGTTTCATATACTCTCATAACTGTGAAACAATTGCTGAAACAAAAACACAAGCTACAGCTAGTCTACTTTATTAACGTATATAAAGAAAAAACGTTGTACAGAAAAGGAGTATTCTGCCTGTGGTCTAGAAAAGGGGAACCAAGAGCTAGATTTTGGCAGGGTTTATCCAACCTGTCCAAGAAAGAGAATTGTTGAAACTGCCAGACAAGAGTATTCTTTTTACTGGGTGAGCTTACTCTCTTTGAGCACAAGAAACTATGTAAGGCTTCTCCATGGCCACTCAACACACTACTGACCCCAACAGGAAGAGACACACCTTGCATCTCTGACAGGTAGAGATACTACTGTACCACCTCAGCAGGAAAAAGAAGATTCCTCCTTGCCCAGGAACAGCTCAGCCAATGGGAGACCGCCATAACTCAGCCAAAGAAAAGTCATTATACTTTGAAATTTCAGTGTTTTCCAATGGACTCTTTTTTTACAACAGTCCTTCCCAAGTTCAAAATAGAGTGGTCCTCTCCTTTGTTTCTCTGGACTTGCAGGACATTCGCCATTAGACTGCATGACCTGAACTGCAATTCTTTGTTCCTGAATAAACCCATTTTGCTGGAGAAATATCTGGCTATTGTTTAAGGTCAATATTATGCATGGGAAAACTGCCATTTGGTGGAAGCTGTCACCTGATTTAGCATTTTAATCATCCTCACATAGTTTGGATGGGGGAGGAGAGGTGCTAATTGAGTTTCAAGTAACAATGTCAAAGCATATTTCATTTATGTTCCACTTTTCCTAAAAAGCTAAGAGTGCTTTAAAGGAGGCTGCATAAACAAAGAACTCCTTACAAACTTAGAGGGAGGTCGGAGGAGTCAGGAAGAGAACCAAAGGTGACTGTTCAATGCCCTCTATTCAAGTAAGATAGGTTGACTTCAGTACTTTAAATGTCACGTAAACTGAACCTTTAAATTTCCCAATTACCTTGGAAATTAAATCTGGTGGTATGCCCTACTATCATTCCCTGAGGGCAATATACTGAATGGTGATGCCAAAATAAATGAGAAAACAAAGGAGGTTAAAAACAGAGAGGATATAATTTCTATCAAAGGGCTTAATCCAAAAAATAATAATAATAAAACTTGGGCAAGCCTCAAATTAATGATAATAACTTCACTGATTCTCAATTTTCCAAGGACTCCCTAGAGATGATGGGCTGGTTACATTATGAAACTCCTGGAATAGACTAGCTGACCACAAGGTACAAGCAACAAGGTCAGAATGGTTGCCTGAGATCTATCAGTTTGGCTGAAAAATAACTAACCTCCCTGGCACATAAAGTGAAATCACAGTAAAATAAAACTAAAAGCTTTATATTAGACTTATTAAAATTCTAATTCAATAGACCGATGACTACCTCTCTTAGAAGGGTATATGTACAAATAGATGGGCAACCTGACCTAAAGGGACTATGTTGTACTTTAATCATTGTCCACAAGATGGCATAAATGTTCTCTGCCTAAGATGCATCCATGTCTGAGTAGCATCACTGGAAGAGTCTGAAAATCTTTATATTCTGTAGCCAGCTAAGGTGTCCACATATCCTGAAAATATGCGCTCTAGTGAAATTATTAAAAATAAAAGCAAAATATACTCCATGGGAAAGAATAGCTTTTCAATAAATGGTAGTGGGATAACTGGATATCCACATGCGAAAGAATGAAGCTGGACCCCCATCTCACACTACATATAAAAATTAGCTCAAAGCAGATCAAAGAAAGTGTAAAACTCTTAGAAAAAAAAACGTAGTAGCAAGTCTTTGCAACCTTGGGTAGACAGACAATGGTTTCCTAGATATGACACCAAAAAGTGCAAATCACAAGAGAAAAAAATAGATAAATTAAACCTTTTGTGTTGAAAATGACACCATCAAGAAGTAAAAAGACAACCCATAAAATCTGAAGAAAATATTTATAAATAATATTTCTGATAAGGAACTTGGGTCTAGACTATATAAAGAACTCTTACAACTCAACAACAAAAAGGCAATAACCCAATTTTAAAAAATAGGTAAAGGATCTAGATGGACATTTCTCCATAGGATATACAAATTGGCCACTAAATACTTAAAAAATGCTCAACATCATCAGTCATCAAGGAAATGCAAATCAAGACTATAATAAGATCACTTCATGCCCACTAAAATGACTGTAAGTAAAGATAGGCAATAAGTATTGGCAAGGATGTGGAGAAACAGGAAGCCTCATACATTGCTGATGGGAATGTAAATAGTTCAGTGACTTTGGAAAACAGTCTGGCAGTTACTTAAAATGTTAAACATGGAGTTAACCATATGACTCAGCAATTCCAGTCCTATTACCCAAGATGTATTAGGTATACCTTGGTATACCTATACTTTAATATATTATCCAAGAGAAATCAAAACAACTCTACACAAAAACTAGTACACGAATGTTCAGAGTGGCATTATTTATAATAGCCAAAATGTGGAAACAACCCAAATGTCCATCAACTGATGATTGGATAAACAAAAAGTGGTATATGCACAAAATCGAATGTTATTCAACAATAAAAAGGAATGAAGTACTAATGTAGGCTAAAACATGGATAAACCTTTTCATCTTTAACTGGGTATATATTTATAGTATGTGAATCACATCCCAATAAAGTTGTTCAAAATCACTGCCTGACCATCTCTATCAGAGTAAGCCACTGTCATTGATGGGAGTGTACTGTATTCCTCAGATAGGTTAGCATGGCCCAGACTGTGAGCTTCCCACCAAGATACTGCCCAGACTGAAAACAGCAACCTAGCTTTCCTCAGTATACCTCCATCAGCTCTCTCTAACTTTCATATTCTAAGATCTTTCCTAACATTCTATTATTTTATCCAATCTGACTAATAATAACTGGGGCCCATCAAGTTTATGGATCTTACCTAAAATTACACAGCTAATTAAAGGCAGAGTTGGAAGCACTGGAACCAAAGTCTTCCGATTTCCAGCCCAGTTTTACTCACTACCTGGTGCGTTGCTACAGGCCATCTGAATGTTCAGCTTACATTTGTGAAAATTCCCTGACCCCCTGGTTGAGTAACCTTCTCATGCACATGGTCGCATTACAGGGCTCTAATAGTGTTCTCGTACTCTATTTAACACCCAAATTTATACGTCTGGTCCAAAGAGATTTTTTTTAATAAAAAAAAATCCAGTAAAATTATATGTCTTTATCTTCATTGGCTATCTCTAGAAGGACATATTAGAAGTCAGTGACATTCTCTGGTAAAGAATTGAGCTAAGTAAGGTGGGGAGTAGATTCTTCATCAAATATCTTTTTTTGTATTATTTGAATTCTTCCAATATGCTTTTATAACCATTAAAAACAACTTAAAAAATATTTGTGCTATAAAAGGGCTTACGAAATCCCAACATTTATACCACATATATGCCACATGTAGCACTCTCACTGAAAAGAATAAAATTTACAAAATATTTGGGCAATTTTTTTAAATCCAGAAAATATATCAATATACAAAATTCAGAAACCACACAAAATTAAAAAACATGTCTTATATCATTACTTGGTAGTTGACCATGGATTTCATTTAATGTTAACAAGAAATATGCCATTTAGCCTTATAAAAATAAATCAAACAAAGATCTAAGCTTTGTGGTTATTTTTCCCTAAATACAGTTTGCTATGCAATAGAACGTAGAAAATAAAGACTCATTATAATTATTCTGATCTTTGTGGGGGGAATATATATATATAAAATCAGAATTTTCTCCATGGTCCTGGGAAAATTAGTTTTTCCTCCTTTCATTTACTTTCTTCAGTATTAGAATTGTTTATTTCAATTATGATGGATGCATACCCCTGCCTGAGTCTCCACTTAGAGGGAGCACACCCTGGGAGGAAGGTGCAGAGGCAGCCATCAGTAACTCCTGGGAAGTTTGTTGCAGTTTTCCTACTCTGCCCTGAAAAACTATATTTGCTTAAAATGTCCCCCGGTCTCTTTAAAGGAAGCAGGTTGGAGGGAGGCTGTAGCTGGTATACTTAATCTTAGCAGTGGTTTCAAGCCATAAAAACTGCTACGGCAACGCTCCCTAGGGGACAGGTCACCCCAGCTGGGGCTCCCAGCGTTGGGCGTGCACTGAAGTCTCTCTAAGTGGATTTCACTGATCAGACTGGAGCTGGACACACTTGGAGATGCAGATGACCAGCTCATGGGGCAGGCCTGGCCCTCCTGGAGTGGAGTGCAGGGTGAGCAGGCACTCCCGCAGCCAGCTGTAGGCAAGGTATGCTGTTTGTACTGTCACCGGGCGTGGGAAAGACTTCAGAGCGCCGGGCCCCAGGGTCCTTGTGCACACTGGCCGGCCCTGTGGTGTCCTTGCCAAGGGCAGTGAAGCTGTGGCTGCTGCATGACCGAATGGGCAAGGCGGCACAGCTCTAGGCTTGCCATGGTGCTGCTGTTGTCCTTCAGGCCCTTAGGCCGAGCTGTGCAGCTGGAGCTGCCCTGTCTGAGCACAGAGGCTCACTCCTCTCCATTCACCGCATGAGGCTGCAGGTGAGAAAGGCCCTGGCAAGCAGGACACTGGCGCAGCGGACGAGGAAGGCGATCACTGCAGCCTTGAAGCTTAAGATCTCCTGTGGTGGCATGGGCTTCCACACGGGATCCCTGAAGACCACTGGGCGCCACGTCCCACCCTCTGGTGGTCTGAGGGGCAGTGGAACGCGATGACAGTCTCCATGGTGGCGCCATCACCACGAAGGGCTTGGAAAAGTGCCCCGCGGGGAAGGCCACACTCAAGTGCCGAGTGCCAATGTGGTTCCAGCGATGGGCGTGGCGTTCCGTCCTCTGCCTCGCCCTGCTCCGCACCTCTCACGGTCTGCCCAGACCTCTTTACTAGTTTTTAATGAGTCTATCTTTAAAGTAATTTATTACGCTATAAGTCCCATTATTAATTCCAATGGCAAGATAAAGAAGCAAGACAAAACTTTAGATATATTTTTTTGTCACCTCTGGAGTTTAGACACTTTGGTTGGTAAAGGTCCTACATAGGTAGACAGGAGCTATAAAATTTCCTAAATTAGAAAACATTCACATGAAAAAGCAAACTGCTCTGTTGAGTATAGGTTTTAAGCTGACTAATCAAGATGATCATAGCATGTGACAATACAAAACTCTGTTCATTTATTCCTTCTTTCGCTAAAATATTGAATGAAGGATTATTATGTGCCCAGCCTTATGCCAGGAACTTCTGATATAATAGTCATAATAAACAGACTTGCTTCGTATTCTTATGGAACTTAGTCTAGTGGAGGAAACAGATATAATCAAATCATTCCAAAGAGAAAAAGTTAATGTGTAGCTAAAACTGGGACCAGTGCTGTGAAGGAAATTATTCTGTAGGCAATGGACTTCTTTAAACAGTACAGCAGCATGTTCAGATAAGCACATTAGGATAAGAAAAAAATCTTGTCATTAAATGTAATTACAGTGTAGAGAGGTATTTAAGGCAGCAGGACCAAATAACTACATAGAATTAGAATGTTAACATTCTTATAATTCTTGTGAAAGGTGCCAAGGAATTTTCAGTGATTATAAATTCAAGGCCAGTTTTATTGATCTCCTCAAAGCACTTTGGTTTTGCCATAGCCCAGGGCCTTAGTTCAGCAAATACTAACTCTAGACACTGTTAGTGAGTAACATCAGAGCCTTTTCCTTTCCAGTCTTTCCGTGACCCTGCCAAGACTTCAGAGCCAAGACCACTGGCATCGTGGTCAGTTCAGGGCTTCACTTATACTTCAAAAGAAGAGACTCTGCTCACCTGATTATCTAGTTTCAGCTGTCGAAGCTTCATGGTCTCATCTTCAAAGGCACTGTTTAAAAAAAAAATGAAAAGCATATAAAGAGAAGATCCTTTTAAAGCCATGTCAATTTCATCTTTTCCTTGTATCTACTCCTTTGGGATATTTGGAACCAATTAATTCTGCCTAGGGAAAGCATCAGTTTCTAGATGCTGCCCACACTGACTGCAGGAGCACTTGCCACCCTTAATGCCACACTTATTCCACAGTGGACCTGAGGAGGCTGAAATAACCAAAGGATAAAAAAAGATGTATAACACAAGACTCCATGCATGTAGGAATTTTTTTTTCTTTATTATATTCTGGACACACTACTAAGTGTTTTACACGCATTGTTTTAGTTAAACAATGCTATGACTCTGGTATTGTTATTTTTCACACTTTAAAGAGACTAGGAGAGCCACACACACACAAGGTTAAACAGCAGAAACAGACTCTTAAGCCTGGTTTCTTTCTAGAGTCTAAATTCCACCTAAAACCAAATATATTTCACTTTTCATTTTTTTTGGAGCTAGTTCTAAGAAAGGGAGAATTAGATTGTATACAGCATCTTACTATATCCCACTGATTTCCTTAAGATCCAGGTTTATTTTTCAAGTTTAACATGACAGTCGTCAAAAGATACTATAAGTATGGATGCACACAGACAAGACCTAATACTACTAGGAGGCAGATTTTCTTTTTATTTATTTCTAATTTTTTTAAGCTTATTGGGGTAACACGGGTTAATACAACTATGTAACTTTTGGGTGTACATTATAATTTAACATCTATACATTCCACTGTGTGATCACCACCCAGAGTCCAGTTTCCCTCAGCTACCATATATTTGATCCCCTTTACCCACTTCACCCTCCCCCAATCCCCCAGCAGATTTTCTTGATGGAAGAAAACAATGACAAAAATGGAATCGAAATGACAAACCAACCCTTTTGAACTTTTTTCTAACTCTCTGAAGCCTTTTCTATTTTTGACAATTTCCTAATTGAAGATTTTATTTTGTGACTAGGCATTCTTGGAAAGAGTAAAGTATGAAATAAGGCAGGATGGTTCTCAATAACTTGTATTATAAATTTTTAGTAGGAGCTTACTATCAGAAAAGAAAAAAAAAAACTATAATAAGAAGGTCCTATTTAAAAAGACAATTCCATGGCTACAAAGGGGGAAGCATGGCCTTTCCTGCATTTGGGGTAAATACACAAAATCTCTCCATTGTTTAATGGTTTACCACTACATTACTACATTTTAGCAAGTTTTATGCATTATAATAATGCACGGCACCTTGGAATTTACATACTATCCTCAAGAACCTTTCTGCCTATTAACCAGTAAGTAGATTTAATAACCCTTTACATATAGATGTGGAGGTGCATTCTGGTTCTCTGACAAACTCGTCTATTAATTCCCTTATATCCTTTACGTTAAAAAAAAAAAAAACACTGGGTATTCAAAATAAATCATCTCCTTTTTTCTGCTCAAAAGAAAGACAAACAAACAAATAAAAATGTCAGATATAATTCTAACCTCAACTTTGTGGCCTACATTTCTCCTAGATATGTTCCTGTTTTCTTTAATGTCGTCAATCCTCATTCGCATACTTCAAAGTTTTAGCTTTATGAATACAGTGCTACAATGTCCTTTGTATTCCATAGATATTAGTATAAATCTTTTAAAGATTTACATAAAACTACTAAGACAAAAATTATCCTATTCTCCCCTCTCCCTCAAATGCTAAAACCTCAGTAATGTTAAATTCTGACATATGACTAAAGTCCTCAAACATTTCTCTTAAGGCCTCTAATCGTGAAGAAACCAGGTGTGTTTTTAATGCCCTGTCTTGACACCCCTTAATTCCTTTCATCAAGCCGAGGCAAGCTGAACAATTGAAATAAACAGGGTATAATCAAAGCATTTAACCTGAACAAAGAGGCACTAAAAAGATGCTACATAATTGTAACATTTAGATACCTTCTACACATCGAAAGCAACACTTTCTCTGAGCTCTAGTGTTAAATTATAACAGCAGAAATAATAGATATTTTATATACTTATATTAAATCTGAACTAGAATTTCTAGCCTACACTAGAATATGATCTTACTAAATGTGTATTTTTTTTCCTTTAATGTTCTCTTTCCTTCATTTCAAATTAAGTTGTTGAATAGCAAACCTACAGCACACCTAACCAAGCCTGGTTAGTAAACCAACACAAAACAGAATTCCTCTTTAAAAAAATTTTTATAAAAATTTTTAAATATGAGGTATAATTGACATACAACCTTATATTATTTTCAGGTGTACAATATGATTCTATATCTGTATACACGATGAAATGATTACCACAGTTAAGTCTAGTTAACATCCATCACCACGTAGTTACACATTTTTTTCTTCTGATGAGAATTTTCAAGATTTACTGATAGCAACTTTCAAATATGCCATACAGTATTATTAACTATAGTCATCAAACTGTACATTACATCCCATGACTTATTTATTTTATAATCAGGAGTTTGTACCTTTTGACCCCCTTCACCCATTTCACCTACTCCCCACCCTCTGGCAACTATCAAACTGTTTTCTGTATCTATGAGCTTGGGTTTTTTTTGTTTTGTTTTTTTAGATTCCACATATAAGTGAAATCCTAAGTACAGGTTTCCTATGCTTTTTGAAAGTAGAGCATTACTATAAAACCTTTTGTAAGCTGAGAGGCAGAAAGCAAAGAAGCAATTACCATTCATTTATATGGAAAACATTTTGAGAATTCTCAGACCTAAAAAATACTTTATTAAATCATACCAAATATGCATAATTACATCTAGTTGTACACTATGCACCCTTACAAGCTCTCTTAGGCTTTTCTGATACCTTATGACACATTGCACAAACAGATGCACAAAATAAATAGAGATAAAGCACATATGTTCACAGACACTGTTCAAAGCTATGGCAGCTTGATGCTGAGTACAGTTCCCAGGGAAGGAGCTTGGCAGTGCCACTCTCACTGTTTGGGGTGCGTACCACCTCCATAGTGGCTGCAAAACAAATTCTGAATGCTGTTTTTCCTTGTTTGCCTTTGTAAACATGAAAATCTTCTTTGGATTTCTTTCAGTTAGCAAAAATAGGTACTAATGTAGGGTTTTTTGTAAAAGCAAAGTAGCATAACACAAACTTTTGGAAAGTGGGAGACACATATATTTGTCTTTCCCTGTCTGACTGATTTCATTTAGCATAATGTGTAGAGGAGAAAATGGTGAAGTCAGCTTAAACACTGAATTGGAGAACTGAGCAGGAGATGTCTATGAGATAACAAAGTAGAAAGGTAATATATAGTTAATTAACATACAAGACTTTGCTGCAAGAGAGAAATCTTGGAAATTGCTTAGGACCTAGGAAGTCAGGAGTAGGAACCAATGAAGGGATGAAGGCGAGGTTTAATCCTTAACTGCATTTAGCAACAATCCATGTATAGATGGATGCCTGAAGTGTTGGGGAAGCAACTACCACTGGGGCTGATTATTATGCTTGTAACAGAAATGTGTTAACTGTCTTTTTTGCACGAGTGGATATAAGCCAACAAAGTGATTACAATCCTGGATCAAGAAAAGGAAAGCATGAACTGAATATCAATTCCAAAGATGAGCTATAAAAAAATGAAAAAGAATGTTCTATCAAGTATTTAAATTGTTAATCTAATGAAAACCATTTTATTTTTGTACAGAGCTATGGTCTAAATTAACAGCTTACTATGAAAACAAAAACAAAAACAAAGAATTCCTGCAGAGTAAAAGAAATGAAATTACTATTTTTCCTCCCATATTTCTCATGAAACATTTCCTATTTGCTTGATACAAACAGGGAAAACCCTAAACATACATCTTAGAGAAACACAGATCTATTACTCAAGTGTGGCAGATGATAATGCCCACAAAACACCATTCTCTTGAACTGCTCTCCAGTTACTATCCAGCCAAAGTCTAAACTGAAGATACCTACAGGCTTTACCACTGAGGAATGCACACAATTTTCTGAAAGTGTGCCCTACATATCCATCTCTTTTATGGGCACCAAAAATATTTCCTAATCCCCCTGTCTATTATTCACTCATTCATCTAACAAACATTTGCTAAAAGGTCACCCCTACTCATCCACTCCTGTATGCACATTTTTAAGAATTGTTAGATGAATTGATGAACTGAAAACAATGCAAATATCTCATAAGAGTAAAATAGATAATATAATCTGGTATAGTCATACAATAGAATGTTATACATCAATGAAAATGAATTTCACCTTAACCCAAATCCATAAATTGACTGTAAATGTAATATAAAACAAAATGGCAACACACAAAATAATACATTTTAAGCTTCCTTTTATATGAAGTTCCTTTTATATGAAGCATAAACCAAATTACATTGCTTATAGAATACACACAGAGGACAAAGTGATACTGAAGAGAAAGGAAACAATCATCTCAAAAATCACAGCAGACTCATACATCTATGGCCAATTTTCGACGAGGGGGCCAAGATCATTCAATGAAACAATAGTCTCTTCAACAAGTGGTACTAAATAACTAGATATCTACATGTAAAGAATAAAGTTGGACCTCTCTCACATTATATATAAAAATTAACTCAAAATGTATCAAAGACCCAACTGTAAGAGCTAAAACTATAAAACTCTTAGAAGAAAACGTAAATCTTCACAACATTGGATTTGGAAGTAGACTCTTAGATATGACACCAAAAGCTTGAGCAATAAAGATAGATGAAATGGACTTCATTGAAATTTAAAACTTTTTTCATCAAAGGACATTGATGAAGAAAGGAAGTTGAAAGACAACCCACAGAATAAGAGAAAATATTTGCAAATCATATGTCTGATTATTCTGGTATTCAGAATATATGAAGAACTCTTTAAATAAACAACTGAAAGATAAACATGGGCAAAGAATATAAATAGACATTTCTCCAAAGTAGATATACAAATGGCCAATAAGCCATGAAAAGATTCTCAAAATTATTAGTCATCACAAAAATGCAAATCGAAAGCACAATGGGATAGCACTCAAGACCCAAAAGGATGGTTATAATAAAAAAGATGTAATAACAAGTGTTGGTAAGGATATAGAGATATCAGAATCTTCATATAATAGCTGGCGGGAACATAAAATGGTACAGACACTTTGGAAAACAGCCTAGCAGTTCTTCAAAGGATTAAACATAAAGTTACTATATGACCCAGAAATTCCACTTAGGTATATATGTAAGAGAAATGAAAGCACATACCTACAGAAAAACTTGCACACATTTTTTATTTATATGCATATTATTTCTTTAATTAAAAGTATTTTAAAAATAGTATGTTAAACTAAGACTGCTGGTGCCAAACCTTTTTTGTATGGATAATTTTTTTTCTTTCTAATGTTTTTCTTTGTTGATTATAAAAACAATACATATTTCATAAATTCTATAAAAATGTCTAAAGAAAAAGAAATGGTCTTTTCATAATCATGCCATCTTGAGATGATCACCACTAACATTGCAGCAAACATTCTTCCATATATTTCTACCAATTTTTTTGTATTTTTTAAATTTTTAAATTAGTTTCAAGTATACAGTACATTGGTTAGACATTTATATAGTTTATAAAATGATCCCCATAATTGCTCCTTCTCTCTTCTGGTTTTCCACCTAGCCAATGTATTAATGCTAACTGCATTCCCTATGCCGTGCTCCCCATCCCCGTGACCATCTATCAACTACTAATTTGTACTTCTTTAACCCTTCACCCCATTGTCCAAGTCCCCCAAAACCCCTCTGTCTGTCACCAAATTGTCCTCTATATTTGTGAGTCTGTTTTTGATTAGTTTGTTCTTTTTGTTCCTTAGATTCCACATATAAGTGAAATCATATGGTATTTACCTTTCTCTGTCTGATTTATTTCACTCAGCATAATAACCTCTAGGTCCATCCATGTCGTTGCCAATGGTAAGATTTCATTTTTTTAATGGCTGAGTAATATTCCATTGTATATATGAACCATAACTTCTTTGTCCAATCATCTGTTGATGAACATTTAGGTTGCTTCCATATCTTGGCTATTGTAAATTGTGCTGCCACGAATACTGGGGTGCATACATCTTTACGAATTGTTGTTTTGGTTTTCTTTGGAGAAATACCCAGAAGTGCAATTGCTAGGTCAAAAGGTATATATATTGTTAATTTTTTGAGAAACCTCCAGATTGTTTTCCATAGCAGCTGTACCAATTTGCAATCTCACCAACAATGTATGAGGGTTCCCTTCTCTCCACATCCTCACCAACACTTGTTATTTTTTGATTTATTGATGATAGCCATTCTGACAGGTGTGAGGTGATATCTCACCCTGGTTTTAATTTTAATTGTGGTTTTAATTTGCATTTCTCTGATGATTAGTGACCTTGAACATCTTTTCATGTCTATTGTGTATTTCCTCTTTGGAGAAGTATCTGTTCAGGTCTTCTGCACATTTTTCAAATGGATTGTTTTTGTTGTTGAGTATATGAGTTCTTTATATATGTTGGATATTAATTTCTTATCAGATACATCATTACCAAATATCTTCTCCCAGTCAGTTGTCTTTTTGTTTTGTTGATGGTTTCCTTCGCTGTACAAAAACTTTTTAGTTTGATGTAGTCCCATTTGTTTATTTTTCCTTTTGTTTCTCTTGCCTGGGCAGATATATTAAAAAAAAAAAAAATTTAGTAGTATCAGAGAGTTTACTGCCTATGTTTCCTTCTAGATATTTTGTGGTTTCAGGTCTTACATTTAAGTCTTTAACCAATTTTGAGCCTATTCTTGTATATGGTGTAAGAAGGTAGTCATTTTTTTTTTTTGCATGTATCTGTCCAATTTTCCCAACACCATTTATTGAAGAGACTGTCTCTACCCCATTGTATATTCTTACCTCCTTTGTTATTTATTAAGTGAGCATATAGGCATGGATTTATTTCTGGGCTCTCTATTATGTTCCATTGATCAATGTATCTGTTTTTATGCCAGTACTATGCTATTTTGATTACTATAGCCTTGTAGTATAGTTTGATATCAGGTAGTGTAATACCTCCAACTTTGTTCTTCTTTCTCAAGATTGCCATGGCTATTTGGGGTCTTTTATGGTTCAATATAAATTTTAGGATTATTTATTCTAGCCCACTGAAAAATGCCATTGGTATTTTGATAGGGATTGCACTGAATCTGTAGATTGCTTTGGATAGTATGGCTATTTTAATGATGTTGATTCTTCTTATCCATTAACAAGGTATATGCTTCTATTTATTAGTATCTTCTTCAATTTCTTTTTTCAGTGACTTATAATTTTCTGAGAACAGGTCTTTTACCTCCTTTGATTTCCAGGTATTTTATAGTTTTCAATGCAATTGTAAATGGGATTGTTTTCTTAATTTCTCTTTACAAAAGTTCATCATTGGTGTATGAAAATGCCACTGATTCTGAACATTTATTTTGTAACCTGCTCCTTTACTGAATTCATTGATCAGTTCTAACAGTTTTTTGGTGGAATCTTTAGGGTTCTCTATATATAGTATCATGTCATCTGCAAATAATGAGAGTTTTACTTCTTCCTTTCCAATTCGGATACCTTTTATTTCTCTTTCTTGTCTTATTGCTGTGGCTAAGACTTCCAATACAATGTTGAAGAGGAGTGGTGAAAGTGGGCATCCTTGTCTTGTTCCTGATCTTAAGAAAAATGCTTTTAGCCTTTCCCCGGTGAGTGTGATGTTAGCTGTAGGTTTATCATTTGTGGCCTTTATTATGTTGAGGTATGTTCCCTCTATTCCTACTTTGCTGAGAGTTTTTATCATAAATGGATCCTGGATTTTGTCAAACACTTTTTCTGTATTTATTGATATGATCATATGGTTTTTATCTTTTAATCTGTTAATGTGATATATCACATTAATTAACTGATTTGCAGATATTGTACCATTCTTGCATCCCAGGAATAAATCCAACTTGATCATGGTGTATGATATTTTAATGTATTGCTGAATTCAGTTTGCTAATATTTTGTTGAGAATTTTTGCATCAATGTTCATAAGAGATATTGGTCTTTTTTTTTTGTAATGTCTTTGTCTGGTTTTGGAATCAAGGTAATGGTGGCCTCATAAAAGGAATTAGAAAGCCTTTCCTCTTCTTGAATTTTTTGGAATAGTTTGAGAATAGGCGATAATTCTTCTTTGAATGTTTGGTAAAATTTGCCCATGAAGCCATCTGGTCCAGGACTTTTTGTTTTTTGGGAGGTTTTTGATTACTGATTCTACTTCATTGGTGGTAATTGATCAGTTCAGATTTTCTGTTTCTTCTTGACTCGATCTTGGGAGATTGTATGTTTCTAGAAATATGTCGATTCCTTCCAGATTGTCCAATTTGTTGGCATATAATTGCTTGTAGTACTTGCTTATCATCCATTGTATTTCTGTGGAGCCCGTGGTTATTTCTCCTCTTTCATTTCTGATTTTATTGATTTGAGTCCTCTCTCTTTTTTCCTTGATGAGTCTGGCTAAGAGTCTGTCAATTTTGTTTATCCTTTCAAAGAACTGGCTCTTGGTTTCATTAATCTTTTGTATTGTTTTTCTAGACTCTATTTCGTTTATTTCCACTCTGATTTTTATTATTTCCTTCTTCTATTCACTTTGGGCTTTGTTTGCTGTTCTTTTTCTAGTTCTTTTCATTGTAAGGTTAGATTGTTTATTTGAGCTTTTTCTTGTTTGTTGAGGTAGACCTGTATTGCTATGAATTTCCCTCTTAGGACTGCTTTCGCTATGTCCCATAGATTTTAAGTCGTTGTGTTTTCATTTTCATTTGTCTCTACGTATCTTTTGATTTCTTCCTTGATCTCATTAATAACCCCTTCATTGTTTAGGAGCATGTTATTTAGCCTCCATGTGTTTGTGTATTTTCCAGTTTTTTTCTTGTAGTTGATTTAGTTTCATACCATTGTGATCAGCGAAGACGGCTGACATTTCAATCTTCTTAAATTTATTCAGACTTGTTTTGTGTCCTAACATGTGGTCTCTCCTGGAAAATGTTCCATGTGCACTCGAGAAGAATGTATATTTTGCTGCTTTGTGGTAAAATGCTTTGAAAATATCTATTAAATCCATATGGCTCAGTGTGTCTTTTAGGCCCATTGTTTCCTTGTTGATTCTTTGCCTGGAAGATCTGTCCATTGGTGTCAATGGGGTGTTAAAGTCTCCTACTACATTACTGTTGATCTCTCCTTTTATGTCAGTCAATTATTGTTTTATGTATGTAGGTGCTCCTATGTTGGGTGTGTATATGTTTACTAGGGTTATGTCCTCTTGATTTATCGATCCCTTTATCATTATGTAATGCCCTTCTTTGTCTCTTATTATAGACTTTGTTTTAAAGTTTATTTATATAAGTATTGTTACCTGGCTTTTTTTCCATTTCCATAAAATATCTTTTTCCATCCCTTTACTTTCAGTCTGTGAATGGCATTTGATCTGAAGTAGGTCTCTTGTAGACAGCATATGCATGGGTCTTGTTTTCGTATCCATTCAGCTACCCTATGTCTTTTAATTGGAGAATTTAATTCATTTCCACTTAAAGCAATTACTGATAGGTACATAGTTACTGCCATTTTATTATTCATATTTGTTATTTCTATTTTCTTTTTTGCCTCTTCTGTTTACAGAAGTCTCTTTAACATTTCTTGTAATACTGGCTTGTTAGTGATGAATTCCTTAAGCTTTTTCCTGCCTGGGAAGCTCTTAATCTCACCTTCCATTTTAATCGAAAGCTTCGATGGGTAGAGTATTTGTGGTTGTATATTCTTGTTTTTCATAACTTTGAATATTTCTTGTCATTCCCTTCTGGCCTGCAATGGTTTCCACTGAAAAGTCGGCAGACATTCTTATTGGGGTTACCCCAGTAAGTAACTAGAGTCCTTTCTCTTGCTGCTTTTAAGATTCTTTGTTTTGACCTTTGGCATTTTAATTATGATGTGTCTTGGTGTAGGTTTAAATTCCTCTTGTTTGGACTCTTTGTGCTTCCTGAACTTGTATGTCTAATTCCTTTGCCAGGTTAGGGAAGTTTTCTGTCATATTTCTTCAAATAGAGTCTCAATCCCTTGCTCTCTCTCTTCCCCTTCAGGTACTCCTATGATCCAGATATTGTTATGCTTCATGTTGTCCCAGAGGTCACTTAAACTATCCTTATTTTTTTTTAATTCCTCTTTCTTTTTGTTGTTCTGATTGGGTGTATTCTGCTAAGTTGTCTTCTAGTTCGCTGATTCGATTTTCTGCTTTGTCCAATCTACTGTTGAATACTGGTAATATTTATTATTTCAGTTATTGTATTCTTCATTTGTCTAGTTATTTTTTATGGTTTCTCTGTCCTTTTTTATGCTATCGCTCTGTTGAGGTTCTCAGTGTGTTTATCCATTCTCCCCCTAAGTTCGTTGGCATACTTGTAATCATTATTTTGAACTCTGTCTCTGGTAGGTTACTTGCTTCCATTTCATTTAGCTTATTTTCTGGAGTTTTATGTGTTCTTTCATTTGTGGCATGTTTCTTTGTGTTCCCATTTTATTAGGCTCTGTGTGTTTGTTTCTGTGTGTCAGGAATATTTGTTTCATCTCTCAGCCTTTGCCAGATAGCCTAATGTGGCCTAATGTGTGGCCTAGTGGCACACTCTCCCTGATCCCTTATGCCAGGGACTCTAGATGTGATTTTTGTGGGGGTTATGTGTGACCTTCTGTTGTTGCCAGGACTTTATTTTTGTTAGTAGATCGGTGAATGGATTAACGCTCGGGCTAATTGTGGGAACTGGCTGCATCCTCGGGGTAGAGTTTCTGTGTGGGGGCTGACTCCACTGAGTGGGATTTGCCCTAGCAAGCTTATATACTTGTTGCAACCACCCTTTGTGTGTTCCACTAATGGGACTAGTAAGGAGTTGCTCTGTTGTGGTCTGGTGCCAGCCTCTGAATGAGTTGGTTTTGTGGCCCCTTGGGAGGGGCTCCCCCGTAGGCCAAGATTAGCTGCTTTTGATAGTTCACGACTACCTGGTGAGAACTACAGACAGATCCGCTGATGGTTGTTGCCTATGCTGGATCTGTAGATAAGTGAAGAGACAACGCTGTAGGCAGCAGTCGGTTATCCCCACTCCCTGACCTATGGCAGTTTAGCGGAGGGTCCAGTGCTCCTCAAGGCCTGATACTGCCAGTCAGTTGCCTGTCTCTAAAACTGGATGAAACTCTGGGTGATATCCATGTTCGGTGGTACAGGGACTCCAGGGTCTATTGAGTAAATTTCCCCCTGCCACTGCAGTGTCAGTTTATGTGTCAATGCTTTCTCTGTGGCTCCCTGTACAAGTTTACACTCATAGTAAGGTCAGCTGCAGCCCACCTTGGGCCTTGAATGTGCTACCCCAGAGCAGGAGCAGCTGCCTGTTAACATGCAGTGGGTACTTTGTGTATTGGATGGGGCAGGAGCTCAGGGAATCAAGGGCCATCAGGCCAATACAGACACCTGCAATCCCCTCAAGAGATATTGCAGCTCATACAGGCAGCAGTAGTCTGTTCACAACTGTTTTCCTCAAAATGCGTTCACTGCACTAGCCAAGGTGTGTTGCCTGCACTGACTGCACAGCCTTAGAACCAAGCAGGGCTGGGGAGGCTGCCTGTCAACAGGCTGCAGGCACTTCGTGGCTTGCATAAAGTGGGATCTCAGGGAGTCAAGCACTGTCCGGCCAATACAGCCTCAGTTTTGCCGCAACTTCTGTGCCGGGGTGTTCCTGCTATAATCAGAGATCACAGTGAGACCAGCAGCCATCTAGGGCAGTCCCACAGACCCCTGTGCTCCCAGGACATGGTACAGCAACTCTTGCAGGCAGCAAAGGTCTGCCTGCCACTGATTTCCCCCTGCCACTGATTTCCCTGTAGTGCCCACCCTGTGCCAGCCAAAGATGGTTGCCTGTGTGGACTGAGATATCAGGGAGGGGAGGGACAGGGCTGTGGCCGTCCACTGTCAATGAGCTGCCTGGGGCAATTTGAGGGTAGGGTGGGGTGGATCTCTGAGAGAAAATGGCAGTAAGATCAATACATCCTCAGTCTTGCTGCAACTTTGGTAACCGTTCACGTGTTCCCCAGTCCCAGATCACAGCAAGACCAGCTGCTGTCTGGGACTTGCCCACAGATGCCCGAGATCTGCTCGAGTTCATGCTGGCAGCAGTGATCTGCCTGACCCTATTTCGGAAATGCGGCTCACAGCTCTGGCCGCTGGCTGAGAATGCTTGGCCCTGAATCTACGCAGGGCGTGGCAGCCATTCAGCTACAAAAGCCTCGGGCAATTTGCAGGTTGGGTGGGGCAGACTGATCTCCTCAGGCCAGGCCTTCCTAATGGCCCTGTGCAAGGGGTCTGCACAGTCAAGCTGGCATGGTCTGCAGATGGCCAGTATAGGGGTGCCGGACTAAGGTACAATGGTGGCTGCCCTTCCAGCCTTCATTCTGGCACCAGGTAATGGAGACTTTCTCTGTATGAATCTCCTGTGAGCCTCTGACCCATCACCAGTGTCCCGGGTGAGCGTCTGCAGGTCAGAAAGCCTTGCATGGGTCCTTCAAAGGGCATCTAAGGTTTTCAGTCTCCTTCGTCTCACCTAGCCGGCCAGAACCCCCTCTGGTTTTTACAGTCAGAATTATTGAAATCTCCTCTTCCCTGGGCTAGGGAGTCCCCAAATGAGGCTAGGACACCCTTCTCCTTCAGGGGAGCCTATGCAGCCTCGTTCTCCCTCCTGGTAATCCTCCATCACCCGCAGGTGTGGGTTCAGTCTGATTTGCACCTTTGTCTCTCCTATTGGCTTCAATGTGGCTTCTTCTTTATATTATCAGATGTACATGTTACGATCAACTGGACCTCAGGTGATTCTTCAAGTTGATTATTTTATAATTTGGTTGTATTTTCAATGCAGACCTGGGAGGAGATGAACCCTGTTCTTACCTGATCCGCCATCTTCCGCCAGAGCCCTCTATCAATTTTTATGTATTTGAAATAACACCACAGTAATAATTGTTGCAGGCAAGAACCATCGATTGATGCTAAAATTAGAGGGTGAGAAACAGGTTATTTGCTGCGTCTCAAAGTATCTGCCCACAAGATAATTACTGACTACAAAGGAGAAAAGGTAACTTCAAAGTGGAGAAACCTGGGAGGCAGCACCTTCACTGAGTGATTAAGATTGGCATCACCAGTAATAAGACATAGCTACATCATGTTTCTCCTGACGTGATGCACTGAGAAGGGCACAGCATCATGGCTGTGGTACTCTTGCCAAAAATGCAAAACCTTAACTTAATCTTGAGAAAACACCAGACAAACTCAAACTGAGGAACATTCTACAAAATAACTGGCCAGTACTCTTTTAAAATGTCAAGGCTAGGAAAGAGAAAAAATGACTAAGAAACTATTCATGTTGGAGAAGACTAAAAAGACAGGACAACTAAACCTACATAGATGCTGGATTTGGATCCTGGACTAGAAAAGAGACATTAGAGGGAAAACTGGGAAAATTCAAATAAGACCTTTGAATTAATAGTACTGAATCAATATTAACTCTACAGTTATCAAAATAGTTATCGAAATCAGGAAATTAATATTGATTCAGCAACTATGGTTAAGATATTAACATTAGGGAGAGCTTGGTGAAGGATGTACCAGAATTCTCTTATATTTCTACAATTTTTCTGTAAGTCTAATTTAAAATATTTTTAAGTGAGATACTAAAAAGTAATGTTAATAAGCAGTGAATCTAGGTAAAGGGCATAGGTTCTCAATTACACTTTTGTGACTTTTCAACATATTTTAATGTTTTCAAAATAAGAAATTAGAGGGAAAAAACAGACATTTTGCTAAATAGACATTTTACTAAATGTCTATTTCGCAGTCAGAGACTGAGTATACTTAAAAATCCATATGCCCTTTAACCTAGCACCTAAATTACATATACAGTATTTCTAAGGAATGGAGATATGAGACAATTTAAAAAATTGCCCAAGCTCAAACTTCTGAGAAACTTAGAGCCTACTTTAACCCATTACTCATTCAACTATCAGTACCTAACACAGACCATGCTGCCAGTTTAAAGCATTTAATAATGTATCAATCATCTAGATTCTTTTTTTTTTTTTTTTTTTAGGTGAGGCAACCCTTGGCACCTTGACCTTACAGACTGCAAGGACCTTGTCAGTTTACAATCCCTTATTTTTTATTTTATTTTTTACACCTACAGCACCTGGTCTTTCTAGTTGTTCTCCCATCCAATCATCTAGATTCTATGATTATTCTACACTCTCAACATTCTTGTCAAGTTCTTAGCCTGCAAAAAAAATTTTTTCTAGCTGCCAGTTACACAAAATCCATTGCTACTAGACAGTAAGACAGTGCTTCTTGCTGCCTCCTGCACTGTGCCAAGTAATAAAGATGCTGTAATCAGCACTTAACTGCAATTTAGCCAATGTTGCAGGGGGCTGAACAGGCTCCTTCCATGGTACTGGAGGGAGTAAACACCATTCTTGTCAGGAACACAGCAGGATTAGACTCTGAAAAAATGAAGGCTGTGAGCAGCCATGGCTTTTTAAATAGTAACTTGAGTAAACACTTCCTTTACTGACTAAATTATTGCTTCATAACATCACAAATGATACTGTTCAGTTTCAGAAATTACAGTGAAGAAAGAAAAGAGAAGGGAATAAATGCTATAAATGCCAATGTGGACTGAAGAGAGGACAAGCTGGAAAGCAATTTATTCATTTTAGTTAGAGGAATTCATAATTCTAAATCTTTAGTAATTAGCTACCTGCATGAAGTTGAAATAAATACAATTTATAAAAATTTGGTTCAACTAAACCCATCAGAAATAAATGTAATTACTATGTGTGACAAGAAATCATTAGAAAGATGGTAAGATAAGAAAGATGAAGGAAAAAAGAACTACCTCAAGATGATAGCTACAAAAACGACATAATTTTTAATTCTTAATTCTAGTCATTTATTCACACTTAACTGAAGATTTGACTACCACCTATCCTCCTGGAGAAAAATTAAAAATTGTAGGTTTGGCTATGACTTTTACTTAAATCCATATACTAAAAAAAAAATCAATAAATATCAAAAAATTGGATTTTATAAAAATAAAAAAATTTTGTTTTGCAAAAGATATTGTTATGAAAATTAAAAGGCAAGTCACAGACTGGTAAAAATGTTTGTGAGATCCATATTCAACAAAGGACTTATATTTAAAAGTGAAAGAACTTCTAACAGTTTACTAAGAAAACAACTCAATTAAAAATTGGACAAAAGATTTCAACATTTATTTCACAAAAAGAGACATGCATGTTAAAACCATAGCGAGATATCAGTACATATCCACTAGAAAGGCTTAAATTTAAGACTGACCATACCAAGCACTGATGGGGGATATAGAGCAACTCAAACTTTCATACTTCTTGGTCAAACAGCAGTTTTATGTAAAATGTATTACCACTTTGAAAAACGGTCAATTTCCTTAAAATGTCAAACATATACCCACCATTTGATTCAGCCACTCCACTTCTAGATATTTACCTGAGAGATGAAAGCATGTGTCCACAAAAAAAAAACCTATACACATATGAATGTTCATAGCAGCTTTATTTGAAAGAACCAAAAAATGAAAACCCAAATGCCCATCAGCGGGTAAATAGATGAACAAATTTTATGTGGAATACTACTCAGCAATAAAAAGGAAAAAACTGATACACACAACAAAATGGATGAATCTCAGCATCATTCTGCTAAGTATTAAAAAAGAACACATACCGTAAGATTACATTTATATAAAATTCCAGTCAAAACAAACTAATCAATAGTTACAAAAAGCAGTGGGTATTTAAGGATGAGAAAAAGATGGATTAAAAAGGCAGAAGGAAACTGGGGGTAGGTTCATTATCTTTACTGTAGTGACAGTTTCACAGATATATAACATGTCAACAGTCATCAACATGTACAGTTTAAGTTTGATACACATCAATTATGCCTCAATAAAGCTATTTTAGAAATCCACATACAAAAGAGAGTTAAGAAAATAATTCGCAACCCAGTTCCAACTACAGCATGAGAGTCAATTTAATGTTAAACCTATGCAAACTATATACTTTAAACTTTTGCAAACTATAATGATGGAAAATCTCCAAAATCAAAACTATGTTAAATGTGCTCCCACGCACACAATTCAGACATTTTATAAATATCTGAATATAAAGAGGATCTAATATCAGGCTGGACACAAAAATATGTAAAATAAGCATGTAAATTGAAGAATAAAACTTATCATGTGAATTAGAATTCAGTCATTCTATTATTACTCTCTCAAGAGGGCCGAAGGGCTGAAGGGCCACAAAGTTCTTCTTTCCTGAGGAAAGGTGGTCAATTTGAGAAGCAAATTCTTATCCTCCCCTCCAGCCTTACACATAAAAATACACACTTCCCCCATCTCTTCCTGTCACAAAGGAAGAGATGTTTCTCTTCCATAAAATGAACTCTGATACTGGTATATTGCTTCTGGTCTCTCCTCCCCCAGAATGAATATTGAATATTGCTCCTGTACCTTCAGTTTCTCTATCTCTAGTTTATTCTTTCCTCGCTGGCAATCACTCTTTAAAGAGATAACTTTCCTTAACCTTACCTATCTATAAAGCTACAAATCTATCTCCACTTATCATCATCATTAAGTAACTTAAGGACAGTGAACACTCATTGTCACCATTTCAACTACAATTCACTTCTCAACCATTGCAATCTGACTTATTCCTTTATCGTTCTCCTGAAACTCTTTTTCTAATAGCCAAAAGTAATAGCTTGTTTTCATTCTGCATTCCAGATTGACTTCTCTGAAGTATCTGACAAGAATAACTACTAGGTCCTTACTGAAGTTCTTTCCTCGTTTTCTTAAAAACTCCTTGGTTCTAGTCTTACTAACTGCACTCAATCTCCTTTCATTAAATTCATTCAGCAAATATTAAGCATGTTCTATCAGGCACTGAGTTAGCCACTAAGGGTACAAGAATTAAAAAGAATTAGTCTCAGACTTCATAATACTTACATTCCTTTATTTTTCATTCTCCTCCATTCAGGGTTATTGCAGTCGAGATTACATACATGCTCATCTATAGGTCCTTCCTATGTAACCCAATCTATTTCCATGACTATAACCCCTGAATCTTTATCTCCAGTATCCAGACCATAAACTCTGCCCAATTATATGGTTGACCCCTGAACCAACCACACATAAGACAAGACTCTAAGCAGTGCCGATAAGACTAAAAGGAGCCAACTGAGATTTCTGGTGCTGCCTTCCAACTGAGTTTGAAGTTAAGAGTTCAGATAAGTGATCTGACTCTTTAAACAAACAAAACTCAACCATCTTCACAGGAAAAACAGAATCCAGAGTCTTTACAATGTATCATTCATAATGTCCATAACACAATTACTCCATATACAAAGAAACAGGAAAAAAATCAATAAAAATTATCCTATCTGAAGAACAGAGAGAAAAACTATTTTCTAAAACATAACAGAGATTCAGTGACCTAGGGGATAATATGAACCTACCCGATAATATCATAAAGTTTAATGTATGTGTAATTAAAATAATCACTGAAATTTTCCCAAGTTTGGCAAATGACATAACTTCACAGATTGAGCTCATGAAGCCCAAGAAGGATAAATGCATATGCATGCATATGTGCACACATGCACGTGCGCGCGCGCACACACACACACACATACACACATCTTAATTCAATTATCACTTTCTCGATGAAAAGGTACTCAATTTCTCCATAATAATTTCCTCTGCTCTACCTTGGTGCTTTGAACATTTCTAAATTGTATTTATATTATATTACAACTATATATATAAATTATATATATATATATATATATATATATATATATAAAAATTATACTTATCCTGAATATCCTGATGTTATGTTTATATCGGTTTCCTACCCACTCAAGCGGTGACATTCAAAAATTGTTGACAATGAAACAGTAAAAACTATATTATTCAATGTGATTTAGCACACATACACTGGCTACAAATGTGCACGTATACACACAGCTAATCTTTTAAAGATTTTTTTAAAACTTTAGAGAAAAAAATCTCAATATGCTACAAACTCTCACATTACAATGAATTAATTTCTGATCCTTGTCATTATATAGTTGTATCTTTTTTCTCCATGTGAGTTTGCTGTTATTAATTTTTAAAGTTATCATACAGTTAAATTCACTTTTTAAATGTGCTATGAATTCAACATGTAAAGATCTGCTGTGAACACTGCAAAAACTCATTTTGATCTATTTTTTCAATTATATACATAGATATATTTCCTTTTATTGACAAAATTCATATACATACGTTTTAATGGTTAAAGTGCTCTATCCTACTGATAAGATATACTCTCCTATTATTTTCCCCTCTGTTAAATGTGAAAATTTTTTCTTCTTTTTAGGTATCAGAGAATAGCAATGAATATCTTTATTCTTCAAAGTGGGATTTTCAAGTCAAAAACTATACGCTCGTCTGAGTGTCGCTGCTGATGACTCTTAGCGGTGGATCACTCGGTTAGTGCGACGATGAAGAACGCAGCTAGCTATGAGAATTAATGTGAATTGCAGGACACATTGATCATCAACACTTCGAACGCACTTGCGGCCCCGAGTTCCTCCCGGGGCTACGCCTGCCTAAGTGTCGCCGCTGACAACTCAAGTCAAAAGCTATGACCTATATACTATTGTGGGTCCTTATATATAATTCTTCAAAATTGTTTTCCCCCAACATAGTATTTTATAAATTTATATTGCTACCAACAAGTTAATAACCTTTTCCTCTATGCTCTTGACAATTTGGGATATTATTTCTGTTAGTTACTGATGCACTAAAGTAACTTAAAGTTGTTTAATTTGCACATTTTTAATTACTAAGGAAGAGAAATATTTTACCACATAATAAATAACTATTTCACTTGATACACATAACTGATCTACAACTGGGAAAAGTCTGGAATTCAAATCCAGAAAGTTATATAAGCAAAGATACAAAAGAAGTTCAACCTGACTACTTTCTACTACCCACATAATCAAAGTTTACAATATCTAAAGTACAATAACCCTCATTCATAAGGAAATCCTTATTCTATTAGAAAAGTAACTTATTTCCATTATTTTAAAAAATTTAAAAAAATATGCTACAATAATTATGCATTCTTCTTTCTATGTATCATAAACTTTTCCTTTCATTTTCATAAGCACAATTTTTATGGCTGCATAATATTTTAGCCATACCAACCTATTCCTATTCCTATTGTTAGATATTTATATTGTTGCTAATTTTAATAACAAAAGTATTGCAGATATGTATCCAAGAGAAATTAGCATATATCTCCACAACAAGACTTAAACGGGAATGTTCATAACAGACAAAAACTGGAATCACAAGTCTATGAACAAGAGACCAGGTAAACAACTTGTAGTATGTTCATCCAATGGAATACTAATTAACAATAAAAAAGAACACACACAAAAACATGATTGCATCTCAAAAACATTGTGCTGATTGAAAACAGCCTTAGACAAAAGAGTATATTCTGTATGGTTTCCCTTACACCAAGTTCAAGAACTGCTGAAAGCACTCTCTGGTGATAGAGGTCTGAATAGTGGTTACTTTTGACGGTGGGGCGGGAAGCCAATTACGTGGAAAGAGGCACAAGGGAACTTTCTGGGTGATGGAAATGTTCTATAACTATATCATAGAGATACATATATTTGTATATATATGTAAAATATTCGTTGAGCTGTAGACTTAAAATCTGTGTATTTCACTATATAGAGATTATACCTCAACGATAAATGAATAAATTTAAACAAAATCTGTATCTGCATTTCAAAGTTTTTCTTGAGGTAGATTCCCAGAAATAGGATTACTAAGGTCACAGAGTGGCCTTAAATCCTTTTTGTAACAAGAAGACTGGTCAAAGGGTATGTAATAGTTTTACTGACAAATGGCTTTCCAAACAAACTCCCACCAGCAGTGCATTGCTGATCAGACATAAAGTGAAAATTATCTTTCATAGTAGCCCACATTTAGATAACCTGCTTAACCTGTTTAAGGGCATGAAAAAATAAGTTAATTCCAAAGTCTCTCTTGCTAATTTAAATCCTTTGTTTGATATACAGAATTTCAGAATAAATTCTCATAATTTAGTTACCCCTTAACCACATCTATTCTAGTACCACAGATATTTTTCCTTTAAAAATATTTTTCATTTATTTCAGTATCTATTTTAGTCTTCCTTAAGACTACTACAAGTTTCTTTACATTATCCTTAAAATAAATGTTTTAAAAATTGTAAGATTAATATGAATCTAAATAATGCCAATTATAAAAAAAAAAGGTAACAACAGAAATACAATAATAATAGACACATGTCATGGGGGGAAAGAGAAAGAAAGGGTTCTACTATTTGCTAGGGAGCGTGCTAAGGGCTTTATACAAATAAATCTTATTTACTCTTCATGTGAACTATAAAGAGTTAGCATTATTTTCTTTATGTTGTAGATACAAAAGTGGCTCTAAGAGATTAAGAAACACTAAGTCAAACTTAAGGTCACATAAATTAGAAAAAACAAAGCCAAATTTTTACACAAATATGTCTAACACCAAAGTCCACAATCTTTCCCTTTATGTCACCCCGATCTTGAAAAGTAATAGGTAGACATCAACAAAATGACAGAAAAAAGCAAATGATCATCTCAATTAATGAAGAAAAAGTATGTGACAAAAGTCAACGTGCTTTCATAAAAAATACTCCATGAAACAGGAATGGAAGGACACTACCTCCACATAATGAAAGCCATGTATGAAAATCCACAGCAAACATCACACGCAATGGTGAAAGATACGTGTTTCCTCTAGATCAGGAACAAAGCAAGGATGCCTGTTTTCACTTTCTAGCCACAGTAATTAGGCAAGAAAAAGAAAGAAAATGCACCCAAATTGTAAAGGAAGAAATAAAATTATGTTTGCAGATGATATGATTTTATATGTAGAAAATACTAAAGGTACCACAAAAAGCTGTTAGACCTAAAAATTAATTCAACAAAGAACCAGGATATAAAGTCAACACACAAAAATCAGTTGCATTTCTATATACAAACAATAAACAATTTGAAAAGGAAATTACAAAAAATTCCATTTACAATGAAATAGAAAATACTTAGGAATTCACTTAACCAAGAAGGTAAATGACTTATTCAATGAAAACTACAAAACACTGCTGAAAGAAATTAAAGAAGACATAAGTAAATGAAAACACACACCATGGTCATGGATTAGAAGACTTGATATTGATAAAATGTCAATATTACCCAAAGCAATCCACAGATTCAATACAATCCCTATCAAAATCCCAATGATGTTTTGGCAGAAATTGGAAAACCCATCTTAAAGGTCATATGCAATCTCAAGATCTCAAATAGCCAAAAAAAAAAAAAAAAATACTGAAAAAGAATGAAACTGGAGGACTCACATTTCTTGATTTCAAAACTTATTGCACAAAGCTACAGTAATCAAAAAACTGTGGTAAGGGCATAAAGACAGACATATAGACCAATGGAATGGAAAGCCCAGAAATAAACCCTCACATATACAGTAAAATAATTTTTGTCAAGGGTGCCAAGGCTATTCAATGGTTATTTCAACAAATCTGCTGAGAAAACTGGATATCCACATACAAACAGATGAAGTTGGACTGTTATCTAACACCATATATAAAAATTAAGTGAAAATGGATCAAGGACCTAAATGTAAGACCTAAAAATTAAAATTCTTAGAAGATAACAGGACAAAGGCTTTGTGACATTAGACTTCTGGGATGTGACCAAAAGCACGAGTAACAAAAGAAAAAAAATAGACAAAATGGACTTTATGGAAATTTTAAAATTTTGTACATCAAAAGATCCTATCCACAGAGTAAAAAGGCAACTCACAGAATGTGAGAAAGTATTTGCAAATCATTTATCTGATAAGGGATTAATATCCAAAATATACAGAAAACTCCTAAAACTCAACAATGTAAAAACAAACAGCCCAATTCAGAAATGGGCAAAGGACTTGAATATACATTTCTCCAAAGAAGATATATGAATGGCCAATAAGCACATAAATGGATGCTCAACATCACTAATCATTAGGAAATTTGAATCAAAAACTACAATAAGAAACTAAAAAAAAAAAAAAAAAAAAAACCCACAAAACAAGTGTTGGCAAGGAGGTGGGAACATAAATGATATAGCTGCTATGGAATACAGCACAGAGGTTCCTCAAAAAATTAAAAAATAGACTTACCATATGACCCAGCGATTCTACTTCTGGGTACATACCCAAAGAATTGAAAGCAGGGGCTCCAAGAGATATCTGTACACCGGTGTTCATAGCAGCATTATTCACAATAGCTAAAACGTGTAAACAACCCATGTCCATCAAAAGATAAATAGATACACAAAATGTGGTATATAAACACAATGGAATATTATTCAGCTTTAAAAAGGAAGGAAATTCTGTGAATATGCTACAATATGGATAAACCTTGAAGACATTATGTTAAGTGAAATAAGTCCATCACGGAAAGACAAATACTACATGATTCCAACTTATATAAGGTGCTTAGAACACTCAAAATCATAGAAACAGAAAGTATAATGGTGGTTGCTAAGGGATGGGGGAGAATAGGAAGTTATTGTTTAATAGGTATAGAGATGAATTCAGTTTTGCAAGAAAGAGTTGTAGAGATAGATGGTGGTGATGGTTGCACAACAATGTAAATGTATTTTAATACTACTGAACTGTACACTTAAAAATGGTTAAAGTGCTATATTTTGTTATGTATATATTAACATAATAAAAAAGGAAAAAATAAACATAAAAAACTTGAGAAAATAGGCTAATATTTTTATAATGTGAACTGTGGAAGTCTTTCACAGCAAGACATAAAACCTAGTAACTATCAAGGAAAGACTGATAGATTTTATTATATAAAAACTTAAGTTCTGTATGCTAAAAATTAATAAATGAAATAAAAGCCACGGATCACTGTGAAAAAAAAAAAGAGGCACAACCAGAAATCCTCTGAAGTGTAACTATTTTCTAATTTTTAAAATTATACTACATTGCTTACTAATTCAAGCAATGCTCCACTAAAATCACAGTGACCATATAGCCCAGATTTTCCAAGTTAATATTGACATTTTCCACACATTATAGTTAAAGAGGATAAAAATCAATGATTTTGAACGATAATATAGTACGAAAAGCTCAGTATTTAAAGTCAGAAGATCTGAGTTCAGAAGTAC
Source organism: Pteropus medius (assembly GCF_902729225.1). NCBI lineage: Eukaryota > Metazoa > Chordata > Mammalia > Chiroptera > Pteropodidae > Pteropus > Pteropus medius. The sequence goes on from NW_024344240.1 coordinate 22,526,169, forward strand.
TTCCTAGTTGTTTAACCTTCAACAAGTCAATTCATCCTCCCAAGCCTCAAGTGCCCCGATTATAAAATGTGAACAGTAATATCTATGTCACAGAGCTTTTTGTAACGATCAGATAATTATAATAAGTTTTAGTAACATTCCCTCCCCTTAGGGCATGAGACAGGCATTTCCAACTCTGGAACCTCTATACACACAAATGACAGAATCATTCCAGGAGTAGGTAATCCCAGGTGAGTAATGTGAAAAATGAACATATGCCTTTACCTACCATGATCTAAATCAAGGGTCCCCAACACCCAGGCCATAGACGGTACAGGTCCATGGCCTGTTAGGAACGAGGCCGCACAGCAGGAGGTGAACCGCAAGGTGAGCCGCTGCAGAGCAAGCAAAGCTTCATCTGCATTTGCAGCTGCTCCCCAGCGCTAGCATCACTGCCTCAGCTCTACTTCAGATCATCATCAGGCATTAGATTCTCATAGGAGCACCAATCCCTGATGTCAAAAAGTTTGGGGACTGCTAATCTAGATCACTTATAGAACAATTTTCTCCATAAAAAAGCCTTATAATTGATGTATAGCTCAAAAAGGCCTCAAAGCATGGTGAAACTATAATCATATAATTATTTTATAATTCTGTGTTAAATTTACTATTGTGAGTTGTTCTGGAAATCCAATTTCCATTTGAAAGATTTTCATATGGGAAAACGTTCTCAATGCCAAACAACTAATCCATACCAACATTTGGAACCTAATACTATAATAAATTGGGGAACGATCTGTCTTTCCTTATAAAAATCATCTCAGGACCAAAGTTTGGGCTTAAAAGGGTATGTAAAACTAAAATGGCAATACGGTATACTCCAGACAGCAACAGCATTTTAAAGCAAGGACAGGGTGTTAAATAATAGTAATTCTAATAGATTTGAAAACAGAAGTCTGAGTAGATAAGAGACGGGTCACATTTCTATTCTTGATTCACTGAGTCATTTCCACAGTCTTACAAAACCTCCATTTTCTTACTAATAAAAGGAACATCAAAATATGGGTCTTTTCTTCAACTAGCTAAGAAGATATAAAAACAAACTCTGAAAGGTAGCAAATTGTTGTGGTCGCCTCAAGAGGTCATCAAGTTCACTACTTCCCATATGTACAAATGAAGAGAATGCAAGAAAAAGAGCAGATATTAGCTTAGCAGGATTATAGGTAACCTTTCCTTTTTTTTTTTTCTTATTCCTCTGTTACCTGTGCAATAATTAAAATCTGGGGGAAAATATTAGAAAAAGAAAGTTTACTGCTGTCTATATTCTGTAATATGTATGTAAGAATCTTATTAGGAGACTTACTTAAATGTCCCCACTTGGTGATATTTGACCTCACTAACCAACAGTACAAAGCATTGTGCAGCTCTGCTAACTAGGAAATCACTGTAGAAAAGCCCAGGCCAGGGGAGGTGAAAAATAATGTCAACTGAGAGAAAATATTTGCAAAACACATATGTTTAATAGACTCATCCAAAAGATACAAAGAACTCTTAAAATCTAACAATAAAAAACAAACCAATTAAAAATGGGCAAAAGATCTAACAGACATGTCACCAAAGATACAGATGAGAAATAAGCATATGGAAAGATGCTCCACATCATACGTCATTAGGGAAAACTGCAAATTGAAACAACAATGAGATACTATTACTGCATAGCTGCTAGAATGATTAAAATCCAAAACACTGACACCAAATGCAGATAAAAATGTGTAGCAATTGGAACTCTCATTCATTGCTGGTGGGAATGTAAAATGGCACAGCAACTTTGGAAGACAGTTTGGCAGTTTCTCACAAAACTAAATGTAGTCTTATCATACGATCCAGCAATTGTGCTCCTTAGCATTTACCCAAAGGAGCTAAAAACCTATGTCCACACTAAAATCTACATACAGATGTTTATAGAGCTTTAGGTTTTATTCACAACTGCCAAAAGTTGGAAGCAACCAAGATGTCCTTCAATAGGTAAATGGATATACAAACTGTGGTATATCCATAGAATGGAATATTATTATTCAGTGATATAAACAAATGAGCTATCAAGCCATGAAAAGACATGGAGGAACCTTAAAGGCATATTGCTAAGTGAAAGGAGACATCTAAAACAAGCTGTATATACTGTATGACTGCAATCATATGACATTCTGGAAAAGGCAACACTATGGAGACAGGAAAAAGACCAGTGGAAGGATGAACAGGTAGATTTTGAGGGCAGTGAAACTATTCTGTTTGACACTGTAATGGTGGGTACATGCCATTATGCATTTGTCAAAACCCATAGAATGAAGAACACAAAGAAGAGACCCTAATATAAACTATGGACTTTAGTTAATAATTTATCATTACCATCATATTCTCATTTATATAAAAGGCAGCTGCTCGAGTTTTCTATCATAGCAATATAGGAACTCACAGATACCAACAAGCAGTTTATTGAAGAATTTTTAGGAAAATTATTTCCCACACATTAAACTGATTTTCTCTTCTTGAGTCCTTTTTAATTTGATGTTTATTTCAAACAGCTAAATTTGTGAAGAATGTTGTAGGGGAAAGAATGGTTATATAATGGAGGGAAGTTAAAGCAAATATTGATAATTAAGAGTATGTGGAACATGAGATTTGGAAATCTGAAGTTCAGCTTTTAGTTTCATTACTTAACAAGCTGTCTTTTGGCTAAGCCACTTAATCTGATTTCATTTTTGTTATTTTAAAAATCAAGGTGGTTTTGAGAGTTAAGTGATGTCTCTAAAAGTGTTTTGAGAAATATTTTATTAACAGATAAAACATTTTATTTGGGTTGAAAAGTGATGATAGGTGCCATATTTTCTTAAACCCAGCAAAATGTCTAGTAGAGGACTACAAGGAACTTTAGATTTCATTAAGACATCACCCTCTCCCTGTAGAGGGTTAACTGACTTTAGATTTGTCCTTGTCTAAGGTCACAAATCAGAATCTACTTCTCCTGATTCTAATCACCTGGTCTTCCTACTATACCACTGCCATTCATTATTTACTTATGCATGCACTAAAAACATTTTCATGGAGGATAAATTAAGTACAAAGCATTTTGATGGGTGCTGTGGGTGATTCGGATTTATCAGATACAGATCTTTCCCTCAAGGAACACAGGGACTAATGGGATAAAACTAAACCATAAGTGCACAGTCAGAGACTGAAGTAATAAGGTATAGATGAACTATTATGTGATTTGATGAGGGTCATTGGAGACTTGGTGGAATAAGTGACAATTCAGCCATACTCCAAATGGCAGAAAGGATTTGTTACCAGATTTAAAGTAGGTAGTAGTATAGAGTTAAACAACAGGGTTTTTTAAAAAAGTATTAATTGTAATGTATATACTACACTACGCAAGATGTTACTAATAGGGGTGACTGGGGTGTGGTAAAGGCATACACGGGAACTCTGTACTTTCTGTTCATTTTTCTATAAGCCTAAAACTCCTTTAAAAATAAAATCTATTAATAAAAAGATAATGTCACTACTAAAAAGCACCTTCTGGGGATTCCGCCTGACCAAGATAATTGCCTATCTCTGACAAGACTGGACCTCTAGCTCATGTATTCCATACAGCTGTATCTCCATGGCCATAAACTGATAGACTGAGGTAGACACCTGACCCAAGCTGAAGTAATCAGACTCTCCTGAGATTTTTAAATTGGATCTGAGAGATCAAAGATCTGCACTCAGTATAGGTTATTTACTTAAGTAATTCAATCTCTATCTCTATTTTACAGCTAAGGAAACTGAGGCACAGCTAAGTTACGTGGTCCCACAATCAGCGAGCAGAGCCAGGATCCAAACCCTGGCGTCCAGTTTCCATAGCCTGTGCTCTCAACCACTATATTAAGAATACAGTACTTTACATTTTACTTGTAAGCAAGAATACTGATACCTACTAAAAAGCCAACACAAATTAATAGTACAGCTGCAACTACCCCTCTAATTCTAACTTTCTAACAGAAAAGACAAACAGTTGAGATCTAAGAAAAATATCTGGAGATATATAACTCTCTGTAGAAGAGAACAACTATGCCATAAACCAATGCAATGTTATTTTGCTTCATATTTTTAAAGATACTGTCACGATACAACTCTTTAAAAAATTTTCCTTTAGAACTCTTCTGAAATGCCTAAATTTCCATATACCTTTCAAAATAATACACCTGATACTTTAATATATTTCTTCCCAATCACTGAGTCATGATATTTTGTCATATTGTGACATTTTGCACTTCCTCACTCACTTCCCACTCCCAAGGAATTTTGGCATGAACACCAGTGAGATTATATACAGTATATGTAACAAAGAAATCAGAATAAATGTATAAACTACATACAAGAGTTCATTATTTTATATACATATGATAAACATTTATAAATGTTCCTATGGGTATGAACTGATAATTGCTGAAAAGATGCAGAGGAATGAAAGAGACAAGAAAATGAATAGAAAAGAAACAGAGAAGCATCCCCTCAACCCCGTCTCCACCCCCATATTACCACTGTAGACACATCCCTGGAGTTGCTTAGCAAAGGTTTACTTTAACAAATATCAGACCTTCGCTAACACCAATGAAGAGATTCCTTTTTCCCCCCAAATACAGTCCCTGGTCTTTGTTTGTTGAGGCTTCCTTCTGTTTTTTCCTGACCATTCTTTCAATTATCAATGTCATTCTGAATTTCATGCCTTTCTATGGGAAGTCAGATGACTAAATACCAAAGAGAAGGTAATTTAAGACTGCAAAATACTGACAAGGACCCTACGACTGAATTAAAAAAAAAAAAAAAAACAATGAAAGTCAACGACTGAAGCACGTTTTAATGCTCACAACTCCTGGAAAGTTTCTTCAAGAGTTGACATAGAAACACAAATGCAAACAATTCTTCTCTACAGAGCACAGTGAATAAATAATCATTCTTGTTTCCTGCTACCTCAACTCTATTATATTTTTAAACAATACACCCTTCCTTGTGAATTTTCTCATCAGGATAAAGAAAAGCCACTAAGTTGACAGACAAAATAAACAGAAAGCACAAGAACAATTTAAACACATATAATAGCCATCTCCTAGAGTTTCATTATTTCCTTATTCACAATAAGAACCCCAACTGAAATAATGATTGCATACTTACTCGTTTGAATATTAGTTTCTAAAATATTAAAAATACATTGGTATGAAAGATAAGATTTATGATCACTGATAAAAGTAATTTATAATCTTAGAGAAACTCATCTTTAGGCAAATTTAGAATTATTATTTTTATGTTCCTTATTAACTTATTACTTCCTGACTTTACTGAACTGTCCAGTATGATTATAAATTAAACTTTATATGACTTTGTAGCTATTATTGTTGCATGATATATTCAGAAATACAAAAGTATAGATTTGAAATTATTTCCAAGATGTTTTAATTATTGAAAAGAGCAAAGTACAAAACATTGTGAAGTACCATTTGCTACCACTTACGGAAGGAAAAAAATATAGATATAGATATAGATATAGATATAGATATAGACATATTCCATTTGAAATGCAGAGAATGTCTTCGGAAGGATACACAGTAAGCGGGATCAGAGTTGCCTTCAGGGCAGAAAACTAAATAGGCAGGGGATGGGAAGCAGCCTTACTTTTCATTACGTACCCTTTTGATCCTTTTGAATTTTGTTCCATATAAAGACATTTTAAAATATATATTAAAAATCGACTTTTTGGCCTATTAAACGTGACTAAGAATAAAACGATTTGAAATAAGAAATGGTTAAAATCACTACAGGAGCCAGCAATGTTCTGCTGTGTTAATCAACATATAAATCATTACAAATCAAAGTTGTATGAGTTATGAGCACATGCTTTTGATCTGTGCTAATTGCTGCACATGCTCACTCAAAATGTATTCGAACTCTCTAAATGTGCACTTTAAAATGAAAAAAAATGACTAAGTTTTGTTGATTATTTTTAAACTAGAAATTGAAATTGATGCCATTATCACGGTGAGCACCATGAATTCCCAGAACACTCTCAGGAGCAACTCGATCTACTTTGGGAAGACACTGCCATTTCTGGCAGGGATCTATTAGGGAAGTAGATGCACATTTCAGGTTCAAATACATGCTTGTGGGTAATGAAACTAAATGTACCCACATCAGTGTCTTTTATATGATGTTTATGCTACAACCTGTGGTGTCCAGAGATCCACTCTACACTTCTCTGGGAATTCTCTTGTTTTCACTACAACAGAGCAACTACCAAAACAATGCCTCTGATAAGCTCTTAAGTGATATACATAGTAATTACTTTCATGATTTTTATTTTTGCTTTCATGACTTTAGACAACACTTCTAACACTCAAAAGAAAAGCAAAATTACAAAAGAAACTTACAAGCATCATAACTTTCTAACATTACTCAACATTACTAATGAAACATGGTGCCTGGAACATGAAGGATGTGAAATGTTTGATAAATGAATTTTAAAGTTACATGAAAAAGATCCTTCTTATGACTTAAAGAAATACTATAATTCTTCATCCCTTGCTTTGGCTTTGCAAAGGAGGTAAAAATTATATATTGTCATCCCCATTTTATAGTGGTAGGGTGACAGAAAATAAGAAAATGATAAATGATCACCTGATTACCTTGCCTAATTATGAAATAATTTCAACATAGGTAAGCCAAAAACCATTTTCTTAAAAAAATAAAAAAACTCTGATTTTTAGTTTTAAACTTTGGAGGAATCTTTCAGAGATTTAATAAAATAGTACCTACCCTATTGGCTGTACACATTACCATAGCCTTTCAAAAAAAACAAATCTCTTAGAGGTACAATCAACCCAGCTGCTGAGATGATAGAGGCTTTTGCTGCTCTGTTCTTTGGTTTTCTCATTTATTTTCCCATCAGTTATATACTTAATGGGACAATGTTTCAAACTATTCTTAGTATCACTTATATCACATAACAAATCTTTAGTTTTGTTGGACAGGAATAATCAGTCTGAGATGTTATTCTATGTGAGAAAAGCTGGTAGCGTGATTCTTAAACACATTCTTAAATTTTAACTTACTGTATTCCTAATTCAGTAAAACCCAATGATGATTATTTAGCACCTCCAAGGTGGTATATCTTCCAATTATACATTCAATCATACTTTGCTAACCAGAACTCTTGCACCTGTCAATCAAAATTATTTTTATTATACACTTCTGATAAAGCTTTTGTGGCAATTCCCTATCACAACTGCCAGTAAAAATCTTGAACTGAGGGAGAAAAAAAATGGCATTGATTCCAGAGACTCTGTTCATCCCTCTGGCAACCAAATCAAAGTTGTGACAGAAACAAGGAACAAACAGCAAGGAAAATAGCCTGGGATCTAGATAAACAAAACATACAACTAGGGAGAAATCTAAGAAAATCATCCTGCAATGGTAGAAGGTAGGACAGGGCGGGAAGCTGCGGCAGCGGGCAGTTGCAGAAACCTCTCAAAGAGGCCCTGTTGGCTAGCAGACTTTCGTGGTGACGGACCTGCTCACTCTGAACACCAGTGCAGGTTCAGCTGCATAGGGGGCACCAGGGACTTACAGGGGGACACTAAGTTGTCCGAGTGAGGGGCAAGACTAGACTCTCTCTGTACATAAGTGGCAGCAGCATCCATTGTTCCTCTCTTGAGCCCTTCCCCCTCCAAGTGTGCAGACGGGGCACGGCCAAAGCCAAGACATCATCACACTGGATGACAGAGGTCACTCTGCCCAAAGAATTCCCTGAAACCCTGCCTCCCCCAACTCGCGGCCCCACCAAAGCCACATCCAGGTATATCCTCAGTGAGTTAGGTGCCCCTTGCTGATCAGTGCCTAGACTCACACTGGAGGCAGCTGGCCTCGGTTTCTGGTGTGGCCTTCTGAAGCAACTATAAGCACGGCATCTGTGAATTGCTTGCTGAATCTTATTTAACAGGTGGCACCAGAGGGCACAGGCTGGGGCTAAATTTGGCCTGCAGCTGAACCCCTCTCAGGACTGTGCCACTGGACACCTACCACACAAAGCAGCACTAATAAGACTGGGAGACTTAGGAGCTTTGCTTAATACATAGAAACAGACACGGAAAGGCAGCCAAAATGAGAAGACAAAGAAGCAGAAATCATGTGAGAACAGAACAGAGATCCAGATATAATGGAGTCAAGTAATCTAACAGATGCAGAGTTCAAAACACTGGTTAAAAAGATGCTCAATGAACGTATGGGAAGTATAGATGAATTCAGTGAGAACTTTAACAAAGAAATAAAAAACATAAAAGTGGAAGTGGAAATTATAAAAGGGAACCAGTCAGAAATGAAAAACACATTATCTGAGATGAGAAGTATATTAAATGGAATAAACAAAGTGAATAAAGTAGAGGACCAAGTGACCTATATAGGTGATGGGAAAGCCAAGGACACTCAATCAGAATGGCAAGAAAAAAGAAGCTAAGACTATAATAATTTAAAGAGTCTATGGGACACTATTAAAGGTAAAAATATCCATGTCATAGGGGTACCGGAAGGAAAACAAGACGTTGAAGAGCTATTTGAAGAAATAATGATGGAAAACTTCCCTAATCTAGCAAAGGAAATAGACATAAAACACCAGGAAGCTCAGGGAGTCCCAAAAATCAGAGATCTAAAGAAGCCCACACCAAGACACATCAAAATTAAAATGCCAAAGGTTAAATATGAAGAAAGAATCTTAAAAGCAGCAAGAGTAAAGCAGTTAGTTACCTACAAGGGCGCACCCATAAGACTGGCAGCTGATTTCTCAAAAGAAACTATGCAGTACAGAAGGACTTGGCACAAAATATTTGATGTGATGAAAACCCAGGATCTACAATCAAGAATACTTTATCCAGCAAAGCTATCATCTAGAGTTGAAGGACAGATAAAGAACTTTCCAGACAAAAATAAGCTAAAGGAATTTATCATCACCAAGCCAGTATTACAGGAAATGTTGGAGGAACTTCTTTAAGGAAAAAAAAAAAAAGTATCAAAAACAGGAATAAAGAGACTACGGCCATGTCACCCGGAATACACCAAATCTTCTCTGATCTCGGAAGCTAAGCAGGGTTGGGCCTGGTTAGTACTTGGATGGCAGACCGCCTAGGAATACCAGGTGCTGTTGGCATTTATTAAAACAAACAAACAAACAAACAAAAACAGGAATAAAGAACGATAATAACTACATTCCTATCAATGAGTACCTCAAATGAAAAAGAATTAAGTACTCCAACCAAAAGATAGAGTGGTGGTATGGATAAGAAAACAAGACTCCTACATATGCTGCCTACAAGAGACTCACTATATATTAAAAGACACACACAGACTAAAAGGAAGGGAATGGAAAAATATATTGCCTTGATGGACCTAAAAGGGTACTGTGCTGAATAAAATGGGTCGGATAGAGAAAGACAAATATCGCATGATTTCACATACATGTGGAATCTTAAGAACACAATTAACAACAATGACAACAAAAGCAGAAATAAACTCATAGATACAGAGAATATTTAGAGGGATACTAGATGAGAGGAAGATTGGGGGGGACAAAAAAAGGCAAAGGGATTAAGAGGTACAAATGGACAGTTGCAGAATAGACATGGAGATATAGAGTATAGCGTGGGGAAGATGGTTAACAATGTTTAATAAATATGTAAGGGGGAAGAGGGGTACTAGATTTAGTGAGGTGATCACTTTGCAAATTATGTGGATCTCTGATCACTATGCTATACAACTGAAACTGGTATATTATTGTATGCCAACTATAATTGAAAAAAACTCATTGAATTGTACAATGTAAATACAAGCAACTAATTGTCTATTATATTTCAATAAAGATGAGAAAAAAGAACAGTAAAAATAAAAAAATCTTGAACTCAAAAACAATGGATAATTTTAGCTATCTAATCTTGGCTACCACTTTTGTTACTTTCATAGTAAATTTACTGTTAATTGTTGAATTGTGGTGCTTTAATTGGCTTTATATTCTTTGTCTCACTTGACCAGCTTAAATTGACTGATCCAAATTACAGAGAGCCCTTCAGCTTTACACTCATCTTTATCACCTGTAAATATTTACTAAACTACTGTGCACTCATTATGTACATGCAAGGGACTAAGCAACAAGAATGGATAACTGCTCTACTTCAAAATGGGCATTTATAGATATTGAAGCATTGTTAATATGCTGTCATGTTGCCAGTTGCAGTACAGTTCCATTGAGTGAATAACTACTGTGCCAGAAACTGTACTACTTTACATATTATTTCATATATTTCTCACAATAAACCTATTATCCCATTTTACAGAGGTATGTGAAACCCAGATATGAAGCTATTTGCTCAAGGTCACACTGCTGATCAGTAAATGATCTAGAATTCATTCACGAGTCTCACTCCCATCTACCTCAGCATGCTAAACTGCACAACTGACCACATAAATTCAAATGGTCAGCAGAGTCTGGAATTCCATTATTATGGTATTTCAATAAGTCTACCAAGAATCTTTTCCATAAAAATGTCAGTTCATCTGGTATTTTTAGGTAGAGCAGAATTTCTATGTAAATGGATTGTGAAGAAGCCCTTGGGAGGAGTTGATTACAGTAGATATAACGAAAAAGTCGTTATATTTCATTGTGCCCATTGGGGAAATAGCTATGAATAAAGTAATTGTCTCTAAATCAATTGACAAATAGATTCACCTTGTTCGAATCCTGAATAAGACACCTAGAACACATCTGGCTAGAACAAAACATTGTTTCTAGGAAAAAGCACACAAAAATCAAATTAGAACTGCCAGAAAAGATTCCTTTGAAGTCTATCTTTTCTCATCTGAGAAAAAAATGTTAGTATTCTAGGCCCAGCTGTCTTCTGCTTGAATGACTCCATGATCTGGAACTACCTTAATTGAAGCTAGGGAAGGAAAATCCATTTCCTAAGAGGCCCGTTTATTAGAAGCAATCAGAAAGAAGAGAGAATTGCTTGTGGGAAGAGCAGCAACGAGAAGGAAAAGTTGGCAACAGACTAGATCATTCATTTGGCCCCAAAGAATGCAGTGAGGATAATTACTTTAGAGTGAACCCTCTTCGTTTTGCATGTCCCACATAGCAAACACAAAAAGCATTCTCTTAAGTGAACCAAACAGAAAGGTTATTTAGAATGTATAATTTGATCCAGAAGTTAAAAGAATCTATTTATTCTTCACAGATTTAAAAAGGGACATTACTCAGAATCTAAGTTCATTCTACCTTTTGTCTGATTTTCCTTTACTCAGGGGTTACATTTTCTCTCTTCAAGCATACTACCATGCTAAAGATGAAAGTCCATTCCTTTGCCTAACAATACCAAATAAATACTTTCACTGCCTTTCCATTGGATGAAATTAATACTCATTGTACTTCACTAAAATGTCTGATTTCTTCAACTGCTCTCCCTAAAAATAACTAGAATGTAGTCAGTATCAGTTGTTACCATTTACATGCATGAATGGTATCCAGAATATCTTAAACAGATATTTTGATAATACATGAGAAAAAGAAGAGGAAACTATAAGTCAAAAGCCTGAATTTTACTTCTGAATTTTACTTTTAACTACACCAATTAATTGTCATGTGACCTTAGGTATATTACACCCTTTCTGAGCCTTAATTTCCCCACTTATAAAATAAAAATAACACCAGCCCTTCTCTCCTTAGAGTTATGAAGCTCAAGAGATCAAATATGTGAAAGCAATATGAATACTGCAAAGAATACACAAATGTAAGCCATTATTTTATCTTGACAGATCTTCCTTTTTTAAAAGCTTAAGAACTTTACTCAAAATATTCCTCTCTACTTTGTCTCTAGCTTATATGACATAACAAATCACCATAACAAAATTACACTAGGTTTCAATGGGAAAATAAGTCAATCCTTTATTAAACTTGCTTTATTCTAAAACCTAAATTCAAAGGCAAACTATGGATTTATTGAAGTTTCTTCCTCCAGAGCTAAATAGAATGATTTATTTTTCCAGAAGCCTTTCTAAAAAAAAATTCTTGTTTTCTTCTTAGTCCTATTTTCTATACATTAATTATCATAGAAAAAATTAAAACTCGCAGCAACTATAGTTCATATTCTAAAAATAGATCTTGCCCATGACAAAAGTAGATATCAGAGTTTAGATTATTATATCATACCCTAAAACTCAAAATTGTCAAATTTTAAGTTTGGAAAAGGATTATTTAATATACAGAATATTTTTAAAAAGCTCCCCTAAGAAACCTACTAATGAATGTACTAGGTCACATAGAGATGAGAAAAAATATACTTTTCACTGAATATCATTTTGTATCTTTAGAAATTTGAACCATGTGCAGTTTAAATGTATACGTTTGTTACTTTACTGATTATAAACCACTGAAGGAATCCAAAGAAGCCCTCATTTTCCAGGGAAGAAAACTGAAGCCGAAGGAGATAAGCTCCTCAAGAACACACTGCTAGAGAGAGAAAAGGCTGGGACTGGAACTCAGAAACCCAGTGGAAGCTTCAGTGTTTCACCTCTCACCACAAATCCATGTGGTAAAACAGCAAGTGCCATCTTATAAACAGTAAAAGTACTACTATAATCCTTTTCAGAACAGTGATCCTCCAGAGGTCCTGTGACTAAAATGATTATTAATTTTTTCACAGAAGTTCAAAGAAAGGCAGAGATAACAATCCCATAATAAAGACTCAGTATTGAGTGAGTGAATAAGGACAGCACATCAATCAGCATGTGGATAGTGTGTCTTCACTCAGGCGTAGGTGGATTTAAGCTTTAACCGGGCCAGGAAAATGTTGCAGCTTTCATTATTGCTAACAGTAAAGATGTCTGATGAGGCAGAATAGATTTAGCAGTTTTAGAAAGAGTTTATTCCTAGTGAACTGACTCAGAGGAGCTAAAGCAAAAGGAGACAACAGAAAATTCTTGTTTGAGAGAAGCCTTAACAATTCCACTGTGGAACTACACTCTCAAAATGAACTAAGGGAATGATCAAAGCCCTTTCTAGTCCTGAAATTCTCAAATAAAGTCCTCAAAAAAGCAAAGTAGCTTCAACTCCTCTGAGTAATTCAAGCATACTTTTCCTCTTGGTAAGAAGAAATGTTAACCTCTTCTTTCAAATGGGTACAAATGCAAAGCAAACAGAAAGATCTTGGAAGAAAGGAAATTTATTACAGGGATTATTCTTTCCTTTCTAGATCTGCATATAGCCTTCACAATTGGAGAAATACATGCATGTTACACATTTTTATATTTGCCAAACATACTATGGTCATATATCAATCTAAGTATTTTTAAGCACTGAGTAAGTCTGTTTGCCAACAATTCGTTGATCTGATAAAACATTTAAAAAGGGAAGAACATGAGAAAGGATAACAAGCCTGGCCAAGTCATAACCTCCAGCCACTACTACTGCTCGTATTTCCAAGAGAAATCATGGCACAGAATAAACCACAGACTAGGATTTCTTAGTCAACTCTGGGTCACAAGGTTACATCACACTGAGCAGTCTCTCTCATCACACCTTCAATTCTTGATCAGGAACAAAAGGCCAGAAAGAGCTCAAATTCCAGCACTGTCATCCCCAGGGGATCTATAATATCAAATGCCTAGCCTCGACAAAAGCCTTCAGAGTGTTGTTTCAAATTCCATTCCAAATTTTCAATAAATATTTCAGATATCGGAAAAATATTTGAAGTTTATTTGTTAATAATTTTTTACTTTGTTAAAAATGACTCTGCTTCATGGTGAAACAGTCACATAATTCAAAGAAGAAAAAGAATCACAAGAAACTTACAAGTCATATGTGTACTTTACTTTGAAAGGTATTAATGCCAAAGACTCTATCAACGTATTTCATGAAAAACATTAAACACAACCTAGAGCCAAAAAGGAGACATTCCATTCCCTCTCAACAACAGATGACTTAAACAGTAATAGAGGATGCGCTAATATTACCTAGGGCAAGAGAAACATTTGGTGATTCACACATTCTCCTTTGATGCCAATTTCTAAATTAAAGAGCTGGTTTCTTTGGGAGAAAAAAGAGAGAAAAAACTTTTTAAAATTATCCCTTTAAACTTCAGGTCCAGTGAATTAACCTTTCTCAATTTCAAAGACAATTCCATTTTTTCCCCAATAATCATGAGTCATCTGGTATCCATGAAATTTATTGCCTTAAATTCATTCAATTAAGATTTATTAAATCTGAACGACTGAATACGATCTGAATTCAACTAAGCCGCTCAATTTTAACTTTACATCTTCCTTGCATTTCCATATTTATACCTGTAAATGTAGATTTCTCTCTAGACTTGAAAAAAAGTGCAGTGAATAAACTACACAGAGCGCAGTTATCGCCTAAATAAAACCTGAAGGAAGAGAGAAATGAGTGTTCATCCCAATGCCTCCTTCGTGACATTTTTAAATTATTTCAAATCGCTTAAATATCTACTAATTCTAAACATAAGACTAAGTCCTTACATGCTAAACCTTTATTTGCCGTGGTGATGAAATAAAAAGGGAATACAGTTGGTGTATGTGATTTAAATCTTCAGACAATGCCAAAGTTTTAAACCAATGATTTCACGCCGCTCCCCATTAACTTTTCCATAACCTGGAAAACTAGAAATTGACAGGCTGAGGTTGCGGACAGTTTTATTTTGGGGGAGTCACAAAAAAAGGGATATAGCAGAGAAAGAGGAGCACAAACGAGGCGTATGGTACGTTGCAAATAAGACAGCCAACCAGGAATAAGATTACTGGTTGATCTTAATAAGAATAAAGCATATAAAAGCAAAGGAATAGTTTTGCATTTTCAGCCCTCGGACTCTGTTCCAGAATTCAGCACTGCCAAAAGCAGTTGCATTAGAGCAAATTATTAAATATCACCCACAATCTTCTTCGACTTCCCCAGGAAAGACTTCATCCAATCTGTTATGACACTCCTAGGCAGTCCGTGAGAAGCAGGGCTAACTCATTTTGAGAAACCAAGGCCCACAGAGGGCAAGGCGAACTCGCAACGAAAATTCCAAGAGTTTTCCAAGCATGGACTGAACACCAAGTCCCTGCTTTCGGTGCAGGCTGCGGAGCCGCCACTCTCCACCTCTCCCCTCGGAAAAGGGGGTCCTCCACCGCGGAGGGGAGAGGGGGCTCCATATCAATCACTCGGACCTGAGCCCAGCTCCCTCTCCTTCAGCTCCCAGAGAGGACCGCCACTGTCTCGCTTCGGCCCTCCGCCCCGCTCAAGACGAGACCAGCCACCACCTCTCTCTGACCTGTCCCCGCGGGGTCCGAGTCGGCAGCGTGACGCCTCCATCCTCGCGGCTGAGAAAGTGGCCACCACGTCCAGACCCCACCACTCCGCTGCTAGGGTGGCAAGCCTGGCGGGCAGCCGGGCCCCGCCCCCTAGCAACCGAACTGCGCACTGTCGCCACCGCCTATTGGTCCACGGGCCCGCTGCTCCTCTTTCATTGGCTCTTGCTGCCGCCCGGCGTTGCGGGAGGGTATCTAAGGGGCGGAGGAACCGGGAGTTAAAGGCGCCTGCGCGAGAGCGGGGATGACGCACCAGGGCTGGGTCCTTGGAGCTCTTTCTCGGGACGGGGAATGTGTTCCCATCAGCAGCGCTGGCTCCCGGGGGGCGGAAAGGCCAGTCAGTGAGAAGAACCGCCTATCCCTCCACCAACCGCCACACACAGAGCGGCCTACCTGCACTTCCGCCGCTTGTACACAGAAACCACCCAGAGCGCTTCCCGAGGTCTGTAACATTAGGATTTACAGACCTCTGCCGGCTCCCTCACAATCCGACCTTTCCCTGACCCCAGAGCCTAACGGAACCACACTTGTAGCCTCTCCAGCAGTCATTCCCAATGAAAATGCTGCTCTCTCACTCCAACTGCACAGAACTCCTTGAACCTCCCGACTCCAGCCCAAATTTTAGAGTATTCCTAGACCTGCTCTACAGACTGTCCTAAGAATCTTTACCATTTACCTGTCTCTCTACAGCCTATGGAGCATCTTCAAGTATCCAAATACCTTAAGGAAATCCACTCTCTAGATCTGCACTCTAGTTTCCAATAAATCTTGTCCTTAACCATCACTTCCTTTGTCACTACCAATTTCTGTGTAGTATTATAGTCCCTACAAAACATCCTAACAAAAGTTATTGCACATTGAGTTTAGTTTATGGCATTCTGAGGTCAAAGTTGTTTCACGTTGGTTTTGAATGTCTAAGAGGCCTAAAAGTTAGCACAAGCCAGAACAGAGCATTGCACTCGCTGGGTAAGCTTCCACTCATTGTGCGACCCTCAACATGGTTCATTACCTGTGCTTCAAATTCCCATCTACATAACAAACAGAATAGTCCTTGCTTGTCTAGCTGCAGCTGACAGAGTAGATTCTCAAAGCTGAATGAATGGAGTTGAATGAGATACCATTTGTATTGGTGAAAAGACAATGGAGACATTTTTGTTGACTGGGCAGTCCTGCATTAACTACAATAAGAAGTTGTATTCTCTGAAAAGTTTCCACGTTTATTTTCATACATTTTAAACAGTTACTCCAAGAAATCATTTTCCTACCCTATTTAACTTAGGTTGGAACTAAAAAATCAAAATACAGCAACCTAAGTAACTTATCCATGTTCCCCTTTATCTCCCCTGATACTACTGTAGTCAATAAAACAGGGCTTGCTGCCCTTTCATCATCCTGCCCTTTCAGATGAGCCCAGGTTGCACAGGCAGCAGCTCAACTATAAAAAGTCAGAGTTTGCTTTGATTTTTTTTTCCATTCAACAGGTAATAGAGGAAGCTGCCACTGAGCCCAACAGAGTTGGTACTCAAAAATGTGGAATGAATTAGTTTGAATGAGGTTATTAAAGGATTAATGAGTAGTAGTTAAAGCAATCAATCAAGAAAGAACTTTTGTGGAAGGGATAGTTTTGCTGCATTATTGGCAGTCAGAAACAGCGTTCTTTTAAAAACTTTCTGCAACCATTTATTTACACACATTTTAAACTGTTACAAGATATTTTAAAATTTTAAACAGTTAATACAAGAAAAATATAAACTGAACTGTTTATGACACTGAAAACTGTATGTAACAAGATATTTTAAAAAGCAAATCTAGAAACTGAATTCTCTATGACTCCAGGGCTCTAGTTAAAATATCTTTTCTCTATTGATGTTATTGGTATTATTTCTATTTTATTTTCTTGATGTGTACTCTTCTATGAGCCAGAAAAGTGACTTTAGCAACTCTATGAAACCAGCAATCAGTTTCTTGAGATTACAGATGTCTGAGAAATCCAGTCAATTTTTCACAAGGAACTGGCTTTTGTTCAGCTTCCCTCTCTCTCTGAGGTAAGTAAACAGGCGCTGTCGTCTCCTCCATGTGACTTTTACCCCATACTTCTCCTCAGGAGTGTCTTTAACCAGAACAGGCTCAGACTCTGGGCTCTCGGGAGTACTAGTGTGAAGGGAGCAGCTTGGCAGGCTGTTTTCCCTCTGATTTGGGGAAATGGGCCCCTCCTTTATAAAAGATGACTCTGGGGTCTGGATGTCAGGCGCAATGAACACATAAGGTAAGTTTTGAAGTGCATGTGCTGACAGTTCCCCACAGCTTTGGGGACTGAGCACTGGAACTAAGGGCCTTCTGGAAATGTCCTTTTCAGATTGATCGGGGCACTCCCTGGTTAAGGGGATCCCAAGTGTGGCTGAACTGGAAGAAGACTGTGGACTCTCAAATGTTAGATGTGGAAACTTGGAAGTGGTAGATTTTCGACTTGAATGTCTTGCCTGGTCTCGGTGATGACGTTTCTGTTTCCGTTTGGCTGGGAAACAACTTTCTGCTGTTCTATCAAATTGAGGTGATACCTAAGGATTAAAAAAACAAAGTGAGGAGAGCCAAGTACCAAGTACAAACCTAATAGAGGAAACTACATCCAATGACCAGAGATCAGAATCCTAAATGGACCTACTACAGTAATGGACACAAAACAAAAATACTTGTCTAATAGGATAGTGATAGAAAAGGATATGAGCTTGGGCAATCTCTTCAGTCTCTCTGGTTTTCAGCTTCCTCATGTGTAAGAAAGAGGACAACGCCTCTTTTACTTTATCATGCCATACAGCTGCAACTTGTTTATCTTTAAACTTTGAGGACAGAGACCAGCAGTCTTATTCAGCATTGATCCCTAGCACCTAGCAGAGTACCTGCACAAAGAAGGCCCCTAGTAAAGAATTGAATAGCTGACTGCAAGAATAGTGAGGTCACATGGAAAGCATGTGGCATAGGACCTGGCATGTAATGAATTCTCAATAAATGTTCATTCCTCTTCTCATCCACAGGGATTCTAACATTTAAGTTTCTTCTACAATCATGAAGCAAGTATTATGGTTCTTCGAAGCAATACTAAATAAGTTATATTTATTAAGCACTCCTAAGTGGAGATTATGCTTTTTTCTGGCTCTTTTTCTATACTACTTCTCTGACATATAGTAGTTATATTCTCTTCCCAGGGCTTTTAAACTGTCAAAATATGACATATGCCATTTCTGTGGAGTTTTTTTTTGGGGGGGGGAAGGGGAGGGTCAATCTGTTAAATAGTAAGTAGAGGACCTAGCTAAATATCTCTCACATGAAACTCAGGAAACAATCGCATTTTTTATTAGTTCTGCCATTTACCTGGTCTTCTTACCCAGCTATTGGGCAGTGACACTTTTAAATTGAACTCTTTCAGAGGAATGTGTGTGGACGGGGAGATTCCAATTCCAACCAATCCATGACTCAGTTTAAACTTACAAAAGAATATGTACCAGAAGAGATGGCTGATGACAAAGTATTATTTCCTTTTTGTCCCTGCCCCCATGAATCTTATTCTCTGGAGGTCTTGGTTCAAGGAGCGGAAGAGGCAGTATTCTGAGAAGTCTAACAGTAAAAATCAAAGTAAGAATCCATGGCCTACCCAGGAAGTGATGGTTGTGTGGTCAATGGGTTTGCTGGGCACCCTTCTGGTGTGGGTGATGGGAAGCTGTGGCGATCTATAGTGATGTTTGGAGCCCTCCAGTGGCTGTTGGTGGAACAGCAGCTGGGCTTTCTGGGACGTTTGGCGGCGTTTTTTTCTGGGAGGCATCAATATATGAATGAAGAGTGGTTAGTAACCACATTGTGCTGGTTGTAGTCAGGTCCTGGGAGAGACTCCAGTTCCAACCCATGCCTGTGACAAGAAACAAAAGTTCTCTCTCATACTCTGCCAGCCAGTTCTACCATCAACTTACTACCCATAACTCAAGTTTGTGTGGGGCACAGCTTTCTATACTTATACCACCAAGTTAAAACATAGTAGTTCACATTCAATGTTTGTTCAGTGGACATTTATCAAGCATGTGTAAAGTGTCATGCTGGGTGCTTGGAATTTAAAGATGAATAACGATTTATTCTGTGATCATTTATTGAGTGCTAAGCAATTGTAGAAACACAGAGGTCAGACTGTCCCTGTTTCAAAGAGCTAAGAGTCTAATAGAGGCAGACAATTACAATAATGGGACAAATGCTTCCACTCACCCTAGGGTAAGCTTTCTAGAAAGAGTGACAACTGATCTAGGTATGAGGGCTAAAAAGCAGGGAGGGCACTCCAGGATGAGGAACAGCATAAACAAAGCACAGAGACATGGAGCATGTAAATTCAGGGAATCACAGACTCCATGTAGCTGGACACAGGGTATAAAAAGAAAATTCTCAAGCAAGAATCGCGGCTGGACATAGTGTCAGGGTCAGGTCAGAAAAACCAGGTGTGTCATAAGAGTTTGGACTTTAGCCTAAGTAGTCATTGTGGATTTATTTTATTATTATTTTTTTAGGCGAGGCAACCTGTGGTTGACCTCACAGATTGCAAGGACCTTGTCAGCTTACAATCCCTTATTTTTTTATTTTTTACGCCTACAGCACCTGGTCTTCCTAATGGTCTCCCATCCAAGTACTAACCAGGCCCAACCCTGCTTAGCTTCCGAGATCAGATGGAATAGGGCTTGTTCGAGGTGGCATGGCCGTAGACTCATTGAGGATTTTAAAGCAAAAGATATGCTTACACTTGAATTTTTTAACTTTTTACCCCAAATAATTTTGAACATACACAAAAGTAGACTAAATAATATAATAAGCCCACATGTACCCATCACCCAGCTCCAACGACCATCAAACCATGGTCAATCCTGACCCATCCACACCCCTAACCACGTCATCTACCTCTGTATTACTTGAAGAAAATATGATATTCCCAGTCATTATATCATTCTGTCATTCACATTAACACAACATATATATGTAGTCCTTAATATTATCAAATATCCAGAAATGTTCAAATTTTCAATTGTCTTGTAAATGTCAAAATTGGTTTTTGTTTGTTTTTGTCTTTTAGACAGATCATCCTGACAACAATGTAAAAGGAGAAAAGTACTGTGGAAGTAAGGGGACCAGTTTTAGGAGGTTACTGCGTTACCAAAGTTAAAAATGATGAGGCCTGAACCTGGGCTGTGTCAGTGGAGATGGGAAGCTGGAGAAGAGGCAGGGTCAACAGGACCCAGAAAGTAATAAAAAGTCTGAAAAAGTATCCACTGAATCTAGTAACCAGATTGACTTTAGTAGAGCTTTGTCAATGTAATGGTGGGACAGAAGTTTGAATGCAATAGGTAGAGGTAAATGGGAGATGCAGCTGAGCGTCTTAGACCCAGAAAGACATACAACAGTGCAGATTGGTTCTGCTATACATTCATGATTCAGTCAACAACAAAAAAGTAACATACTCT
Source organism: Pteropus medius (assembly GCF_902729225.1). Taxonomy (NCBI): domain Eukaryota; kingdom Metazoa; phylum Chordata; class Mammalia; order Chiroptera; family Pteropodidae; genus Pteropus; species Pteropus medius. Next base: position 22,547,075 of record NW_024344240.1, read on the forward strand.
TGTAGCCTGGAATATTCTTTGCTCACATCTTTCTGTTGTTCGCTTGCTCTCTTTTCTTCATTCAGGTCTTTGCTCAAATATCACTTTTACATAAGGTTAAGAACTCTAGATTTAATTATTCTTAACGTGATAGGAAGCCACTGAAAGGTTCTGGATAGAGAAGTGACATAATCTGATTTATATTTTTAAAAAATAACGAGGTATTTTGTGAGAAAAGGTGGGTTGCGGGGAGGGAAGATGGGAAAGGAAGCAAGAACCCAGCTAAAAGGCTATACTTCAGGACTCCAGTGAAGCGATGACAGTGGTAGCAATGGCTACAGTGAGAAGAGTTGAAATTAACCAGCCTCAAACGAACACTACGTTGTGCAGCAATCCTACTGTTTTCATGATCAACTCATTTCTCACGAAGATTCTCTTAAAACGTTTCTACTTTCTTAAAACTTTAGAAGTCTCCTTCTCTGTTGACAAATGACCTTATTTCCTATTTCACGAATACAGGAGATATCAAAGAAAATACATTTTCCAGAATTCAAACATGCAAACCTGCATATACCCATATCCATCTTCATTCTTTCTTCTGCAATTAGAGGTCAGTCCCTTTTGATATCTAAGGCCTTTACCTCTGGCTGTGCTTTGAAGCCTTTCCCACTCTCTACACCTTTCTTAGGCAATTATCTGCTCACATTTCAATAACCATCTGGATGTAGATGACTTAAGTATTTATATATTTATCTATGAATTCTCCACACAGGACCTATATATCACACTGCTTACTTGACAGCAACTAGATACCTCAAATGCACCTCAAACTCAACATGTGTAATACTGGATTCATGATCATTTCCCCTGCACCCCCACCACAAAAGTGACTATCTTCCAGGGCCCTTGCTCAGGGAATGATATCTGTCATTCATTTAGTTATTCAGCCAGAAACTTTGACTTTTCTGTTTCCCCACTCCCATCTGACCCAACAACAAGGTGTCAGTTTTACCTCTTAAATATGTCTTCGATAATGTCCCTTTCTTCACTCTCTACTTTGCTTTTTCCCACTCCCCCCACCCCCGCCCCGCGCAGAGAGACCTTTTAAAAATGCAAATCTGATCTTGACTCACTTCTGCTTAAAATTTTTGAGTTTTAGATAAGAACCAACTCCTCAGTTATGACTAAAGTCCTGCTTCCTCAGGTTCCAGCTTCATCTCACACCACACTCCATTCAGTTCTCTTAGCTCAAACTCCTCAGAGATTCTTCAGGCTTTGTACTCACCATGGTCCCTCCTACCATACAGCCTTTCACGCCTTATCCCCTTTAAGGGTTTCCTTCCCTTCTTTGCATAAAGGCATCAGATCTCACATCAAGATTTAGTTCATCAGAAAAACCTTTCCTGACCTACCTAAGGCAAGACTTCCTTATTGTAGATACTCAAAGTTATCACTGACCTCTAATTTATCACTTCACAACTATAATTCTCCCTTTGCTTATTTAATTCTTCGAAAACGGCTGTGCTCCCCTCTCCTCCCGTTAGACTGTAAACTCAGAGAGAACTTCTTCTGCTACTGTATCCTAGCAGGGCCTGGCACATAGTAGGTGCTCAACAAACTTTTTTGAATAAGTTAACAAAGCACTTTATTATATCTAAAAGACTGGGGGTTTTTTGTGGCGGGGGAGGGAAGTGGATGAGACAGATCAGTACTTGAAGATTTGGAGCTGAGGTAGAGTTTATGGTAATTTTTTAAAGATGCTGTCCTCAACGACTCAGTGTAGTCGGGGAAACTAGACGATCGTTAGTTGGAGATACGCGCAGTACAAGTTCCCCCAGGAAGAAAATCGACCAAAGTGTACTTTAAAAATATAGTAAGATCCGGAGGGAGGCGGGAAGAGAGTCCCCGGGGTGATTAGGGAAGCGACTGGACCGCTCGAGGGAGAGAAGGTCGAGAGGGCCTCCCCAGGCGCCGCCGTTGCCCCAGGTCTCTAGCTGTCCCCGCTGGCCCACCACCGCCAGGGCCCCACCTGTGCCCTCCCCGCCTCCCTCCGCGCCTCCCTCCCCACGAGCCGGCCCAGCAGCCTTACCCGCCCCGCAGCGTCCCAGCCGCGGATCCCCCCAGCCGCCGCCGCGTTCGAGCCCGGAACGCGGAGACAAGGGCTGGCGCCGATTGGCGACGCTCCGTCACGTGACAGCAACGCTCCGCCGGCGCCAATTTCAAACAGCGGAACAAACTGAAAGCTCCGGTGCCCGACCCCACCCCCGGCCCCCGGCCTGGGACCCCCTCCCCTCCCGGGATCCCCCGGGATTCCCCACCCCTCCCGCACCGCCGGGGACCCGGCCGGCCTGGCGCGAGTCCTTGTCCGGGACCCTGGCTCGGTCCCCAGGTTGGAGGAGCCCGGAACCCGCCCTAGGAGCCACAGCCCAACAGCGGCGGCGGCTGCAGTCTGGAGGTGAGCGGGAGCTGAGGAATGGAGGCTGAGGTCGGGCCTTGGCGGAGTCAGGGAGCAAGGTCTCGGGTGCCGAGGTCAGGGGGTCTAGCTGCAGGGCGCTGGACAAGAATGGAGGTTTGGGGCCACCTGGGATGGAGGAAGTCTGAGTGAGGGTGCAAATTTTTTCTGCATCCGACCCCCTGGCCTGTCCTCACTTTTTTCTCAAAGCATTCCTTGACTTTCCCTGGAAGTTTGACCTCTGCCCAGAGCCTCCGGAGGGTTGGAGTGGCCTACTCTCCTAGGCATACTATGGCTAGGATGAAGATCGAACTGATTCTGCATTAAGACAAGGACAGACCTGCCCACACACTCCCCTTTATCCAGGCGCTCTCACCATTATACCACACTATCTCCATTCCACCATCTTAAAGGACTCTTCTGGTTCTTGAGGACCCTGCAAGTTTTCTCTTGTCAGTATGGGGGTGGAGTCAGAGGAGTCACTCTGGAAGTCTCCTGGGCTATATAAAGTGTTGGCAATGATAGGAAGAGGCTGGTCAGAGAGTAGAAAGGAAAATTAGGCCTTAGATCAGAAAGATATCTTTTGGGGCTGGGGAGGGAATAATAGTATCTACTGACTGGTGGGAGAAGGAGGGAGACTTGAAGAAATACGAGGTGGAAGTAAAACTGAGATTTGAAGGTAGGGGAAACCTAGATATAAAGGAAAGGGAGGAGGCAGAATGGAGAGGGCCTGTGAACTAGAAGCAGATGGCAAATGTCACATGAGTGTGACAGTCATTTTTAGGGAGATATCAAATGTCCTAAAGAAAGAGACAGCCCATTCTGTTGTCAAAGTACCTCTAAATAGGATTACATAATTTTACATAATGATAGAGTATTCCATATATCTGTTAAAATCAACAAAGCACAAATTTTTTTAAAGGTAAAACTATTTTTTTAACATTATAAAACCACCTTAGCATATTGATGGCAGCACATTTTAGTAGTCAGGAGATAAGCACTATAGTCTAGGTTATGGGAAAGAAATTAAGTAATACAATTACATGCTTAGAAAGTTAAAATATGAATAAGCGCATGCAAGTATAAAAAATGTCGCTATATAAATATTTTGCAAATTGTGAAAGAAAAACGTACTTTAAAAAAAAAAAATCAATGCGCGGATAATAGCCTGCGAAATGAATGGCATCCCTCACTGTTATGTAGTGCACAATCTGCACAACATTACCATGGGTCTTTGGATTGAGCAGTTTCCCTTTTATCCGTGAACTGGGGATGGTTTCTTCAGTTGAGTGGCAATAGTACAGTAGTACAATCTGCCTTTCTTCTCTGATTCTATGGTCACTAATCCTTTTATTTATAAACTAAGATGATATAAAAATATAAAAGGCTCTATCCTAGAATGGATTATGGGATCAGAGTTTTGTCAGGACTCCTAATTACCAACTGTACTCCTATTCGAGCATTCCTGTTCCTACAGTCATTGCCGTGATCTGTACTCTAGTAGGCAATAATAGACATTTCTACGTCTTTGTATATTTCCCACCTGTTTCTGTAGCCACACATTCTCAAGCTTCCAGGAGATTTTTGGCTGAGTTGACCTACATTCGACCCAGTCTCACTTTCACCACTTATATTGCTTCTGTTTGCTTCAGCTTTAGCTTCTTTGTCAGTAGTACTCTTCCCCTTATTGTCTGGGGTCTTTATGAAGGCCCACGGTGCATTCACCTGGGCCTGTGGGCTCATGTTCCTGGTCATAGGAAGAACACCTCTCTAACAGAACCTCCTTCATAAACTAACAGTTCTCTGACATCCTGCTGCTCCTTACACTTTCCAGGGTCCATGCTTGTGCTTCTCAATGGAGAGTGAAAGCACGGATTCATAATGAAAACCAGCCCCCGTCGGCCACTGATTCTCAAAAGACGAAGGCTGCCCCTTCCTGTTCAAAATGCCCCAGGTAAAACATCAGAAGAGGAGTCTAAGAGGCCCCTTGCCCAGCAAGGGCCTAGTCAAGTGCAGGCCTCCAAAGAGGTGGCAGAGTCCAACTCTTGCAAGTTTCCAGCTGGGATCAAGATTATTAACCACCCCACCATGCCCAACACCCAAGTGGTGGCCATCCCCAACAATGCCAATATCCAGAACATCATCACAGCATTGACCGCCAAAGGAAAAGAGAGTGGCAGTAATGGGCCCAACAAATTCATCCTCATCAGCTGTGGGGGAGCCCCTACTCACGCTCCAGGACCCCAGCCTCAAGCCCAAACTAGCAATGATCCCAAGAGGACAGAAGTGCTCACCGAGACCCTGGGACCAAAGCCTACAGCTAAGGATGTGAATCTTCCTAGACCACCTGGAGCCCTTCCTGGGCAGAAATGGGAGAGTTGTGGTATGTGGTCTACAAGGCAAAGGGGTGAGGAGCCCAACCTTTCCCCTTTGGTGGCAAGGACTACAGTCAGTCATGTTGATACCTACGATAGATAGGCTAGATCAAGCCTGAACCAGGGGAAAGTCTTACCTTTCTTCATTCTGAAACTCTGACCCAGATCCTTTGGGCACTGTCCAAAGGGTTGTAATTATCATTTGGCATTTCTAATACCTTTATATTAGAAAAGAATTTGTCTATTATTTCTATTTATCCTTCCCATTGAATCTTTCTCCGTCTTAATAAAGGAGAAAACCGAATCATAAGGAAAAGTGATTTTCTCTGTGCAGATACTCAGTAACTTTTGTAAGGTTGCCTTGACTAATCTCTAAGGCTCAGTGTGGCTGAGATTGAAATATAACTTGAACTATGCTCCTGAATTTCTCTTGATATCTGTAGTGGGACAGAGTACCTGAGAGCCACAATAGATTTGGCATGTATTCCCTGTCCCTAAGGGTAGAGGTCTTGGAGAGGTGATCCCTAACCACCAACTTTGATGAGCCTACCAGACATCAGATCAGGCAGCTAAGTGGCATCTTGGATTGTTTCTCCTCTAGCTGGCGGTGAGGCAGCAGGCTGTACTCTCGACAACAGCTTGACCAACATCCAGTGGCTTGGAAAGATGAGTTCTGATGGACTGGGCTCCTGCAGCATCAAGCAAGAGATGGAGGGAAAGGAGAATCTTCACCTGGAGCAGAGTCAGGTTAAGGTGAACTGTTCTGTCACTCTCTAGGGAAATCAGAGCCCATGCAGGGAGCATCTAAGAAAGGAAATGGATCAAGTGGTGTGTGCAGCAGAATTTCCAAGTTCTAGTATTAACACTTCACTTAGTGCGATTCTGTATAATTTTGAGCTACCTTTTTGCCTAGGATCTTTCTTCTTCATCTGTGGGGAAATTTCCTTGAGGGCAGATTCCTCTGGCTCACTGTATTCCGTCAGCACTTTTAATACTCTGCCCCTAGTAAGTATTCAGGAAATAATGGGTCTTAGTTTGGATAGCCACTTAAACTTTAAAAGGCATCCCAACAGTATGAAAGGAATATAGCATTTTTAACCAGATAGTTTTCTTAGAAGATATATTAATAGCAAATAAAGTGAGTTAGATGTGAATTTTAAATACTTCCCCGGCAATCAAGATTGATTTGACCCGATTGTGTGGCTTGGGCTTGTTTTTCACAATTGCCACACATCTAGATTCTGTTGTATATACCCTCTAATGATTCATTCCACAACTTTTAAAACTGAAAATTTACATGGATGTGTACATAAGTAAACACTGAGCTGTTCACTTAAAACTTGTGTGTGTACTTTAAAAGTTATTTATGTAAATATATAGATATAATAAATTTATATTTAAGTATATAAACTTATAAATATGTATATAAATATAATAAAGCTCAATGCTTTAAAATATGAATGCTCAGATCCTTGCCTACGACTTAGCCAAATGTGTTTTTGCAGACATTTATCTGTCTCGTACTCTTGGAAATATTTCTCTCACACAAACATTGAAAAGAGATGAGTTTATTCACATCACATCAGGAGTAGGACTCCGACTAAGACCTAGGTCGCTCTTGGCCCCCAGGTCTGAAAAAAAGGTGTGGTTTTACTGTGAAATTAGTGCATTAAGAGTCATAATATATACCCAAACTTTCCTGAGAGGTTTTAACTAGCAAAAACCAGACTTCCACTTATTATTGGGCAATGTCTTCATCAAAACGAGTGAAGACAGAGAAGTGGTTCTACATTCTTTAGAGACTGGACTGGATCATCTCTAAGACCCTTCCTAATCCTAAACTTTTACTCTGTGGAAAAGTGGTCTCAGATGAGTTTGTTTCTAATGTGATTTTATAGACTACATAGTTTCTCTACGGAATGTTCTTTGAGGGGGGCTGGAGGAGGTCTTGTGATCTCTTCCATGTCGTTCCCTTTTCTCTCTCCTTCTGGCTTCTTACAACCCTCAGGTTGAGGAGCCCCCAGGAGCATCAACATCCTGGCAGGACTCTGTGTCTGAGCGGCCCCCATACTCTTACATGGCCATGATACAATTCGCCATCAACAGCACGGAGAGGAAGCGCATGACCTTGAAAGACATCTATACCTGGATTGAGGACCACTTCCCTTATTTTAAGCACATGGCCAAGCCAGGCTGGAAGGTACTATGTCCCATAACAATCAAAGTCGAGGTCATTCTGGCCCAACATTTTGTCTACACTATCTTTTGGGTTATGACTTGATCTGCTGAATCTAGGCAAAATCATCAGTAAGAGCTCTACAGCCACTTCACCTGTCACTGCCTAAGGTTTATGGTGAGTTCAATGTAGCACTAAGCCCACTTTTGTGCTACATTGAACAGTAGCTGGAGTGACTAAGTAACTCTGTGAGAAGATATTTTTTTAAAAATGCTGTCTGCGAGCCTCATGATTCATCTCTAATGTCACATACTATCTCTAGAAGGCAGAGATTTTCTCTTCGTTTTATTCATGGGAACACAATGCCTGGGAGTCATTGCAACTCATACTATGATGTCAGAGCCACAACTCAGGTCCTCTGACAGATGCTCAACTCCAAGCCAAAGGTTTTTTGTTTTGTTCTCCCCACAGTGGAACTTTTAACTTCACATTCTTACCTCAACTAAATTTCCTAGTTTCTTAATTTCTTTACTCACCTATCTTATCAGTTATTGCTTCACAGTCTCACTCCTCTTTCCCAGCACCTGACAGCTCTCAATGTCTTTAACACCAACCTAAAGAATGGCACCGGCCTTAATCCCAGTAGGTAGATGGGTTTATGGCTGAGGTGGACGGCTCTGCAGCGAGGAAGTCAGTTGGACACTTGACAAAGCCTGTTCTGGGTAGCGGGTGAGACCTGAGGCCAATTTCCCCTTAGGAATATCATAGGTGATGTTTCTGAAGCTAAAATAGCTGATAACTGTTGTCTTTCTCTTCTTTCAGAATTCCATTCGCCACAACCTGTCTCTCCATGACATGTTTGTTCGAGAGACATCTGCCAATGGCAAGGTATCCTTTTGGACCATTCACCCCAGTGCCAATCGCTATTTGACCTTGGACCAGGTGTTTAAGGTGAGTGTCCTGGTTTCTTATAAATGGGGCTAGAGTTTGAGGTAATAATATCTATCTCAAAAGGAAACAAGTCATCTTTGTATTGATCTTATTGAATCAAGGCAGAGTTAGAAGCCAGCCAGCCCATAAGAGATTTGCATATAACTCACTAAACTAAGTACAGTTGACAAATACCAAATGACACACTTCAGTGCTAAACTAAGCCATGGAGAGGACCACTCTGATCCAAATAGAGGACTTCCCGGGGCAGTGTTTCCCTAACTGCCCTGTGGATAAGAACTGCCTGGAATGCTTGTTAAAATATGGTTTCCCAGGCCCCTGTCTTGGGGCTTCCGATTCAGTGGGCCTGGGATGCGCCCAGAAATAATGTATTTTTAACCAGCATCTCTGGTGATTCTTACAGAGAACGTCTGAGAAACCTTGTTTTAAAAAAGCCCTTCTTTAGGCTGGAGACCAGAAACTAAGCCAGCAGAACAACTTTTTAGAAGCAGTTGTTTTGGGATTTCAGAGTGCCCATTCGTTGCTGCTAGCTATAACCATTCTCGTGGGAGGGACAGTTGTCCAGGGCGACCCTCAGCATCAGTCAGGAATAGCTGTTTTTCCCAATGTGGTCAGAGCGATTGACCGTGCTGGTGGTAACTTCATCTTATTTCTCTCCCACACTGCCTGACCGCCACCAGCCACTGGACCCAGGGTCTCCACAATCGCCCGAGCACTTGGAATCAGTAAGATTCTTTCCCTCTGGCTCGGGGCTTGACCTTGTTTTTTCTTTCATTGCTCAGCATGGCTTTAGTGGACAGGGATAAGACACTAAGCAGGGGAAGGGAGCCTGTGGCCATGTGGCTGCCAGCCCTAAATGCAGAGTACCCTGAGCTTCTGGGAGTGAGAAAATTTGTGACTGCCACGTCACCTCCCCAGGAGGAGGGCTTATGCCCACTTCTCTTCCCCCGTCACATGGGCTTCATGAAGGTGCACTGAGCAGAGCAGGCATGGCAGGAGGACATGCTCTGGGCTTGGTGTGAGGCAGCAACCACAGTACACAACACAGGCCTGGCAGGTGGCAGTGTTTTCTCTCACTTTTCACCCTGATTTTTCTTTGCCACTCAGGGCTACATGCTTTAGCATCCCCTGGGGGTGGTGAGGACACATGGATGAGGTGCTAGGACCATCCTGCCACCGTACATCTATGTGATGTCCACCTTTTTTCACTAGGCTTTGGTGGCAGTGCTCACCTGCATCTTCCCAGAGCGGCTTATGTTGCTGGGCTGTCGATTAGCTCAGTGCATGGTACCAGAGCAGCAAGTGGGTTCTCCCACCTTCTCCCCCACCTTATTAACCCAGGTTTCTTTCTCTATCTGCCACACGCAGCAGCAGAAACGACCCAATCCTGAGCTCCGCCGGAATGTGACCATCAAAACTGAACTCCCACTGGGCGCACGTTAGTATGGAAGAGTGGGCATCAGGCCTAATGCTTGTTCTGGAGGCATACTTTCAGGGGATCAGACTCCGGGATTCTATACCCAGCTCAAAGGGATCTGAACCCAGAGGAGAGCACAGCTCCTGGGATTGAGAAGGGGTGCGTTGCTGGAGCCCTGCCCCTCATCTCTCTTATTTCTTCCCAGGGCGGAAGATGAAGCCACTCCTACCCCGGGTCAGCTCATACCTGGTGCCCATCCAGTTCCCAGTGAACCAGCCACTGGTGTTACAGCCCTCGGTAAAGGTGCCATTGCCCCTCGCAGCTTCACTCATGAGCTCAGAGCTTGCCCGCCATAGCAAGCGGGTTCGAATTGCCCCTAAGGTGAGTGGCTTCTCTTTTTCTCTGAGGATTAAACGTCTTGGACCTTTAGCTTGCAACACACTCTGCTAAGTTCCTTGAGAAGCATAAATACAACAATGCATAAATACAAAGTAAAACTTAATGGCATTATAAAAGCTAAGAAAGAATTTGGACTACAGTGTAAATGGGGTCAGACAGCCCATAAATACCTGATGAGTTTATAAGAATTCAGACAAAGTGATTATGATAGATGGGCTGAGATGGTTAAGGAAGAGTTTGCAAGGGAAGTAGAAAGAAGTGGATTTGGATAAGCAGATGTGGAGAGAGTATAGAGGCAGGAAATGCCAGTTTGTACCCAGCAATAGTGGAGTGAATGGGTTAGTCTAGCTCAAGGTTTCTCAGTCTCGGTACTGTTGACATTTAGGGCTGGATAATTCTTTGCTGGCTGTCGGTTAGCACACAGATGTACAGTGGCAGGATGGTCCCGGCCCCTCACCCATGTGTCCTCACCATCCTCAGGGGATGCTAAAGCATGTAGCTCTGTGAGTGGCAAAGAAAAGTCAGGGCGAGCAGTGAGAGAAAACACTGCCACCTGCCAGGACTGTGTCGTGCACTACGGAGTGCTGTCCTGTGCACTGAGGGATGTTTGGCGGCATTCCTTGTCTCTCCCCACTAGATGCTAGGAGCACCCCCTGCCCCTAACCCATGTGACAATTAAAATGTCTCCAAACATTGGGGTGGAATCACCCCTGATTGAACATCATGGTCTAGTTTGAGGGGAAGGCGACAAGGATAAGTTAAGAAAGACCATATTGCAATGGACTACCAAGTCTGGACTTAACCCTCTAGAGAAGGTTTAGAGAGCAGGAGCTGACCTGTAACAAGGTAGGGAGAAGGTCCCCCCTGCCTTCACTGAGATAGAAATAGCAAATAGTTTTTAAATATACATAAAATTATACTCATGACTATATACAATTTTACATATATGCATTAATGTGATTGTAGCATTATATTATTTTTGTTTTAATGCAGTCTTTTTCCCCCTTTTTTTTGCCTCCCCTCCATTTCCCCTCCCCCCACCTTCACTCACATCACCCCTGCTCCCCAAGATAACCCATGTTGACAGTTTAGTATGTTTCCTTCCATATTTCATACATGCTCTTAGTATGATAGACATACATATATAGCCATAGCCATTTTATATAAGCACAACACACAGAATATTGAAAATGGGATCACATTACATATACTTTTCTGCCTCATGGAAATTCTTCCAAGTCACTTGGCATAGCTCTAATTCATTGTCTTTTAATGGCCACATAATAGTCCATGGTATAGCTATGCCATAATTTTTCCACCCATTCCACTTTATTGGCACATTTTTTTTCTAGTTTTTTTGCCTATGAACAACATTGCAATAAATACCTTTGCAAGTGTTTCTTACGAGTGCTTTTATTTCTGTTGGATAGAGTCCCAGACATGAGATTGCTGATTAAAGAGGTATTTTAAAATTTACTAAATATTGCTAGATCGCTTTCCAAAAAACCTGATAATTCACATTTCCAGCAGCAAGATATGACAAGACCTGTGTCTTTGCCAACAATTGGTATTATTAATCTTTTTAATTTTTACCCATCTAATGTGCATAAATGATATCTCCATAAACAATTTCATCTTTCTTTGCTTACCAGTAAATGTGAACAACTTCTCATTATATTTGGTCACTTGGGATTGTTCACTGTGAGATGCTTATTTATGGACATTGCCCGTTTTTCTGGGATTGTTCACTGTGAGATGCTTATTTATGGACATTGCCCGTTTTTCTACAAGGTTCTGTTAATAATTTGTGAGAGTTCTTTGTTATTAAAATATTAACCTTCTGTCTTTTATGCTGAAGATATTTTTTTACTTCTGTTGTTTGTTTCTTAACTTTGTTTATGGTGTCTCTCACCACAGTAAGATTTTAAATTTTTATATAGTCAAATATGTCTCTCTTCTCTTTTACAGCTTCTGGGTTTCCAGTCTTGGTTAAGAAGGTCACCCCCACCCTCAGATTGTACATGTAGTCTCCTAGATTCTCTTTCAGGATTTGTATGGTTTTAATTTTTCTCTTGTCTTTGTATATGGTATAAAATAGGCATCCAATTTTATTTTGTCTCAGATAGATAATAATTATGCCAGCACCATATTAAATGCTCTGTCTTTTCCCCCTGAAATTGAACTACCACGTTCACCATATATTCTCGTATTTAATAGTTTTTTAAGACTTTAAAAAGACAAAAAGAGGATCATTACCAGCATGTCACTTTTTTTAGTCACGATCTTGTGTCCCGCCTGGTGACTGGGTTGAATCTCGAGGCTTCAAGAGTTTCCTTCCACCTTGTCCCTGCTTCCCTTCCAGGTGCTGCTAGCTGATGAGGGGGTAGCCCCTCTTCCTGCTGCAGGACCAGCGAGAGAAGAGAAACTCCTGCTTGGAGAAGGGCTGTCTCCTATGCTTCCCGCTCAGCCCATCAAGGAGGAAGAAATCCAGCCTGGGGAGGAAACGCCACACTTAGAGAGGCCCATCAAGGTCGAAAGTCCGCCCTTGGAAGAGTGGCCCTCGCCATGCCCGTCTGTCAAAGAGGAGCCATCTCAGTCCTGGGAGGACTCGTCCCACTCTCCCACTCCAAAGCCCAACAAGTCCTACAGTGGGCTCAAGTCCCCAGCCCAGTGTGTCTCTGAAATGCTCGTGATTAAACGAAGGGAGAGGAGGGAGATGAGCCGGTCTCGAAGGAAACAGCACCTACTGCCTCCCTGTGTGGATGAGCCCGAGCTGCTCTTCTCAGAGGGTCCTGGGACTTTGCGACGAGCCACAGAGTTCGCTCTCCCCTCAGAGTCTTCTGCGCCCCTCTCCCAGCTTGGCTACTCCCAGGGGGACGGAGGACCTTTTAAGACACCCATTAAGGAGACGCTGCCTATCTCTTCCACCCCGAGCAAATCAGTCCTCCCCTTGACCCCCGAATCCTGGAGGCTCACACCCCCAGCCAAAGTTGGGGAGTTCGATTTCAGCCCAGTACAAACCCCCCAAGGTCCCTTTGGCCCCCTGCCTGACTCCCTAGGGCTGACAGATCTTAGTACCACTCCACTGAAAAGTATCCCCCTCTTTGACTCACCCCGAGAGCTCCTCAATTCTGAGCCCTTTGACCTCACCTCTGACCCTTTTGGCGGCTGTTCCCCCTCAGATATGGAGGTCCCCAAGCCAGGCTCCCCTGAGCCACAGGTTGCCAGCCTTTCAGCCAACCGTTCCCTGACAGAAGGTCTAGTTCTGGACACAATGAATGACAGCCTCAGCAAGATCCTGCTGGACATCAGCTTCCCCGGCCTGGAGGAGGACCCACTAGGCTCTGACAACATCAGCTGGGCTCAGTTCATTCCTGAGCTACGGTAGAGACCTGACCTTACCCTAGCTGCTCAAGCTGCCCACTCTTCAAGGCACTTGTGTGGCTGGGCTGTCCAAGGGCTCTGATTAAGGACAGCAGGCAGAGACTGTCCGCTCCTTTAGCCCCACTTTGCCTGGTTATGTCAAGGCACACGTTACACCAGAGCTGCCACTGGGCTCTCTGCAGGCAGTGAGGCCCTGGTGACTGTTCTCTGTGCTACCCTGTGCTCCCCAAGAGAATCTGATTCCTCATTCTCCCTGCTAGAGCTGAAGGGTGCGCATAGCAAAAGCAAGGGTGAAAAGAGGTTAGGAACTCCCCAAACTACATTCTGTGCCCAGCAGTCTCATGTTCCCTGCTCCTTACAGGATAATAATCTCCAAATTATCCTCTGATTATAAACGTAAGCTTATTTTCTTAGAGCATTATCTAGAGACTGCCAGAGGTGGGTAGGATGACAGTGGTTTGTTTGCTTCTGTTCCTTGCTTTTAGTTCCTAGAGAAGGGGGGACCTGCAATGCACAGTTTCTTCCAGGCCCAAGGTACCTACCTCAAGGGTTCTTTACTGTAGGCACCCAGACAAGCAGATCTGCTTGCCAGGATCCCTCTTATTGCCCCTCCCGCCTACATCCCTCCCCATGTTTCCAGATCAACTTCCCTGCAAGAAGTAATCCTGGTAAGGTCTCTTACATGGGTCAAGAGTTGAATTGGGGATGGGGAATGGATGCATCTGAAGCACAGGGTGTGGGTGCCCAGATACGCGCTCATGAGATTTTTCTCTGATAATGTCCCTAATCATGCCAGAGAGGCTAGCATTGACGAGAACTTGGCCCAAGGCTTGAGAAGGCTGAAAGGGCCCTGACCTGCCTGGCTTCCTTATCTCGTATTGCCGCTTTGCAAAGAGCCACCCTAGACCCCAGCTCACCACATGCATGTGAGCCAGCTCAAGAACACTACTGTAACTACTACTCAATAAAATCCAGGGTGGAAATGCTGGTCTCGAGTGTTTGTATCTGTTCCCTAAGGCATAAGGAGGTGCTGGAAAAGAAAGTGGGTGATGATGAAGATGGTCACAGGCAAGAGGCAAGGCCTGAAGGCAACATGAAGTACTGACTGGAGAGTGCAAGGGGCTTTAGCAGGGCCATCTCCCACGTCTTGCACAGGCACAGCCTTTCTAACATAGAAACTGGCAGCTTTTCCAGTGCTGTACCTGCATAGCCGGTCCCCAGTAAGGGAAAGGCCTACATAGGGGCAGACCTCAGAACATTAGCAAAGGATGGGCCCACTTACAGGTGCCTCATGACCACCTCTGCCCACAACCCAAGACCTGGAAGCCAAGCTGCTCTGCTTTACTCCCCAGGCCTTTCCTGGCAAGTGTCCAGAAACAGATCCTGTTACCATCATTTGCAGTCAGAAACTTATGAGTCCCATCTCCTGGCTGTCTCACCTGAAGCTATCAGGGGCCCAAGGGACTGATGAGCCCTCCTCCCTGCGTCACCACCCAGGAAGCATCGCCATAGCAACCCTGGCAGCAAACAATGCTGCCAGTAAGGTCTTCCCTACAAAGCTGCCCCTCCTGGCAATCAGGCCCAGAAGAAGAATGGCCTGTAACCGAGGAAGATCACTCAGAGGGCAGAATGATCCATCCCATACCAGAAAACCTTTCCTGCAGGTAGGGGGCAGGGCCCCATCTCGGAGGCTAGTGGCTGTTCCACTGGGGCGGGCGGTGGAGGCTGGGGGAGGTGGGGGGGAACCATGCTTTCTCCAGGACGGCAGATCAGGCCCATGAACTCTCCTCCACTGTCTTCTTCTCTTAGTCTTATGATACCGTGAACATAGAGCTTAGAACAGAGGAGAAGAGATGCTTGGTTATATCATCTTATAGGCCCTCCTACTGGGTGGTCACAAAGAAATGACTGAGGTGATTGGGCCCAAGAAACAGGTGAGTTTTGGGAACCAGAAAAGTCCTAGGAGTGGACTGAAGGGAGAGGCATTTCCGAAGAGCATAATATTAGTAGTGCAGACTGATGGTCGAAGTCCCAGCTCTGCCACTTACTCTCTTGGCACTCCGGGTGAGTTATTTATCCTTGGCATGTCTTGCTTTTTGCATCTTTGGGATGGGGACCATAACACCACCTGCCCATAGGATTATGAGGGCTAAATGACACGTGGATAAGTATTTAGCACAGTGTCAATACATATTAACTACTGTTTATTTCCTGGGGGGTAGGGTGCAGAAAAGGGGAGGGACCAACATTCTAGATGCTTTCTATACTTGCTTGCATTTTAATGAGAAGTGAAGGCAACACACCAACGACAGAGAAACAAGTAATAGGAAGAGTCCAGGGTAGAAAAATACCCAGGCCCCATTCTCTGAAGAAAGATGTCCCTCTACACTTTGCTTTATGAGGGGTGTTTTCTCTCAGGATTTCCTCAGGCCCTCTTAGGAGCACTAGTTCCTGAGCAGGAATGTGAGGGCACCAGAATAGAGAGGAAGTGTTTAAATAAGGAGTGAAGAGTGGAGGAATTCTCCTTGAGGAAAGTGGGTGGGAAATCAAACCAAAATCTAATTGATGGAAAGGGCACAAAAGATGAGAAGTCCATGAGAATAATACAGAATAGTCATAACTTCTGACTGGCAGGGTGGAACGCGGACATGGCTCCCTGCCGAGCTGTCAGTTTCCTGATGAGAATCCTGGGTCTGGAGGAGGCTGGCAGCTTGTTCCTCTGCGGCTCCTCCTGGGAAGGAGAGGCAGAGTGCCCACCAGAGTCCCTTCGTCTCTCCGTAGATGTTCCAGGCCAGCGAGTCCCTTCCGGCACACCACACGCGGGCTCAGCGTGAGTTCCTCCTCCCCAGTAAGCCTTGGGAATTGCCTGGCTTCACCCGGCAAGCCTACCACCAGCTGGCCCTGAAGCTGCCACCCCGCACAGACACGAAGTCCAGGGTGCACCAACAACTAATCCACCCTTGGAAGGGGGCAACCGAGCACACCTGGGGATTTCACACATGGCTTGATGTGGGGCGCTTGCCAGCCACCTTTCCCACCAGGCCCGACAGGCCCTATGACAGCAATGTCTGGCGCTGGCTGACGAACTCCAGGGCCCACTGCCGACCCCCAGCAGAACCTCTCATCCCCCCTCCCTCCTGGATGGGTCGAAACAGCCTTCTGACCTTCATCAGCTATACTCCTATCTTCTTGGATGCGAATAGGAAGAACCAGGCGATTTTCAGTATAGTGAAGGAACTAAGAGAAGTGGAGAAACTCAAGCTGAGGAGTGAAGCAAGGGCACCTCCTCTAGACACCAGTGGCAACATCCTGCCCCCAAAGAACTTCAAGAAGTAAGAGGCGCTCCTTCCTCAGTGAGCTGACCCACCAAGCAGTGTTCAGGTGACCCCTCCCTCTCTCTGCTTCCTTTTTCTGATATCTAATTTGGTACTCTAACCTTTCTACCCCTAGTCACCTGAAAACTAAACTCCCCTTCTGAATGTAGCTGGAGGCAAGGGAAGGACAGCCAGGGGAGGGCCTCCATTATTTCCATAAAACTAGAGGGATACAAGTTTATATACTTAACACCTGCTAGGCCCTGGGAATACTGAGAAATGTCATTCAGTCACTGCCCTCCAGGAGCTTAAGGAAGGCAGATATCTACATACTTGGAAGTAGAACTATCAATGCAAGACCAGGTGCTAAGAGCCCAAAGAGTGACACAGAGGATGAGTGTTGTAAGGATGTCAGTTATTAATGGAAAGAGCTGAGAGCTGGAGTCAGAGGCTTGGGTTAAAATCCAGACTGCATCACTTTGGCAAATTGCTTAGTTTTTCCAGACTCAATTCCATTGTTGATAAAATGGGGATGGTAAACACCAATGGGTGAAGATGAAGTGGGTTAATGAGTAAGTGAAAGCAGGAAACAAACAAACAAACAAAAAAAACAGATGTTATTACAGAAATTCAGAAGGGAGAGAGAAGGATTGCTGTGGGCTGGAGCGTCCCCCCGAGCAAGAAAACGGATGAAGACTGGAAAGGTAGGGATTCTTCAGAAAGGCAAAAAGAAGGAGCTAGAAGACTGACATGTGAGCAGAGATAGGAATGTGAAAAAAGCTATTCGAGAACCCTGCAGCTCTCCCCTCGCTGCTCGTCGTGGGAACTCACAGATATTGCCATACTGGGTCCAGTCCAGGCACTGAGCATAAGTGGCCGGAAAGGGGGAGAGAAGTAAGGACGGAATGTCAATCCCAAGGGCATTAACAGAAGTATCGAGGGTTCTTGGAGGGCGAGGCTGTGGAGATATGTAATCTTAAAAAAAAAAAAATGCCAACAGTTGGCATTTTTGAGATTTTGAGAGAAAATTATTCAGGACCTTGGCTTCTCTCTACCATCGCTACAATGAAGATCATTGATGGCTAATATGTGCCAACGCTAGGTGTGCAAAAATGAAGGAGATTTAGATCGTTCCTCAAAAAAAAAACTCAGTCAAATGATAGTGCCAGATGTTGTTCTAATCACTCTAGTTATATTATTTAATCTTCCTACTATTTCTGAATGGATACTATTATTATCAACCCTATTTTACAGATGAGGCATCTGAAACACAGACAGGTCAACTATCTGCTCATATTCACACAGCCAGTGAGTGACAGCGCCAGGCTTTGAACGGAGGGAGCTCGGCTCCAGAGCTGCATTCTTACTCTCCTCTTGTTTGGTTGGGGAATCAGACAAGTTCACAGCCACTTCCAATATAATGTTCTGTAAAGGCAGCACAAGAAAAATGCAATTAGCCATAAAAAGAGCTCAGCACAGTACCTAGCATACAGTAAATGGTGTGTGACGGCAGAAGCAGCGTGGTCTCTGGAGTCAAGCACGTCTAGGTTAGACTCTGCGTAGCTCCACTGCAAACTTGCTATATACAGCCTTAACTTTTTTAAACTCTTTGAGCCTCACTTCCCTCAAGTATGTATTAGAGATGTACCTGGTTCCATGCAGGGTTGTTAGAAGTTTCAAAGGCATGGGTCTCAAAGTGTTGTTGTTCACAGAGGAGGAGGTATTTGAGTGGACTTTGGAGGATGTGTACAAGTTCTCCAGGTGGGAACAAGAAAGAGTGATGAAAGCAAAGGCCCACGCAGCCCTGTCATTCCTTGTGAGCAGCTCTGTAAGGGGTTAAATTAAATTGTTAAACTTGTTTAATTTAATTTAATTTAATTTAATTTAATTTAATTTAATTTAATTTAATTTGTTTAAGTTCTTAGACAAGGTCTAAGCCTCAAGATGCATGTGATCTTGCTGGAAAACAGAACATTTACCTATAAACCCAGCTGTTCCCAACCCTAGTAGTACATTAGAATCACTTGAGCCTCTGTAGAAAAATGTTGAAGTTTGAGCTCCACTTGGGAGATTCTAGCTTACTTGGGCTGGGGAGCAGCCTGGGAGCTATTATTTTGGAAAAGCTGAGGGTGATTCTGATGTGCAGCCAGGCCAGAGAACCACTGGTATGAAACAAAGACAGCAAACAGATGGATATCTGCCGAACTAGGTGCAAAGCATGTTGAGCCACAGGAAATTTGCTGCTATTCAACTATGGTTTTTAAAAAGTCAGTTCCCCACTGTGGAACCTAATGCTACAGGCCTGTAGAAGAGGGAGTCAACAGACCAGGTGTCAGAAGGCAGCAGGTCAGAGCAGGAAGGGCTCTTGGATAGCATCCTGTTCACAAGGGGTGAGAAGAGCACTTGTGCTGAGTTCGCTCTTCCCGCTGGCATTGTGTTAGTGAAGGAGGTGGCACTTGAAGGATAGTTGGAATCTGGATAATGATATTATAAACACAATTATTTCAGCCTAATGCCATACACACATGGAGAGTGCAGGCCATTTGGAATAGATCAATATGCGATTAGGGAAAGAGATGGAAGGGATTCCCTACAGCCCAATCGCTCACTAGCTTGTGGAAGGTAGCATCACGCTTTCCCTTCTCACCCCTTCCACCATGCCTGTTCTCTCCTTTGACCTCCCTGTTCTCTTCACACCCCTTCCCCCCAACAGGTACCGACACGTCTCGGCTGGTGGAAGGTTTGAACCCTCTGGCCTCCAGCTCCTGCCCAACCCACTTCCCAATGATTTTGCCAGGAGCTGGCCCTGCCCAAACCCTCTGCCTCATTACCAGGAGAAGGTGCTAAAGCTGGCCTTGCTGCCCAGTGCACCCCTGAGCCAGGACCTTGTGAGGAATTACCAAATCCTGATAGAGGACCGGATTGCCTTGCCCCTCCACTATCTCTCCAAGGCACAACCCAGCAGAACCTTAGTGAGGAAGAGAAAGAGAAGACCTGGCCACACCTAGAAAACCTTCCAGATGGGTGAGGACCATGGCGGGCACACAGACTTTCAGGCTCATGTGTTCTCAACTAAGTGCCTTCAGCACGAAGCCTTTGGGGGGACTGAAGGACTCTAGCTTTTGCAGAATACAGCCTCTCAACCATCCCCCCAACTTCGAGCCACCTCTGTAGCCCAGGCTCCTCAAGACTCTACTGAAATCTAATCGTTATCTGTCTTCCTTGGAGAGCTCTTTCATAGCAGGTGGGATGCCTGCAGGGTGGGTAGAGCAGAGAGAGAAGAGGGGGATTCAGTTCCTAGGGACAGAAAGAGGAGTAGGAAGGAAGAAGGTGTGTATATTGGCGGTGGGGGGGAGGGAGGTGGCGTTGCTCAGGGGTAAGGGTGCTGTAAAAAATGTGGGTAAGAAGAATTTACCTCTACTCACATAGCACATTTGAATAAGACTGGGATTGGTCAAGGTACAGGAAGCTTCTTAAGCAAAAATAACCTCAATTCCAACCCTCCCTGGACCATTTGATGTCTGGGCAAATACCAGAAGCAACTCTGCTGGGTTGCAGGTCCCACGAAGGGCTGTGGGGAGCAGAGGCCAGGCCAAGGCTACTGCCGGAGAATGGAAGAGTCAGATCTGAGAAAGCTGACCCGGCCTCCAAGGAGGAACAGGAGTAGAGTGAAGTAGAGTCAAGGTAAAGGTCAGCGTGGTCCCTCCAGAGCATTACCTTAGCGCCTTGGGCCTGAGCAGCAGTTGACCCCAGATGCCTCAGCTTTTACGATGAGGTGCCAGGGATAAGTGGCCTAAAGTGGAGGCAGGCAAATCACACTGGTCAGAAAGGTGCTTACCTTTGCTGAAGTAGAGATTGGGTCAGGAGAGCCTAAAAGAGGCCCAGTGGAGGTGGCAGAGAGGAGGTGGCTGGAGAGGGAGCTTCTTGTTCCAGTCGCACCCCAAGTTGGTGATCTTCCTTAGCAAGGCTTCTCCTGGCCTTCTACCCCACTCCCTCTTTGTCTCTACTTTTCTCAAGCCTTGCAGGCACCTGGGAATCAAAACAGTACCAGGGGTCTAGCCCTAGTTAACCGCTAAGCAGCTTTGTGACCTTTGGGAAGGTTATTATTATTCCCTCAGGCTTTTAGTTTTCTCATTTGCACAGTGGGAACCACTAGAGTATAAATAAAATCATATCAGTTAAGTACGTGTAACATTTCTGGTACATTGTAGACCCTCCATAAATGAAGCTAGGAACCATTATTCTTAGAATAAAATAATAAATGGATGGAGTATTATTCATTCATAGAAAAGAATGAAGTATTGATCCATGCTACAATGTAGACGAACCTTGAAAACATCATGCTGAGTGAGAGACACCAGAAAAAGCCTCATGTGTGATTCCATTTATATGAAATATCTAGAATAGGCAAATCTATAAAGACAGAAGGTAAACTGATAGTTGCCAGGTGATGAGGGAGGGGAGAATGGAAACTGTTTAATGGATTCAGGGTTTACTTCTGGGGTGATGAAAATATTTTGGAACTAGATAGAAGTGAAGGTTGTATAACAACATGAATGAACAAAATGCCACTGAATCATATACTTTAAATGGTAAATTTGATGTGAATTTCACCTCAATGAAAAACAATTATAATAAACAGAACAAATAGAAAAAGTTTCCAAATGTCCTTATTGTTACAAATCTATAATTCTATTCAATGGCCCTCTTTGCCACCTCTCTCCATGGTGTGCGTGTGGGGTTAGTGGGGAGGACCAGAGCCAGGGGCGCAGGAGGATTTCCTGAGTTCTCCAGGGAATCGCTGGGGCTCAGGATGTATCCATTCTCCCCACTCTGGATTAGGAATGCTGGTGGAAAGGAGGCAGTCTTTTTACCTACATGTTAGGAGGTCCTGACATGTCAGAGCTGGGCAGGCCATTAGAAGACAAGTCGCACCCGCTCAATGTTTAGATGGTAAACTGAGGCCCAGGGAGAAGTGACTTGCTCCAGGCCACAAAGTCAGACTACCCCTGGCCTCCTAGTGGTAGAACAGGAGGCACAGGGCTGGGAGCTAGGACTCCAGGGTCTGTGTTGTCATCCTGCTTCTCAGGCTGGATGACACTTCCACAGTGAGAGGCGCAAGGGATACTTAGAGGGTTGATATCAAGATTTGGGAGGGCAGAAAGAAGGAGGCCATTGGACTTTTTCAGAGAAAGCTGCCTACACTCTGGCCTGCGGCTAGGGAAAAGCAGAACGGTAAGCTGCACTTACACAGACTCCCTGCCTTGGCAGACCCAGACCATCAGAGGGACATCCACACCATCCACCCCTTTCCTGCTCTGCTCTCTGGACACCAGCTGCCTTCTTGCTGGCAGGAGGACTACAATATTATCAGGGGGCCCTCTTGTCTAGTGGCCAGCCAGACATGTGGAAGCAAGACTCCTGAAATTCCTGAACTCCGGTAGGCCCTGGAGACCTGGGGGACAGCAATAGCACATCCACACGTCCTCCTGGGCCTGGGGACTTTTGTAATGTCCAGCTCAGCCTGTCATCAACGATGAACACCACTGCTCATCCATACCCTCCCAACATACCTAATGAATATAGAGTTCTTGAAAGCCTTTTGTGAGGTGTAGTTGGGGATCCCTATAACCTGGGTCTGCCTTAATGACCCGTTCTCTCACCATAACTTCTAAGAGTAGATTTGAGAGGGAAACGGGTGGACATCCCTCCCTCACATATACCCCGCATGCCACTCCACAGAACATCCTAGATTCTGCTGAATGCCACAAGCTTCAGAGACCCCAATTAATCCCAGTACAGAGGCCTTCAGAGCCACTTCTGGGTCAACACCTCCCCTTCCACAACCTCTCTTTCCCTATACCTGGGGTTGGTCTCATGAGCTGGGTTGCTGAATTGCTGGGGTCCTAAAGAATAGTTGGGGATAAGTGAGTGTTGGAAGCTACGGGGACTGGAAACCCCTGAGGGGTGCCAGCCACTTTGTCAATCATGATCTTCAGTCTTTCTTCTTCACCTGGCTGCCATGCCTCAAAAAGCCCCATCGCCCTCCTTGAGATGGCAAATCAGAGCTAAGATCATCTCTCCAGCCTGCCTTAAACTTACTTCCCACCTTTCCTAGGACATTTTCGCCTCTCGTTTCTACTCATGGCTGACTTGCTTGCTTAAGCCCTTTGTCTTCATGCTTCTCATCCACCTTTGAGCCCTTTTCTAGTTGTACTGTCCACTGAGCCATATACAGGTATTCTTTTCATTATACCTTGTAAGTAATTGCTGCTGCCTATTATTATATTTAGTGGTTTCTGTGGCTATTCATATGGTTGTTCATCTCTGGTTAGTCTCCAGCCAACACATTCTTTGCAGGTCCCAGGACAGACCCTCCCAAATGCTACATGCTTGTAAGATAATGCTGGTACTTCTTGCCATTGTTCTTATTCTAAGGTAGAAGTTTCGATGTGGCTTCTCTTAGCCCACTGTCATTTTCACTGGTTGTTCACTGAATACAGACACTAGGTATCAATGACATAGTTCCTAGGTAACAGTCAGTGACCACTTAAGCACGGGAAAGTAGAGGTCATGTGCAGGGGTACAAAGGGCAGGCCCACAGCTTAGGTAAAGAGAAAGAAAAAAAAAATGGAGGAAGATTAAAACAGGAATTAAAGATCAACACAGGAGGGAAGAAGAGAAATGCTGAAGCCAGAGGAAAGGTGAAACAGGAGTGTCTGTCAGAGCTTAAAATTCCAGAATATTTGGAAGGAGTTGGGAAACTTTGCCAGATTCTCTGACGGTACCTGCAGAATAAAGACGAGGGTACAGAGCCCAGGGGATGAGAGGAACTGGCAAATAATGGAGGATGAGTAGAAAGGGTGATTGCCCTTGAGCGAGTGCCTATGGCATCTGCTGGATTCTGTGATTGAAAAAATCGGGTGGGGAGCTCAACAAGCTGTTCCAATGTCTCATCGCCTGAGTAGCTGGGGAAACAGTGGTGTGTTTCTTCCTGTATGTCCTGTTGAATGATTCGTTCAACAAATTTTGTGTAAGAGGAGAAAGAGACAACAAACAAACAAACACAAAAACTCTACCCTGATAAAGCCTAGGATCTAGTCGGAAGATGGACAAGTGAAAATTTAAAATAGTGTGAGAAATAATGCAACTGGATATTTGATCTAGTTGTACTATGAGAGCAAAGGGGAGTGACGTCTAAGTCAGAGTGTGTGTGTGCGTGTGGAAGCATACACATGTATTATATGTATGTATGGTTCCCAAATAACAGCAGATATTTACTCAACACTTACTACGTGCTACACAATGTTTTGAGAGCTTTTCATGAATCAACCCTTTTAATCTTTCACAAAGAATGAGGTAGGTTCCATTATGATCTCCATCTTAGAGATGAGAAAACTCTTAACCCTTTTGCTATTCTGCTTTTCATTTAAACTTCACAGCAATTCCACAAATTACACGTACTTTCAGTTTTACAGATGAGGAAGTAGATTCCAAAATTTAAGCACTTCACCCAAAGACAGCCAGTTAGTAAATAACTGAGTTGGAATACTTGACCAAGGTTGTCTGAGTTTAATAGCCTGTGTGTTAAGTCTTTACCATCCTATAGTAGAAAAAAAAAAATCTAGTGGCAAATATAAAAAGTTGCCTTAGCCTGGCAGTCTTTGGAAGATTTACCTTTGGGGGTGGAGGTAAGGTGATAAATTTTCAAAACTGGCACAGACCTCCTGGAACCCTTGCTGGACCAGAGAATTCTGGAAAATGGCTTCATTCCTGTCTTTAGCAGATCCGACAGGGCCAGGGGAAAGTCTGAAATAGAACTGCTTGCCCTTAACCCTCCCTGGGCTCAAGGGAGTTGTTTGTCTAGCTTTGAATAACCCATTCTGTGAAGAATATTCTGGGAATTTCCTTATGTGGCAGGGCATTTGACTGGATGATCTCACTGTGCCAAATGAATTCTCTTTCCCATCCTACCATCAGAGATAAGAATTGGCACTATTCAGCCTTGAGGATGAATATTAAAAAGAAAAGGTATAAAGATTTTTAAAGACATGAAAGATTATATCAGGAAGGTGGGAACTAGTTCATCTGCATGTCTACTGTGGCCTGACAAGAAGGAGAGATTCTGAATATAGCTATAGGGATTTAGATTAGCTAAAAGAAGAACTTCCTGATACCTTGAAGAGATGCTAGAGTAGATTATATCAGGTTTGAGGAAAGAAGCTGTGAATCTATTTACAAAGGTGCTGTCTAATAGAAATGTAGTGGAGCCATATATGTAACTTTAAATTTTTTATGTACCATATTAAAAAAGTAAAAACAAGTTAATTTTTATATTTTATTTAACCCAAAAGATCCAAAATATCAACAAAATAATGTAATCAGTGTAAAAATGAGATATTTCACATTGTTTTTTGTATTGTTTTCAAAATCCAGTGTATCTTACAGCACATCTCAATTCAGACAAACCACATGTCAAGTGCTTGATAACTGTATGTGGCTAGTGGCTACCATGTTGGTTAGCACCAGTTTAGAATTGCTAATGACTGTTAGACACCCAGTGGCAAATACAAGGTGTAGTCTGGTTTTATCTAAAGGCAGAAAGTTCTCTAGAAAACCTGAGGGCCTATGAAAGTGAAGTTCAAGGAAAACTTACCTTTTGGAGCCCTCTCAGCCTTTCTCATTGCAAGAAATATAAAGACCCATTGCCCCCCGGCAATTCTTAGAACCCACTCAGCAGTGTTCTGTGTTCTCTTTCAGTAGGGAGAACCCTGACTCCCTCAAGTCTGTCAGATTTAGTGTTTTAGGGGGTGTTAACCCAGGTGGGAAGAGCACTGTGCTCAGAAGAACACGGAAAAGCATTCCATCCTGAGGTAGACAGGTAGCTCCATTCTCTCCACCGCAGGAGACAACGCTCCTTATCCCAGTCTGTCTTGCATGGTGAATGACTGGTCATGACAGGCAGCGGGAGCCAGGTCAGACAGAGGGGATGGAGAGGATCAAATCTACCCTCTGTCTGGAGTGCAGTATAAGACATAAGCGCTATCCTGGCCTAGGATATCTTACCTGCACTATTTCGAGTTCTCTATCTGCGACACACTTCTCCAGGTACCTGCACGGCCCTGTCCCTCACCTTGTTCTCATCCCTGTATGATGCCATCATTTGCTTTCTAAGAGCCACCCACCCAGCCCCATTACTCCCTTTCTTTTCACCCAGTTTTATTTTTCTTCAGTATTTACCACTGCCTGACATTATAAATTTAGTTGTTCATCGTTTGCTTTCCCCATTAGAATGTGAACTGCATGAAGGCAGAGACTTCATCTGGTTCACCACTGTACACTCAGGGTCTAGCTCCAAGTCTGATGCATAGTAGGTCCTCAATAAATATTTTTTGACGGAATTCATTCTAAAAGGAAAACTTGTTATAATTCAGAAGAGAACCAATGCAGTGAGGGAGCCATATTGTACTTCCATTTTTTCTCATAAAATTTCTGAATTTGGATCTATTCACTTCAACATCTACATGAATCACAAGATGAAATAAGTGTGAGAAATTACAGATACTTTCCAAGTGTCTTAGAAAGGAAAACTTCTGCTTCCTCTGTTCTTTACAATCCAGAATGGTTTAATCTACTTTAATAGTGTTCCTGGAAGTTTTCTCCCTCTAATCATTAGAGCTCAATGTAGTTATTCTTTGTGAATGAATTCGTTTGGTGAATTCTATAACCATTCAGTTAAAAAATAATGAGGGGCAGGAATCGAGGTGAATTATGGGTAAAGACAGACAACCCAGCTAAGGTTATGAACTGGCCTCAGAACATTCCCTGGCATTCTCCACTATCCTATCAAAGGGGTTTCTTTAGCCCCTGAGATACAACAGCTCAGAACTTTGTATTACCAGAACATTCCCATTTGCACTACAACTTGGATAAAGAACAAATTTACAAAAGAAGAAACCAAGGAACACAAAAAGGCAAAAAAGAGTCTCCTTACCCCCGAATCTCACCCCAAGATGGTGAGATAGATAGTAAGATGGTATGAGTTTACACCAAGAACACAGGGGCCAACTCAGCTCCTTTTCCACAGCTACATTCCAGAGAATGACATTTCCTGAGTACGAGTGCTTCTTAGGGCCAGGCAACAAAGGCCTTATCAAATAGATTGGAGAAGAGGAGCTGATGTCCCAAACCTCACCCCATTGAAAACCTAAACTCTAGACCTACGGGCACCTGAGTCCTGAGACATCCCATCCAAGTTGTCAGGTTGACCCAAGGCAACTCTGCTAAGTGCCCTAGAGTCATCTTACTTTTGTTTGCTGATAGCATTACTCCTCCAAAAAATGAATGAATAAAGGACTCTTGAAGATGTCGAAGAATTTTCAAACCTGAGGGATAAATTGCTGAGAATAAAGTTGAAGAAGATATCTTTCAGCATTGGGTCCCACCCAGCATCATAGTATGCAGGTTACTCACTGATCATCCAGTTAATCCTCTGGAAACAACCCCAGGAACCTAGCTCAGCATGTCAGTAGATCTTCTTCTACCTTCATCCTAGGCAAATGTGTGGTGGTGACAGGGGTTAAGGCATGGAAGAGAGGTAGAATATTCCACTAAAACCGTGTCTGATAGAAGCCAGGATCTGGTGGGTCAGAGCTTGATAATGGAATCATAGTAAAGCTTGGTTTTCATTTTATGTTTATCATCTTCATCGGTATTCTCCTTTTGGCATAGTGGAAACTGAGCAGGACTTGGGAGGTAGAACACGAGGGTTTGATTCCTGGCTCTGCCACCCAATAACTGAATCTTGGGTAAGTTTTCTAAGTCTTTTTTTTTTTTTTTAAGGTTATTTTTATCTTTATTTATTTTTTTAAATATTTCAGAACCTGAGGTTTTTTTTTTTAAGTTTATTGAGGTAACATTGGTTAATGCAATTATATAATTTTCAGGTATACATTATAATTTGACATCTATATAGTCTATTGCGGGATTACCACCCAGAGTCCAGCTTCCTTCCTTCAGCTACCATATATTTGATCCCCTTTACCCACTTCACCCTCCCCTAACCCTCTTATATTTGACCGCCTTTACCCTGTCTACCTCTTCCCTCCTCCCCCACCCCCTGCCCTCTGGTAACCACTAGTCCATTGTCTAAGTCTTAATGTATTAGTTTCCTGGGGCTGCTATAACAAAGTACCACAAACTGGGGCGCTTATGAAGAGAAATATATTGTCTCACAGTTATAGAGACTAGAAGTGCAAGATCAAGGTTGGTTCCTTCTGAAGGCTGTAAGGAAGGTTCTGTTTCATGCCACTTTCCTAGCTTCCAGTGGTTTGCTGGCAATCCTTGGCATTCCTTGGCTTCTAGATGTATCACCCATTTTCAGCTTTCGTGCTCACATGATATTCTTCCTCTGTGTCCCAATTTCCCCTTGTAATAAGGACATAGTAATATTGGATTAGGGCCTACCTTACTGATCTCATCTTAACTTGATTATCTCTCCAAATGCCCTATCTCTAAACAAGATCACTGTCTGAAGTACTGGGGGTCAGAACTTTAACATATGAATTGGGTGGGACACAAATCAACCCATAACACTTAGCTAGTTCCTTCATCTGTAAATGGGGATCATAATACAATCCTTCCTCATACCATTGTAGTGGTTGGGAAAGTCCTTCAAAGAGGCTTGTCTGTGGAAGGCCAGTGGATATTTGGTTTGTCTGAATGTGCATGTGCCTTGGTGCTCTCTGGACCAGACTGTGTCCCTAGGGAGCAAGTGTCGGGTGGGTAGTCATCCTATGAGTGCCCAACACATGTTAGCAGGTGCTTGACCAATGAATTTTGATGATGGTGAAGATGAAAAGCCAGAAGAAAAATCTGAAGACAGTTGAGCCAGGGCTACAAGAAGTCTGATACAAGTGTTGGTGAGGACTTGGAGCCCGAGACCCCACTCCCACACTGGTAGAAATACTTTGGAAGGCAATTTGGCATTACACACAAATGGGGAAGCAACTCCACTTCTAGGTATATACTCCAGAGAAATGTTTATACATGTCCCCAGGAGATTTGTACAGAAAAGTTCATAGCAGCATTGGTTATAAGAAAAAAATAAAAACCTAAATTTCCTAAATGTGATGTATTCATATAGAAAAATGCTATGAATACTAGATAGGAGTTAAAGTGAGTTAACCAGAGCTGTGCATACCTCATGGATGAACCTCACTAATAAAATATTGAGCAAAAAAAAAAAAAAAAAAGCAAGTTGCAGAAGAATATATACAACGGATCAGGCAAAACTAAATGCTATATTGCTCAGGATACATACACATATATATATGCATAAAAAGTATAAAGAGAAGTATGAGAATGACAAACACCAAATTCAGGAGGATGTCATGTGGGGAGAAGGGGAGGATCTTCAGCTATATTTGTAAGTTTGTTTTTTAAAGGAGGTCACAAGTAAAGGGTATTGGTTATTCTTTATAACTTTCTGCATGTTTGAGTTATGACATTTTTTAAAGAACCAGGACTGGATGAGCCTTACATAAAGGAGAGAGAGAAGCTGGACTCTACCGTGGGGAGATTCAGAGCTTCTCTTGCCAACCCCTCAACTCAGAATCCAGAGTAAATAAGCTAAAGACCCATCTGACATCTGCCACACTGAAAAGCTGAGACTCAGAAAGGTGAAATCTCCTCTGCTGAGGAGGGCAAGAACGAAGGACACTTTGATGCTGCCCCTCTTGTTCTGAACCTAGTTACTGGCTTGCAAGCCAACCCCCAGGCTGTGAGAACCCCAGGTGGAGGAGACGGGGGAGGGGGGACTTCAGAGGAGACCAGCACCCACGCACATAAATACACATGCCTGCATGCCCCACGCATACCAAGCATGCAAGCTGCTACCCCCACACCAACACACACTGTTTTTCAAACAACCTAGCGTGGGCACTCTGACAGTTTACAGCATTCCTACACCTCTTCGTGTACACACACACACACACACACACACACACACCCTTCCACTGCCCACTCCAGCTGAGACCCTAGAATTAGAGATGCTTCAGAGCCTGCCAGCTGCAGGCCCCGCCAACCCGCCCTCTCTTCCAGTGTTGGGTTTTTCCAGCAGAGCCTCACTCCCTCTACTGCAATCTCTGGAAACTGGTGTCTGACGCGGCTGCTCCTGCACATTATTTATTTATTTCCTCCTTTCCTCCCGCCGGGACCCTTCTGTCAGGAGAGCTGCAGCTTGGGACGGAGACAGGCGGGAGAGGATGGAGGAGAGGATCCCTCAGAAGCCCCTACCCTGCTCATCAAGCTCATCAAACCCTGCAGGGGCCATGAGCACCAGGCAGGAAGCCAGGAGTGAGGGGGGAGACTCCAAAAAGGGGGGACAGGAGGCAGAGCTTCGGGACCGAGCTCACCTGAGCCAGCGGCGCCGACTCAAACAGGCCACCCAGTTCTTGCACAAGGACTCCGCTGACCTGCTGCCCCTGGACAGCCTCAAGAGGCTTGGCACCTCCAAGGACTTGGTGAGGCAGCCCTCTCCCCTCCCTACCCCCATGGAAGTCCTCTGGCCCTTTCTCTCCACCTCCCTACCCTGTACCCTGAGCATAGGGGTGAGGACAGACCCTAAGCCTTCAGATTTCCCATCCTCACTAAGAGCAGGGGAGAGGCAGTCCCACAAACTCGAGGGGCTCTCTTTGACCGTTCACAGCTCTTAACTGGAGATGTTCCCATGGCTTGGTGGCTCTGAGGGGACTCGGACCCTATTCTCATTGCTCAGCTTCCCCCCAAATAATCTAGGGCTTATCTTGAGGTGAGCTCTGCTGTTCAGAGGTAGAAGCTTTCAGGGACACAAGAGGCTTTGAGCAGTCATTTTTGGAGGGCTTGAAGGATTGACCAGGTTAGGGTTGCGATTTCCCTCCTGTCCCTAAACCAGAGTCCCTCATACTAGTTCAGGTCATTCATTTGCCTTTTCCTCTCAGAATGGTTTTCCTATGGCTCCTGCCAGGCCACTTGGCCCCCTGAAGTGTCCTCTTCTTCCCCTCAGCCTTCCTCGGGGCTCCTATCCTTCCATTCCCCTACAGCAGCTTTGGCCTCCAGAGGGAATGGGGTGGGGGAGTAACAATGAGGTGAGTGGGTCAGGGGACCACTGCACATATGCATTCCCCTGGGAGAGAGCAGTTAAGAGCATGGGCTTTGAAGCTATGTTACTGTGTTCAGACCCTGTGCTGTCGCTTACTAACTTGGGCATGTTACTTTATGTCTCTGTGCCTTCATCTCTTAAATGAGGATAAAATTAATATCTACCTCATAGGGTTGTTGTGAGTTACATGAGCTAATATCCATAAAGGACTCAGAACAGTGCCTGGGTGATAAAAAGCACTATATAAATGTTATTATTATTCCTTCAGCTACTGTATCATTCAGCTTAGAAAGTAAGCTCTGTAGGGTCCAGAGCGCATGGTATCATATCTGGCCTCTTGCTCACAAAAGGAAAGCTTTTGTAGAAAGGTTTGTGAGCACTGTTCCCTCTCCCATCTCCTAACCAGAGGGTCAGAGAGGAGGGTACTCCTGCAACCTAAGAGGTATGAAGCCATTTCCAGGGGTCACAGGCAGCCTCTGCTCCCTGGGAACCTAGAGGCAAATGCAGCCCCTCACTGGTTTCCTGCCCTATCACATTTCCATATTCCTCCCAGTCGAATGTCCCCGCTCCAGGAAACGTGCCCGGGGTCAGGCAGCTCCCAAAAAGAAAAAAA
Source organism: Pteropus medius (assembly GCF_902729225.1). Taxonomy (NCBI): domain Eukaryota; kingdom Metazoa; phylum Chordata; class Mammalia; order Chiroptera; family Pteropodidae; genus Pteropus; species Pteropus medius. The sequence continues at coordinate 22,578,275 of NW_024344240.1, forward strand.
GCAATCAGACTGAGGTTTCCATTCAGAGAACCTTCAGAGGCTGCTCCTTCTCCCAGAAGCCACAACCATGAAATGATGGGACAGGAAAGCAGGTTCTCTGGTTCCAATGGCCTTTGAGGACCATCTTACATGGATTTGGCCCTAGAGAAAGGCCATCCCCGTGAGAAAGGTGGAAGGAGCACTGGGAACTACAGAGCCGCTCTCTGGCCAGTCCCAGAGCACGCTGCCCTTTTCCCAGAGCTGGATCTCCTGCTGGCAGCCTTGCTGGCGGGAGCAGCCTCAAGGGTCTCATTAGGCCAAGGATGGAAAAACAATCCCAGGCTCCCAAGCAGAGAGGGCAGGTAAAGCATGTGTGGAGCCTGGAAGGATATGGTGTTCTTCGGCTAGCATTTACTGAGTGCCTATTATATGTTGAGCTAAGCCCTGGGATATAAAGCTGAATGAGATGGAGAGCTGATCCCAAGGTCTCTCCAGGCTAACCGAGGAGTGAATAACATCTGTGAGAAGCATGACAAAGGGAACTAGCCCAGCCTCCTGTGTGTAGGGAAAGGTACAAAGAAGTCAGAGAGGGCTTCCTGGAGGAGGCAAACCTGCACTAATTACCAGATGCACATGGAATCTCAGACTTAACATAAAAAGCTCTCTACCGAACAAAGAACAGTTAGTTCTTGAGCAACTATTCAAGTGTGTTCAGCCAGTCATCCAGTCTGGACTAAAGAAAAGTAAGAAAGAAGAGTCTCAGGAAGAGGGGAGAGCAGGAACAAAGCCATGGAGGCAGAAAAACAGCCCGGTACAAGCGGTACAAGCAGGGTGGCTGGGGTAGATGTACAGAGTGGTGTGGAGGAGGGGTAGGTGAGAGGAGGAAGACAACGCAGATTCAAGCAGTGACCAGGTCATCTGGGCTGTGGATCTCCTTAAAATGTTTGAGTTCTACCATTTAAGCATTGGCAGTGGGAGGTGGTGGTGGTAGGGAGATGCTTTGATGGATTTTAAACAGGGGAGTTAACATGGTTAGTTGTGTTTTATTTTGGTGCTTCTCAAACTTTAATGTAATGTACCCAAGAATCATCTGGATATCTTGTTAAAATGAAGTTTCTGATTCAGTAAGTCCCAATTCTGCCTTTCTAACAGGCTTCCAAGTGATGTTAAAGCTGCTGATCTGAGGACCACACTTAGCAAGGGTTTTACATAATCGTTGGCTTCGAGCAGGTGTACTTGAGAGGCGACAGTATTGGAGGCAGGTTCTTGGAATGTAAGGAGGTGTCCAGGGGATCCAGGAGAGCTGTGGTGAGGCTGGAATAAAGACAGTAACAGAAAGCAAGGATGGCAGAATTTAGGAAGTGATTGAACAGGGCCAGGGCGGGGGGTGTTGTGGGTGAAGGAGATGCAAAGATGACTCTCAGCATCCTCGTTTTGAAGATTTTAACTTTTTCCTTTTTTGTTTGATTTTGTTATTTTCATTGTGCCATCAACCCTGGGACCTGTAACTCATGGAAAGATGAGGTCAGAGGAGGAAAAAAAAAGAACCAAAAAAAAAAAGCGTAGACTTGAGACAGAATTTCTCCCAAGCATACTAGTTCTTGAAACCTCCCATCAGCCAATATTGATCAGTTTAACCTAGAATGGACCATTCTCCTCTTCTCGTTTCTTTATCGCTGAGCAATCTAGTGGGGCCCCAGAAAAATGGCATGATTTTACACTGGGGTTCACTCTGCTATAATGATCTGACTGCTGGGATCCTTGGGTAAGCTACTGTCCCTTTATACTCCTATGTGACTCAGGACTGGCAGACAACGTCCTGGGATATTTAAGGTTCTTGAAATGTGGGGGAACTGAGCAGCCTGGATACTTGGGTTTAGACCTGTCTACCTTCATTGTTCTGTGATGGAGTCAGCAGCCGCACAGTGTGCTCCAAAGACGCCTGGTGGAGGGGAATCAGAGTCGGCTTCAGGGGGAGTCCCCCCTGGTACAGGCCCTGGTTCATGGCCAAGAGAACAGGAAGAAGACCAGTGAAACAGAGATCCCAGCTCTTTTGGTCAACTGCAAGGTGAGAGACCTCCCAAGACACTGGCTTTCTTTCATTTATAATCCTGCCTGTGACTGGCTCACTTCATCCACTCTTTTTGCTCCGAGTGCGGGAAGAAGGGAGGGAGAAAAGGCACCTCTCCACCAAGCCTGGACCTAAAAACGGGATCCTCTAGCTTCTTTACTCTCTACCTCAAACCATCTTTCCTCTGTGCAGTTCCATTGGTCACCACCATGACTCCCTTTCCTTTATCAAAATATAACCTTTAAATGTGAATATGCAAATGCTCTTCAGTGTGCTCTACGTATATGAATGGTGTATGCGTGTGTGGAATAATGCAACCCTCCTGGGAAAAGCTCAGGTGATGGCCTCGTCACCTCTGGAGCCATTTAACCACCCAACGAATACTGAACCTTCCTAATTAATGCCCACTGCTCTTATGTTATTGTCTTTGTTCAGCATTTCCTTGGTCTGCTTTGCAGTCATTCTATGTCCACGTTCTACAATCTTTTAAGCCTCAAATGTTACTTCTTCCTTAAAACCTTTTCTGAATTCCCTAGTAGAAAACAGCCTTTCCTCTCTCTCAATGTCTAGGACACCTCATTCACAATCCTTCCTTCTATATACCAGAACCTTTCACTTCCCCTAGAATCCTAAAGAGCGGCATTCATTGCTGTGCTTTCCAGCAACATATCTATGCGTAGTAGATGCTCAATAGATGTTTGAAATGAAAATTGTTTGTAATTCCAAGTGTACCCTAAAATGTCTGTATCTTCCTGTTTCCCGTGGTGAACCCCTCGCTCACCCACATCTGAATTTCCTGACGAGGTATCCGATCATCTCGTCCCTCCTCTACTCCTAACTAGATTTCTCTAACCAAGGGGCCCTCAGCCTCCCAAGTGCTCCTCTAAGAACAGATCTCCATTTCTGGTCAAATCATTCCCAAATATATGGACTCACTACCACATGCAGCTCACTTCTTTTCTTGATTCCTTTATCTGAGCCAGTGTAAAGTCCCACAAAAAAAACCACCTTTAAAGACTTAGCTCATTCCCTTAACTTGTTTCTGAAGGGGAATCATCCAAGGGCTGGAAAGGTGAAAGATCCAACCCCAGTCCATTCTCCTGGGACTCACTGAATCCCCATAACCCTCTTTCTCAGTGCCGAGACCAGGTGCTTAGGGTGGCCGTGGACACAGGCACCCACCACAACCAGATCTCCGCCGGATGCCTCAGCCGCCTGGGGTGAGTGTGGCCCAAAAGAGTGGATGGGGGATGAGGCTTCTTTTGGGAGTGATGAAAATATTCTGAAATTAGATAGTGACTGACAGTTGCTTACCTCTGTGAATATACTAAAAACTACTGAAGTGTATACTTTAAAAGAGTGATTTTTATGGTATGTGAGTTATATCTCGATAAAGCTGTTATTTAACAAAAAGAGCTAATGGGGGCTCTGGCAGAGAAGACAAGGATTTAGACCCCATGTGGGGCCAAGGATTGGGTAAGAATCCAAAGCGTGGTGGGGAGGGACATTAGCTGACTAAAGGGATGAGGGTGGGGGCCGTGGTAGCCACAACCCTTGCTTCCCAACCACAGGTTAGGGAAGAGGGTCCTAAAAGCCCCAGGGGGGGACCTGGCACCTGGGCCCCCAACCCAGGTGGAGCAGCTGGAGCTACAGCTAGGCCAGGAGACCGTGGCATGCTCAGCCCAGGTGGTGGGTAAGTCCTCCCTTTTTCAATAGTCCAGCTTCTCACCTCTTCTACCTTTCTCTCCTGGGTGGGGCAAAGGCAGACCTTCAGACCTGCTGGCACCAGACAGTGTCCTCAAAGATTCTCTGACTATCCCCAATCCCTGTGCCAAGATTCTGACCTTGGGGGTGGGGCAGCCAGAGAAGGGGCACATGCTGACATGAGGGCTGCAGTGACCACTAGGTACTTTCTAGCCTCTTCTGTTTTCAAATGATTCCTGCAGATGTTGAGAGTCCTGAATTCTGTCTTGGACTACAGACTCTGCTTTCCCTCAAGGTAAGGAGGATGCTAGCACTTACACTCACACTTAGGGCCCAACCAAAGGGCTAGGAAAGAGGCGCAGGAGGCACAGGTGTGGAAGCATGGGTCAGGTTCCAGTGAGGAAGACATGGAGATGTGCAATTGCACCGTGGCTTTCTTAGAGGGTCCTGAGTTGCCCACAAGTGAAAAATATGAAGAACTGGGTCTCTCTCTGACAAGGGTCCAAGGGAATGGAAACAGGGGTAAGCAAGCAGGGGAAAGCTATGGGAAGTGGGAGGCGGGACAAAAAAGAAGGGACTGGGGGAGAGGTCACCTGCTGAAGTAAGCTCACACTGCCCCCTCCACATCCCACAGTGCTGTATCGACCTGGAACATGGAGTGCTGCGGCTGAAAGCCCCCTTCCCAGAGCTGCCATTTCTGCCTTTGCACCAAGAACCTGGCCAGTGACCACTATTCCAGTTAGTCCCCAGGGGGAAGTACCTTGTCTTAGGAGAAGAGCCGTGTGGGGTATGGGGACATTACTATAGCCAGGTAGCTGGGGACTACTTTGTCCCTTTTGTCACCACCCTGACCCTGCTGTCCCATTTCCCTTAGCTGGTGACATTCCTCTCTGCTTCTCAGCAACTTCTCTATCCCCCAGGAGTTTTCTCTAGAGAGGGCCCAGGATCTCAGGATTCTGGTTTCCCTGTTCTCTCTTATTCCTCTCCCAAGAATAAAGCCAAATCAGGCCTGCAGAAAAGGACACAAACAAAATGGGGGTCCAGGCCGGGCCCCTTCAATGGTAGGAACTGGCCTGAGTCAAAGGCTGCAGCCTGATACTGTCCTCCACTGTCCCCCAACTCCACCCCAAACACCTCTTGACTGCTTTCACTCCCACATCTCTCACCTCACCTCCTGAGGCTCATTATCTCTCACAACTAGACACCACACCTCACCAACCTGGGTCCCTGGCCCTGCTGGCGCCTACCTTTCTGACTCTGCACACATCTGTGCACAGTTGAGTGGGGAAGAAATAATGAACAGAATAATTCGGTACAATACGAAGGTTGTTCAGTAGCTCTAAGGCTGGGAGCTCTAAGTTACCTTTTCTGGGCTTGCAAACCTCTGAAGTCAGTTATTACCCTGTGCAGAACCTTGGATATATCTTTAATATTTCCTCCAGATCTTTATCCTGCTCCACTTTTACCCACTGGGCCCCTGAACTTCAGGGTGTGTGTGGAAAAGTCTTACGAGAAGTGCCACCAAAGATGGATAGGATGGTGGGGTTGTTGGTACTCGGACTTTGCCTAACTATGATTCATTATTTCTAGAATTATCCACCTCATTAGACCTTCTTCTTACCCCTCATCTCTGGCTTTGAGAGCTGGAGCTTGTCTTGTTTTGGAATAAGTGGCTTTCTATCCCCTGCCTGAGCCAAAGCAAAGAGACAATGAGGCTTTCTGACTTTACTGTAAAGAAAGGAAACCAAATCTTAATTACCTAGACCCCCGAGTGTCTTTCTGACTGGTCTGAGCATCTCATACCATGGATTAGGGGTAGAGGAAGAAGATAGCGTAACTAACTTGAACCAGGGAAACAAAATCTTGGGTTGGAAACAAAATCTTGAGCCTGAGATAGATTAGAGAAGAACCAAGATGCAAGGAGCTGCCCCATGACACCTGGCCTTACCTTTCTCAACTGAGTCCTCACAAGGAGATGGGAGGGGCTCACTATTACACTTGTGATAGTACCCTGGTCCTCACTGCCTTGCTCCATGACCTCAGCTTTCCTGGTCTCACCCTGTTCCTTTCCCTTCTGCCTCCTGCTGCTTCTGTGATTGCAGACTCCAGGCCCTATGGCAGGCTCTTAGCTCAGCTGCTTCTCCATTTGAATAAACACTGGTTTCTCTATGTTAACGTCCTTCTTTGGTCTTCCTCCATGCCTATCAGAGGCTGAATGAAAACTCTGCCCTTATTCCCTTACAGAAAGGAAATTTAAATGTTGACTCTTCCCCCATCTGGCTAGAGTCAGTATAATTGAGAGCAATGGCTTTCAAACTCCTTTGAATATAATTCACAGCAGGAAATATGTTTTATATTGTACTTGGGATACACATATGCACATATACATACAATTATAACAAAACACTGTTTCCCTATACTGTGAACAATATAGTCTGTTTCATTCTATTTTATTCTATTTCATTCATTCAAAAAATGCTGACCACAGCCCACCAAAAGATTGCAACCTACAATTTGAAAGACGCTGATTTAAAGTACAGAGAATTAAGAGCAGAAGGGATATAAATGGCCCAAGATATAATTCTGACTGGTTCATAAACCTGAATCAAAATTTAAACGTCTGTTGTTCGATAAACAATAAGGTGTTTTTGCGGAAATGGGTGGGTGGGAAATAGAGCAAGGCCTATGAAGCTGCACAATATTTGAAGAATATGGCAAAATGAGAGAGTGCCGGCCCATTTCTTTGGAAAATAGAGGAAAATCATCTCAGGGTTTCTCCTTTAAACATAGGAAGACCAGATTGTAAAATGTCCTGAAAGATTTCTCAAAAACAAAATGAATAGTTACTGTAATAATTACTACTATCAACCACCTGGAGTTGTGCCATGGAAAATAGAGCTTAGGATGGGGTAGAACCCGTCCTCACCAGTCCACTGGCTCCAAAGCCTAGTTTTCTTATGAGTGTTGGGGCCATGCAAAAGATTTGTGCTCCCTCCACACAAACGAGTCTGTTTTCCACACAAGAGTGGGGAGCTCTGGGGAGCAGGCAGTCCCAGATGATGTGAAATAAGGTTGGGGTCCTACAATCCTGCTGATGGGATGGGTGGGGTACATGAAAAAATGGACAGAGGGTCAACTTGTCTCTTCTTTTACCAAGAAGACCATAAGATCTATATCACCGTGACCCGAGAGTTGTTGTTATTGTTCCATGATCCTCTGTAATGTATATTCCCTATCCTGCCAATACCCTGGATACCTTGCAGGTAGGGAGGTTCAGAAGGATCCTTCTTCAGCTAAGAAGGCAAGTACAGTTAGGTGGGATCCTGGAGGCTTGCAGGAGCACATCGTGGTGGCTGGTCAGGGTGGTAGAGGATTTGGTGAACCAGGGTGCGGGCTGCTGGGAGGTCATCAGGATCTGAGGGCATAAAAGGGGTTGGTAAGAGGCTATGAATCTCTTGGGTCCCTGGGCTTTTCCAGCTCCGCAGCTTCCTGGGACTCACCCACGCCCAGCTCCTGCAGCAGGCTATGGTATTCTGGCTCAGCATCCAGCAGTTTCAGCAGATTGGTAGACTCCATCCTCTCAAGCTGCACCTCCCAGTACACATAGATCTTTTGGTTGAACGTGACATACACAAGGCAGGGGCTGTTGCGGCCCTCTTTGCAGGCATACAGGCCTGGGAGGTGTGGGTGGAGAGACAAAGGTCAATAAGTTTCAGTTCTAGGGTTGGGAGGGCAGAGAATAAGCATTAGAGTCAGCAGTTTTGACCCTCCCACAGATGTCAAGCAGAAAACTAAATGCCCTCTTTCTACGTCTCTTTCGTTGGGAGCTCAGTAAAATTGGTAAAACAATAAAATATCTAGCCCATTCCAGATACAGAAAAACCATAGTAACAAAACCCAAGCAGAACAGCATCCAAAAAAGTGATATTTGATTTTCTCATCTTAGTGACAGCCCTGGAGTAATGAGGGGGCAGTCTTCCTAGTCTAAGGGGTAGATTAGCAACATGTGCTAAATGAAGGCTTCTCTGAGGTGGCAATCCCTCAGAGGCATACTAACCTCTCAGGTCACTGTTAAATTATTCTCATTTCAGTAACCACAGATTTCTCCATGTTAGCCCAAAGAGCTAGTGCTAGCTTCCAAGGTCCCGATTTGGAACTAATGAGAATGCTCTGAGAGAATGTTTCTTCACAGAGTTCTGACATACTCAGGAAAGAATTTTCCGACGTCTTCACATATCCCAAACAGGTAGAAGACAAGCACTCAGCCCATTCTTTAAAATATTCAGAGATGGAGATCTCACTATCTTTTATTTTTCCTTATTTAAAGCTGTGAAGATGGCAATTTAGTACCCGCCCATCACTCTCTAATGAAAGAGCTAAGGGACTCATTTGTTTAATGAAGAGTCACATTAGGGGACATGTTGAGGGTGGAAATCAGAGGCAGACAAGTGTGGTTGGGGGCGGGGTATAGGGCAGGGGCCCACCTGCACAGAAGGCTCGGACATTCTCGTCCACTTGGAAGCGGACGACCGTGCGGTTGTGATCAATGATATATGTCTGTCCGTCCCAGGCACAGGCAACCACCTCCTCATGCCCGTTGCCCTGAAAGAGGCCAAAGATAAGACTGCAGAGGTGGCCTGGAGCCATTTTAGAAAGAGATCTACTGATGAGACTGGATGAAATAAATATAAAGGAGCCATGCACTTGGCTCTGGGTGACAAATAGCCAACTGGGAAAGAAAAGAACTATACGTTTCTTATTGAATCTCCAATGTGCCAGGCGCCAAAGGGGCTGTCAAAGGAGCCACCTCACATAATGCTCACAACAACCCTGTGACGTAGGCAACATTACTCCCAGTTTGATACTGAGGAAACTTCAGCTTATAGAAATAAAGTCGCACACCCAAGGTCACTTTTCTGGGAGGTGGTGGAATCAGGCCTCTAACCCAGGCCTGTTCTACCTGACCTCTTGTGCCTCTTCTACACCATTGAACATGCATGACAGCAGCACAAAGGGCAGCCCCCATCTGCTGATTCAGGGGCCATGGCCTTAGTAAAGACAGACTCAAACAGGAGAAGAAAAAAAGTATAAAACATATGTCTGTAGTTAGGGCTGATAACTTAATTTCTGGACCCTAATAATTATTCATTTCTCTTTGGAGCTATTACTGCTGCTGAAAGATATGCAAGATTCTCCAGAGTATAGCGAATAGTGTCAAGCACTGTGTAATAAGGAGAACACCCACTTCGGAAGAAGTTAGAACTGTCTAAAGAGAGATTTAAGATAAAGGTTGAGTTAACTGTAACTGTGAAGTGAAAATGGCCTCACTGATTTCTCATCTCGCCATGTAAAGAAGGTAAGAATGTTCCTCTCGACCAGGTTTTCCACTCACCGTGACATCCAGTTTCTCTAGGGCAAAAAGCTGGTGATCCACCTGCACCGACCACAACAGCTTGTCTGCTTCCTCCATAAGCTTCAGTGTCCCTTCAGGGGGAGAAGCAAGCTGGGGTGGGTGGGACAGGACCCCTGAGAAGACCCTCCAGGCACACAACCTCCCACCCTAAGCACTGGCTCAGAGCTGACCCAGGGAACTTACCATCCAAGGTACAGAGGGCAAAGAGGCCAGAGCCACCATTCTCAGGGGTGTGGCCTACAGGTGGGACAGAAGGATCAGAAGAAAACATGAAGGTCAAGGCAAGATCAGATCATGGGGTGAGAGGTAGTCAAGGACAGGGAGGGAGGGAGGAAGGGACAGGACTAGAAATGAAGGAAGACATCTTCTCTCTCAGAATTGATGCTTGTGCTCAGCTCCCTGCCTCACCCCACCCCACCTTCACCTCGTTTGATGTTGCCAATGAGGTGGGTGGAGACGTTCTTGTTGTGGATACGGCCAGAAGTCTGGTGCAGCATGACATCTCGGACAGCTGGGGTCTCCCTATGGGTAGAAGAATGGGAACTAAGTGGGAGACCAAGTGAACTTAGTTCTCCAGTACCTTTGTAGCCCCAACTCTGTAAGAGCTTCCCGGATGTGAATCAGCTGGGAAACCTATCACTGACCCTGTCTGGCCCATGTGGTGAGAAGGAAAGAGAGAGAAGCTGCTGCCCAGTTAGAATCTTGAAACCTCCTCCAGTTGCTACAAAGTTAAAGCCAGGATTCCCTGGGTCCCAAAATATACTGACTGGCAGGCAGAGGTACTTATGCTGGACCTAGCTGAAGCAGCTCTGCCAACTGCAAACCCATCCACTGCTCTGTACATCAAGACACACCTTGTTTCCATGCATCCCACACCATCCACAATCCTGTACCCCTTACCTATTGCCCTCCATGGCCCCCTCAGAGGTAGCAGGGGGCCCAGTGTCCTTGTTCCAGGTACACAGTAGAATTGCATAAGCGCAGCCTGGCTGCGACACCATCAGTTCAGGAACACCCAGGGGCCCTGGAGTCACCGAGAGACTGTCCACCTGCACCAGGGAACAGGGACTTAAAGGGGGCTGGAGCAAGAAGGAAGTGGGACCCTGCAGGGAACAGGGGAGAGAGTGAGGTGGGGCAGGGGCCCTGGGAGCAGATCCCAGGCTTTGAGGCCAACAGCAGGAAGAATCCTAGAGTTCACAGGGCTCGAGCCTGGTGCCATCCTCTCCACAAACATCATCCGCTTTCCACGGTGCATATCTCAAATGGGGCCCAGATCCTAATACAGACCACACCCACCTTCACATTCTTAATTCTTAGCACAAGGTTTCTTCCTATTTGCCTATTATTAGCAATTTTCCCCTAAAACTCTGATTTGAAATGATCTTCTTTAGATCTGTTTCAGCAAGGTGATTTTTCCTTTTTCCTGTCCCGTACCATGGCCCATGACTGTTCTCCCACAACCCCCCTTCAGGAAGCCTTCCTCCCAGCTCTCTGGGATCCATGTTCTCCACAGCCTCTCACCTGACCCTCCAGCATCCATTTCTTAAGTGACACCAGCTGCCCTGTCAGATGTTCAGTGCCCTCGCCCAGATCTTCCCAGCGGAAAGCCCGTACAACACGGTCTGTGTAACCCACCACCAGCTCACAGCACCCATCTCCATCTGTGGATCCAGAAAATAAGATGAGTTTGGAGCCAAATCTGCATGCATCAGCTTGAATCCTACAGGCATCCCCTCCCTACTCCTCTGGTAACATCACCCCATTGGCACTTTTATCCAGTATGACTTCAGGCCCAATCTGTTGTGGAGCCACTCCGTACTGAGTCTGGTACCAGCTCCCCTGCCCTTCTTGTGATCACAACACCTACCTGTTCCAGGGCCCTACCCACTCATCTGCTCTGTAGATCCTGTCACTGCTTCCCTCATACTTATTCTCTCAGATACACAACTTGAGTGTCCTGATTCATCCCATATATCTACCACCACTTTCAAGACAGCTAGTGGCCAAAATATCAACCCTGTATCTGTATGGCTTGCTCCCTTTTCACTTCCAATTTTTTGATCAAAAATCATCTCAGCAACTCCATTTAGAATTACTACCTCTACCTCAACACTCTAGCCCCTTTCCGTGGTTTATTTTCTCTATAGCACTTACTACATTCTAATATACTATTCAATGTTATTACAGCATTTATATTATTTTCTGTCCATTTCTAGCAAAGTTCCAAGAGGTCAGCAATTTTTGTCTGTTTTATTTACTATTATAATCCCGGTGCCTACAATGATGCCTGGTTTATAATGGGAATTCAGTAACACAAATGAATACTGACACTCCCCTTTCCTTCCCAGAATCCCTTGAGATCTGCTCTATTACCCACCGACTCCTATTCCCCCAGCTGCCTGCAAAGACAGCCATGCCCACCGATGTCGCTGATCAGCATGACCTTGGTATTGGCAGGGATGTGCTGCTTGAAGACTGGACGTTGCTCCTCTCCCATTAGGGTCTCATGGTGCCCAGAAACATCCAGGGCTTTGGCAGGTGTCAAGTCACACAAGTGAAACCAGCCCTCAGCACTCACAGCCACCACCAGGTTCTGGGAGAGACAAAGGTATAGGAGAGATGGACTGGGAGGGAAGTTTGGACATAACTGATCATCAGAACACAGAAGTCAAGGTTGAAGCCTTTAACCCTCTATTGACTTCCACTTTGAGACAGGGATCAATCGAGGTAAGGCCTTGGAGTCAAAGTGAAGTTTCAAGATCCCCGAGAGTCCTTACCTTTCCTTTATTACATACATCTCCAACTCCAACACAAGTCAGCTGCAAAAGAAGAAAGAGAGGCTCAGCGAGACACAGAGGGAGACCAGTACTTCCTAATCTCTGTAAAGCACAAAGGAGCAGGTTTTCTAATTATCATCATTCGCTGAAAACCTGTGCCATATGACTAACACTGATAGTTTGCATTAATTGAGTTATTGTGTTATAGGCTTGGTTTGCCCCAACAGCAATATGAAGACCTGAAGTAGTTAAGAGAATTTGGGCTCAAAACAAAACAAAACAAAACAAAATCTCTACAAAACAAAAACTCTAATATAGCCAGACTCTTATGTTTCTACAGTTATTCGAATACTGCCCCCATTTTTTAGTATACTTTATAAGATCAGACAACCTAGGCAGTTTCCCTAAAGTACTAAGGGAGTCATTCCATAATGTAAAATAAAAAACAACCCTGCTGTGTATGTGTGTATGTGTTTGCACGCACGCGTGTGCGTGTGTGTATGTGTGTGTTTGTGTAAACAGTGGGGAGAGCACTGACTGGGAACGTCCCTCCCTGAATCAAATGAACCCTGAACCAGTGTCTAAGCTGAGTAGCTGGTGAGTTAGGACACACTGGTGAGCTTCTGTGTGAGACTCGGTGTTGACACTCCTGGACAGAAGAAGTGCCTTCCTCCCATGAAACCCAGGGAATTGAATACTGACCATTCCCTGGCAGGAACAGGTGAGCCATGGCCGGCTATCATCATTCTTATACACGGACAGCTTTCCACTGGTGTCTCCCACCACTAGCTCATTTAACTTCAAATGGAGAGAGAAGAGTGTTAGCATGGGATCCTGCTGAACCATCTCAAACTCTTCTCTACTGGGCCCATCCTGGGGAAATTACAAGACATCAACTTGTATCTTCATCACATTATTAAAAATCTTTTGCGACCAACACAGCCATAGTTTCCCAAGTTTCTTCATTTCTGTTGAGGTAGGAGTGTGTGTTTTAGGGGCAGAGGCGGTTAGAGGAAGGGGGCAGTACAGAATCTATGATCTATCCTAAAAGTCTGATATCTGAACAGCTCCATGCCCCATATGGCTGACTTTGGCTCTAATTTGTCCATTACGAATGGGACATGTTTTGAAAACAATACAAATATTCAACTTTTGGAGAATTTAACTTCAAATCTCGTATTTAATTTGGGGCCAAATAAAAAAGAAAACGTCAGCTCTAGGCGCCCTCCCTCCTTTAGCAAGACCTTTTGATTTTGGTGTGAATGAGTGAACATAAGGGATGGAGGTGCTGGAAGAGGCAGCAAAAAGGGGTTGCTGGGCGAAAGCATCCACGCTTTGGGCCTCTGGTGCCCTCAAGTGGTGGCTAAGATCTCAGGAGGGGACGCTCCCTGCATGAAGCCTTTTCTCCACTATCTGGGTACTCCATTTCCCCAGGGTTCCGCAAAGGCTAGCCACCCTTTCCAGGGGCTGATGATAATAAGGTAGCTCAAATCCGATTTCCACAAACAGCTTTATGATTTCCCTTTAGGAGGACATATAACACCTCCTTCCTATCCTCTAAACAGAATGAATATTTGATTCTCAGGAGATTTAATTCTAAAGGCAACGAAGACAACAAACCAACAGTAAGGAAAAGTTAGCAATGAATTGGAATTTATTAATAACGATTTACTTGATTTGAATCTTGGATTATTTTTAATGGTTATGGGAGTTTCTTGTGAGAATATTAGATCATAGAAGCATAAAATAAGCTTGTTTACACAAAACCCTCTACACCTCATGTTTCAATTACAGCTGCCCCTGGAGGACTTCTGCAGACATATAGGAAAGAGGCTTTGGTGGACAGTCCTAGAGGATGTATATTCTATTCCTGGCTTCTCCCTCTGACTTAGCAGAAAATAAATTAATTTCAAAGAACTTTAGGCTAATTGTTAGAATGAATCAAGTCTTTTTCCTGTCCCAAATCTCCAAATGATGGCCTAGGGAACCAATAACAAAATTTTTATTCGCACTTATGTAGCCTGAGTATACTACACCTGATCACTAGTCACCTATCTCAGCTACTTGCCTTTCTTTCCATTATATTTCACTTATATTTATATTCCACTAATAAAAGGCAAAGCCCTTCAAATTGCTTTGAGACACATGATCACATTTGCTTTTCATAACAATCCTCATTTATTCAACAAACATTTATTGAATGCCGGCTATGTGCCAGGCACAATTCTTAGCATTGGGAAGATAGCAGTGAAAAAAAGACAAAAATACTCCTATCTTAATGGAGCTTATGACTCAGGAAAAAAAAAAAGTATAATATACCTAATATTGCAGAACTGAGTGTACAGTAGTGTGATTTACTCAGCAAAGTACAATTTCCAAGAAAGCTGGTGCTATAAAGTTATGAAAAAAGGGCACATATTTTCCCCTTTTAAACCCAGAAATGAATCAGATAAAACGGAAAATAATACACATCTAAAGTTGCTTTCTTAATTTACTAGTTAAAAATGCCTCCCTCGATTTTCTCATAAAAATTATACTGCTTGGCATATGAAGAAATGTGAAAGCCCAGAAACATAATAGAAATTTATGAGAATAACTTTTTCCTCCCTAGAGTGGGTAAAGCCAAAAAAGGCCTCATAAAACACCTTCTCCATCATGGCACGAAGGAGCCTGGAGGAGAGGGGAGGATGTTTTAGCCCTTGTTTTTTTTTTTTTTCAGAAAAGTAGGGAGATGGGACAGAGGGTAGGAAAGGAGAGCAATAAGGTACTTTGCATTAAAAATATGAAATAGAGATGATAAATGAAAAGACAAAGTCTGGAAAAAAGAGTATTTCACACCATCACCGGCCCCCAACCCCTTTGATGTCAGTGCATCTCATCACATTTTGTTATTCTCATGACTATCATTCCACCTGATCACGAGCCACCTGAGAGGTGGGCCTGTCTTGTTCATTTTTTAATTCCTACCATGTAGCAGAATCCTTGGTGCAAAATGGGCAGTTCAATAAATATTTGCAGGAAAATAGAATCAAATACTAACAACAATGGCGCTAACACTTACTGAGGTGTTGTGTGCCAGGCATGCTACGACTTGCTCTACCTGTATTAATTCATTTAAACAAGAAAAAGAACGACTGCTGAGGGAAGAAAAGGTAGATAGAAATTGTTTTTGTAAATCCACCAAGATGTGGTGCTTTAAAGTTTCCAGATACCTGCGCACACTATGTAGCAGGTACTATAGAACAGCAGTCCCCAACCTTTTTGGCACCAGGGACCCCGGCTCCTATGAGAATCTAACGCCTGATGATCTGAGGTAGAGCTGAGAGGTGATGCTAGGCTGGGGAGCGGCTGGAAATACAGATGAAGTTTTGCTCCTTCGCCAGCGGTTCACCTCCTGTGCCCCCCAGTTCCTAACAGGACACAGAGGGTACCAGTTTGTGCCTCCGGGTTGGGGACCCCTGCTATAGAAAGACATTAAGACTGCGGTGATGGGGACATCTGTTGCCTGCACCCAGAGGAGATTCATCTACGAGTTGGGAGGCAAGGCAGAGAAGTACAGCAACGTATTCCAGCGCAAAGGGTCAAGTGTAAGAGGAGCAGAGGTGCTTTTTAAGCCTATTTTGAGGCTGTGAAAGATAAAGTCGTTTGAGCGGTGAATACCCCTGGACGACACTAACAGTAAACCAGGAAATTTGGCCACCAGGGTTTACTAGGCTCCTAGTAAACACGTTATTGACTTTGGCAGAAAATCAGTTATCCACTTCCCTTAAAGAATACCAGACCAGTGCACTAGGCTAACTCCAAAAGGACGCCCGGGCACTTAAGCTGTGTGTTAACTCGTTCCCTAAGTCAGCCACGCCAGGCCTATCGCACATGCGCCACTCATGCTGCGCGCCATAGGCCTCCTGCCCTTCCGCGGCCCCGCCCCGGCCCTGCGCAGACCCGGACTGCGTCTTTCGTAGTGCGCATGCACTGACCATATCGTTGTCGACGTCTCCGAGGCAGATTGCGTGCGGGAAGAGGCTTCCACTGAATTCCAGGGCCACACGTTGCACGTAGCTGACAGACCTCATCGTACTTCCAAGGGCTGAGGGGTGGGCGAGCGCCACTAAATGTTCCCCAAGCCCCGCCCGACAGCGGCCGGAGCGGAAGGCCACCCAAACCGGAAAGTTACGTCACCGTCTGAGCCTCCAATCCCGACCTTCTTCGCTTAACCTTAGAGAAGAGGTGGCTTTCCCGAGCCTTCTGGGCGTGGGGGCGGGCCTGCCCACCTACTGATGTGAGTGACAGAGACATGGGCCACTCCTTTTCTCCTTAGAGCGCATGGATAGGGCAACCCTGATGGGGTCGATCTGTTCGCTTGGCAATAGGACTATCTAATGTTTTACCTAATAACCTTGACCTCTTCCTTTGTTGCCCTTGGCATTGAAGAGTCTCAGCCATCAGATCATTCCTGAGAATCATAATCGTAATAACTGACAATTGTATGGTTTCCAGCAGTGTTTTGTTTTGTTTTTTAAAGCTAGGAGTTGCGAAAACAGTGTAGCGAATGGAACCAGCATTTAAAAACACGAAATAGAATAGAAAAATATAGTGACTTGAGTAGAAAAATATTTTCTTGTGAAACTTTTGTTTCAGTTTTATGTATTTATATGTGTATATACTGACTTATGTAAAAAAAAAATTTTTTTTTAACCACATATAATTTCATGTAATTAGCACAACAACCCTGTGAGCTTGTATCATTACAGCTTTTTGGATGAGGGAAACAGGTGCAGTAAGATTAAGTAACAAGGCAGAAAATGGTAGGGGTGGGACTCAAACTAGGATTGTTTGACCCAAAGCCCCAGATCCTTTCTTTCATTTGTGTCATAGTTCCTCGGAAAGTTCTCAGGCTAGAAGTCAGGATTGCTGAGATTCTGTATCTGTTCTGCCCTGTGGTTCCCCACCGCAAAGCCCTGGCCTTCCTCAGTGACATCTCTGTATTATAAATGAGATATTACCATCGTGGCTGGCCTCCTAGGGTAACTTCATGTTGAATCAAGTCCAGTCTTTCTTTGGGGTGCCTCATCAATAAGGGCTCTAAAAATATGCATGAATTTCTGCAGGAGCTCAATACATTTTATGGTTTAGGCCTGCCGGTTTACACATTGATCTTTCAGGAGTCAACACTGAAACCGAGGATATCTAGCTCACTTGTGGATATTGGATCAGGGCTGGTCCTGCTTTCTATGTCTGAACCTAAAGAAAGAAGGGGCTGGAGGGTAGGACCTTTGTGTCTGGGGGTGAGGGAAGGGGATGGCATATTTTGTCCTAGAGGTCCCAATGGATCTGATGGTCAAATGAGAACAAGGAACAGCAGGTCTGAACAGCAAACAGGAAGCGGTTTGGACAAATACTGAAATTGCAGATACACAAAAGTGTCTGTTTCTGGTGGCGTACTGTGGGCTTGGCCAGGTTGTCAAAGGCTCTGGTTTACACAGGTGTATCTGGTGCTTTAAATACATGATCTCAGTTATAGAAGGGTTGCATGCTACTTCATCTTGCCCTGCCACATTTCTATTCTCTCATCCTAGCTCAAACCCTAAGCTCCATATGGTTTTAAGGGATGGAAGAAAGCCAATTTTCAAATATTTACCACTAAATGTACAGTTAAATAGTTCGAATTATGTTTCTTTTCACTAATATTTATACACTGTTTTCTTTTTCTATCCCTTTGAAATTGTAAAATAACCCAGGACAAAATAGATGAAGATCACCCAGCTTATGTCGCCAAGTACCCTGACCTGATCTAGTTCTCTGAAATACTCTGACCCACCTCTCCACAATGATTTAGTTTTATCTTTTTCATTACTTGGCTTCTTGTTCTTGACCTTTCTGTGCCAGGGGATGCCTGTTTTGTTTTTGCCATGAAGGTCATGTCGTTATGATCACAACTTGGATAACATGCCCTCCCTCCTTTTTTTTTGGCAATTTTTATGGTTTTTTTTTTTTTTTTTTGAACTGATGATATATGCTGGGGAGCGATGTCTCAAATGTTCCCAGATACCATACCTTTTGGCTTTTGTCAAGAGAGCCAAATAAAGCTAGAGGAAAGATGGGTCTCCCAAGAAATATGGCATGAATCAAGTCTCTCCATTTCTATGTCTCTCCCCATCTTGCTTCAATTACTTTAACTGCCGCGAGTGTTAAATTCACAGTAAGTGAAATATTGGACTAGGCATTGCAGAGCCATGTGGACAGATGACTTGCTTTCAAAGAAGCACCTCTGTTCTTGGCGCTTTCTGGTGGGATGGTTGGTGAGTCTCCGCAGGTACCATCTAGAGGCAGTCTTGTTTCAGCCAAGCACTTTTACAGCATGGGTTTTGGTTTACTCCCCAGAACTTTCTAACTAGGCCATCTATCTAGATGATGTGGATACAGTTGTGCAGATGACATAATTTTTACAAACCAGCTAAATGATAGCTTCAGTAGAAACCTGCTATGGGAGGGGGTGGGGAGACATTAACTGGGAAACATTTCTATGGAGATCCTTTGTTCATTTCTTCTTCCAAGAGTAGTCAGAGGGATGCTATCAAATTCTGTCTGCCTAGGATGCCCAGGTAAGAAACAGGACCTTTAAAGCTCTTTCTACATGTAAGGCCCAGGGCCACTTACCATCCTAGGACAGGGCCTAGGGCTTTCTAATGGACTCAGTTTGAGAGACTTCTTCATTCCCCTTCCCACACCAGGTCACAGTATAGCTTAGCATACTAAAGATTCTGAGAACTCATGAAGTACAGAAACCTGTTTCTCAAATTTGACCTAGAAATTAGGCAAAACTGTGGGCAGCCCTGCTGAGTGAAATGCTGTTAAGCTGAAAAGCTTTGAGTCTCACCTATCACAAGTTTGGCCTGATCAGAAAGGACAAATTCTGGAAAGCTTTGGTCTTGGAACCTGTCAGGGTTGTTGTCATTCAGAGTTCTATTGGACATTAACTGAAGGATGAGTAGTTCTTCATTGTCACTGAAGAATGAGGAAATGGGCTTAAAACACAAAGGATGAAGATGCTTTAGAACTAGAGGTATTGGGTGCACAATATTCTAATTGGACTAAATGCCACTGAATTGTTCATTTTAAATGGTTATGTAAAATTCACCTCAATAAAAAAAACAATCATTTTATGCGTGAAGTGCTAACAGTGGAACAAGAGACTGGCAATTCTAAGCATACAGGTCTTGGGGATGGAGAATAGAGTATGGCTGGTCTCTTGTAGCCAAAGAACTCAGAGTTCATGAAGGCATTGCTTTTTCTCGATCATTCCTCCTCAGATCTACTTTGTGAGTCTTTCATTCTTACTTTGCTTCCTAAATTGGTATAGTGTTGTTCATTACGCGATAATAAGGTTTTATTGCGTTCTTAAATGATAGTTGGTGCATCTAAGTTATCTGAGGTTGGCAAGCAGCTGGGGAACTACAGCCATAAAGTCAATAATGATTTCCAGAAAGAGGGCAGTCTTTAGAATGTCTTAGAATGTCTTCTCTTACATTGGCTTTATTCAGCTCTGCCCTTAGTCCATTGTCATTTCAACATAAGGGTTAGAAGTCTCTGAGGTGTTCTGCATTTGGAAAGGGAAGACTGGTCATTGAGACAGAAGAAAAGAATAAGGTAAGTTTCCAGTTTCATTCTCAATTGTCCATTAAGTTTTCTAAAAAGGTACTGCTTTTTACTAGCCCTCCATAAAATGTCTTTTACATATAATTTTTCCAATTGAAATGAGATACATAATTCACTCTTTATATTTTAAGGGTGGTATGGCTGATACAGAGTGAAGGAGAGTCAAGTATACTGATGCTGGTAAGGCAAGCTAGGCCAGGCTATGGAGGGTTTTGTGGGCCATGATAAAGGTTCTGATCTTCAGTGTAAATAGGATAAGAAGTCATTGATACGGTTTTAAGCAGTTGGAGGGATATGATTTGGATGCAGTGCAGAATTAAGTGCAGGTGGAGCAAGAGGGAATGCAAGACAGGAGACCAGGAGAGCAGGCTGGAGGTGCATGGGGATGTTGGGGAGGGACTGCTGGAATGGAGAGATTGGAAATACTGTATTTAGATGAACTCTGTAGAACTTGATGTTTGGACCAGCATTATGACAAGATAAACCTTAAATAAAATTTTCCAGAGACCACTTGCAAATTAACAGCTGAAAGTACTGATTGCTACTAGTTTTCCTTATTCAAGTACATTCTTTCCATATTTAAGTGGTGAAGAAGGTGCAACTGACTGGGAAATAAATTTGAGCACTGACCCAGAGCACAGTGGAGTACGTGGTGGATTTATTTTTAACCTTAAAGATTTCTGGCCACTTTAATAAAACATCCTCACAAGACAATTGTAACGTCACATTAACTAAGGATTGTTCAGCTACAGAGTTCTACAGAAGTGCAGTTATGTTTTAAATTCTCAGATTCCTAAAGAAGCATTCAGAGCTGAAAGGAAACTCCTTAAAAGAGGTTTAGTTTACCCAAGGTCACATGAACCCCATGGCAGAGGAGTTTGGATTCGTTCAAGAGATCTCACATTCCAGGCAGACCTTTCCATTAACTTCCGGGCCTTGGTTTCCTCATCTGTAAGTGGGGTGATACCTCCTTTGTAGGATGGTTACAAGGCTTAAGATTAATAAGCATGAGGCTCTTGGTTTAGTGCTAGGTTTACATCATTAAGTGCTTTCTGAGGGTTAGCCATTATCATTGGCCTGCAAGGGCAAGTCTAATTTTGAAATACCAGAAAGACTCAGACACAAACCCCAAGCACAGAACTATAATGTGAACCCAGCAAGAGAGCAAGCCGTTGACATTGGGAGACTAGAATGCCCAAATTTAAGGTCTGGTTCTAGCACTAGCCATGCTGTATGACTTAGCCAAATTTTTCACACAAAAGTTAATCTTCCATAGTAAAAGTATGGAGAAAATTCTTCTAGAAGGAACTGTACAGGCACATGGGTAGGCAGACTAGTTCTGTCCCTGTGTAGGAAGGACTACACAGCCTACACAGAAGAGAATGATAAGGGCATAGATATAGGCTCTGGCCTGCAGCCAAAACCCGGAGAAGGCTCAACATGACTGTCTTATGCCCTGTGGCTTTTCCCAGGGCCCCCTGTCATATGTCAAGGGTCAGAGCATAGTTAGAAAAAAAGTGTAAGTTTTTTTCCAGTCAGGGCTAAGGAAACTGGAAAGCAGGCCTAATTGCCTACGTTCCCTAGCTTGAGGACTGTTCTTCCCTTCTCTCTACATTGTGTAAAGGTGTCTTGACAGGAGGTATTACATCAGATTTTACCTTGTTAAGGTACAAAGGGAGCTTGTGCTTCTATGGGATCAATTAGGTAGAAATAAATAAATCTAACTTCAAAACAAACACAATTGGTCCCAATATTTTAGTTGTTTATATCTTCCTCTTTCCAAGTGTTTGGGAAGAAAACCAGTTATTAAAAACTGCCAGGCTTCTGGGGGAAGTGCTGGGAGCCTCTGGACAGGCCTCAGCATAGGTCCTGGCAGCAGCCAGTACAGTGCCAGAAGGCTTGCATGGCACTGCTGCTCCCTGCTCAACTATAGCTTCTCTATTACTATCAGGTGCTGCATTTTAAGCAGAACTGGGGATGAAGTGGGTGAATCCCTTAATTTTGCCCCCATAGTGTAGCCACCCTTCCCTAGCCCCTGAGGCCAAAACAAAAAGGGTTGCCAGACACCCAGGTTTTATTGGTTCCACTTTATTGCTCAAGTGCAGAACTTGAGGTGAGCCTGGACCTTTAGCAACGTGCAGAGAAGAGGCTGGGGGTGGGGGTGAGGACAACCTGGCTGAGAAGGGAAACTGATCGGAAGGGGAATACTGGAAAGGAGCACAGGGAGTGGTAACCATGACTCCAGAAGACATCATTAACCATACCATCTGGGGTGAGGAAGAGAACTGAGAAGTGATGAGCACGACAGTGGTTTTTCCTATGCCTCTAGCACCCACCTCGAGGCCACATGTTTGGAAATGGATAGGGAGGAGGAAAGAATGAGATTTGGCTGCCCAGGATGTCTCCCTCTCTACCCTGGTTTCACATCTGACCCTACATCTCTACCACTCACCCCCTTCTACCATTTGAAAAATGGACATAGCAAACAGAGGAAGCAAAATAAATTAACATTCTGATGTATGCATGTGGATGGACATTCATTCACGTGTAATGGGGGAAGAGGGAAGGGAAGAGGCGGGGCCACAACACCTAAAATGATCCCCCACCTTAATCCCCCAGCCTACTCCTTTTCCCTTCCCCTCAAAGCCACCATCCAACCAGATAGAAAAATAAAGGTCTAATTCACTCAAAATTCTTCAGTTTTTACAAAACGAACAGGGTAGAGTAGAGTAGGGAGCAGGGTAGTCAGGCAACCGTAGGAGTAAGGATGGGGAGAGGCTATGCTTCTGTCTCCACCTGAGACTGGCTCCCTGCCACATCCTTCTTCTGCTCATCCTTCATCTCTGTGTCAGCATGATAGTCTCCCGCAGCTATTGCTGCCTTGGCCTGTGAGAAGAAGAAGATAAATTCCAGTTCTCATTTGGCGCTCAGGACCTCTGATGAGAAAGGTGACTTTTACGCCATGTCACCACTCTTGTCTGCCTGTACTCAACTGATCTGGTGACACACCTATGTTCACTTAGCATGCTGCCACCATGTATAGTATGTACCCACAAATAACTCATCCCCCAAGTGAAAAAACATACTCGTTAACTTTTAACTGAATTACACACCCAGCAATTCCCTTTCTAGGTATGCCCTAAAGATACACCTGCACATGTGCAAAACTATGAATTTATAAGATCGTTTATTGCAATACTGTTTAGAACTCTACTTGGCCAACATGGTAGCTACTACACATGGCTACTGAGCACTTTAAATATAGCTAGTTCAAAGTGATGTGTTTTAACTATAAAATATGCATTGGATTTTGATGACTTAATCTAAAAAAAAAAGAAAAACAAATAGGATTTAAAAAAATTACATGTTGCAATATTTGGATACCTTGGGTCAACTAAATAGTATTAAAATTAATTTTACCTGTTTCTTTTAACTTCAACCTAATAGAGAATTTAAAATTACATATGTGGTTTGCATTATGTTTGTATCGGACGGTGCTAGTTTAGAATAGTGAAAGATTAGAAATAATGGACCGGGTAAAAGAGATATGATGTATCTGTACAATGGAATACTATATAAGAAAGAATGTAAAAGCTCTTTTAGATGATGTAAAATGAGGTTCCAAGTATGATATGAAGAGAACATGGTATAGAAAATAATAGGTAGAGCATATTGCCTTTTATTAGGGAAAAAGGAGAAAACAAATGTGTCTACTTGTGTATGTATTCAATATACTGGAATGATATAAGAACTGATAATATCAGTTGCTTTAGGGTGATGGAGACTTTTCATTAAACATTCTTTTGTACGCTTTAACTGTGTAAATGTATCACCTATTTAAAATAAATGTTTAAAACCTATGTTTTACAAAGGCACATAGAACATACATTTTAAAGCACACAGAGCACCTGACTCCTGACCACTAGGGCTTGCAAGTGGGTTTCTAGCCCTGACCAGAGAGGAATGCCGGCTCTGACAGCAGGAGATTTTACTGAGGGAGCATACATACCATTGCTCCAGGGATGAGGGCAACTTCTGGTTTCCAGGACTGGCACAGACAACCACAGGCACAAAGAGCCCACACCAACTGGGATGGGCACAGGGATGAGGTAATAGGATGGACAGGAAAAAAGACATTACCTCGTCCCTGTGCCTGTCCTCATCCTCACCTTGCTCTCCTCCTCAGCTAGCCTCTCAAACATTTTGGCATAGAGCTTCTTCTCCAGTGCAAGCTGCTTGCGAATCCGCTGCTGGCAGATAGCCAGCTGGGCCTTGGCGGCTTTGTTGCTGGGGTAGAGCTGCAGGACCTTCTGGAAGTCAGCCCGTGCCAAGTCAAAGTCATTCACTGCCAGGTGGGCCTCTCCTCGGCGGAAAAGACCTTTCTCATTGTTGCCGTCCAGTTCCAGGGCCTAATGATGAGGGAGGAAGCAACAGTGAGACTTCAGCTCCTGCAGCTTATCTGGCTAAGACTCAGTTCCAAAGGCTAGCCCCCAGGAGGATGAGGTGGAATGGAAACAGCTGGCTCCACCCCAGAAAGGAGTCTTGGAAATTAAACGGAAAGGACCAAGGTCTAGAAAAGTACCTCATTTAGTCCAAGAGGCAAAGAGAGAAAACAGGTCTTTAGATGGAAGAGAAGGACCTTTCCATTCTCTTTAGAATAAAGCAGGTATGTAAGAGGGAGAGGCTAAGAACTATGGGGGAGAAAGCACTTATGTAGTTCTTCCATCCAGTGTTTCCTTCTATCTCTGGGTCAGCTGCCTCCTACCACTGAAGCCAAGATGCTTACTTCTCAGAGCCCCTGCCTCTGGGCTCTTAATCTCAGAGCTCCCAATGGTCCATCCTGCTACCTCTACCCTAGTTACTGAGGGCAAGTTTCAGACACACTGGCAGCTATCCCCTAACCTTGCCTGTAGAATGCTGCTCCCTTGCCTTCTTTAAAGAGGCCTCACCTTATTACAGCTTTCAATGGCAGCTGAAAAAGCCTGTAGCTTCAGCTGACACATGGCCAGATTGAGGTGGGAGGCCAGCCGAAGGGCCTGTGCCTTCTGTGTGTCTTCCTCACTCAAGAAACTTGACTCGTATTCCAGCCAGGATACAATCTTCTTGTATTGCAGTAAAGCTTGCTTGTACTTGCCTTCCTAGAATGAGAGGGAGGCTCAGGCACACAGCACAGGTTCAGTGGCACCAGGCTGTCATATCCTATAGACACCAGTGACCTATGGGCATGAGAGAGTCTTGCCCAACACCCAACCTTCATGAACCCAGACTAGACCAGCTAGTTCAGTTATATTAGGTGAAGACTGTAGGTGCCACTTGTCTACTCCTTGGCAGAAAATGACCTCAGTCATCACTGGGGAGGGCAGGCCCAGAGGAGCCCTCCCTGGAATGTCCTCAGTACCATGGCTGCTGGCTTACCTTGAAGTACACAGTGCCTCGCTCTTTCACTATGGTGCTCTGTTCCAGCTTCTCCTCTGAATTCATCTCCCAAGACTCCTTGGCCTGCCGTCCCCCAAGGGAGAAACATAGTTGTCAGCCACACCAGAGTCACCTACAGGGTGGGACCCGAATTCCAGATAGGGAGGACCTTGAGCAAACTCACCTTCTCAAAACTCTTGAGGTGGACTTTATATTTCAGCTCAGCATTTGGTGGGATTTGGAACTTTTCCTTCCCGACACTGCCAAAAGCATAGCTACGGGGGGCAAAAAAATCCCCTCCAGGTCATCTCAGCAGCGCTTAATATGTTCCACACTGAAAGGGCTTCCTGCCTGCTTCCTGGAAAGTACCTCCCATCCTTTAAGACTTGTTTCAAATGTTTCCTGTTTGGCAAAATCTTCCCTGACCTCTTCACACAATTAGTTGGTCTCTTAGCATCTTATATATCCTTCTAATAACTCACACTACACATTGGCATGATTACTAATTTAAATGGCATCTCACTGAAAAGTGAGTCACCAGATGGCAGGAACAATGTCTTTGAAAACTAGGAATTTCCAGCATTATGTCTGGCACACAGTAGGTGTCTTTCAAGAAATGTCATTAATGAGTGAATAAATGAATGGGAGATGAAAATCTTGATGTCAGTTGAAGAGGGAGTCTGCAGCAGCGATGACTGAAAAGACTAGGCTCTGATATAAAGAAATGTGGACAATTGTGGCCAAGCTCCTAAATACGATGAAGAAATCATAATGGTGTATGTTTGGTGTGCTCGGCAACACAGTGAACTCTAATGAGGCTGTGAGGTTAGCGAACACATGTAGGAGGAAAGGATACACATGGCCTGTTACACAACTCACTGTTGACACATAGATCTCTGACCTCAGTTCACCCACCTGCTCTACAAGGGGGCCTGCTCCTCACCTGGGCTTGAGGTACACAATGGAATATTCTCCTTTTTCCATGTGCTGAATGGCTTTCTCCAGCCCACAAGGCAGATGCAGAATCTCCCCCTCACCAATCTCAAAGTGGAGCTCCCGCTGGTCAAATACCTGGTCCTGGTAGTATCCTTCCAGTGCGACTGGCATGCAAGAGAGGCAATGTGTCAGGGGCGTGAGAGCAGGCAATTGAAGAAGGATGCCATCAGCTTCCCTCTATCACCATATTGCTTCTTGCCCTCAAGATGCCCTTGTGTTCTGAGACTTGGAGGGATGTTAAGAGGCTATGATCCAATCCCTCATTTTACAGAGAAGAAAAGAGGATCAGAGAAAGGAAGTGACTTGCCCAAAGCCATCCAGAGACAGAATTTAAACTGAAACCCCTGACTACTGTCTCACCTTCCACAAGAGCACCATCATTGGGCTTGGCAAAACCTTCGCCCCGAGTCTGTATTCTCCGGATGATTCCGCCATCTTCTTCTTCTGTCAGGTCCTCTCCCTTGAACTCGAACAACTCCACCTGTGGGACAAGACATAAGGTGACACAACTCCTTTCAGCACTAACTCGTCAACAGTGAGATACAACTTTTCTCTCATTAGAAGAGTCCCTAGTAACCACCAGACCAGGTCTGACCACAAGGGCAGCCACACTAGGAGTGGACGAAGTAGCATTTTTGCTAAGTTCTCAGGATCTAGTCTCAACTTTTGTAGAGGTGGGCAGGCCACATGGATTTCAGTTAACCCCAGATCAATCTATTTGATTGCTCCACATAATGAAGACATGTTCCAGACAATCCTAATTCAGCTACTTGAGAAACCCAGTCTAACAGGCATTAGAAATGGCCCAATATCTTTCAGTAGTCTTCTGAACATCCTCCAACTCTCAGTGGTGATTAGGGCTCAATCATTTTCAGACCGAACAGTGTCAAGTTCCACCTCCTCGGGGAAGACTTTCCTCATCCCTTTGATCCACAGGGGAGGCATCTCTCCTCGACTCTGATGTCTAGAGCAGGGTCCCAACCCCCAGGCCATGGACTGGTACTGGTCCAAGGCCTGTTAGGAACCAGGCTGCACAGCAGGGCAAGTGAAGCTTCATCTGTATTTGCAGCCGCTCCCTAGCATCACCGCCTCAGCTCCACCTCAGATCATTAGGCATTAGATTCTTGTAGAAGCACTAGTCTCTGGTGCCAAAAAGGTCAGGGACCGCTTCTTTTATAACTGCATACAGAATCTGACCTCCTGACTCCTTTGAGTTAAAATTATACCCCATTTCCTCTGGGTCCTGCTCTTGAGATAAACATATTTCAACCCCTTATCCTGCTTCGAATGTTAAAAGGGGTTCATGGCCACCTCTTCGCACCTGAAACCTCATGGCCCACATTCTGGCAGCATACAAGCTATGTGTACAGCAGAACCAACTGCCCTCACCATTTCTCTTCTCTTCTAAAGCCAGCCCCTTAGCCTTGGCTACATTGTTTCTAAGCGGGAGGAAGGACTGGAGGGCAGCCAAGTCGTGAACTGAGATAAGGCTGGCTCATGGCCTTGCTCTCTGTGGCTGGACACTCACCTCAAACACAAGTGTGGCATTGGGAGGGATCTTTGGAGGGCTGCCTGACAAACCGTAGGCATATTCTGGTTTGCAGGTGATGTGGCATACTTCTCCCACTTTCATGGTTGCTACGGCAATGTCCCAAGCCTTGATGACCTCCCCTGTAGGTACAGAAAGCAAACAGGTCCTCCTTGGTGGGGAAGCTGGACACTCTTTAGAAATGAGACCAGGAAAATAGAAAACCTGGTTGCAGTAAGTCCTGCCAAGTCCCAAACCTCTTTAAAAAAAAAACAACAAAAAAACCACTCAACTCTGAAACAAAGGAGTTCAAGAAACAAGGCAGTCCACTTCTGACGAGGAAGTGAGATATGCAGAGGTGATCAGGGGAAGGAGAAATAGAAATCGATACTGTTAATAGGACAGTGGAAGCGTAAGAAAAAGGAATAAAAAAATTAACAAACTGTAACAAACTATTCCTCCTTAACCTTCTGAGAATATGGTTTCTGCTTGTGACAGCTTATAACTTCCTTGAAGCCTAGCTACCAAGCCTAACCATGCCTACCTTTTCCCAGGTCAAAGCAGAATTTGTCCTTGCGGTCCAGACTGGAGTCAAACTTGGTGCCATCTAACAGCCAGCCAGTGTAGTGAACTAAGACTCGGTCCCCAATCATGGGTGTCTCCGTGCCCGTGCCCTCTCGCTTGATGACCTGGGAGAAGAGGAAGGTGAGTACCCAGTGATGGGGGCAGAAAGAGGCACAAAACTGCCTGCATGCCTCTGACAGGAACATAGAGGGACTTTTCTACCTCCTTGTAAGTAGATTCAAAGGGCCAATCCTCAAAGAATTCTGATATGGAGATTGCCTAGAAATCAACTAACTGCCTTGTCTCTCTTGAGGTACAACATGACTTGGTTTGAAAAACGGGAGACAGAAGACCCGAGTTCAAGTTTTTGCTGTCTAATCTTGGGAAGTCAGACTCTCCAAACCTTATTTGTAAAGTAGTGATGAAAATCCCTATCAAAGTTGTTAAAAGATTAAACTGATTATCAGCAGCAAAGGGAGAAAGATCTATGCTACGTTTCTGCAAAGAAATAAATATTTATGCTACATAAATGCCAGTGGTCATCAGATCAGAGTTTGGTAGGAGACAAGGAAAGGAGTATGAGTAATGAAGAGTCCAAAAAAGGGAAAGGAATATACCAGATCATAGATGAGCACAGGGGCTCCCAATCAGGTCTTAAACTGACTCAGGAAATAAGCATTCCTTACTGGCAGGGGAATTAAGTCCTTTATTTCGGAGCTAAGAATATTTTCCAAGAACTTATGAGCTTATGCTTCTCTTTCTTAGCACTGATAAATAGTAACTCAATGGGCAACCTGGTAGGTGTGTCATTGCCCTCTACAGGAACGTTTCTATGATAGAATGGCCAGGGGACTGTGGGGTAGAAAAGTTAAGGGAAAAGAGTAGAAGATAAAAGGGGAAATGACCCTTCCTGGAGTAATAACCTTGTAGAAATCACCAGGACACTGGAGTGAGAAGGGGAAGCCACATGTCCATTGGGAGAGCAGCTTGAGATTTCAAGATCTGGGGCAAAGGCATATGCATTTCTGGACCAGACAGGGGATCCCTGAAGTTTGCCCAGGTCACACACACACACGTGCAGCTGTGCAGTGGGCATAGGATCAGAGCTGGGATTTCGTTGCCATCCTAGACTCCGCAGAACCTGCTCTGAACCATGGGTAGGTCCTGACCTAGGTCAAGTCGCCCTGCTCCCTGAGTCCTACACTTTCGGCTATTTGCAGTCGGGTGGTTACACAGCAACAGGCTCCAAGCAAAGAACCTCCTCTCGGCCCCACACCCAGAAGGCCCAAATCAGGAAAGGGGGGGGCGGTGTGCCGAGGTGGGAAGGGAACTACAGGTCCCGGCATGCATCGCTCTCTGCTTTTCCCGGGGCTGGGGGAAGCGGGGATAGCAAGGCTGAGCTGGTGACCTGAGTCTCAGCCTTTAGAAAGTAGGTAACGAGAGGCTAGAGGTCGCCAGAACCTTCTTTGCGGCCAGGCCAGGGCGCTAAATCGCACATAGGCCTCTGGGCCTGGAAATTACTTTTGTGACCCGCTTCAGGTCCTAGCTAATATTTAACTGCCAGGGATAGGCGAGCTCTCGCACCGCCACCCACGAAGGCCACCCGGGGCCTTCCCAGCTGCGGCTGGCATGGAAGGAGCTGGCAGCTTGGTCGCGGGGTCGGAGAGAGGTGAGGGAGGGGCGGCGTCGGAGCAGGCCCGCCCTGGGTGCACGCTGCCAGGGGCCCCCTAGCTGCAGCTCGTGTGCACCGCCGCGCCCGGTCTCTCCCTTCTCCGGCCTTCCCCCCCATCCCCCAGCTGCACGGCGCACGCCGGAGTTGGCGCTGCAGATCCAGCCCCCTGCCCGGGCCCAGGCGCCGCAGGGCTTGGGGTGCGGCCGGGCTGGGGACCCCGAGCCCAGATCACAGGTTCCCAAAGGAGCTGGAAAGATGGCCAACGAGAGGCCTGCGCACCTAGGCCACCCTCCTTGCTAGCGTGCGGCTGCCCTCCTGCTCCCAAACAACGCAGCTGGGTCCTGGAAGGCGATGCAACTGGCCGCCGGCTGCACGACACTCAACTACTGGCCCAGACGCTGCAGAGACGGCCGTTCCCGCCCCGTGTCGCGGCCGGCGACTTTCAGGCTCGGCGGTAGGGCGGCTGCGATTAACGCTCGGGGCTCGGCCGCTCCCAGCAGGCCCTGGGCTCCCCTTGCCCTTATACCTTCAGCACGCCTTCATCCTGCTTGGGGCTGATGTCCACTCCCTCGATGGGCAGCGGCGCCGTCTGCACCCCGCTCTCGACCACCTTCATCTCCTCGGCGGTCATTGCCGCTCGGTGCGCCGTTTACTCTGGGAGCTGGGTGGGCGCGAGCCAAGCCCTCTCGGCTGCCGGCCTGTCTGCACGGGGGTGCGGGCGCTGGCGCCTCGGCCGCGGACCTACAAACTGGTCCAAAGCTCGAGCCACTGCCTGCCGGCGCGCTCGCAGCCCGCAGCGGAGTCTGGCGCGGGAGCGGGAGTAGGTGGGTGCTGAGCGGCCGGCGGAGCGATTGGTCTCACCCGCCGCGGAGGGAGGGGCTGGGAGGAGCCGGAGCGGGAACCGGGGACGGAGAGGGCGGGGGTAGAGAAGTTTCTAGAGACCGCGGCGGCTAAACCAGTTCGGTCTCTAGTGCAAAGGGCGCGTATATGAAAATTTCTAGTTCTGGTTTAGTCCTCCTGCTGACTGCCTGGGCTCCCTTCTCCCCTGAGAACCTGAGACTCTGGGGACCGCCTCCTACTCCCGCCGCCCCGCGCGCTCCTGGGCCATCCCTCGCCTGTTTCCCAGTCTAGCTGGATTCTTCCAGATCCTTCTCCGTGCCTCTACATCACTCCTATACCTAAACTGCCAACTCAGATCCATCCTATACATTGCAACCCGCAGCGTGGTTTGCTCAGAGCTGTATAGCCGGATGTGAGTGGCAGCGCGTGGGTTTCCCCGACCCGAGATGCGTATTCTTATAAAAGCCGACCGTAAACACAGACAGCGTGGCCTCCCAGTGTTCACTCGACGAGTACACTTAACGAATTGGGGAGGAAGAGGGGGAG
This sequence comes from Pteropus medius, assembly GCF_902729225.1. Taxonomy (NCBI): domain Eukaryota; kingdom Metazoa; phylum Chordata; class Mammalia; order Chiroptera; family Pteropodidae; genus Pteropus; species Pteropus medius. Next base: position 22,609,436 of record NW_024344240.1, read on the forward strand.
TCCGCGGGGCGGGAGGGGGAGAGAGTGAGTGAGTAGCGGTTACACCAGTGCACAGTGGGCGAAAGCAACCTTGATTACCCCAGAGCTGGGAAGATGTGCCGCTCTAAGCTCTTTAAAATGTTACGAGCTGCCGATTTGCAAGAAATGACCCGATGAACTAAGGATTCTTAAATGGGGCACGTATTAAAGGAACGTTCCCCGACAATAAAACTGCCCTTTCGGTTAATACTTAAAAAGTGGTTTCAACTCACGAAAAATGTCATTCCGTTTTACTGAAGCCTTGCGGGAAGGAATATTATCTAATTAATATTTGGTTCTTAAATGTTTATAGACTGCCCGTGGGGTAGAGAGCATCTTTACGGTGAGTCAAAGCTCGGCAACATCTAGTTACCCAAACAATAGCTTTTTGACAAAAAGATCCGTCTGCAGAGGGTCTTGATTTTGCCCAGTCCTTAATCTCAGTTTAGCATATTGCCTGGTGTGGTATCAATTATTGGCTACATGAATTTGTATTCTAATAATAATAATAATTTGGGGGGAGCCCTCGCCATAGGCCCGGCGCTGCGCTGTTGTACGCAATTGTCCCATTTAGTAGATAATTAAAAGGTCTGTTAACAGATGAAATTTCAATACCATATCATAATTGATAATTCATCGTAGTCCTTTCTGATGGAACTTCACTGGAAGGAGATGCAGAAGAAATAAAATTGTTGCCTCCAGCACTTTATAACAAATGAGTTTTGCCACAACTAAGACTTTTCTTATTAGATGACTGGGGATACCCTCAGAGGATATGGGAGGTTGATTCTCTAGAGATTAAATCTATTTCTTTTCTTCACTTTCCTTAGTGGGGTGAGAAGTAACAATGCCAAAGCCCTCCAAAACTCCATGAGACAGGGATGGAGAGGAAGGTGCTGGCTTGTGGGTTTGGCAGTTATCTTGCTGTTGGTTTATGCACCTGCTTATTCTCAGCATGTGCTAGTTTCTTTTGATGCTAGGGCCATTAAGTATTATCTGGCAGAACAAGTTTGGATAGAAAAGTTCACCTTTAGATTAATGCTTTTTTGCATCTTTTTCTTTGTTGGAAGCACACAGCAAAGGTCTTTTAATTACTGTCAGCACACATTAATTGAGCACTTAAGATGTGCCTAACATTGTATGAACACATAATTTAATAACAGTAGAAAGAGCAAATGTGTTGGAGTAAGCAAAGAGTTGGGTTGCCCACATACTAACTGTTCAATTTGGTGCAGGTTACAGGGATAGTAACAGCTGTCAATGAGGGTAGTTGTGATGGTTAAAGAAGAGGGAATGTATGTCAGGTATCTAGCATAGTGCCTGCCTTCAAGGCGATGGTTAATAAATTATGGTCATGATTCTAAAATGGTAAGTGCTATGGTGGGAATGCAGACAAAGTGCTAAAAATTCAGAGGTCTATAAGAGAGGGGAAAGATAGCGTGGAAGGGGAAGGACAAGAGAGAAAGGTTTCTAGCAAGAAAGTTCTTTCCCCATTCAGTGAGTGAGGAGATGAGGGGGCTGGGAGGTGGAAGGAAGAGGGGAGGGGCAGTAGGAGTTAGGTTCTTGAATCCCAGAGCCAGACCTTATTGTTTCTGGAATTTTTTCTGGTTATTTACATTATATTCTTCTGATTGTAAAACTTACACATATTCAATGTAGAAAGTACAGAGATGTTTTGTTCTTTCCCTCCTCTTCCTTACTCCTTTCCTAGCCCGTTTAAATTAGTATTCTCATCAAAGATATTTAAGTGTAATTATTTTCACTGATATCATTGTCATTCAAAATCCTTCCAAAATATTCCCTTTCGCTAGAGAAAGACAGAACACATTTTTTTTTTTTTTAAATCATCTGCCTTAGTCTATGGATGACTCATGCTGTGGTTGCTGTGGTTAGAAGTCATCTATAGAGTAAGGTAGATGATTTTTTTTAAAAAAAGGCCAAAATGAGCCTTTCTAAGCTCATCCAATTCACATTTCTAGTGGTAGGCCCATCCTTCACAGATGAAGACCTCCTTGTTTTTTAAAGTTGCTATTTTGACCTTAGACTACCAGTGCTCTTAAATATTTAAAAAAAATTATATAATATTTGAATCATTCAAAAGAATGTGAGGTATGTGTGTGTATATACATGTACGTACACATGTTACATAACATGCCAACGTAGTGAACCTTGGTAATACATCACCCAACTTAAGAATTAGAACATTACCAATATGATTTGTGTCAAAAATGTAATACCAAAAATGTTAAGGACCCTTATATAATTTCTTGCTACGTTTGCTGTCTGTTTATTGAGAAAATACAACTATACCACTGACCAAAACAGCTACTACACATTTCATAAAATATTTACTAATTTTAGTGATGACAGTTCCATTTTCATCATTTGAAAAACAGTAGACCTCTATGTAAAGTCTGCACGTGATGCATGGGCTCCAGATTGGGTTTACATGGTTTGAAACCTCAGCTGCATCATTCAATACACCATGGATACTTGGGCAACGGTATGAGGTCTGTGTCTAGATTCATTTTTTTGCTTGTGAATGTCCAGTTCCAGCACCATTTTTTGAAAAGGCTATTTTTGTTCCATTGTATTGCCCTTGCTCCTTTGTCAAAGATCAGTTGACTATATTTATGTGAGTCTATTTCTGGCCTGCATTTTCTGTTGCATTGATCTACTTGTCTGTACTTTCACGAAAACCACACTGTCTTGATTACTGTGACTATAGTAAGTCTTAAAGTCTGGTAGTAACAATCCTACAACTTTGTTTTTCTCCTTCAATATTGTGTTGGCTATTCTGGGTCTTTTGCCTCTTCATATAAACTTTAGAAGTTTGTCGATATCTACAAATTAACTTGCGGGGATTTTGATTGAGACTGCATTGAATCTATAGATCAAGTTTAGAAGAACTGACATCTTGACAATGTTGAGTCTTCCTATCCATGAACATGGACTATCTCCCCATTTATTTAATTCTTTGATTTTCTTCATCAGAGTTTGGTAGTTTTCCTCATATAGATATTGTACATATTTTGTTAGATTTATACCTAGCTATTTTATGTTGTGGGGTGCTAATGTAAAAGGTATCATGTTTTTAATTTCAAATTTCACTTGTTCATTGATGGTATATAGGGGAGGTATTAACTTTTGCATCTAAACCTGTATCCTGCCATCTTGCTCTAACTTCTTATTGGTTCTATTATTTTTTTATTATTATTATTTTGGATTTTCGACATGAATGATCATCTGTGAACAAAGATAGTTTTATTTCCTTCCCAATTTTGGTTAGTGATTTTTTTTATGTGTGTCTTGTTTAAAAAAACCTTTTCCTATTCCAGGGTCAAGAAGATAGTCCTTCCCTTTTGTGTTAGTCTCCTTTTTGTGTTTGCTTTTTTAAATTCTAGAAGCTCTTTTTTCACATTTAGTTCTGTGATCCACCTCCAATCAATTTTTACATATGGAGTGAGGATAGATTCAAAGTATTTTTTTCCATATAGATGTACAATTGACCTGGCAAAGACCGCTTTCCTTCACTGAACTGTGATGACTTCTTTGACATCCATCAGATGTGACCATGTATTTATGTTTGATTGTGGACTCTGTTTTGTTCCAGTGGTCTGTTAATCTATCTTTGTGCCAATACCTTAGTATCTTAGTTGCTGTAGCTTTAAAATAAGTTTTGATATCTGGTAGTATAAGTCTCCTAGCTTTGTTCTTCTAAGATTGCCTTGGCTTTCCTAGGTTTTTTTAAAATTTTCTATATACATTTTAGAGTCACCTTGTCAATGTCTAAAAAAAATGCTGGTATTCTGATTGGGATTCCGTTGACTTTATGCATAACATTAGGGAGATTTGACATCTTAAATACCGAGTCTTCTAATCTGAGAATATGATATATTCCTCCATCTATTTAGGTACTCTTTATTTTTTTTCAGCAATGTTATGCTTTATATTTTTCAGTATAAAGATCTTGCTCATCTCTTATTAGATTTATTCGTAGGTATTTTTGGTTTTGGCGCTATTTTAAATGCTGTTTACAAAAGCTGATTTTCTGATTGTTGCCAGTATATAGAGTGCAACTGATTTTTTATTTTTATTTATATAATTGTGGTAAAATATACATAACATGAAATTTACTGTTTTAACCATTTTTATGTGTATAATATAGTGGCATTAAGTACATTCACATTGTACAAACATGCAAATAATTTCTTTTGGTAAAAGCTTTATTGAAATAGAATTCAGATGCCATATGATTCATCCATTTAAAGTGTACAGTTCAACGGCTTTTAGTATATCCACAAAGTTGTGCCACTATCACCACAATCAAGTATAGAATATTTTTATCACTGTACTCTTTAGCTCTTACTTCCCAGCCTTGCCCAGTACCCAGCCCCTGGCAACCACTAATCTACTTTTTGTCCATCTGTTCCCTTCTTAGTTCACAGGTATTTAAGAGGTTTGAAAACAATGGCTGGAGCTTCATCTTACTGCATGGGTAATGCTTTAAGAAATCCTGTAGAAACCTTATCTACTCCTGGACTTCCATCAGTCTTTTAGACACTTGCATTTTTTGTTTGCTTATCTACATGGTTCTTAGCTTTCTTTTTCTCTTTCTCCTTTTCTTTTTCTTACGAATGAAAGAAAGAGGTGCAGTCTGACATCTGTCACCCTCTCTCTATGAACATAGAAGCAAACAAACCCACTCTTCCTCGATGGGTTCTCCCCACCCCAAATCACCGTGTCCTTCCCTGTGGCATGCCTCTTCTTGGTTCATTCCGCTGCTGCTTGAAAACATTTGTCTTTCTCCATTTCTGTTCTCCAATTTTTCTTCCTCTCATGCAATTGGTTATTTATTTATTTATAAAAAGTTATTCATAAAAACACACTCATTTCCTTTGGTGGTTCATGCAGCTGGATTTTAAAATCAGCTTTATTGAGGTATAATTTACATGTTCTGAATTCACTGATGTTAAATGTATAATTCAGTGAGTTTTGGTAAGTGTGCATAGCCATGCAGCCGCCACAACCACCATGATACAGAACCTTTGCATCATCCCCAGGAGTTCGCGTCTGCCCCTTCACAGTCAGTCCCTAGCAGACCTCCTCCCTGGACCCTGGCAGCCACTAATTTGCTTTCTCTTATCATAGCTTTGCCTTTTCTAGAATTTCATGTAACAGAATTATGCGGTATCTTTTGTTTCTGCCTTCTTTCACTTTGCATACACTTTTAAGATTTACCTGTTGCTGTGTCAGTAGTTTGTTCTTTTTATTGTTATTATTACTAATTTATATTCCATTGTATGGACATGCCTCAGTTTGTTTTTCTGTTCACCAGCTGAAAGACATTTCGGTTGTTTCCAGTCTGCGGCTACTAGGGATGAAGTTGATGGAACATTTCTGTCCAAATCTTTGTTTGGGAACATGTTTTCATTTCTCTTCATGTCCTAATTACGAGCAGGATTGCTAGGTCATATGGGAAGTGTATATTTGACTTTACAAAGAATTGCTAAACTATTTTCTAAATTGACGGTACCATTTTGTATTTCCACTAGCACTATATGAAAGTTGCATTTGCTCTGCATCCTTGTCAATACTGACTAGTTTTTTAACCATTCTAGTGGGTATGCAGTAAAATATCATTGTAGTTTTAATTCATATTTTCCTAAGAATAATGATGTCAAGCATCTTTTTGTGTACGTTTTTGCCATTTTGTATACCTTTGGTGAGGCATCTGTTCATATCTTTTACCTATTTGTAAAAAATGAGATCGTTATTGATTTGTAAGGGGTGTGTGTGTATGTGGGAGGGGCATGGTAGTAAGCTGAATAATGACCCACCAGAGATGTCCATGTCTCAGTCCCCAGAAACTATGAATGTGTTACCTTGGATATTGAAATGGGGAGATTATCCAAATGGGTCCAATGTAATCACAAGGGTCTTTATAAGAGGGAGGTAGGAGGGTCAGCATCAGAGATGGAGATGTGACAATGGAAGCAGAAGTCGGTGTGCTGCGTGGCCATAAACATGGAATACATTCATTCTCTAGAAGCTGGAAAGGTAAGGAAACAGATTTTTCCTGGAGCCTCCAGAAGGAATGCAGCCCAGCTGACACCTTGATTTTAGCCCAATGAGACTGATTTTGGACTTCTAACCTCCGTAGCTGTAAGATAGTAAATTTACGTTATTTTAAGCCATCAAATTTGTGGTAATTTGTTATAGCAGGAATGTACAGGCACTTGGTGCTTATGGAATGATTTGAAGCTAGTCTTTGCTTCTAAGTCCAGTGTTATTTTGTTTCTAACATTTTGTTCTGTGTGGAGGGAGCAGGGTCTTTCGGATGGTGGGAATAGTACAAGAAGACCACCACAAGCTGGATATGAGCACCTGTAGCACATAGATGAGTCTTAGATGGTACAGAAGGTGTTGGAAGAACGAGATGAGATTATTAGGTGGAGAGTACTGTGTTTTTGAAACAGAAGAATTTAGGCTTGAGATAGTAAGAAACTATTTAAATGATGGAGCATTTAGTATGTTTGTCAGAAGCATGTGGGGGTTGGTGGAGTTGTCTGGACTGGGATGAAACAGACATTGGAGACAAAGACTCTCTCCAGCCCCTTTCACTCAGTTCTGATGATAAGGCAAACTCGACATGCTGTTTTTTTTATTATTTTAGAATAGCATTGCACAGTTCTGTGACCCAAGCTGATTCTATGAGGAGTTTGGGAGGTCAAGGCCACCTCATCCCTTTGGGAACCTCTGGCTCACTGGACTGCCCAGCATGCCCCATCCCTCATCTTTTCCAAACTGGCACTGGTCTTACTGATGACATCCTGAGATTGCACTGTTAGCCTGGTCAGTGCATCACTCTAGTCTACCAGTACTTCACTATATTACTCTGCATGGGTCTCTTGCAAGGTGGGATCAGAATGCCTCAGACCCCCGGATAATGAATTTACTTTCATTCGCTTTCACCAAAATTGAAATTTATTGGGTAACGTTGGTTAACACAATTGCTCTCGTTTTCAATTACATACATTATCAGACGCCCGGCATCTTCATTCTGTTAATACATGTTTTACCAGGAAGTCCTTTCTTCAGCTACTGTATATTTGATCCCCTTGCCTTACCCTTCATCCCTCCCCCTCACTTCCCCTATATTTGACCTCATTTACCCCGTTTACCTGTCCCCTCCTCCCCCACACCCTACCCTCTGGTAACCACTAGTCCACTGTCCATGTCCACGAGTCTCTATTTGTTTGTTATGTTTGTTTGTGGCTTTTAGGTTTACATCCCACGTATAAATGATATCATGTGGTTTTCAACTTTTTCTGTCTGGCTTATTTCGCTTACCATGATTACCTCAAGGTCCATCCATGTTGTCGCAAATGGCAATATTTCATCTCTTCTTATGGCTGAGTAATATTCCATTGTATATGTGTACCACAGCTTCTTTAGCCAATCATCTATCGTAGGACATTTTGGTTGCTTCCATGTCCTGGCCACTGTGAATAATGCTGCTATGAATATTGGTGTGCAAATATCTGTTCGGATATGGGTTTTCAAGTCTTTGGGGGTAAATACCCAGTAGATGAATTGCTGGATCATATGGTAGATCAATTCTTAGTTTTTTTGAGGAAACTCCATACTGTTTTCCATAGTGGCTGTACCAATTTGCAGTCCCACCAGCAGTGTATGAGGGTTCCTTTTTCTCCACATCCACTCCAACATTTATTATTATTTGTCCTGTTGATTATAGCTATTCTAACAGGTGTGAGATGGTATGTCATTGTGCTTTTGATTTGCCTTTCCCTCAAAGCTAGCGATGTTGAGCATCTTTTCATATATTTGTTGGCCATTTGTATGTCCTCTAGAGAGAAGTGTCTGTTCAGGTCTTCTGCCTATTTTTTGACTGGATTGTTTGTTTTTTTGTTGTTATTGAGTCGTATGAGTTCTTTGAATATTTTGGATATTAGGCCCTTATTGGAGGCATTACTTGCAAATATATTTTCCCATTTGGATGGTTGTCTCTTTACCTTGTTGATGGTTTCTTTTGCTGAGCAGAAGTTTTTTAGTTTGATGTAGTCCCATTTATTTATTTTTGCTTTTACTTCCCTTGCCTTTGAGTTCAAATTCAGAAAATCCTCTTTAAGTCTAAGGTCCTAGAGTTTAGTTCTTATGTTTTCTTCTATGAATTTCATTGATTCCGGCCTTATATTCAGGTCCTTAATCCATTTTGAGTTAATTTTGGTGTGTGGTGATAGACAACAGTCTAGTTTCATTCTTTTGCAGGTGGCCTTCCAATTTTCCCAGCACCATTTATTGAAGAGACTTTCTTTTGTCCACTGTATGTTTTTGGCTTTTTTGTTGAAAATTATTTACCCATATAAATATGGGTTTACTTCCGGACCCTCTATTCTGTTCCACTGGTCTGTGTGTCTGTTTTTCTGCCAATACCATGCCGTTTTGATTACTGTTGCTTTGTAGTATAATTTGAAGTTGGGCAGAGTGATGCCTTCAGCCTCATTCTTTTTTCTCAGGATAGCTTTGGCAGTTTGGGGTCTTTTGTGCTTCAATACAAATTTGATGATTTTTGGTTCTATTTCTTTAAAAAATGCCAATGGGATTTTGATGAGGATTGCATTAAATCCGTATAATGCTTTAGGTAATAAGATCGTTTTAACTATGTTGATTCTTTCAGTCCAAGAACACGGAATATCTTTCCATTTCTTTGTATCTTCTTCGATTTCTTTTAATAGGGTCTTGTAGTTTTCATTATATAGATCCTTTACATGTTTCGTTAAATTTATTCCTAGGTATTGTATTTTTTTTGTTGCAATTGCAAAAGGAATTATTTTTTCCACTTCTTTTTCTGACGCTTCATTATTAGAGTATAGGAACGCTATGGATTTTTGAACATTGATTTTGTATCCAGAGATTTTACTGTATTTGCTTATTGTTTCTAGTAGTGTTCTTGTGGAGTCTTTAGGGTTTTCTATATAAAGAATCATGTTATCTGCAAATAGTGATAGTTTGACTTCTTTGTTTTCTTTTTGGATACCTTTTATATTTTTCCCTTGTTTGATTGCACTCACTAGGACCTTCAGTGTTATATTGAATAACAGTGGTGATAGTGGACAGCCTTGCCTTGTTCCTGTTCTTAGAGGGAAGGTTTTTAGTTTTTCACCATTAAGTATAATGTTGACTGAGGGTTTGTCATAGATGCCCTTTATTATGTTAAGGTACTTTCCTTCTATACCAATTTTGTTAAGTATTTTGATCATAAATGGATGCTGTATCTTGTTGAAGGCTTTTTCTGCATCTATTGACATGATCATATGATTCTTGTTTTTTAATTTGTTTATGTGGTGTAGCACGTTAATTGATTTTCATATGTTGAACCATCCATGTGCCCCTGAGATGAAGCCCACTTGATCGTGGTGTATAATCTTTTTCATATGTTGCTGTATTCGGTTTGCTAGTATCTTATTTAGGATTTTTGCTTCTGTGTTCATGAGAGATATTGGTCTGTAGTTTTCTTTTTTTTGTGTTATCTTTACCAAGTTTTGGTATTAGAGTAATATTGGCTTCATAAAATGAGTTGGGAAGTTTTGCCTCCTCTTTGATTTTTTTGGAAGAGTTTGAGGAGCATAGGTGTTAAATCTTCTTTGAATGTTTGGTAGAATTCACTGATGAAGCCATCAGGTCCTGGACTTCTGCTTTTTGTAGGTTTTTGATGATTGTTTCAATTTCCACACTGCTGATCAGTCTATTTAGATTTTCCAGTTTTTGATTCAGTCTAAGAAGGTTGTATTTTTCCAAATACTGGTCCATTTCTCCTAGGTTATTACATTTGGTGTTATATACTTTTTCATAGTATTCTTGCATGATTTTTTGTATTTCCGCGATGTCAGATGTAATTTTCCCTCTTTCATCCCTGATTTTGTTTATTTTTGTCCTTTCTCTCTTTTCTTTAGTGAGTCTAGCCAGGGGTTTGTCAATTTTATTAATCTTCTCTAAGAACCAGTTCTTTTTTGTATTTATTTTTCTATTGTTTTTTTGTTTGTTTTCAATTTCATTTATTTCTGCTCTAATTTTTATTATTTCTTTCCTTCTGATGACTTTAGGCCTCATTTGGTCTTCCTTTTCTAGTTTTTAAAGATGAAATGTTAGGTTGTTTATTTGGGCTCATTCTTATTTTTGGAGATAGGCCTGTAATGATATGAATTTTCATCGTATGACCGCTTTTGCCATGTCCTAAAAGTTTTGATATGTTGTACCATCATTATCATTCGTTTCTATGTATCTCTTGATCTCCCTTTTTATTTCTTCCCTGATCCAGTAATTATTCAGTAGTATGTTGTTTAATCTCCATGTATTCTGTGGTTCTTCCTGATTTCTTTTTGCAGTTGATCTCTAGTTTCAAAGCATTATGATCAGAGAATTTGATTGGTATGATTTCAACCTTCTTATATTTGTTGAGGCTATCTCTGTGTCCCAGTATGTAGGCTATTCTTGAGAATGTTCCACGTTTACTAGAGAAGAATGTATAAGCAGCTGTTTTGGGATGGAAGGCTCTGTAAATGTCAATTATGTCCAGTTGGTCTAATGTGTCATTTAAGGATGTTATTTCCTTATTGATTTTCTGTTTTGATGATCTGTGTATATCTGATAATGGGGTATTTAGGTCCCCTACTATGATAGTGTTTTGGTCTGTTTCTTCCTTTAGTTCTGTTAGTAATTGCTTTACATATTTCAGGGCTTCTTGATTGGGAGCATAGATATTTATAAGTGTTATGTCTTCTTGGTGCATGATTCCCTTTATCATTATGAAGTGTCCCTCAGTATCTTTCTTTACCTTTTTTATTTTGAAGTCTATTTCATCTGATATTAGTACTGCTACTCCCACTTTTCTCTGAATGCCATTTGCTTGAAATATCATTTTCCACCCTTTCACTTTGAGTCTTTGGAGCTGAGATGTGTCTCCTGGAGGCAGCATATGGTTAGGTTTTGTTTTTTGATCCACTCTGCAACTCTGTGCCTTTTTATTGTTGAGTTCAGTCCATTTACATTTAGGGTGATTATAGAATAATGAGGCCTTTTTTATAGCCATTTTATCTTTTGCTTTCTGGTAGCTCGGTGTTTCCACTGCTTCCTTGTCCTTGTGTTTCTGTTTTCTTTATTTTGGTTGGCTTTTGTGGGTTTTGCCTGTGGTTCTTCTTGTTTTATGTTATATACTTCAGCTCTGAATCTTTGATGTGTGGTTACCATTATGAATATGAAAAGGATAGTTATATATATACAGTCGTCCATTTTCTTCTGCATGTGCCTTATCTCTTTCCCCTTTGTGAATCTAGATCTTTGAATCCTCCCCTTTTCAGTGATTGTTATCTCAGTTTGTCCCTATGTATGCCAAATGTTCATTACTATCTCGCTAGAGCAATTCTCTTATTATCTAAGCTTATAATACCCTGTTCTTAGTAAAGATTGCACTCCTCTGCTTCTATTTACCTGATAGTCACTTTACTCCTAATTATGTATTTTTTTGTGTCATTTTATTTTAGGTGAGCTGACCCTTTTCAGTATTTCCTATAGTGCAGGCCTCTTGAATTGAATTCCCTCAATTTTTGTATGTCTGGAAACATCTTAATTTCTCCTTCATATCTAAAGGAGAACTCAGCTGGATACATTAATCATTTAATTGTTTAAATATTTGATTTCATTCCTTTCTGGCTTGTAAGGTCTGTGCTGAGAAGTCCGATGATAATCTAATAGGTTTTCCTTTATAAGTTACTATTTTCTTCTTCCTGGCTGCCCTGAGAATTCTTTCTTTGTCATTGATTTTTGATAACTGTAATACAGTGTGTCTTGGTGAAGGCCTTTTTGGGTTGAGATAATTGGGTGTTCTGTTGACCTCTTGAATTCCAAGCTCCAGCTCATTCCTTAGATTTGGGAAATTCTCGTCCACTATTTGTCTGAAAATGCTTTCTAGTCCCTGCTCCTTTTCCTTGCCTTCGATAATACCCATTATTCTTGTGTTTCCTCTCCTGACAGTATCAGCTAGTTTTTGTATTTCTCTTTCATTATTTTTCATTCTTCGGTTTCTCTCTTTTTCCTTCTGATTTAATTGAACATTTCCGTCTTTGATATCCTTGATCTTTTCCTCCATTTGTTTGACTCTATTTCCCAAGCTTACTATTTTATTGTTCAACTCTTACAGTGTGTGTGTGATTTTTTTTGTTTTAGCTCCAGAAGATCTATTCTGTTCTTCTCAAGAGTTTCAATCTCTTGCTCTGCTCATCTAGTTGTTTTTTCAATTTCTGAAATTGTTGATATGACTCCTTTCAGAACTCACTGAGTTTTTTCAGGAGTACCATTCTGAATTCTCTGTCATTTAAGTCACGTATTTCTATGTCTGTAAGCTTATTTTCTGGAGATTTTTCTCTTTCTTTTTGAGATGCCTTGTCACCTTGGTTGTTCATAGTGTTTAATGGACTATTTCTCCATTTGGGCATTAATGGAAGTGTATTCTGCTGTTTTTCCAGAAAGAAGATTTATTATATAAAGGTCTCTCTTTAGACTGCTGCAGAGAAGGCACTTTTCTTTTGGTTTCCAGTAGGTGGTGTCTAAGCCTCATGGATTTTTGCTTTATATAAAGCCTAAATAATGTCTTTTTTATTTTCTTGTAGATATTTAATCATACTTGCTACTCTCAGTTTCAGTCCCTGTCAGTGTTAGCAACAGTTTCAGTAGCATTTCCTCAGCTTCCCCTTGGGCTCCACAGTGATCAGTCTCAGAAGGTATGGAGGGAGGGGCCCTCTTGGTTGGGGGATGGGGGCTGCAGCTCAGCCTCAGTTTTGCAACCAGGCCTGTAAAAATCAACTGTTGTTACTCTGCGGTCCCGTCTCGCTTCTCTGCTTTTCTATCCTGATGACTAGGCCCTGCTGCCAGCTGCATAGAAGTTCAGGCACTTCCAGGCAGGCTGATCAGGGCAGTCACCACACTTTTACCCCTCCGCCCCCTCCTGCAAGGAGCTCCAGCAGTTGCGAGAGGCAGCCTCTTTATTTCTCCCAGATCACCACCTGACACCCGGGGTTCTGACCTGTGGTAGTTCTTATGCACAGATCCCACGCTCAGATGTGCTTATGTGCAGTTTGGGTGTTTTTTGTTCAGTTTTAGGTGTTCAGCTTGTTGTTGTTTCAAGGGGAGAGATCTGAAGACGTCTCTCACTCTGCCATGTTTCTCTATTTGCTTTCTGACTTCTACTGAGCCTAAAACAGTTCAAACCCAATCTCCTTTAGGAAGCCTTCCCTGATAACTCCACCTACCTGAAAATACTTATTTTCTATGCTGCATATTTTCAGTGCCCAGTGATTGTCAATTAAATGGTTCTCTAATTATTCTGGAGAAGCCAGGTGTTAGACAATTTTCCACATGTCAAAATATAGGCAATTAGAACTGCAACTCCAAGAGCTAAGGTAATGCTTCTCTTCACCAGGAGGGGGCGCACATCACACGACTTGCTGAAGCGGTGGAAAGGGATGAGAATAGGGGAATCCTGACAGATGTTTGAATTTTGGTAGAAAGCTGAGAAACCCAGAACATCAGAGACAACCTCCTACAAGTGCATAGCTGTGTTAAAATCAGGGCAAGCTAAATAAGTAAGTAAGTAAGTAAGTAAGTAAGTAAATAAATAAATAAATAAATAAAAATCAGGAGAAGCTAGTGGTCAATTCTATCTTTTTATACACAAGGACAAAAATGTTTTCAACAATGGAGGAAAAAATTAGTGATCACTTACTAAAATAAATGAAAACAGCAGTAATTGTAACGACAATGACTATAGGATAGGATGAGAAATAGGATACAATCTAAAGAGTTTACGGTTTAGTGGAGAGGACAGACTGACTTTAAGGATGTACCCTCCTTTCGAAGCACTGATGGGCTTGTGCACCCTAGCTTGCGTGGGCATATGTGGGAGTTGGCAAAGATGTCCCACCAACACCTCAATCCAATTTGTCTTAACAGTTTATCAGTGTCCCCATTCTCCAGCAGCTCCTTTTTCTGGTTTCCCTCCACCACTTTGTTTGTTTGTTTGTTTATTTGTTTGTCTGGTGGAGAGCAGCAGATCATTTCCTCTACCACGCAGGAGTAACCTGGGCACTGTTTAGGATTTCAGTCATTTTTCCAATAGTTACTGAGGGTCGTCTCTGTGCCAGGCTGTGCTGGACACTGGGGATGCAATGCTGTCTGAGATATGAGTCCTCACTCTGGAGGAGCCCAAGGTGTAAGATAGTGAGACAGCCATGGAAACACAGAGTCAAACAGGTAAAGTGCTAAGGCAGAAGGCTCTTAGGACTTGCAGACAGGTAAGAGGAGGGGCATCAAAAAGCATCAAAGAAGGAGATACTTAAACTGGGTATTGAAAAAAAAATATTTTTGCATTGTACATGGCTAGGCAGGAGAACCAAGGTCAGCATGACCCTATGTGGCAAAAGGTGCTAGGGAGAGGGGTCTAGGCGTTGTTGGATCATGGAGGGCTGTCCTTGGCTGCTATGCTGAGGGGTCTGGACTAGAACTATGGAGGAAATGGGAGGTAATCATAGAGGTTCAATTAGAAGGATAACAATCATATTTACACATTTAAAAAGTTCACTCTTCTAGCTGTGTGGAGGATGAATACACTAGGGATATAGGAAGAGCAGACCCGAAGTTGGATGGCAAGTTAAGATTTGCTTGAAACAGGTGGAGCGAGAGATGATGGTCATCTGAATTAAGATGACAGCAGTGGGGATAGAGAGGAGGGGCTGGATTGAGGTTGAAATGACAGGTTTTGGTCTCTGATTAGATGGAGCGAGGTGAGGGCAGAGGTCCCCCAGGTTTCTGACTTCAGTAGCTGGGGTAAGTGCTGGTGGCAGCAGATGAGATGGAGAACAGAGAGGGTAGAGGAGAGATCTAAGGAGGAAGATTACAAGTCATTGACAAATATGGGGCATCATGTCCAGTGCTCCATGCTCACCATACCCCCCAATCTAGATCCTTACAGCTGCTCATTGGTCCTATGACAGAGGCTTCCTGTTGGGTGTCACAATGTTTAGTGTTTAGTCTCTCTTCTAGCTTATGAATGCTTTCATTTAATACATATTTACTGACAGCTCATTGTGTGCGGGCACTGTGACAAGTTCCTTCCTGCACAGAGCTTAGGGCAGGGGGCCCAGTGCAGGGGGATGAGGATAAAGGAAGAGACAGATAATAAAGCTAACAGTTGTAATACAGTATGAAAAATGCTCTCATACGTGAAGACCAGGAAACCATGAGAACCTTCCAGGAAGAGTACACAACTGGACTTGGAGCACTGAGGAAGGTTTCAAGTAATGACATCAAGGCTAAACTGAATGAGTAGAGGCTTGCCCAGCGAGAGGGTGAGTGGCAGTTGGGCTAGGGCTGGAGAGAAAGTGTTTCAACAAGCCTGGAACTATTGGGGGTGCAGTGCCTGCCCCTGAGGTGTGTAGGACAGGAGAAAATAAGTAGCCTTCCTGTGAGAACACAGGAGAAACCAAGTCCTCAAGTTTTCATCAAGGAAAGGAGGTGAAAAGGACATTCAATGAAGCATTGAGGATAGAGGAAAGTTCATGTCCTGGGGAGGCTTTTCAAAGAGACTTGAGAGGTTTTATAGGGGTGGAGGCTGAGGGGTAGTTCAGAGAAAGAGCTTTATGATAGCTCATTCATTAATTCATTTTATTTAATAAGTATGTATTGAGTACCTACTCTAGGCCAGAAATATAGTAGCGAATGAGACAGACAAGTTTCCCAGGCTCATGGAACTTATATTTTAGTGGAAGGAGACATAAACAAATAAGATAATTTCAGACAGTAGTAAGTGATGGAAGAATGGGAAATAGGGGAATGCAATAGTGAGTGCCTAGGGAGGAGCTTCTCTAGGTTGGAGGACTAGGGAGAACCTCTGAGGTAGTAACATTGACACGCAAGCTGAATAGGAGGTGAGCATCCCTTCTAGGTAGAAAAGACAGATAGCAAAGGCATAGAGTGTGGACAAGAGTTGATGCTTGGAGGGGCTTTATCTTGAGTGGTAAGCAAGGATAACAACAGTGTGGGTGTGATGGGGTTAGCTGTGGCAGGATTAGGCCATTAATCTCATCAGTGTTTCAGTGGGTGGAGGGACCCCAGGCCTCGAGGGATTGTATTTCTGAAGGAGCCTTCTTAGTCTCTGACAGATGAGGCCTGAGTTTTTGGAGGGAGTTGGAGCTGGTCTGTGTCTGGATTGTTCATTTGGAAGAAGCTCCAACCTCTAGACCAGGAGAAGATAAATTGCACCCAAGGGCCAAGTCTTATATTATTTGAACACAGCTGAGCTCCTTCATACATGTATTGTCAGTAGTTGCTTTAGCAAGTTGAATAGTTGCAACAAAGACTATATGGCCTGCAAAGCCTGAAACATTTACTATCTGACTCTTTATGGAAAAAGTTTGCTAAGCCCTGCGTGGGCTGTGGCAGGCAGTTTTCTCAGAGGTAGTCCAGGCCTGGTCTGTGCATGCTGAGAAGTAAGGCTTTGCTCTGAATCTGGGTCTCCAAAAGCTAAAGTCCATCTTCGGTGCTGTAAACCTGTTAGTCATTAAGCTTGTTCACATGTATGCAGTAGTGTGCTATGAGCTTGGAAATATAGTTCAGGCTTGAATTGACCTTCCATGAGTGCCTGTGGGCTGCAAGAGGCATCTTCCCAAATCATGGCCCTAAGCATGTCATCTACTGCTCAGTAGCATTAAGTGACTCTGTTGCTGCCTAATAATTGCTTCAGCCAAACTTGAATACTCAGCACTCCCCAAATATACTTTTGCCACCTTGGTGACTGAATCATTTGGGACCGCTTATCACATTCAGCTTCCTGTTCTTGGTTATTTAGGTTCTTGTCTCATGTGATCTATCAGTTTTTAAATAACGTAAGGGTAAGTACCCTATCTCCATTTATTTTTATATGCCCCGTGGGTCTGGCTTTTAGGAGAGAAACTAGTGATTACTTCATTATATATCAGTAACAGCTGCTTAGCACAGTTTCTTGAATTCATTTGGCATTCAAAAATATTGATCTAGTGATGCATTCAGTCAATCAGGGGTCCACTGTATTAATATTTGTATCTCTAGCACCTAATATCTGACATATAATAAATGAATGAAAAATACGAATAAATGAATGATCTCAAGTATTTCTGCAAGGTGAGAAGAAAGTAATATCTACTAGAAGTGGTAGGCATTTGGGATTGTTTTCTCCACTGTTGTGTGATAGATTTGGGACTCTGAGGGCTGACATTTCCTAATTCTAAACTTGAAGTTTCAATGAATTCCTACCAGATTGACAAAGTCATGTATGTGGGCCATGACTCTTGGTCTAAATAATGTACCTTTTTTAGATGTGATTAATTGAAAGAACGTATAAAAATTGAAAACAATGTTTGAGGGATAACTATTTGTCAGCCATGGTGATAGGCATTCTTTATACATTGTCTTATTTAATACTTACTACACTCATGCAGTAGATCTTTAGCAAAACTTTTTTTAATGGAAAATTTTGGACATATGCAGAAGTCAAGAGAATAGCTTTCCCGTACCCATCACCAAATTCACTATTAACTTACGACCAATCTTGTTTCACATACTCTACCCACTTATACCCCTTTTTTATTATTTTGAAGCAAATAACAGACATTATATAATTTCATCCATAAACACTTTAGTATATATCTGTAAAAGATAAGGTCTCTTTAAAAAACATAACCACAATACCATGATCACACTAACCACCCCACATAATTATTTTTTATATCAAGTATCCTATTCTGAATTTCCAGTTATCTCATATATTTTTAAAAAATGTATTTGTTTAAACCAGGATCCAAATAAAGTCCTACTTTATGGTTGTTTAATTTGTCTCAGCTTTTCTTTTGAACTTTAGTTTCTTCTTTTATCTCCTTTTTTCCTTCCTTGCAATTTATTTTTTGAAGAAACCAGGTTGTTTTCCCATATTTTGGATTTTGCTAATTATGTATGTCCTTATGAAGTTGTCTAACATTTTCCTGTGTTCTCTGTATTTACTGTAAATTAATAGTTTGATCTAAAGGCTTGAGCAGATTCAGGCTAGATATGAGAGGGGCAACAAATATTTTGCTAGGTTCTTTCACCAAGAGGTACATAATGTCTGGTTGTCTTTTCTTTTTTGGTGATGTTAGCTGTTGATCAATTATGGATTGAAAAATGGTAGTATTATATCATTCCTTCTTCAGTTATTAGTTGGAATACTTCTATAAAGATATACTGCCCCTTATAAACTGTTTAGTTACCCGGTGGCCCAATTTATATAGAAAAGGCTGGATAATTGCTTGATTTGTTCTTTTTATTTATCATTTTTCAAAATAATCAGTTGTTTCATACCCTTCAATGGCAACCACTTTTATTTTTTCTTAAGAATCATTATGAATACAGGGATGTAAACATATTTGATGTATATCAATTCCTTGCAATTATTGTCCTTATTGGCCAGAAGGAGTCCCTTCAAATTGGCTCTTGAGACTTGTTGACATCATCCTAATAATCTTTGATACATCCCTTCCTCTCTAGAGTGGCAATATGTTCCAGGCTCGTCTTATACATTTTTGGCCCCAGATCTGGAGTCAACAATTTCTCCAAGAAGACTTTGTTTCTTTTAGTGGGAAATGGGATTTGGAGACCACAGTCTTGGTGCTAGGAGTAGACATTATCTTTAAAAAATTTTTTTAAAATTAACAGCTTTATTGAGGTATAATTTACATACCAGAAAATTCACCCATTTTAAATGTACAATTCAATGACTTTTAGTATATTTACACAGTTGTGCAGCAAGCACTAAAATCTGATTTTAGAACATTTCCATCACCCTGAAAAGAACCTTATGCCCATTGGAGTCACTCATCATTCTCACCCCAGTCCTAGGCCACCACAAAACTACCTTCTGTCTCTTTGGATTTGCCTATTCTGGACATTTCATACAAATAGAATCATGCAATATATGTTCTTTTGTGTCTGGCTTCTTTCATGGGACACAATGTTTTTGAGGTTCGTCAGTGTCATAGCATGTATTAGTACTTTCTTCCTTTTTATTTTTGAATAGTATTCCATTATATAGACTTACCATACTTTGTTTATCCTTTTATCAGTTGATGGGCATCTGATTGTTTCCACCTCTTGGCTCTAGTGGTTAGTGTTTCTATGAACATTTACCTACAAGTCTTTGTGTGGACATATGTTTCCATTTCCCTTGGGTAGATACCATGAAGTGAAATTGCTGGGTTTATGGTATTTCTATATTTAACATATTGAGAAACTGTCATACTATTTTTTTTTTAAATGGCTGCATTATTTCACATTTCCATCAGCAGAGTGTGAGGACTTCTATTTCTTCACATACACACCAACACTTACTGTCTTCTTGCCAATAGCCATTCGAGTGGGTGTGAGATGCTATCTCATCATTGTTTTGATTTGTATTTTCTTAGTGACTAATGATGTCGAGTACTTTTTCATGTGCTTATTGGTCCCTAATAGATCTTCTTTGGAGAAATATCTATTCATATCCTTTGCTCATTTTTAAATTGGATTATTTGCCTTCATTATCGAGTTGTAAGAGTTCTTCTGGATATAAGTTGCTTATCAGATATATGATTTGTAAATTTTTTCTCTCATTCAGTAAGTTGTCTTTTCATTTTCTTGATTGTATGTTTTGAAGTGTGAAAGTTCATAATTTGAATCATGTGCAATTTGCCATTTTTTTCCTGTTTTCCCTGTGCTTTTGGTGTTGTACCTAAGAAATCACTGCCTAATAAAAGATTGCAAAGATTTACTCCTGTTTTCTTCCAAGATTTTGTTCTAACGTTTAGGTCAGTGATCCATTTTGAGTTGATTTTTGTGTATGGGGTGAGTTAGGGGCCCAAATTAATTTTTTTGTATGTGGATATTCAATTGCCTGAGCACCATTTGCTGAAAAGACTATTCCTTCTGTGTTGAATTTTCTTGGCATTTTTGTAGAAAATCAATTGACTATAAATGTAAGGGTTTATTTCTGGACTTTCAATTAATTCCATCAACCTATATGTTCATCTTTATGTCTTTATTACACTGTCTTTATTATCTTTGTAGTAAGTTTTGAAACCAGACAGTAAGTAAGTCCTCCAATCTTGTTCTTTTTCAGGATTGTTTTGGTTATTCTGGGTCCTTCACAGTTCCATATGAATTTTAGGGTCAACTTGCAATTTTTGCAATAAAAGCAGCAAGGATTTTTGATAGGGATTGTGTTGAATCTGTAGACCAATTTGGGGAACATTGCCATCTAAATAATATTTAATCTTCTGATCCATGAACATGGGGTATATTTCCATTTGTTCAGGTCTTTAATTTCTTTCAGCAATGTTTTATAGTTTTCAGTTATAAGTCTTGCATTTCTTTTGTTAAATTTGTTCCTAAGTATTTTATTCTTTTTGATGCCATTGTAAATGGAATTATTTTCTTGATTTCATTTCAGACTGTTCATTGCTAGTGCATAGAAGTTCAGTTGATTTCTGTATGTTGATTTCGTGAACTTGCTGAACTCATTTTTTGTAGTTTCTTTTTTTTAAAGTGGATTTCTTAGGATTTTCTGTGTACAAGAGCATGTCTTTTGTGAATAGACAGTTTTACTACTTCCTTTCCAACCTGGATGCCTTTTATATCTTCTTTGCTTAATTACCCTGGCCAGAACCTTCAGTATGATGTTGAACAGAAATAGTGAGCATGTTCCCAGTCTCAGAGGAACCTGAATACCATTGTTAGCTCTAGGATTTTCACAGATGCTCTTTATCATATTAAGGAAGTCACTTTCTATCCTAGTTTGCCGAGGATTTTGTTCTCATGAATGGGCAGGTATTATCTTTATCCCCATTTTACAGATAAGGAAACTAGTATTCTCTTTATAGATGATCGGATTCCAAAGACCAAGATCTTAAACACTGTGCTGTCTCTATAGCACACTCTTCCATTTACTTATTTCCCCTCAGTATCCTCCTCCTGATTCTTCCCTTCTGCTCACTTTGTTAATGTTCTCCAGGATTCTTAGCACTCTGCACTTGTTACTACCTTTGAGATGAGAGTGGCTTCAACCTTCACCTCTAAGCTGATCACTACAAAATGTCTCCAACCCTCCCTGAGCTCTAGTATATCCTAAGCTTCCAAGACTTCTCCACTTGGATATCTAAGAAATCTTAAACTTATCATGTTTCTAAAGTGTTCCATTATTTCTGTGTCCTCTCAAGTAGGCTTCTCTTTCTGTATTTTCAATATCAAATGCTTCTTCTATTTACCCTGAAAATGATCCTACATGCCTCCTTCTCTTTGGCCCTTCCTCTCATCTTTTCTCATCAATTGTGAAGTTTTGCCTATTTTAAACTCCAAAGCTTCTTTGTAATCCATTCTTTTCTCTTCATCTCCACTGCTGCAACCTCAGCTAAGAAAACCATAATTTCTCACTCCTGTCTTGTCCCCATCAAATTCACCCTCCATGTCAGGGACAGAGTGATTTCTCTATATTACAGGTCCTCTGATATTTAAACTCTTTCAAGGCTCCATATCTCCACAGTATGGCAAACAAGGCCTTCCCTCCTCAATTGCATTTTGTACACTTCCACCAAATGCTGAACTCATTAAGTGCACTTTAAGATATCAGTTTTAACAGCTACATAATACTTTCATCATTTGGAGACATTATAAATTATTCGACCAGTTCTTTGTGTATTTTTCTTTGCATGTCACGTTGTCTCATGCCTCAGTGCTTTTTGTATATTTTGTCTCTATTTGAAAGGTTCTTTCTTCTTTCACATCATTCCCTCTACTCCTTTTCACCCTGAAGAACTGTACTTAGCAGCCCATGCTTTCTGGAAACTTCTCTAACTCTTACGGAGTTAATTATGCCCTCCTCTCTATTTTTTCAGACCATTGTACAAATATTGCATTTGTACAATATTATATTTGCATTTGTCCTGTATCATAATTATTTATCATATTTTCTTTATCCTCACTCTAAATTCTTTGAGGTCAGCAATCATGTTAGATTTATCTTGAATACTCTTATTGATGCCAGCATACAGACAATACTAAAAAAATTTGATGAACTCATTTGAATTAGGCTTTTTCGATAAACCTCCTTGCTTTTAATAGACCATTTTCTAATTTGTCAAATGGTTTAAATGCTTTTTTAAAGAACATACTTAAAAATAGCATTTTTTGGATGACAAAAATTAACATATATTTATTTTAAACTGCATGGAATTTATAGAAAAGCCCTTAGAAGAAAATACAAATTCCTTATCAATCTATCTGGATATGTTACCATTTTGATGTATTATGTCCATTCACTTTTTTCTGAGCATTCATTTTTTTCTGAGATACATATATGTTGTGTGTATATGTATGGTATACACACATGTATATTTTGAATATATGTGTACATATATAAATACAGTTGGATATATACAAAACAGTTATACATACTTTTGTAACCTTTTTTAAACTTGTTAGTGCAAGCATTTCCTCATGTCATTAAATATTATTTTTAAAAATGATTTTAATGACTATAGTATTGCATGATATGTATGAATTGTAATATATCTATGTATTGTTAAATGTTGAGTATTTTTAATTTTTACTTATAGATAAATAATGCCGTGGTGAACATATTTGTATATAGAGCCTTGCACAAACCTTTGATTCAATATAATAAGATAAAAAATAGTTCACTTACTCATTTATTCTCTCAACAGATATTTATTAAGTAACTACTTAATAAATTGGGCAGGTATTTTAAAGAAGTTTTAATAAAAGCCATTTCTCTCCAGGAGTCATAATTAGGGAAAGGGGGGCGCTCCATTCCACCATAGGTTCTTTAGAATAGGAGCCGGTGAGTAAGTTCCAGGTCGAGCATTCTAGGCTTGGTTGCTAAGATGTGAATTATTTCTCAACAATTGAGCAGTATTCCCAGGATACGCTTCCCCTGTGTCATCTGACTTCTTCCTCGTAGTGCTGTTGTTGCCCCTCTGGTGTGGATGAGAAGGAAGGAAGCAGGGACCAGGGCAGCGTCAGGCCCAGAGAGAAGGTGAGTCTGAGCATGAGGAATGGCATTGAACAGTGGCCCTGTCAGGATAGGAGAAGGATGGATTCAAGGGCCATTTCATAAGTAGAATTCTGTGTCCTGAGAGGACTGTGAGTGGTGCAGGAGAGAAGTCAAAGATGACTGAAAACTCAACCACTGCCTACATATAGAAGTTTGGATGGAGAGAAGATAATTAGTTTAATGAGGGACATATTGATTTTGAAGTACTGCAAGAAATGAAGAAGTCTAAAATATAGAAGCGAGAGTTTGCAACTGAAACAAGACCTGGAGAGAGAGAGAGAGATTTTTGTAAAAAGAGGTCAAATACGTAGTGACAGAAATAAATCTGACAATGGGAGGTGAACACATAATGTAAATATATATATATACCTTAAATGTACAGCTGAAACTTACTGGATTTCATTAACCAATGTCACCATAAAAATAAATAAATTAAAAAAAAAAGAAGAGGAAGACTGGAAAAAAATTTAAACATTCATTGTGAACTCTATATTTTTCTAACAAAGTTTAAATTTCACCAATTCACTGTATTCCTTCTGAACAAGATAAGGGCCTTAAACTCCTTAATTGCCCTGCAACCTCACCCCTCTCATCTTGTATGTTGTGTTGTCTAATGTTTTAGTTCCATCATGACTTTAACTCCCTCACATTAGTAGCAATTATTATTATATTTTAACAGTCAATTCTTATTTATATTTGCCAACTTCTCAGTCAGAGTCTTAACAGAAAACAAATTACATACTCATATTAGGATAATTCCAGGAGAGTTTAATAAATAAATTAATTAAAGCAACTCTTTCTAATGGGTATGTATGCATAGAGATTTAAAAACCCACAAGAGATGGTATGATATGCTGGAACTAGTAACAACTGGAGTTTTAGCACTCCTAAGTCTGAAGGGATTTGGGGAGGGAACAGTCATGGAAACTTGAAAGGAGAGATGTGTATATGGGGTTATCTTGAGAGAAGCAGTGACCTCAAAGGACCACCATGCTGGGAGGAACCAGGGAAATATATACTCTGACGGACCATCCTCACTTCCTGCAGTATCCTATTAGGGCTCCACATTGGCAAAACCCAATTGCGAGCCAGAGTACAAGGGAGCTTATTTGATGTAGTCCATATTGGCCAGCCTCCAAAGCCCTTAGCAGAGTGGAGAAGGGTGTAGAGAAGATCTGGAGGGCCAACAGAAAATTTTCAGGATACCGGATGTTTTATTAATTCTTAGTACATAATTAATACATTTCTTGCATCCTGTTTCTTTCCAGGTTTATTTTATTCCTTGCTGAAGGAAGGAAGTATATTAGTATTTCTTTCAGTTAAGGCTTATGAGTAATAGATTTCATAGTATACTTGAAAATGTCTTCATTTTCCCCTCACTGTTGAATGATATAGCTGAAGATAAATTTTTATTTTTATTTTTTTAATTTTTAATTTTTTAATTTTTAATTAAGTTTATTGAGGTAACATTGGTTAATACAATTATATAATTTTCAGGTGTACGTTATCATTTGACATCTGTATATTCTATTGTGTGTTTACCACCCAAAGTCCAGTTTCCTTCGGCTGCCATGTATTTGATCCCTTCCACCCATTTCACTCTCCTCCTAAACCCTGTATTTGACCCCCTTTACCCCATCTACCTCTCCTCTCCCCCACACTCTACCCTCTGGTAACCACTAGTCCATGTCAATGAGTCTCTGTTTGTTCTGTTCATTTGTTGCTTTTAGGTTTATATCCCACGTATAAGTGGTATCATGTGATTTTCAACTTTCTCTGTCTGGCTTATTTCACTTAGTATGATTATTTTGAGGTCCATCCATGTCGCAAATAGCAGAATATTATCTCTTCTTATGGCTGAGTAATATTCTATTGTATATATGTACCACAGCTTTTTTAGCCAATCATCTATCGTAGGACACTTCAGTTGCTTCCATGTCCTGACCACTGTGAATAATGCTGCTATGAACATCGGTGTGCAAATATCTTTTTGGATATGGATTTTCAAGTCTTTGGGGTAAATACCCAGTAGAGGGATTGCTGGATCATATGGTAGATCAATTCTTAGGTTTTTGAAGACCCTCCTTACTGTTTCCCATAGTGGCTGTACCAATTGCAGTCCCACCAGGTGAAGATGAATTTTTAGATCAATAGTTATTTTTCTTCAAAACTTGGAAGCTATTATTTTGTTGTCTCATCTACTGTGTCCAGTGAGAAGTCTGCTGTTTGTCTGGTAGTCTTTCATAGTTCTTTTTTTTTTCTCCGAACATTTTATGATTCTCTCATTTTTAATGATCTTTTATTTTATTCCAATGTATCTAGATATGAATTTATTAGTATTATCCTGTGAAAGACGTGGTGTACTTTTTCAATCTGAGAAGTCATCTCTTTTTTTTTAATTCTGAAAGATTCTCAGCCCTTATCAGTTCAACTATTATCTCCTGGCCACTTCTCTTCAATAAGCATATATTGGAGTTTTTCATGCTATCTTCCACCTCTCTAAACCTCTATTTTATTCATTTCTCTATATATCTGTGCTATATTCTGGATCACTTTAGTCTATCTTCCAATTCATTAATTCATTCTTCAGCTGTGTCTACTATGAAATCATTCTACTGAGTTGTTTAACCAATCTCTATGTTTTCCTTTTCTGTCTCTTTTAAAAATATAGCTCTCCTTTTATTTTATGTAAAATTCTGTATTCACCTTATAATTCCTATCTTTCCTTTAACTTAAAAAATCTTTTTTTTTTTTGTTATTAAATCAACACAGAGAAAGTGCATGAACCAAGTGTGTAGACTTCGATTTATCACAAAGCAAATATCTGTGTCACCACCATCCAGGTAAAATAAATAGTATCACCAGCACCCCAGAACTCCTTATTACAAGCCTTCCCGGTCACCACTCTCTCTCAAAATAACCCGTGAATCTTTATAAAAAGTACTCTCTTGCTTTTCTTTAAAGTTTTCTTACCTAAGTTTGCATCCCTAAACACAGTGGTTTATATTTGCCTGTTTTTGAGCTTTTTAAAAATGCAATAATAAAGTACATATTATTTTGTATCTCGTTTCCTTCAATCATTTTATATTTGTTGAATTTATACCTTTGTTGTAGGAGATTGTAGTTTGTTAATTTTTATTGCTGTATAGTATTCCATCATGTGAATAATATATAAATATATCACAATTTATTTATTCATTAAGATGATATTGGACATTTGAGTTGTAGTTTGGGGATATTATGAATAATGGCACTATGAACAGTCACATAAATGTCTGTTGGTTTAAGTAAGCGTGCATTTCTGTTAAGTGTCTACTTAGGAAAGGATCATAGAAAATACACATCTTCAACTCCTAGTAGATAATACCAATTTTTCCAAAGTGGTTATATTATTTTACACTCCTACTAGTAGTTTAAGAAAATTTCCACTGTTCTACATCCTTGCCACATTTGTCATGGTAAACCTTTTAAATTTAAACCATTCCGGTGTGTGTAGTGGCATATTTTTGTGGTTTTAATTTCCACTTCCCTAATTCCTAGTGAGGTTGAGCCAAACCTTTTAATGTGTTTATGGAACACTTAGATATACTCCTTTATGAATTCTTCATAAGTGTCTTACCCGTTTTTCTATTTGTGTTTTTATTTGATTTGCAGGAGATTGTTATATGTTTTAAATAGGAATCTTTTATTGATTTTATGGGTGACATGTATCCTCTTTCACTCTGTAGCTTGCCATTTCTACTCACCTAATGGTGTATTTTGATGACTGGTGGATCTTAATTACTTTTCCATCTTTTATTTTGAAAAAATACTAAACTTATAGAAAAGTTGAAAGAATAGTACATTGAGCATCCATTATTCTTCGACTAATTTGCTAAAATATTTTGCCATATTTGTTCCCTGTTTCCCTCTCTGTCTCTCCTTCTGTCTCCCTCCCTTTCTCCCTCTCTCCCTTCCTCTTTCTCTCCTTCATAACACACACACACACACACACACACACACACACACACACACGGATCTGAATCATTTCAAAGTAAATTCAAACTTATATTATGGTACTATAAGTATTCTAGCCTGTATCCCCTTTGAAAAGAAAGGAAATTCTAGTAACATTATTATACTTCAGTACTGATGCAATAACATTATCATTATCATATAGCCTATGGTCAAATTTCCCAAGTATCCTCAAAATTTTCTTTATAGTTGTGTTTCTCCCCACCTAAGTTCTAATCAAAGATCATCAGTTGCATTCTTATTTGATCTAAAACAGCCCACCCATTGTTTTTGTCTTTAGTTGTCTTGTAGACAGTCCCACATTCTAGATTTGACTGATTGTTTCCTCATTATAGATTCAGATTAAACATATTGAGCAAGGTATTACGTAGGTGAAGTTGTATATTTTCCATTGCATCATCAGGAGGCACATAATATCTACTAGTTCTATTATTAGTGATGCTAATTTTGATTACTTGGTGAAGGTGGTGTCCATCAGATCTCTCCATTGTAAAAGTACCTTTTTTCCTTTTGCTATTAAGTAATCTGTATGGTGATACTTTGAGACCATGTGAATCTCTTGTTCCACTGATCTTCTTACCTGTATCAGTTATTTCATTTGTAATGATAATTCCATCTTTTCTTCTGTATTTATTGGATGACATTCTTTGAAGTCAAATCCCAACCCCACTAACCATCATGCATATTTTGTTACAAGTCCATAGGTTTTGTTTTGTTTTTTAATTCAGTTGGCTTTAATCCATTACCATCATTATTCTTTTTGATGTTCAAGTTGTTCCTCATTTGGCCAGTGGGAGAATCCTATAAGCTGGATACTCTGTCCTTTTAATGTATCTCCATTAGTTTTTCAGCACTTCCTTGTTTCTAGCACAAAAAGATACTCAACTTGTACTTTTTCTGCTCCCAACCAGTAATCAGCCATTTCTCCAAGGAGTCCTTTCTTTTTAAAGCATGTGGTTTGGGGCTTCCAGTCCAGATAGCAGAGTAGGTAAATCCTGTGTTGCCTCCTCTCATGACCATATCAACATTACAGCTAAACTACAGAACAACCATCATTGAAAATCACCTGAAGTCTAGGTGAACAGAAATTCTACAACTAAAGGCATACAGAAGAAGCCACCTAGAAACTGGTAGGAGCGGTGGAGACACACAACAGGCTGGTCCCACACTCACATGTGGTAGTTAAAAATTGAGAGGGATATCTCAGCTCTGGATGTCCTCCCAGAGTAGTGAGGAGTCCTAGTCTCACACCAGGCTACGCAGCCCAGGTTTCCAGTGCCAAGAAGAGAAGTCCCCACAACTTCTGGCTGTGAAAACTAGTGGAGATTATAACTGAATGAGACAGAGGGCTGCTGGAGTCCTAGGCATTCCTCTTAAAGGGCCCATGCTCAGACTTACCCACTGACAAACTCACTTGCTCTGAGCTCCAGCACTGGGGCAGCAGCTTGGGGGTACTCCTGGGACATATGGGGAGGAACTGTGTTATTTGGCTTTAGGGCGAGGGCTAAAGGGGCAGTTTTCTTCCAGACAGAAGTACTGGCAGAATCTATTGTTTCTTTGTTGAGCCCTCCCCACTCCCAGCATGCAGATGCAGGTGGCTGCCATATCTGAGTCTCCATCGACCTGGCTAACACTAGTCGCCCTGCCCTAGTGATTCCCTGAGACCCCACCCCATCCAACTTGTGGGCCCACTCAAGATGCCTCCAGTGTCTTTTCTGTATAAAGGGCCTGTCTTAGCTCATGCTGTAGACTTTCCTAAAATCTCTCAAAGGTTCACAATACCCAAACAAGCAGCATCTGGCCTCAGCATGACCTCTTCTGAGCATCCCCAAGCCTGGCATTAGCAGCAGCTGACCTCGGTTCACCTCTTGGCCTCTTGAGATAATTTCAAGTCCAGAGTGGGTGGTGGCCATCTGCAGATTTCTTGATGACTTATGTCAAGTGGCCCCAGGCAGGGCACAGGCTGCAGCTGAACTTGGCCTGTGGTGAGGCCCCTCCCAGGAGGCCCTGGGGCTGGCATACCTGGTGGCCACCATCCAGGGCCACATCTGAGAACAACACACCCAAAGGGCAGACGGGGCAGGCATGAGAGCCCTGCTAGAGAAAATTCTGCTTTGTAGGGTCAGCCCTTGCATAACAGCTTCTCCACTGTAGTCACCAGCCAGTCCTCATGACCAATCAGCATAAGGGTCAATCTCTCCCATTGGCAACTACCAAGGCTCAACTACAACAGGAGGGCACACACAACCCATATAAGAGACACACCTGGAGCACCTGGCTCAGGTGACCAGGAGGACTACGTAACTGGGTCCCACAGAACACCTACTACATAAGTCCACTCAGTTAAGACCTGGAGGCATAGAAGCTCTGCCTAATACATAGAAACAAACACAGGGAGGCAGCCATTATGGGGAGACAAAGAAACATGTCCCAAATGAAGTAATAGAGCTCCAGAAAAAGAACTAAACAAAATGGAGAGAAGCAATCTATCAGATGCAGAGTTCAAAACACTGGTTATAAGGATGCTCAATGAACTTAGAGGAAGAGTAGATGAACTCAGCAATTTAGAAGCTAAAGTAGCAGGAAACAATCAGAACAGCAATGAGAAAAAAAATAATCTAAAAAATGAGGATAGTTTAAGGGGCCTCTAGGACAGTATCAAGTGTACCAACATTTGCATCATAAGGGTATCAGAAGGAGAAGAGAGGGAGCAAGGAATTGCAAACCTATTTGAAGAAATAATGATGGAAAACTTCTTTAACTGATAAAGGAAATAGAAATACAAGCCCAGGAAGCACAGAGAGTCCCAAACAAGATAAACTCAAAGAGACTCACACCAAGACACATCATAATTAAAATGCCAATGGTGAAAGACAAAGAAAATCTTAAAAGCAGTAAGAGAAAAGCAATTAGTTGCCTACAAGGGAGCTCCCATAAGACTGTCAGATTATTTCTCAACAGAAATTTTGCAGACCAGAAAGGATTGATAGAAGGTATTCAAAGTGATGAAAAGCAAGGACCTACAACCAAGATTACTCTATGCAGTATCATTTAGAATAGAAGGAGAGATAAAGAGCTTCCCAGACAAGAAAAAGCTAACAGAATTCATCAAATCCAAACCAGTATTACAAGAAATTTTAAAGGGATTTCTTTAAGAAGAAGAAGAAAAAAATATGAATAATAAAATGGCAATTATTACATATCCATTAACAATTACTTTAAATGTAAATGGATAAGATGCTCCAATCAAAAGAGAGGATGGCTGAATGGATAAGAAAATGAGACCTTTACACATGCTGCCTATAAAAGGCTCACTTCAGATTGAAAGACACACCGTATAATTATTACAATATTAATATAATATAAAGGGATGGAAAAAGATATTTCATGAAAATGAAAAAAAAAATCTGGGGTAGCAATACTTATACCAGACAAAATAGACTTTAAAACAAAAGCTATAACAACAGACAAAGTAGGACCCAGTATTCTCGCTTCTGGATATTTCTCCAAAGAAACACAAAATACTACTTTAAAGGAACATGTGAATCCATATGTTTATTGCGCCATTATTTCCAATAGTGAAGATTTGGAGAGAACCTGAGTGTCCATCAACGGATGGATAGATAAGGAAGAGGTGGTGCATATATGCAATGGAATATTACTCAGCCATAAAAAGAAAGAAATCTTGCCATCTTCAACAACATGGATGGACTTAGAGAGTATTGTGCTGAGTGGATTAAGTCAGACAGAGAAATACAAATGCCATATGATTTCACTTACATGTGGAATCTAAAGAACAAAATAAACAACACAGAAACAAACTCATAGAGAACATTTTGATGGTTATCAGATGGGAGCAATGTTGGGGGTAGGTGAAACAGGAAGAGATAAAGAAGTACAAATTAGTAGTTACAAATAGTCATGGGGATGTAAAGTATAGCATAAGGAATATAGTTAATATTTTAATAATTATATAGTGTCAAATGGGTACTAGATTTATTGGAGTGATCACTTCCTAAGTTATGTAAATGTCTAATCATTATGTTTTCCACCTGAAACTAGCCTTAATTGAAAAAGAATAAAAATTATTAAAAAGAAAATATAGTCACAGGGGATGTACAAATAAGCCTAGGGAATATAGTCAATAATATTATGATAACTATGTATCATGTCAGTTGGGTACCAGATCTACAGAGGGGGAATCACTTCATGAGTTATATAAATGTCTAACCACTATGTTTTACACCTGAAACTAATAGAATATTGAATGTCAACTGAAATTGAAAAAATTTTTTTTTTAGAAGAGTGTGGTATGAATGATATGCAGAAAGTAGGATTTGACTAGTAGGTACGCTTTTTGCTACTGGAGTATCACTGCTTCTAGGCCTTTTCAGTGAACAGAGTTACTTTAAATGTTGAATTCTTATTCATACTTGCAATTAAAATTGCAACATCAGAGGGTCCCATTCCATATTTGCATCTCCCATCTTCTATGGTAAGAATCCTGTTTCCCAAAAAGCCTCACTATATTTAATACAGTATACACAATAGTTTTGAAATTCCTACCCCAATAACACTACCAATAACAAATTCATTAAGCTCAGGGCTTCTTTGCAGGTATTTTTATTCTTAGAATATACCCACTAAGGGCATAAATTAGAGTATGATGTTTTAAAATTACTTGAATTATTTTTTCTGCATAGCTATGTAATCAGTTTTATATGCACTCGGATTAATTTATTTCCACTGTATTCATTTTTAGGGTTTGCCTTTTTTGATCTATGTGCATTTAGTTTATTTCTGAATATGTAAAACATTTGCATGATTGAAAAGTCAAAATTTTATGAAGTGGTAAAGCCAGAGAACTCTTAATGCTATCCTATCCCTTCTTTTCTCTTCCTACACACCCCAGTAGTAACTGTTTTCATTCGTTTCTGTGTTATCCTTTCTCTGTTTTTTTCCCCCCAAAATAAAGCTATACACATATATAGGAATAATGCATATGTACACACAAATATTCACTTATACTTATTTTACTTATTACTCAAAAGATAGCATAATTCTGTTATTTCATAGAGATTTTCCTTATACTTTAGCTGCGTAATACTCCACAGGGGAATGTGCCGTAGTTTGTTATTCATTCAGCATCCAATTCATAGGTATTTAGGTTGTTTCCAATATTTTGCTATTACAAATAATACCATGATGAGTAACTGTGTCCACATATTTTTTCATATTAATGGAGAAATTAATATGAAATTCAGGGTAAATTCTAGAAATGGGAGTTTGCTGAGGAAAGAGCGGACACATATGTGATGTTGTTAGATATTACAATACCTCACTCCAGAGGAGTCGTGCCATTTTGCACTCTTATCAGTAATGTATGCGAGAGCTTGTTTTCCCCAGCTTTGCATGCTTTTTAGATTTTGTCAACCTAATATGAGGAGGTATAGAATCTTGGTGTTGTTTAAATTGTTTTCTTTTTAAAATAGAACTTGTATAATCATTTTTTATATATTGTTGATGGATTTAGTTTTCTATTTTAAAAAAAGATTTTCACATCTATGGTCATGAGCAAGATTGGCCTTAATTTTCCTTTCTTGAACTATCTTTTTAAAGTTTTAGTGTCAAGATTATGCTAATATTCCTCTTCCTCTTTTTCTATTTTTAGAAGAGGTTGTGTTTAATTATTTTTTCTTTAAAGGTTTAGTAGGATTTGTCGATAAAGCTGTTAAGGCCTAGAGCTTCTTTATGGAAGGATGTTGATTCTGAATTACATTTCTTTTTTAGTATTAGGACTAATGAGTGTTTTCTACTTATGTCAATTTTAATAGATTATCTTTTTTCTAGGAAATTGTCAAATTTACCTAAAAGTTTCAAATTTATTGTCATAGGTTGTGACCTGTTGAGAATGACTTTTCCACTCAGCATAAGGACCTTGAGATCTATACAGGTAATTACATGTATCAATAGTTTTTTCTTTTTAAATAGCTGAGTAGTATTCCATGGTATAGATGTGCAGCAACGGGGTATATGTTCCAAGACCTCAGTGGATACCTGAAACTACAGATAGTATTAAACCTTATATATGCTATGTTTTTCTAAACATATATATCTATGATAAAGTTTAATTTATAAGTCAGGCACAGTAAGAAATAGAAACATGACTAACAATAAAGTAGAACAATTGTAACAATATATTGTAATAAAAATTATGTGAATGTGGTTTCTTGAAATATTTTATTGTACCGTATTCAGCTTTTTACTTAAAGGAAGCACTTTTATGGCTTTGCTTTGGCATATTCGATTGCCAGCATCACTGCTGATGTGCTTTGAGACCATTATTAAGTAAAATCAGGGTTACTTGAACACAAACACTATGATACTGTGACAGTCGATCTGATAACCTAGATGATTGCTCAGCGACTAACAGGCAGGAGTGTCTACAGTGTGGATACTCTGGACAAAGGGATGAATTCCCATTCCAGACAGGACGGAGCGGGGTGGCTTGAGACTTCATCATCCTACTCAGAATGGCATGCAATTTAAAATTTATGAATTGTTTATTTCTGGAACTTTTCATTTAATATTTTCGGTCTGTCGTTGACCATGGATAACTGAAACCATGGAAAAGGAAACCACAGATAGCAGGGGACTACTGTACTATCATTTATTTAGCCATTCACCTATTGAAGGACATTTTGGTTGTTTCAGCCTTTGGCGGTTACAATTTTAGTATATGTGCTGCCGAAGCGAGCACATTGTCTGTTACAAATAAAGCTCCTCTGAACATTTGTTTTGCTGGGTAGCTGGCAGGCCAAGAATGGTATCAAGGAACCATGGGCTGAGACTAGCAACAAAACTTGCTGGATAGTACCACTGCATGTCCCACAAAGAACAGAAGCACATCCTTCAGTTTCCCTACAGCTCCCTCTACTGGTAAAGCTTAACATCATGTCAACTGGCAAAAAAGTAAAGAATGAAATGTTACCTTTTGTGACAACATGGATTGACCTAGGAGATATTATGCTAAGTGAAATAAGTCAGAGGGAGAAAAACAAATACCATACGATTTCACTTATATGGGGACTCTGAAGAACAATATAAACAAACAAAACAGAAACGGACTCATAGATATGGAAAACAAACTGATGGTTGCCAGATGGGAAGGGAGTTGGGAGGTTGAGTGAAAAAGGTGAAGGGATTGAGTAGTACAAATTGCTAGTTACAAAATAGTCACGGGGATGTGAAGTACAACATAGGGAATATAGTCAGTAATATTGTAATAACTATGCATATTGCCAGGTGAGTACTAGACTTATAGGGGGGATCACTTCATAAATTATATAAATGTCTAACCGCTATGTTGTACACCTGAAACTAATATAAGAAAATATTGAATGTCAACCGTAATTGAAAAAGAAGGAATGTTTCGGTGTCCATTTTCAGTATTACAAAATGAAATATTAAAGGGTGGATTTGTAGCTGAGAGGCAATAAATTGATAATTAGAATACTAGATTTTACTTCTTTGAATTTTAAAAACCTATGACTCTTATTTTCCATAAGCTAAAAATATACAATATATATATGACATTTTCAGTATAATATACCAATTTATTATTAACAGTGAAACTATTGAAGGCAGCTTAAGATTTCCTTGAGTTTTATTCTTGTCTGTAGAATAGACACCGTTAGAATTATACTAACAAAATACTGTATTTTAAAGTCACCTGAAACAATTTCTCTCCTGATTTTTTCTCTCTGATTTTACTGTCAATATACAATGAAGTTTATTTGTTTCAATGTGTTTTTAATTTTTGAGGATTGCATTTTTCTTTTTGATTTGTGCTTTTTTCTTTTTGATTTGTACTTTTTACTTATACAAACTATTTACTTAATTACAAATTGATATATGTATTTAATGAAGTAAAATACTTTCTAATTTCCATTGAGATTTCTTCTTTGTTCCATTATTATTTAGAAATATATTTCTTAAAATTTAAGATTTAAAAAGTTGTACTTTCATTATTTATTTCTAGCTTAATTACATGTGGACAGAGAACATGTTCTATATGAAGTCAGTCATTTGAAACCTGTTGAGACTTGCCTTATTACCCAGCACATGAGTGGTTTTTATATGTTCTGTGTGTGCTTGAAGAAAATACATATTCTGCAGTTGTTGGGGACAGTGTTCTATGTAAGTCCATTATATCAATTTTGCTAATCATGTTTTTCAAAGCTACGTCCCTACTGATTTTGTTCTATCAGTTCTGAGAGAGATGTTAAGATCTCCCTTTTGAATCTGGATTTATTAATTTCTGCCTTTTGTTCTATCAATTTTTGCTTTATATATTTTGAAGTTATGTTATTAGGACTCAAATAATTTAAGAATTAGTATCTCTCCTAGACACCTGAAAATCACAGGGAATGTCAACTCCAATTAATAAGTAAATAAATAAAATAAGGTAGAATGTATAAACTTTACATATAAAAAAAGAATTAGCATATCTCCTTGGTGAATTAACCTTTTATTGATATGAAATGTTGTTTAGTAATGTTTTTTGCCTTGAGATTGATCTATTTTGTCTGCTACTAATCTAACTATGCTAGCTTTTTTTGGATTAGTGTTTGTATGGTATATCTTTACTCTTCTTTTGTTTGAGATATGTCTCTTGTAAATAAATGTATGTAGTTGGTTTCTTATTTTTTATTCAGTCTAACAATCTTTTTCTTTTAACTGGAACATTTAATCAGTTTACATTGAATTGCTAACATGTTTGGTCTTAAATCTACCTTCTTTTAAAAACACTTTTTGAATATGCCACCTGTTCTTATGTCCTCCATTTCTCTATTTTCTTGCCTTTACTTGGATTGAGTTACTTTTAAAATCATTTTATTTTCCCCTTCTATAACCTTGGTTGTTATACATTCTTTCGTATTTTCTGTAGTGGTTACTTTAGATGCTATAGAAAGTACAACATGCAACATGCTATTTTTTTAATTATATTCTGACATCTCTTGTTGCCGTTTAGAAACTAGATGCCAGTCTGATTGTTATTCCTTTGTAGGTAATTTTTATTTTATTCTAGTGGCCTGGAATTTTTGTTTTTATTCTTGATATTCTTCAGTTTCACTAAAGCATCATTTAAACTTTATTCTGGTAGATACTTACAGTGCACTTTCCATATGAGGATTCTTGTCTTTTTTTCAATTCTAGAAATTCTCACTTATCCTTATTACCTTCTCTTCATTCTTCTGGAACTTTTCTCAGTCTATCCTAAATGTCTGTTAATGTTCTTTTATTAAAAAGTATTTATCTGCATTGCATTCTGATTAAATTCCTGAGAACTATTTTCTAATTTCCTAATGTCTCTTTAACTGTGTTCAGTCTTGTTTATATCCTATTTGTTGAGATTTAAAGTTTTAATGTTTATATTTTTAATTTCCAAGTTCTCTAATTAGTACTTTTTTCATATCTATAAATTCTTGTTTCATTCTGTTTTAACTTTTACCTATAGAAGGCATTTTATGATCTCAATGGAAAAGATGTGATCCAAAGGGCAGGCTGAGATCTTAAAAGTTATAGCTAATAGCACATATTGCATCTCTTGATTCTCATATTAATTTTTATTATCTTTACTTTTCATATGGAAAAATAGAGTCTCTAGAAGTTAAGTGAAATGCCAAAGAGTATCTTGTTAGTGAGAGGCAATGTCTGAGTCAGGAGCCAAACCTGTGTCTTCTGAGTTTTCATTATTCTTTGCATGTTTTCATCATACCATGATACCCACCTCTGAGGAAATAACCCACCTTAAGCAAGAGAGAAACAGCTCCTCCCTCCCTACCCTCTTTATTCCTTACAGAGATGTTCAGAGTTATGGCAGATTCCTCGGAGACTGATAAAGGAGACTTGGAATGCGATATCTCAGAAAGGAACATTGAGAACTTTATGGAAGCACTCCAAGTTGCTGGTCAGGTGAGGACATCTCAGACGTCTTTTTGACTCCAGCCAGGGTAGAACCACCTTCATAAAAGTAGCTGGTTAGACACATACCCATTGTGTCAGAGGAGTGGGAAGAATTTCCAGGTAGCAGAGCACTACTTGGTCCAGATCATTCACAGCTCTAGATCAGGTTCTGATGTTCCTAGTCTGACTTATACCTTCTCCAGCCCCTCCTTCCCCCCCCCCCAGTCCAGCTTAATCCCCTCTCTAGATTCACACCTCCTCTTTTTTTCTCTACCACGGATCATCATTCCTTTTATTTTCTTCACCCTTCAACTTCCACTCTTCTTGAGTCCCCTCTCTCCTATAGTTGTCAGCAGATAATGTCTTACAAACTCTCAAGTTGCTGGAAGTCAAAATCCTAAATAATGAGATGGAGACTGCACAGTGCCAGAAGGTGACAGATCTCATTGTCAACTACCTGAGGACAATGGTGAGGAGTCCATGCCTCTGGGTTGGGGGATGTAGGGGAAGAAAGGATCCCAGGTGTAAATCCAGGAGTTCCTTTCCAGGGGATGATGACATTTGGAAACTAAGTGATATCTGGGATATGAGTACCTCAGTCTTCTAAACAATTTACTAGAGCCTATAGCTTGTACCTTGAACATGTCTCAAGAACGCTGACATAGAAGATACAGTAATGAAGTGAAGGAGTAAGGTGGGAGAAGTGAAATGGAAAGTGGGGGAAGGATTTAGGCTTTGGACCTCAAAGCCTAATCTGGTCCTCACACTGTGTCCTCAGTCTCCCCCTGGGATATCTTAGGCAGTCACCTTTGTCATTGCAACTCAGCTAATCATCTCAATCTATTTACTAACCTGTTTACCTTTGTATCTACCCACTTGCCTGCTAGTCCACCTTCAGACTGAGCATCCATGACATCTACCTGTCTGTCTATCCACATACTTTTGTACTTACTTTTCTGACACTGAGTTAATCTGGTTTCTTATTTTCTTGGTTAACTACCTACATACAAAGTGTCCTTCATTTTACCTGCCTTTTTTGGCATGCCTGTCTTCCGATCAAGACCTCCAACCTATTAGGGATTTTCCAAAGTTGCTTCCACAATCTGTTCACCTTCATGATGATTCACTTGCTGCTGCAGGGAAGCCCTGTGCTCTAGAAACCCCAATCCTCACTCCTACCCCAACACGCAAGCTAGAAACTTCGCAGACTTCTTGTCTTCCTGTCCTCTTGCACACTCTAGGAAGCTGTTGCCCTTCACCTTGGGGAAGGTGTATGTTGAATTGGGTGGTAGGATGAGGGTAGGATAAAGAGAATCACTTATTGGCTAAGCTGATTCCCAGAAGCCAAGGGACTCATCTTGAGGATTAGCCTTGAAACAGTTGGCCTTTCTCTTTCCAGAAGTCAGAGGGAGAACTGGAGGAGATGTGCACTGCGGTCCTAATGGCTCTGGGGTCCCACTTTCCAGGAATGGTCATTGCCAAGCTATGGGACAGACTGCGTGTGCGAAATCTGCCCCCGAGGGGCCTCCTAGTTGCAGTGGGGAAGCTCAGCCTCTGCCAGGGTATGGCTTCCTGTGATGAAAGAGTTAGTCTGAGAAGAGGACCGGGTCAGCAGTGGGTGGGGGCACTATATGGAATCCAGATTACAGCTTTATCTTCCTGATTCCTTTCATTGGACATGTCTCCACTTAGCTTAGTCATGGGTATGTGTGTGTAGAGAGGACCGGGACGAAATAGTATCCCTGTGGGGCCTATGGGAACTCATAAGGGAGTTTCTGGAGACCAGGAATGGCACAGTTGGGTGTATTAGGGCATGTGAGACTGTGGGGCTAGATACAAGACTTAGAAACAAAGATGGAGAGAGCAGGTTGAATAGAAAACCCCCATTTAACAGCTGTGGGGAAGGGCAAAGGATGAAGGGAGGAGTGCTTTGCTTAAGGGAACCTGAGTTTTTAATTTGTTTAGAGGCTTGGAAGGTAATAATGTAGCAGGATAAGACAGAGAATCACCATACAATCTCCATCGTGGTGGCTACTGGTGACAGCAAGCTCTCTTATTCCACTTCCCTCCCTCAATCAAAAAATGTGAAAAAAAGTCATTGGGCAAATGATGGTAACTGCCTTTCTTTACCACTTGGAGTTGGAGCCAGGGAGAGGTTAGGGGAAGTCAGCTGGCCTTCTGGAATTAGGTTCAAAATGATGAGACATGTGGGTTGGGCTATACAGCAAGCTCAGAGGACACAGTGAAAGGAGCTGGAAATGTCTCTTGATCTAATCAGGGCAAATGTTCTCACATAGGCCTCAGAGAGCATATCTTTTTGTTTCCTTAAAGGTTCTTGAAAGAGTGTGTGCATGTATAGGATGTGGCAATACGTTGCATTTATATGCTTGCTAATATCCATTACTGAGCTTAATTTTCCCAGCAGCCCTGTGAGGGGTCACATCAGGAAGTTTAGTCCTCTTTAACAGTTAAGGAAGCTGAAACTCTGGTAAATTAAGTAACTTGCTCCAGGCTGCCCAGACTCTTTGGAGGCAGAGCTAGGATCAGAGCCCAGATCTCCAAGACCCTAATCAATAAGGTTTTATTACATTAAGGCTTGAAGACTACTCACTATGGGATAGGGATGTTTTTCTTGTACTCTCTCTCCTAGATACAGCCCGCTACATTGATGCCACATGGGAATATATCCTGCGCATTCTGAAGATGGCCCAAGAGGAGGATGACATGTTGGCAATATGTCATGGTGAGGGTTAGGAGGGTCTGGGGAAGGCTTTGCTGGAATCAAGGAGGGAGGAAAGAAGGCCAGGAGGAGACTGAGTTCCTCTGAATGTGGATCTCAGAAGCTAGGGAAAGGGCAGGAGATGGCTGAGAGCAGGCCAGGTATGAGTAGATGTTCTTCTCCATCTGAGCTTTCTTAGTCTGGTTTGGGGCAAGGACCAAGTTTGATAGGGATGCTGTAGATGTTGACAGCCTTTCTTTCACTTTCTATGCCCCTGCTGGGGAAACTAGGTGTGGTCAGAAAAGAAAGATAGTTGTAGAGGTTGTGAATGGGTTGGTTTTTCTCAGCACAGGACTGCAGAAACCTTTTTAGGGTTTGGGATGAGAGAACTATGCCCATAGGTGTGTATGTTTTCCTTTGTGAGAAGGGAAAGGTGATGGCAGGTCCAACTTTCTGTTCCCCTCATAGTGCTCTATGGATTGGTCATCAGTGCCCAGAAGCATCTGGATCTGGGTGCTGAGCATGAGGGAGTGATGGACATCAGGAAAGAGGCAGTGACCATCAAGGCCTACCAAACCCTCCGAGTTCTTTTTAACCGTTGGTCTCTGAAGAGCAAAGACAAGGTGGGAGTGCAAGATAGTAAGGGTTGGGTTGAAGGACTGAAAGAATAAGGCCTGAGCCAAAGGTGAGGCTGGGCTCTATCTGTCTATCTGCTGGTGGAAGCTCTCCTTCCAGGAGAGCAGGGTGATGGTCCTCAGGCTTTTCTTCCTATTCTATAGAAAATGATACAGTCAGAAAACAATCAATAGTCCATTCACTTATTTGTTAAGTATACAATTTACATTTACTACTTACTCTCATTTGCCAGGCACCGTGCTAGGCCCTGGGAATACAAAGGTGAATAAGGCAAAGCCCCTGAGAGATTGTCCTGCCTTCATCCCTTTTCTGAGGCATGTTTGTTGTGTCTCTTTGGGCACAGGTGACAGAGCAAGTTCTGGTGATAATTGGCCACCTCTTCTATCTCATACCACCATTCAAACTCAAGAACCAAGTGAACCGGTTAACCAGATGGTTAATGATTTTGATATCCACAAAAGTAACACCTTTCTACATTTCCCAGGTGATTGGGGTGGGGATGAGAAGGAAATTTAAATAGTTCATTGCATTCCATATTTATTGAGTAGTTAATGCTGGAGTTGGCAAAGCATGGCCCATAGGCCAAATGCAGCCTGAAGCTTATTTTTGTAACTAAGGTTTTACTGGAACTCAGCCATGCCCATTTGTTGAATCCACCTCATGCTTTAAATCTCTCATGACTTCCCTGTTTCTGACCTCTAGGTCCAGATTTACAGGGCTCATGAGATTAGATCCAGTCCACCTGGGTAATCTCCCTGTTTTGAGGACAACTGGTATGGAACCTTAATTACATCTGCAAAATACCTTCACATCAACACTTAGATTAGTGCTTGATTGAAAAACAGGGAGAGGGTGTGTGCACACCAGGGGCCTGGAATTTTGGGGTCATATCAGAATTTTACCAATGAAAGAAATGTTATACCAATATTAGATATTTTTATGAGCAGAAGACCAAGAACCAGAACCCAAATTTTCTGATTGTTGTTTTAGTCTTCCTTCCAATTCAAGGCATTTCTCAAAACAAGTTTCCCAAGCTTTTAATGGCTATTATATAAAAAAGAACATGTGTTATTTAGTAAAATGAGTGGGAAATGCTGAGTTAAAATTCAACAAATTTCTTAACTGTAGGACTTCTCAGAGTCTTCAATATGTGGCTTAGTCTGGTCTTCCAAGAAGCAGATACCAACATGGGGTTAGAGGTACAAGAGCTTTACTGGAGGAACACCTGTGAGGGAAAACAGGGAAGATAGCCACAGGAGGCTGGGAGAGCCATCAGACTGAGATGCAGAGCTGAGCCTTGATAAAGAAGAAGTAGGGGGAGGGAGGAAAGAAGGGAAGAAGACAGGAAAGTCTTAGGTTATAGTGTAGTTCTAAGAAAGTTTCACTAATGCCAACAGGGAGTCATTGAGCCAAAATCACCCATCAGGAAAGTCTTGCATCTTGCATGAATAGGCCTGCCTTAGTGGACCAGCCATGCTCAGTCATTGACTGGGAGAAACCTCTGAGAATCTGGCCTCAGTTTTAACACAGTGATTGATTTTAGAGCATGGAAGCTGGAGAAGTTGGTCAGTTATGCCCCTCAGAGCAGGCATCTGAGAGGCACATTTTTCTTGGTTGCTCAACATGTTAATATGCATTTGTAATTAATATGCATTTTGAAGAGGGGAATTTATTTTTGAATGCAGCACCCATTAACATCAAATTTTCAGAGAGCACAGTTTGTTGTTTACCATTGCATATGAAGAGTTGAAATGCACTTTCCTTGGTATATGAAAAGTTGACCTTTCCTTTCTCACGTATGTATTCTGAGTTTTCCCCATTAGTGGACCAGCCACAGTCCTTCCTGTCACATGTCTGCATGTTGCCTGGAACAGAGACTTGCTCTGGGTAGTTAATTAGTCAGTTGGAAGGATGAAATTTGTAACCTAACTGCTAGTATGCAGATTGGTCAGGTAGAAATTCTACGCTATGTCTTAGCTGACAGTGGAAATGTTTTGGCTACTTCCTCCTTCTCTCTCCTTCTTCTCTCCCACTCCAGGGGATAATGATTAAGAATAGGAATATTTGTTAGTATTTTGTTTGGACATCAACTAGCACTAACCAGCTCTACTTAGCAAGCCTGGTCCAGTTTGGCAGTCCATCAGGCAAACCAAAGGCAAGGAAATGTTAAATAGTCAAAATCCAGTGGAAGGAGTTCTGCTTCTGGCAAAGATGAAGTAACTGAGACCAGATTTACCATCTTGCCTGAAACAATAAAAAACTAGAAAAAATATATGAAATAATAGTCTCAAGAAATTGGACATCAGACAACAGAGG
Source organism: Pteropus medius (assembly GCF_902729225.1). Lineage (NCBI taxonomy): Eukaryota > Metazoa > Chordata > Mammalia > Chiroptera > Pteropodidae > Pteropus > Pteropus medius. The sequence continues at coordinate 22,652,293 of NW_024344240.1, forward strand.
ACAGTGGTTCCTGAGAGACAGGATGGATATGTGGTAGGCCCTGTCATTGCTCCAGTTTACTTCCTTAAGAGAGTTTCCAGGTAGTGGCAGAGGGAAAGAAAACCCAGGAAGAGTCTGATGGACTTCCTGAGTTGAGAAAATGGTGATGAGAGTCCAGAGACAGCAAAGCAGCTAGAGTTTACAGGGAAGAATATTAAACAGCCCATGCATGTGAAGAAATGGTCCCAGGTGAGGAAAAGAACCAAGATTTAAAAGAACTATAGCCAGAACTCATGCAGGATCAAGAATAATACTTGTTCCCACCAATCAACCTAAAACCTCATAATTCACAGGGCATTAGGTAGAGTACTGAGGGTGGGGGAGAGAAATTATCAGTCGTCTGAATGCTCTTCTGGTCCTATTTAAGAAATCTTAACAGCAAGACCCCAAAAGGATCAAATTATTTTCAAGTAACTTAACTGTGTCCCAAGAAAAACCCAAGAATATTTATGGAATACAAAAATATCCAGTGCCCAATGAGCTAAGTTTGCAATGAGTAGCATTAAATAAAAAATTACCAGACATGCAAAGAAGCAGGAAAATATGACCTATAATAAGGAGAAAAATCAATCGAAATAGACCCAGAACTCACACAGACGTTAGAAGTGGCGTACAAGAAAATTCAAACAGATATTATAACTGGCTTAAAAACTAGAGGGAAGATTAAGTATGTTACATAGAAACAAGGTAAGATATTTTTTTAAAAAGGCCCAAATTGAACTTCTAGAGCTAAAAACTAGAATATCTGTAATGCAAAAACTCTGGATAGGATTTAGAGATTCCAAAAGAAAAAATTGGTTAACTTGAAGATATAGCAATAGAAACTACATAAAATGAAACAGAAAAAAAGATAAAAAAAAAATGAAGGAGGGACAATGAGGTGAAGGACAATGTTAAGCAGCCTAATTTATGTGCAGTTCAAGTCCTCTCATAAAGGGGACAAATGGAAAATATATTTGAGGAAATAATAGTTGAAAAATTTCCAAGTCTGAATAAAAATATAAACCCACAGATCCAAGACACTCAATGAACCCCAAGCACAAGGGATATTAATAAAACTGCACCAAATTTCTAAAAACCAGTGAAAAAGAGAAAATCTTAAGTGCAGCCAGTAAAAACAAAAATAGAAACAAACAACACAAAACAACAACAACAACATATTTTCATGTGGAGGAATAAAGATAATAATAACAACAGATTTCTCAATGGAAACAATGAAGTGAGAAGATAGTGGAATAACACCTTCAAAGAACTGAAAGAGAAACACTGTCTCCTAAAATTCTATACCAGTGGAAATATCAAAAAATGAATGAAAACAAAAATGTTTAACACATACAAAAACTTCATGAATTCATCACCAGTAGAGGACACTATAAGAAATGTTAAAGGAAGTCCTTCGGGCAGAAGGAAAGTGATACCAGATGGAAATATGAATCTATATAAGGAGATGAATAGAACTGGAAATGGTAACTATGTGAGTAAATATATATTTTTTCTTATTTAAAAAGCTTTTTGAAAGATAACCAACTAAACAAAAATTATAACAACGTAGTGTGGAGTTTATAACGTATAAATAAATGTATGCAACAATAGCAGAAAGTACAGTATAAGTATGCTTATACTTACTATTCATAAAGTAGTGTAATATCACTTGAAGGTTGACGGGAATATGTTAAAGATATATGCTATAAACCCAATAGCAAAGAGTTATAGCTAATAACAAAGAGTTATAGCCAATAAGCCAACAAAGGACATAAAATGGAACTATAAAAATATTCAATTAAATCAAAAGAAAGCAGGAAGAGAAAAGGGAACAAAGAATGGGAACTAATAGATAACAAACAGCAAGTTGATAGATTTAAGCCTAACCATATAAATAATCACATTAGATGTAAATGGCCTAAATACCCAAATTAAAGGGCAGAGCTTGTTAGATGGATAAAAAAGCAAGATCCACCTATATACTACCTACAGGAAGCGCACTTCAAAGATAAAGATACAAATAAATGAAAAGTAAATAGATAAAACAGACATATCATGTTAGCACTTAACAAAAAGGCTATATTTATATCAGACAAAGTAGATTTCAGAGCAAAGAATAGCGCCAGATATAAAGAATATCACTTCATAATGATAAAGGAGTCAGTTCATGAAAACCACATAACAATTCTAAATGTTTATGTACTGAATAACAGAGTTTCCAAATAGATAAAGAAAAAACAAATAGAACTGCAAGGAGAAATAGACAAATCCATAATCAAAATCAGAGATTTCAACACCCCTCTTTCAATAATTGATAGAACAAGTAGGTGATCAGTAAGTATATAGAAGATTTAAACTGTTAAACACTTAACCTAATTGGCATACAGATTGGAAAGGAAGTACAATTGTCTTTATTTGCAGGCAACACGATCATCTATATACAAATATGAAATAGTTAGGAATAAATCAGAAAAAAGATCTGTAAGACCCATACACTGGAAACTACTAATCATTGCTGAAAGAAATTAAAGAAGACCTTAAAAAATGGAAATATATGCTGTACTCATGAATCAGAAAATTTGATATTGCTAAAAAATCAATTCTTCGTGAATTGATTTATAGATTCAATGCAATCCTAATAAAAATCACAGGAGGCTTTTTAAAAATTGAGTTGACAAGCTGATTCAAAAATTCATATGGAAATGCAAAAGGCCCAGTATAGCCAAAGCAGTTTAGAAAAAGAAGAATGACTTATAAAACTACAATAATGAAGACAGTGTGTTGTTGGCATCAAGAGAGAGAAATAGATCAATGGAACTTAATAGAAGAGAATCCAGAAATAGACTTATACATATAGGGTCAATTGATTTTTTTTCCCCATCTATAGCACCTGGTATTCCTAGGTGGTCTCCCATCTAAGTACTAACCAGGCCTGACCCTGCTTAGCCTCCAAGATCAGACGAGATCAGGCATGTTCAGAGTGGCACAGCCGTAGTCAATTGATTTTTGATCAAAGTGTAAAAACAATTGTTGGAGAAAGAATATTCTCTTCAACATATGGTGCTGGAACTTTTGGATATTCATATGCAAAAAAGATGAATTTCATACCTTACACCATGTATGAAAATTAAGATGGGTCATACCTAAATATAAACCCTAAAACTATCAAAGTTCTACATGAAAACATTGGAGATTTACATGAACTTGGCTTCGGCAAAGGTATTTTAGTTATACTATCGGAAAAATTATCCATAAAAGAAAACTGGATAAATAAATTAAACTTCATCAAAGTGAATAATTTCTGTTTTTTGGAAACTGTTAAGAGAATGAAAAGACAAGTCTCAGACTGGAAGAAAATATTTGCAAATCACATATATGTATCCAAAATATATAAAGAACTCTCAAAACTCAATTTAAAAATTTTAAAAACTTGCCAAAAATTTGAATAGATGCTTCATCAGAGATGATATGGGGATGGCAAAATAGCACAGGAAAAGGTGCTCAACATCATTTAGACATAAGAAATTGAAAATCACAGTGAGATACCATTGCTCCTCTGTTAGAATGTAAATTAGGACAACCATTTTCGAAAACAGTTTGGCAGTTTCTTAAAAAGTAAGTGACAGATCTATAGTGACAGAAAGCAGATCAGTGGTTGCCTGGGAAAAGGAAAGATGCTGGGAGGGGACTGAAGGAGAGATTACAAAGAGACAAGAGGAAACTTTGGGGATGGGTGGATATGTTCATTATCTTAATTGTGGGGATAGGTATCTGCATTTATCGAAACTTTTTAAATTTTATACTTTAAATGTATACTGTTTATTATATGTCAATTAGACTCAGAGCCTTTTTAAAAAAATCAAATGGAATGTTTACACATGTGGAAACTAAGGCTATTTGTAGAGCTCTCACACAAGTGATAAGAACAGCCCACAAAACAATAAAATCCACTAGGTAGAGAGTAGATATTTAGGCTTTTAAACTTGGTTTTCTGAATTTTGAAAGAGAATAGAACTAGTTTTTGTGTTGGCCACGATTTATTTATCCTGCTTCTTTGAAGTCAGCCAACACCTGCAATGTTGATTTGCCCTAAAAGTTTCTATGGAATAATGAGATTATTTGAAAATAAATGTAGCTTCCTGGGTGAGGTGGAAGAGCAGATCATGGCTGTATTTGGCTATGGAAAAACTAGATGCTGAACCAAAGTAGTTTAGACATGAGAAAAGGTTTTTCCTCGAGGTTGTGGCAAGGGCTGGGCTGACTGGTGCTGACTGTCCTTACACACACAGTGTATTTTCCAACTCGTGGATGCTCTGGCTCTCAGTGGCTGCGGAGGAATAAACTTGGAATCCCAGCTGGAAAATATTATAGGCATGCTATTCAACCAGGTGAGTGCTGTGGGGCTAGAAGTATCCTGGACTTGCCCTTCTTGTCTTCTTTGGAGGTGATAGATACCCCAGCCCAAGTCACAACCTCCATATGGCCCAGATTTTTTTTTATGGTGACCTTAATGCTATGTACCCCAGGCTTTCCTGGAACAGGCTAATGCCTGGATTCTGGTCACAGAGTGGGATATTCTCCATGAGGTAAATTTGACACATTCTGTATGTTTCTTGGGGTGGAGATCTTTGTTGCTCCCCTAAACTGGTTAAAGGAAAGAAGATTCTAACCACTCCATCACGCCTGTGGAAAATATCAGGCCTTCTGTGTTGCAGCCGAGAGTACTCAGAGGACAACTGAACATTTTGCGAAAAGGTGTTACCTTTTATACATTGAATTTGTTGGACACTGTCCTCTTTCCTTTGGGATTGCGGATTTGGATTCCTGGGTTCTATTTTCATGTTCTCCTTATGGTCAAGTGCTACACTTTTTATGTCTGCATGCCTCAGTTTCCCCACCCATGCCCAGGGACTGATGACCTTGGTCTCCCCACAGCTGACTGAAAAAGTCAACAACTCAGATTCTCACTCTGTACTGAACCACAGCCTTGCCCTGAGAGCTTTCTGTATCCTGAGTAAGTTAATTTCCCTAGCCGCAGGTATGTGTGTGGGTGGGTTCTCAAGACCTTGTCTCTCCCAGAACCGGGGTGGGGGCCTAGGTTCTCATGAGGGCCTTCCGTTCTCTAGACAAGATGCAAAGAAATTTATGTAAACTTTGAAATTCAATGAATCTTGAAGGGCATAGACATTGCTACACCCCTACCTTTTTTGTTCCCACTCCCTTCACCTGGGGCTGGCTTCCCTTTCTCCTTTCATCCCAAACTCAGAAAGGTGATACTGTGATTACGGCACTGGTGATCATGAGAGAGGTACAGAAGGGCGCATGGTGGGGCAGGGAGGGAGAGGCCTAGCTCAAGTAAAGCATCTGGCCCCATGCTTGGCACATGCTGGACAAACACTGATTCTCCTTTTTTCCCTCCAACCTAATGGACCCTAATTTATCCAGCCCTTGGCATCAGTGGTTTGCTGTGAGCATGATTTACTCCTGCTTACCACCTGCCACTTAAACATACCCTTGACTCCCTTGTATTCACGCCCTTCTGATAGCCAAGTTATACAATGATCAGGTGGTATTCTTAATACGAAAGACCATGGAGTCCAAGGATCCAGCCAAGACAGTATCAGCCCTTCAAGTGTTCATGGATGTGTTCCAGGAAGGTGAGTGGGAACTGAGCCTGGTCCTGGGGACTTTCTTTCCCATGAGATCTCCTTTCTCTGGTAGACAGTTGCATATAGTAATTAAAAGCATAGTTTAAAACTCAATGTAAACTCAATGGATTCAAATCTTGACTTTGACACTTATTAGCTGTGTAAACTGGGGCAGATTATTTTTATTCTGTGCCTCTATTTCCTCATTTGAAAAACAGGTAACATTAATATCTACCTTTAGGCATTTTTAGTGAGAATTAAATGAGAAAACATAAGTGAGCGCCTTAGACCAGTACCCACTATGCAGTCAGTTTTATCGTGGTCTAGTGTATGATTATTATTTCAGAGTATAGGCTTCCACTCCAATCAACTGTTTGTCACACCTTCACTGTGTGCCTGGCACAGTGCCTGGTACAAAAAATGCACGCATAAATAAGACATAGTCCCTGGTCTCAAGGAACTCACTATCAAGTAGGGAAGATGAGGCCATTTACATAGTGAAACGATGCAAGATAATATGTGATGAGTTGTTTAAATGTGAGCATGGCAATGTGCAAACAGGAGTGCAGAGAAGGCATAGTCAAGAGGGATAGGATAGGCTCTGTGTAGGACATGTACTGAGAGCAGGGAAGAAGGGTCTGATTTAGGAGAGGGAATTCACACTGAAGAAGAGCAGTGGTCACAATTATAAAGGTTGAGATGTGCAGAAGGTGAGAACAACAGCTCAGCTGGCCGGGAATTTGTGTAGGCAGTCATGGAAGACAAGGGCTGAGGCTCAGGTGCCAGCTTGATGAAAATACTGTTTTAGGTCATTCTTCAGACTAGTTTGAAGCAGAGGGATGGTGGAAATAACCTCTGGGATTCCACCTGGACTTTGAAGACCAGTACTGCACTTAGAATTCTTCCCATCAGTCTGTCTTCTTATACCACCAAAACAACAGAGAAGGAGGGCGGAAACTGACCCCCTGCTGCATGTCTGTCTTTTCTGTAGTGCCTCAGACAGAAAAACTGCAGAGCGAGGTGATGCACTCAATCATCAACGTGATTCAGGAGGACTTCAAACCAGTGAGCAGAAAGGCAGAATGTTCGGGCTGGGAGGGCAGGCAATTGCTTTCTTGAGACCTTGAGGTCCTGTAAAATGGAGAGGAGAAAATTAGGGAGGATGAGGAGAAAAGTAAGGCACCCTTGCCAAGCCAATTCTGGCCTCCGACTGCTGCCCGTAGCTTACGCTTGGGCTTTTTAAAACCTGAGAAGGGTTTGAGAAGTGAACAGATGGTTCTTTCCTGTTTTCTGAACCTTTTCTGTGGGTAGCATTGTGATGTGCCCAGTGGGGATATGGAGCTCTAAAAGATACTAATTCTGCCTCCTGAGAATTCTTGGTTTGCTGGGGGAAGGCAGCCCTCAAACATCCCATCTGGCATGGGATTGAGAAGCCACATTTTTAACAAGCTCTGCAGCCAGGGTTGGAGACAGCAGAGACTGCTTCCAGCTCTGGATCATGCAGAACAGGGGAGCAGTGATTTGCGGTGCCAAATGTGCAATAATAACTGCATCATCCCTAAAAACAAAGTCCTAAATCTTCAGGTTAATAGGTAGCCTAGGATCTTGAGGGCTGGGCCTTTAGGACTTGTGGGATTTGTTCCTGACTTTCCCTAGGAAGGTAAGAACATGAGACCTTTCCTGGACTCAGATTCTCGCTCTACCCAACACTCTTGCCAATTTTCATATCCCTAGGGAAATAAGGTGGGAGCAAGACAAGTGCTTACAGTTCTCCAGGAGGATGGTAGGAGCCGAAGTGGTTTAGAATTTCAGGGTGGAGTACAGACTTGGTCAGTTTCAGCAGCTAGTAGTCTGTTATCATCCAGAGCCCACTGAAGAGTCACACTGAGCTTGGAGTCAGGAGATCTGAGCCCCTCACCTGTTCTGGCCCTTTCTGTCCTCACTTGGAACATGCCTTCCTGTCTATACATGTGATGATCTGTGAACCCACAGGTGCGGAAGCCCCTCCTGAACTTCATTGAGATGCTGGGCCAACATAACTACTTTGCCCTGCCCCAGGGGGACATCATCATCAACTACATCATCAAGCTCAGTCAGTCCGACTCCTCAGTGAGCAGGGACCAAGCAGAAGGGAGACCAATGGGGGGCAGTCTTCAGGGGAGGGAGCAAGAGGAGGGCACGGTTGGGAACAGAAGGGCACATGGGAAGGGCTTTGGCCTCTAAAACCTGAGCAGTGAGCCAAGAGAGGCCTCGAACTGGGGGACTTAGCGTTGGTTTCAGATTTATACCTTTCCTTTTCTTATTCCAGAATGAAGAGGACATGGGAATAATGTGTTTCAAAATCCTAAAGATGGTACAAGCAGCTAGGGTCAAAGAGGCCTCTTCATTTTCTCTTCCCCTGGCTCCCCAGATCACTACCCTGACCCCCCAGACTGCATTCTACACCTTACCCCATATAATTCCTTATACTATCTCTTCCACCCTTCCTCACCTCCACCTGGTCCCATTCAAGTGCCTGGGGCTCCTCTGAGAAGTGGCTCGGTAGAGCAGAGTCACTGGGTGGTGAATCTGAAGGCCTGAGCTTGAGTCCCACTCAGCCAGTTCTTAGCTGTAAAATCTTGAATCAATTGCTCTCCTGGCTACAGTTTCTCCTTTTGTAAAAGGGTGTGTGTGTGTGTGTGTGTGATTATATTCTACGTTGTTCTTTAGCAACCTGTAACGATTCTTGGAGGTTTGTATGAGCTGATGTGGATCAGAGTTGAATAAAGGGCTGTGGGAGGAAAAGGACATGTGATTTGCTCTCTTAGCAAGCTCTGTTTCTTGGCATTCAGCATGGCTCTGCCCTTGGAATGTTCCCCAATGAAGGCAATTACAAGTCATACAATTCCAAATTTCAAGAAGCCCGTCTAGCTAATCAAGTCCTTGCTACTGCAATTTTAATCAGGACCTTGGTTATTTTACCAATGTGGAGTTGGGTGGGATATAGAGGGATTTATGAGATAGAGAGAGAGAGAGAGAATGAGAGAGAAGGAATAGAAGAATGAGAATGAGAATGAGAATGAGAATGAGAATGAATATGAATGAGGGGGATGGGGGTCTGTGTATACAGGCCTCAAATTGGCCCTCTAGGAAAGGAAGACAAGATCATGAGGTTGGAGAACTTATGACTGGGGCTGATTTGGGGCTTGACATTGAAGCCGTTGCCACATCCTCTCCCAGGTATCCTTGCCCAAACTGATCACCTTGGCGTGTGAGCCCAGCAACACCTCGGCCTTTGTGCCCTTGTGTAAAATAGCCACGGAAATGGCTCTGAAGGCCTGGTTCCTGGGCCAGGTTCCTTACCTCAGCGGCTTTCACCTCAGGCGTAAGTACAAGGGTGGGGCAGCCTGTGGAGAGGTGTCTTCTGTGAAAGCTTAGGCTGCTGTAGGCATAGAGCGTTAGGGTGGGAGGCTGATGGAGACACTACGGGAGTAGTGGGTGTAGGGGAGAGGATGCAGGTCAGTGGTGTGGGGGAAGCTGCAGGACCCAAGCCTGGGCCATGATGGGAAGAGTAAATCAAAGGGTTAGGGGAGCAGCTTAAGGCTTTTTGGCCCTATGGATGAAAAGGGGACTCCTCTGGAAGACACAGTTCCTTCTTGCCTTTATTCTTCACTTTAAAACACTATTAATTGAGATACACAAACATTACAAAGTAATAAGTACACAGACATTCCTGACCCTTAGCTTTTCCTTGCTCCAACTCTGAGCCTCACTCTGTGTTCCCATCCCTCACCCCTAATCTCAGTGAGAGTCAGTGTTGGGGTGAGGATGTCTGTTCAGCACAATACTTGATGCGTGTGTGTTTTTCATAAGCTGAAAATGTAATGATTTGATTTTTAGACTGAGTCAAAACATTACAAGCCCCCATGGCATTGGCTCTGATGTTTCCTCTCCACTTTGTTCTTTCTCCTCTTCTGAAGTACTGATGGGCTGCCAGTGGGGGCTGGAGGTTGGGCATCCTACAGCTTGCACTGACTCTGTCTTCTTCTTTTATCCTCTCTTTAACTTAGCCACCCAGTTCATCTCCCCACAGAAACTCATGACCCATCTTGTGGTAAGTGATGCTGGGATGAACACTACATCTCCATCCATCTATCCATCCATCCCACAAATAGTTGAGCACTGTTCTATTTCAGGCATTATGCTGGACATGGAATAAGGAGGTAGGGCCTAGGATCATGGAGACTCTGGGGAGAGGTAATCTAGGCCAAAGAGCTTGGAGAAGGGAACTGGGAGCATAGTGATCAGGCCTGAAGTTGGAGAAGGCCTGGGGGATGGGAAAGACCTAGCCTGTCTCCTATGTGGCCTTATTACGATCTGCTCTCTGTTGACCTTGGAGAAGTCCACATGCCTTTCTGGAGCTCATTTCTCAGCAAGTATGTTTTCAGTTTCTCTACTTGCCCCGACATTATGAACATTTGGAGTGACAAAGATAGACCTGCCCTTGAGGTGTCCACAGTCTTAGTGAGGAAGACAAGCCTGGGAATAACCACCCATAATTCAGTGTAATAAATATACTAATAGAGGAATCCACAGGGTGCAATATGATCTTAGAAGAGCGATGGGCTGACTTTGTCTCCAAGAATCAGGAGGGCATTACAGAGGAGATGATGTTTCAAGAGCATCTTGGAGAACATGTAGTTCAACAGGTGGAAAAGAATGGGAAGGGTGTAAGTTTCACCTCTACCATTCTATGGGTTTGTTCTAATCTTTTTTCCCCCTTAAATCCTTTCTCTGCCTCCTGCTTGCTTCTCTTGTTTCTCAGATGTTTTCTCGGAAGCCCTACAGAGAAAAAGAGTTTGGTGCAAGCTCCCTAAGGCTGCTATATACTCTGCATCCTATCACCTCCCTGCATCCCGTTATCTACTCTAATGTGGGCCAGCTGTGGATGAAGGCAATTCCCCAGATGTTGCAGATACTGGATGGTGAGAGGTTGGTTGGGAGAGGGAGAAATGGAGCTGAGGCAGTGGGCAGACTCCAGAAGAGATGGAGTCCAAAGGTGCAGGATGGACCTTCCTTTGGGTTAGGAGAACTGGGACCAGCTTCTCTGTCCCTCTGAGAAGCCATTGGATAGGTCTGATTATTTGGGTGTTGTTCCACACTGAGCAGATAGATAGTCTAGAGTTCTGTGGCTCCAGAGTTCACAGAATGACTCCTGCCCCTTCTTATGGGCAGAGGATCAGGAAAGAATGTAGGCTTTGGAAACAGACAGACCAAGTTTATATCCTTGCTTGGACACTGGCCAAGTGTGTATGTTTGACTTTTAGAAAGTCGTTCATCTCCTGGAGCCTCTGTAAAGTGGGCGAGCAGTTATCTTATAGGCTCAGTGCCTGGCATAGTGTTCAAATGTTGGTTCTTTTTCCTTGGCTGGGGCCTTCTGGTTGGGCGGGTCCCCAAGCTCTCTCCTTTCCTAGATCACACTGAGAAGAACCTGAATCAGAAGGAGTGGGAGGGCAGGCTGCTCCAGGTAAGCACTCCCCAAAAGCTACCCACCTCCTTGCTTGCTGCATTTTCCCTCTTCAGGATTCTGAGGGAAGAGAGTCCCAGCCCACCCAGAGACTGAGGCCATGATCAAAGACCTCCCTGCTCAAGAGAAACTCTTTCTGTGGTCCCCTTGCCACCTGGTCCCTGCATCAGAGTTTCTGACTATATCCTAAGCCTTGACTCACCTTCCACATTTTCAAAGCCCTACATCAAGGGGGAGTAAAGAAAAGGACCCTAGCTGTGTGTCCTTAGGCAATCTATTCAGCCTTTGTAGGCCTCAGCTTCTTCATCTGTAAAACAAAAGTAACTCCTGTCTTGCAGAATTAAATATGATGATAATAGGGAAGGGCCTTGTAAAATGGAAAGGGCTTCACACATGTAGCTGGCGTTACAATCATTGTCACTGTATCATCATTCTTCAGTACCGACTAATGCCTTCCACGTATTTCAGCTCTTCCCCATTTCTTGAGCTCTTTTTCCATATTACAGATCATGTTCCCTATCTCTTGCTTCCTCCTGACCCAGTTCCGTGGGGCAGAAAATCCAAGCCACTGTCCTTCATGGTCCTCTTATCCCTTCCTCTTCCTCAGTTTTCAAGTCAGTCATTAGTGGCCATCGATGATGACAACTGGCTGGAGCACCTCATCAGAGTTGTCTTGGAGAAGATAAGTTATTTCAGTGATGATGGTGAGGAGAAGGTGTGTCTGGGTGTGTGGTGGTTGCAGGGGAACAGTGGGGTGGAGGGTAGTTTCCGAGGAGCCTGGTGGGAGGGGCTATAGAAATGCACACGAGATATAGGACTTGGGGAAGAGAAACTAGTGTTCCTGTGTCCTGGGAATCAAGGAGTGGAGAAGACAAAGAGCTGGTGGTCACACAGAAACAGCAAAAATATCAAAGTGTCTTAATTTTCTTAGTGTTTTAGGCTTTATCAAGAACTTTGCCATCTGCTGTCTTAATAGAACCTCCCAGCTATTCTGTAACAGGATGGAGTTGGTACTTGGGTGTAGTGGAAGATTATTGAATTTAGAGTCAGATTTATGCAAGTGAATTCAAATAATATTTGAGGGCATGTCATAGACTAGGGACTGTGCTTGGTGTTGGGGATACAGAGCTAAGGAAGGAAGATGGGCTCCTTTCCTCGCGGAGCACAAGATCTGTGGTGGTGAAGGCCTGGGGTCTGGCCCTGGCTTTTCCATGCACTCCTGGTGTAATCTGGGTCAAGTGTCCTAGCATCCTTGAGATTTCAGTTGCCTCACTTGAGAAGCAGCAAAAAGTAACTTCTACATCACCAGAGAGCAGACAAGGATTAAACAAGGATACCAGTGAATGCAAAGGCTAAATAACCTGATAGCTGTCATTATCCCTAACTTGTAGATGAAGAAACAGTATTCAGAAGGATTTAGAGTCTCAAGCAAATTATTGGTAAAATTGACACCTGAATTCAGATTTCTTGATTTTTAATCTTGTTTTCTTATCAGTGAGCAATACTTTATTTGGGGTCTAGGGCAGCGGTCCCCAACCTTTTTGGCACCCGAGACCAGTGCTCCTATGAGGATCTAATGCCCGATGATCTGGGGTGGAGCTGCGGCGGTGATGCTGGTGCTGGGGAGCGGCTGCAAATGCAGATGAAGCTTTGCTGGCTCACCCAACTGCTCACCTCCTGCTGTGCAGCCTGGTTCCTAACAGGCCACAGACTGGTACCGGTCCACAGTCTGGGGATTGGGGAACCCATTCTAGGGGGTTTCCAGAAAAGAGGCCTTATTTCCAAGACTACTTGCTCTATTATTATTAACAAATATCTATGGAGCAACTACTATATGCACAGCTTTGTGGATGGTAAATCAGGGATATAAAGAAGCAATAGGAATTCTGATCTTATTAATTCATTTATTTAAAAATATGTACTAAATGCCTATAGCATAACAGGCACTGGACTAGATGCAGGGTACTCATATAAAAGACACAGACTCTGCCTTCAGGAAACCACTGTCTGCTTGAATGAATAGACAAGAAAATGGGCAATTATTATAAGTGTTGTAAGTGTCAGCATGGAAATATGCCCTGTGTGCTTGGGAGCACAGAGGAGGCCTGTGGAGGCTGGACAGAGATGCTTTCTCAGAAGCAATCCATTGCCTAGGTTTGCTCAAGACTGTCCCAATTTTAGCACTGAAAGTTCAGCTTCCTGAGAACCACCTTAGTCCTGGGCAAACTGGGAAGATGAATCATCCTGCAGAGGAGTGAATATATCTAGAAAGATGAGTCGTCATTTGCTAAACAGAAGTAGGTGCCTTAGGTCAGGTTTCATTTGTGCAGAGCAGGTGAGGGTTCTTGTTAAGTGACTTAGCAAGGAAGTGCTCTCTGGAGAAGCTATGATAGAGTAAAAGATGCAGGATAGGGGAGAGAAGAGGTTAAGCAAGGATGTGGCTTGATCCCATGAGAGCTCTGGATGGAAACTGCACCTCAGAGCCTATCTTGCCTGGAGACAAGTGAGGGAGGCTTTTGTACCTACCACTCCCCTGGCCTGTCTATCACTGGCTCCAAGTTTCCAAGTTTGGTACAGGACAGGGAAGAGAGAGAGAAGAATATAGCTCCCAGGTACCCCAGGCAAGGAGGGCCCAGTCACCCTAGGGTAATTCTCCCCAGAAGGCTGCAGGAGATAGCTATTCACAAAAGTACCTGTAATCAGTTGAAGGGAAGGAACCCTCGGGTCTGGAAAAGGCACCAAGAGCATCTGCTAGAGCAGGGAAAAGGTACCATAGAGAAGTGTTAGGGGAGAGTTAAAACCTGGTGAGACATTCATTGGTATGTCCTGTTTGCATACTGTATCAAGTGCTGTGTCAGCACTAGGGACAGAGCAATGGATGGGACAGACACTGCTCCTCGGCTTTGTTCTCACTGGAAATGGGGGGCTGGGACAAGTTAGGAACTAATCAAACAAATCCATAAATAAGAGAATGAATGATTGCAACGGAGCTCTGAAGGGAAAAAACAGTACGTCGAGCTGGAGAGAAGCTTAGGAGCTTAGGGAATGCTCACTGGGCTGAGATCTGAAAGACGACAGTGAGACATTTTGAAGAACCCAGGGAAGAGGTTTCTAGACAGAGAAAATAGGATATGTAGAGAACCTGAGATAGGGGAGTGGGTGAGTCCACACATGCTGGTATTAGAAGGTAGACAGGGCAATGTGCAGTACACAAGGATAAAGGCCATTGAAATTCAGTGGAGGGAGAGAAAGATTACATAAAGTTTTTCAATTATGTAATTTTTATTTTAAAATAATGCAAATTTAAGGAACTGTTTTTATTTCCTAGCTAGAAGTAGGGAAGTATGTGGATTAGGGAAGGCTCCTAACAGATGATCCCTAAGAGGCTAAAAAATTAGAAATTCAGCTTTCTCTTCTCTCTAACTTGAGCTCCTGCTCGATAGGATTACTACCTCATCCAGATGGCCCCAGAGAGCAAGAGGGCCATGGTGGAGGATAGGGCAGTGGGTGAAGGTGGTGGCTGATAGTGACAAAGCTAGTCTTGGAAATGCATGTTCCCCAGGCTGCCCTAACCTCATTCCAAGCTATGCATGACCCCACACTTCTACCTCTCCTAGGCTTTCCTATATAAATTATTTGGCTTCACTCTGAGGACTTCAAGGAAAGTAAGTCTGGTGAAGATGATGCTCTCCTCCATCTTGCAAACTGCCCATGAGGAGCTTCAGGAGAGGGAGGTGAGATAGACGGCACTGGCAAAAGCGGGGAACATTTTTAGTTTAATAGGCAGGATGGCAAGGTGGCTAAAGGCTCGGACCTGGCAAGCCAGACCACGTGGGTGGAATTCCAGCTTTGCCACCTACTAGCTATGTGCCCTCAGACAGGTTACTGAACCTCTCTGAGCCCCAGGTTCCTCCTCTACAATGAGGATATGGTACCATCCTCATGGCATAAATCCTAAAAAGTTTTTTCATTTTGACATAATTTCATACTTAAAGAAAAGTTGCAAAAAAATTCCCTAAAGATATACTGTTTACTCTTTTCCCAGATCCCCAAAATCTTAACATTTTCCCATGTTTGCTTTATCATTCTCTCTTTCATATAAATAATATCATTTATTTATCAACTTTTTATTATCGTATTTTCTTAATTTGAAATGGAAGTTGCAGTCATGATGTCCATTTACCACTAAATACTTCGGCGTGTATTATCTAAAAATAAAGTTATTTTCTTATATAAGCACAGTACAGTGATCCAAATCAGGAAATCAACATTGCTACTATAGCATTATCTAATTTACAGAACTGATTTAAAAATCATCAATTGTCATGTTGATGTTTTTTAGAACAAAAGAAAAATATTTTTTTTCCTCTGGTTCAGGATCTAATTTAGAATCAAATAGTATATTTAGTAGTCATTTCTCTTTATTCTTCTTTAATCTAGAACAAGTCCTCATTTTTATCTTCTATTATTTAAAAAATGTACAGATCAGTTATTTTGTAAAACGTCCCTCATTTTTGGTTGGTCTCATATTTCCTCATGATTAGATTTAGCTTATGCATTTTTGGTGGGAATGCCACAGAGGTGATGTATGTCCTAGGTGGTTTTGAGGATTAAAAATGAAAAAGTGCTTAGAACAATGCCTGGCACATAAGTACTCTCTAAGTGTTGATTACTGGTAGCATTGGTGTCCATGTTTTCAGGTCTTCCCTCTCCCGTGCCCCTCCCCTGCCAGATTCTCAGAGCATCCTTCACCATCACGGTTATCAGCAGGTATTTACCAAGCCCAAGTTGCAAACAGTATCAGTGGGGAGACAAGACATGTACAGGAAGGAAACAGCTAACTACATAGAATAGCCTTACTAAAGGCTACATGAGTGGTCACTGAGGCATAGTGGCTGCATGGGGTGGCTGGGACTTGGGCTTGTTGGGGTGAGTTTAGGAGAAGGAGAGAGAAAGACATTAGAATTGACATAATATTCTGAGTCAAGATTA
This sequence comes from Pteropus medius, assembly GCF_902729225.1. NCBI lineage: Eukaryota > Metazoa > Chordata > Mammalia > Chiroptera > Pteropodidae > Pteropus > Pteropus medius. Next base: position 22,668,460 of record NW_024344240.1, read on the forward strand.
GAAAGCAGGAACTTTGGGGGCCCGTCTAGAGAATAGTCAGTGGTCTGGTGGGACTGGAATGCAGAGTTCTTTGACAAGGAAGTAAAGGTGACCACTTTTACTTCACTCTGCCAGCACTTGGGGACAAATTGGATATAGAAGATAAATATAAAAAGGAGAAGGATGTCCAGGATGGTTCCTGGGTTTCTGGCATCTCAGCGGGAGGAGAATGGTAATCTTCACTGAGACCAGAAACCCAGGACAAAAGAGGGAGGAAGATGATCCATTCAGTTTTTGACTACGAGGGGTTGGAGTGCTCAGGTATAGCTCAGGTATAGATGGAGATGTCTGGTAGCCATGTAGATCTGGAACTCGGATCTGAGCTTGATGTCTAGATTTGGGAAACATTGTATTTTCCCTGTTTATAAAAAAGGGATGATAATGTTTATCTCAAAACTTTAGGGTAAGGATCAATGAAATAACATGTATAAGGCTGGTACAAACTAAACACCAGTAATCTGATGATGTCAGTTTTGCTGCTGCTGATGACAATAATCATGATGAGTGGAAGCCATGGCTAAGGGAGGGCATAAGAAAAGGGACAGAATAGAGCCCCATTCTGATACTCCACTAGTCCCTGCTTTCTAACTAGGTAAAAATTTCCCTTCATCTACTTGGAGTCCAAAAATCTACAGTACCACCAATACTTTATCCCTTCTCAAGGATCTGTGTCCTAGAGCCTGTCACTATCCCCAGGTCCTGTCCACTCTGCCTTCTCTTGCTGTTAAGTCTTAATGGCAGCCCTTCCTGCTCAAATGACCCAGTTCGCAAACAACTGGCACCTGCATGTCTGATTTGGGTGTTTCTTTAGCTCTGTGCTCAGTTATCCTTGTTGAGTACACTCTAGGAAGAGGCTTGGCTGAAGTCACAAGGGCCTGCTACGAGGCAGAGGAACTGAAGTTAAAGACTGTTCCTGGCAGGAGCCACAGAATCCCCAAGCCTACATGGGTTTGGCTCTCCCTGGGTTGTTGATTCCCAGACCCACACTTCTAGCCCCAACTTCCAGACCCACTGGCACCAACACCATTTCCTCTTAGTTGTTCTGCCTCCCATACAACAAATCCAGAAAGACACTCCTTCCTCCCTCTCCAACCTATAGGCCCCCTTTTCCAATTGCCCATTTTGGTTAGAGTTACTGCTGTTTCCTGTTCTTCAGAACTGGAAATACTGACATTGTCTCTGAGTCTTTCCTCTCTTCTGTCCCCTCTCTGATCAGCTCTCAAGTCCTGTTGATAAGGTGTCTGGGATTTGTTCTTCCCCTCTGTTCCCTCCTCAGAACAGCCCGTCTCTGATTTCCTAGTGCATATGAGTATTCTCTATTGTGCGATGTAGGATTTGATAATACCAAGATTTTGTAAATATGGCTTCTAATTTGTCTTAATCTGGGATAATTTGCTTCTTGAATTACTTCTTGCAAAGATTTTGGGTCTCCATCTGGATTTTAAACTGTTCCAGTCCGGGGAACCAAATTCTCCTTCCATTTCTTTTCTCTCCCTTTTCTCTCCCTTCCTCTTTTAATCCCTGCTTCTGGGGGAACAAAGCCGGTGCTTGGCTCATCCAGAGCTGTAACATGAAGTTGAGACTATCCCTGTTACAGGGCATTGCTGTGGCGCTCAGTATCGTGTCCATGAAACATCTAACAACAGTCCTGGACCAACTGGAAGTTTATAGTGCTATACTCACGGACAAGGACTCATCATCCATCCTCCAATTGATGAAGGTGATGACATTCCCAGGGGGCTCTGCCAGCCTCCCACACAAAGCCTTTTAATGCATCCCCATCATCCCAGCCTCTTCACTTCTCTGAGTCCTCGTGACTCCAAAAAATGCTTCTCTTTCCCTCTGACCAACTGTGGGGAAGTTTCATTCTCTTCTCTCTTTCCTTCAATTCATGTCCACACTTCAGGCTCTGGTATACCAGCTGCACCCCCTACTCTCTCCAGCTGCTCATTATTCCATAGCCTCATTTTCTCTTCTGCACCCTCTGGACAACCTTTTCTTCCCTGAACCTTCATTTCTCCAGCAGGCAAGGGGGATAAGGTGAGGAGAAAGCAAGTTTCCCCTTTCCTCCTACAGGAACATCAGCAAAGGGAATGGGGGCTGGTCTGTAACACCATCTACTTAAGCTATAGCAAGATTATTTTAGAGAGCAAGGGAGCCATCTTCACGCATTTAGATGCCATCCTGGCCTTGGTCCTGCAACACTACCACAACTGCATTGTGGAAAAGGTACTTCCTGCTTACTCCGCTTCTCCAGCATCCCATCCCTGCCCTCTCTTCTCCAAAGTCAAGATGCCTGGCCTTGGATGGGACTCGGGATGGGGCTAGTATGGTTACATCCTCTCTCACATTTCAATCATTTCACTTAATCATGCTCTTCTGAGACACTAACTGGCCCAAGGAGGAGACCACAATAACTTCAGGTCTGTTGAAAGTGTCTCCTTCTCTGATGGCCTGCTGCGTAACATGCCTTTGGGCTCTTCACTGCCCTCTCTGATGAAGGGATGAGTAAAACCTAAATTTCTTAACATTCATAAAAAGAAGCATTTAGGGGAGGTAGAGGGACCCCCGTACTATTTTCTGGCCTTTGCTGTCTGTCCAGAACATGTGTCCCCAGGATTGGAGAAGAACCTCTTCCCAATCCCAACTACACATCTTTTGGTAGAACTTATTCAAGGGGAAGACAATATGTTGAGAGATAAGGAAGTTAGACCTATCCTAATTTAAGAGTTATGTGAGGAAGGGGCTCCAGAGGGGGTTGATGAGAGGGATGACCCTATGTCCTATAGAGATGCCCTGGGCTGCCCTCAGCGGAAAGACACAGAGTGCCAACCTAGGGAAGGCTACAGAAGGCTTAGCTCTTCATCCTGCAGACTTCGTGTAGGAAGTGTGCCCTTGCCCCAGGATCATTTCCACCTTGGAGGTCTCTGAGCATATTTGTTCATTCAGGATAAGAACCTGAAGCTGGATTACCTGAATGCCCTGACCACACTGACAAACATCCTGAGCAGCCAGCGCAAGGCCTTTCAATTCAATTTCCCCCACAAACTAGACATCGTAAACCTCATGGTGGTAAGTACTTCTCAGGAGGATGGAGGTGGGAATGCAGAGAGGAGGGAGGATGTGTCCTCGTGGAAACCATTGGTAGTGCTCTTAAGCTAGGCCTGGAGGGTCAAAGTCCAGACTTTCAGTGTCTTTTTCGGGCCTCAGTGTTCCCTTTCCCATCCTCAAGGCAGGGGTGAGTGCAGCAGGGGAGGAAGTAGGAGAAAGGTGTTATCCTCAGAGTCTTCGGAAGTCCCTGAAAATTCTGGGTTCTATCTTCACAGCCTGGAGTGAAGGGAGGTGGAGGCAGGCAAGAAAAATATCTTCACCTTCCTCTTGTGTGTGTGTGTGTGTGTGTGTGTGTGTGTGTGTGTGTGTGGTGTGTGAGATAGGAGCTAATCAAGGAGGAGCCACCGAACTTCATCTCCAGTTCCATTAGGCAGATGGCAATGAATATCGTCACAGACTTCAGGTAACAACACGCTATCCACTCTGCCTTCCTTGTCTTGGCTGTATTTCAGCTCTTTATTCCCTGGTTCACCCATCCTCCCCCCACCCCGCCCTTATATTCTGCTTCTGCTTCTAGCATAAGAGAGTAGTAGGTATTTACTGGACAGTGTCTACCACTTCCTTTTGCCAAGATTTTTTGGATGGGATTTTTGGAGCACCAGAGACTGCCTCTCCCATCTCCACAGGCATTTGTTATCACTTTTGTCCCAGGCTTCCTTCTGCTCTCAGTGCTGTCACTTACTAGGCACCTCCATTTCCATAACTGATCCCCCATTCTCTCAAAACCTCTGGGGAACCAAAGATTTATTATATCATCCCAAATTATCAGTACCCTTTCCTGTAATAGTCATGCTTCTTCTCTTTCCCTTACATCCCTTTTTTTCCATCTTCCTGGCTCTCTCCACCTTTTCTTACTGTTTCCTACCTTTCCTCTTTTATTACCCTTTGTTCTGGTATTTTCCTCTTTCTTGCTCCCATCTGTCCCTCCATCTCCACTATCTCTCTCTGTATCTTTCTCAGCTGTTATTCCTGGCCACCACTGTCTGGTTACACTTCTTCTCTTCTCTGATCTTAGGAATCTCAGGCCCCTCTTAGAGATAGAAGAGAGAACAGAGCTACTACGAACATGCTTCAAGGGAGTGCTGAGCCTGCCACCTAGAGACGTTTTGCGTAAGGAGGCTGCCCGTTCCAAGGAGGCCCAGGCCATTCTGGTAATTAATTCTTTGATATTTGTCTCTTTGGTTTTAATTTTTTTTTTTAATTTTTCAAGAGGATGAGAACTATAGGCTTGGCAGTTTTATGTAAGAATCTTCTGTCTTTAATAAAAGCAAAAATCATTGGAAGGAAGACTTCCTGTGAAGAAGGGGTTGTTAGTTCTTGTAGTGTGAACTCTACTCCTTTGATCTACTTCCTTCTTAGAGTCACTCATCGATTACTATTCTGCCACCACTTTAATATTCTGGCCCAAAGGCAGACACACTCAGTCCTTCCCTTTGTAACTGTCATACAATTAAAACCAGGCTGGAAGTTTCAAACATGATTTTACTAAAGGCTCATAGTTAAATGAATTTAGGGAGCCCCAGGAGCAAGAGATCTGAGCCCATTTTCTACAGGGTCTATACTGTTACCTTGAGGGAGGGAATAAGGACTCAATTTTTAATTTATATTTCTATGTTTAATTCCTAGGAATTCTTTCACGTTCTCTGATTATTCTTTTATTTTGATTGATTCTCCTCGTTTTATTGATGACTTAGTCTCTTGAATTTTTTCAAGGATATTAACTTTAAAAAATAAAAATGCCTGCTATTTACTAAGTTAGTTTAATTTTTTAAGATCAGTTTGTTCATCTTAGGCCTTCTTTTCATCAGATGTTTTGTGATCCTTCTTCTTCAGTTCATATTTATTTATGCTATGAAAGAAGGACTGGTACATACAGAAAGGGCTGGTTGTATTCCCATGAGGCCTTCCTCAGTGCAAATCTGGTTAGGTGGGGGACGATATTTTGGTAGAATTTCCCTGCGTTTGGGGCAGGCTAGGAATTCTAACCGCCCCAATAAGAATAGCTTTACTCTGAGGTAGGTTGCTTTCCAGTACTTTATTCCAGGGAGAGCTGTCTTTCTTTTTCTTTCCCCCTCTTTGTCAGTTTTAGTGGTCCAGAATTATCGCAAATGTTGCTTTGGTTCTCCCCACAGCCCTCTACCATTAGGAACCCTCCTTGGCAGACCACCTGCTTTCTTTAAAAGGTTTATAAGGTTTGGAGCCAGGGCCACTTAGTTTACTAAAGGGCAAGAGGGAGAAATCTACTGTCCTAGCTTTTGTGAATCAGTTACCTTGCAGACTGCCAGGCCTGTCCTCTTCCCTCCCAGGAGCCACCCAGCCTCTCAGTCATGGCTACTGAGTGAAGCTGCACCCACTGGGAACAGAGTCCCAGATAGCTCAAGTTAAGGAGTGAGGATTGAGGGGGCAGGGTAGCTGTGTTGTCAAGGAACTCCTAGTCTACCAGGACAAACTGTACAGTAGGCAGACCTTTGTGTTCTGGTGGAAACAACAGAGGCATTTGTTCAAGTTAACAGTGGGCAAGGGGTTCTTGAAATTTAGGGGGAATCTTTTGGGGCAGGATTTTTCAAAGAAGGCTTCCTGGGAGAGCCAGAATGCTGAGCAGAGTTTAGAAGGAGGGTTGGGGCTGATAATCAGCTTGGCAATTCTTTGAATCCCTCTTCTCCCATCAGGATCTATTCAAGGAGACCCTAGAATCCCTCCTAAGGCTAATGGAGACACTTATTGTTGAGATGCCCACTCGGATCCAGAACTGCTTGGAGGTCAGTGGGAAGGAGCCCCTGCAAGTTGGTGTATTCATTTCCTAGGGCTGCTGCAGTGAAGTACCACAACTGAGCACCTTCAAACAACAGAAATACATTCTTCCACAGTTGTAAAGGCTAGAAGTCAAAAATCAAGGTATCAACAGGATTGGTTCCTACTAGAGGCTCTGAAGGAGAATCTGTTCCAAGCGCTTCTCCTAGCTTCTAGAGATTCCTGGCAACGTGTGTGTGTGTGTGTGTGTGTGTGTGTGTGTGGTGCGCAGACAGCAGTCATTAGGTTAGGGCCTACCTGAATCCAGTATGAACTCACCCTAACTTGAATTCATCCAAAGACTATACTGCAAAACAGTCGCATTCTGAGGTTCTGGGTGGACATGAATTTTGAGGGGACACCATCAACCCAGTCCAGTTGGGAATGGAATAGAACAAGATGGGCAAACTAAGGGGTAGAATTGAAGGGGTAGAAGGTTGGGTGCAGAGCTTTTAGGGAAAGGAGAATAAGGGCTAGGATACAAATAATGGCCTTCCCTTCGGAAGAGAAAACTTCCTTCTTTCTTCCCCTTCAAGCGTTGCTGCAATCAGCATCTCTCTCTCTCTCTCTTTCCTTCCCTCTTTTCATTTATCGTAGAAATGAACTGCCATACACTACAGGTCCAGATTCTGGCTTTGCTATTAGCTGTGTGGCCTTGGGAAATTATTTAACTTTGGTTCGCCTCAGTTGTCGCCTAGAAAATAGAATAACAATAGTACCTAGTTAATACGGTCATTTAGTAATTGAATGAGATGTTTATAAAGTGCTTGAGGTGAGATATAGGTTCAAATTACATGCCCATTTTAAAATTGTCTTTTTATTGACTTGATTTATTTTATGCTAATGTCACTGTGATACTTCAGCTTTCTCCTGAAAATCTTGTTCCCCAATTACCACATGAAATTTAAGATTTCTTTGCAGTTCCTTTTTTTGTCAGAATGTAAACTGCTAAGGACTATAGTCAGAGTATAGTATTCAAAAGTTACTTGAAATAACTCTTTTCTATATGATTATATTATCAAATTGATATAATTTAGACTTACTTGTATTAAAATTTAAGGTTTCCTTTCTTTTATTTAATCGAAGAGCTTGATTAAAGACTTATGTAGTTAAAAACTTTATATAAAGTTTTACTCAGAAAATTCTTGCTGCCATCCTGATCCTCTTAATCTCATTCCCACTCACCACCTATAGATAACTATTTATTACCTTCTGGTTTGTCCGTGATTTTTTTTTTTTAATTGTAAAAATAAGCCAATCTGTGTTTATGGTGTATTCTTATTTCCCCTTCTTTCTTACATACTAGGTAGCACATTCTGTCCAGTGGTCTGGACCTTGCTTTTTTCACTTACCCACATCAGTTCACAAAATATTTCTTATTTTTTTGTGTGTGGTTTCATACACTGTGTGCATGTACTATAGTTTATTCTATCAGTCCACTATGGATGGATATTGGACTGTTTCCATTCATTTTGCCATTAGTTTTCTTCTTAACTTTTTTTTAACTTTTAAATGACAGATTTTAGATTCACAGGGATTTGCAAAAATAGTACATAGACCCCCTTGAATGCTTCATCTAGCTTCTCCTAATGATGACATCTTATATAATAGTAGTATACCATCAAAACCAGGGAATTGATGTTGAGACACTATTGTAAAATTATAGATTTTATTCAGTTTTCCCCAGTTTTTACATGTACTCATTTGTGTGTGTGTGTGTTCAATGCAATTTAATCTTTTGTATAATGTGTAACGACCACCACTATCATGATATAGGATACTCCCTCACCAAGAGAAATTCTCTTGCACTACCCCTTTACAGTCACATCTCATCCCCCCTTGTTTCTGTTCCCTGGCAAACACTGATCTATTCTCTGTCTCTATAGTTTTGTCATTTTGAGGATGTTACATACATGGAATCATATGGTATGTAACCTTTTATGAGATTGGCATCTTTCATTAAACTTAAAGGTCACAAGTCCTTTGTCAGATCTATAATTTGCAAATGTTTTCACCCAATCTGTAGCTTGTCATTTTTTCTCTTGACAGGGTCCTTTAAGGGGCAAAAGATCTAAATTTTTATTAAGTCAATTTTATAATTTTTTAATCTTATGAATCATGATTTTGGTGATGTCTAAAACTAGGTCCTGAATATTTTCTCCTGAAGGCTGTTTAGTTGTACATTTTAAAACTGTGACTCATTTTGAATTAATTTTTGTATAAGGTATGAACTTTAGGCTGAGGTTCAATTTTTTGCATATGGAAGTTCAATTGATGCAAAAATTATCCTTTATCTATTGCATTGCCTTCACACCTTGTCAGAATCAATCATTCATATTTGTGTAAATCTATTTCTGGACTTTGTATTCTCTTCCACTGGTCTCTGTGTCTATAGCTTTCACCAATACCACACTATCTTGATTGTTTTAACTTCAGTAAAGTCTAAAAATTATATAGCATAATTCCTCTTTTTTCTTTTTATCTTCACATATGAATTTCAAACCAGCTTGTTTATATCTATGAATCGTCCTACTAGGATTTTTATTGAGTTGCATTAAATCTATAGATTCATTTTGAAAGAATCAAAATCTTTATTATGTTGAGTCTTCTAATCCATAGTCATGTTATGTCTCTTTATTGATTTGATCTTTGATTTTGTTCATCAGCATTTTGTAGTTTTCAACATTTGGATCCTGTATATATCTAAGTATTTCATTTTTTTAGAGATATTATAAATGTATTTAAAAGTGTTTGATTTCCAATTATTCATTGCTAGCATATAAAAATTCAATTGAGTTTTGCGTGTTGACCTTGTATTACATCTAGGACTTTATGGGGGAGTGGGTGGGTTCCTTGGGATTTTCTGTGTAGAAATCATCTTGTTTGCAAATAGGGACCATTTTATTTCTTCCTTTTTAATCTTATGCCTTCTATTTCATTTTTATGCCTATTGCACTGGCTAGGACTTCTAGTATGATGTTTAACAGGAGTGGTGAAAGTAGACATCTTGCCTTGTTTTGAATCTTAGGGGGAAGTCATAAGTAAGATGTTCGCTATGGGCTTTTTGTATTTGTAAGTGCCATTTATCAGGTTAGGAAGTTTACTTCTATTTCTTATTTGCTGAGAATTTTGAATACAAATAGATGTTGAATTCTGTAAAATACTTTCTGCGTAAATTAATATCATTATGTTGATTTTCTTCTTTAGACTATTGATAATGGCATATTACATCAATTTTCAAGTACTGAAGCAGTCTTTCATTCCCAGGATAAACTCTATTTGGTTGTAGTATATTATTCTTTTTATACATTGCTGCATTTTATTTGCTGATTTTTTTTGAGAATTTTTGTTTCTATATTCATGAAGGATATTGACTTATAGTTGTTGTTGTCGTTGTTGTTGTCTTTGTCTAATTTTGGTATCAGATTAATATTGACTTCATGAAATGAGTTAGGAAGTATTCCCTCTTCTGTTTCATAGAAGAGACTGAGTAAAAGTAACATTACTTCTTTAAATATTTGGTAGAATTCACCATTGATACCATCTTGACCTGATTTGTTTTATGTTTTTGTAAGGTTTTTTATCTATACATTCAATCTAAAAACAGTTATAGGACTATTCAGGTTATCTGTTTTATCCTGGGCGAGTTTTAGTTTTTGAAAAATTGGTCCATTTCCATTTCATCTAAGTTGTTGAATTTATGTGAGTTAGAGTTGTTTGTAGTATTTCCTTGTTATGCTTCTAATGTCTGCATAAATTATTCTTTATTCTTGTCTTTTTTCTTTTCTTCTTTGTCATCTTGCTACAAGTTTATCAATTTTATTAGTCTTTTTAAAAGAACCAACTTTTTGTTTCATTGTTTTTCTCTGTTCATTCTCTTCATATTTTTATCTATTTTTCAATTTTCAATTTTATTGATTTTTGCTATATCTGTAGTATTTTCTTCCTTTTGTTTGCTTTGAATTAATTTTACATTTAAAATTTTTTTTTTAAAAGTGAAAACTTAGACTATGGACTTGAGACCTTTCTCCTTTTCTAATGTAAACGTTTAGTGCTATAAATCTCCCTCTAGGGGCCACTTCTCCTGCATCCCACATGTTTTGATATGTTGCATTTTCATTGACATTCAGTTCAAAATATTTTGTAATTTCTCTTGAGACTTCCTCTCCGGCCAATGAAGTATTTAGAAGTGTGTTGTTTAATTTCCAGATGTTTTGAAGAGTTTTTTTTTTTTCCCAGTTTTCTTTCAGTTATTGGTTTCCAGTCTTAATTCTGTTATGGTTAGAGAACATACTTTCTATGATTTCAATTTTTAAAATTTGTTAAGGTTTTATTTTATGAATCAATATATGACCTATTTGCTTTTATTGGATGGACTGAGCTAAAATGCCAATAGATAGTGTCATTCAGTTGTACTGTATCTTTGCTGGTTTTCTAATTACTAATTATATTGATTGCTGAGAGAGGAATGTTGAAATCTCCAACTATACTGAGGATTTTTCCTTTCATTTCGGACAGTTTTTGCTTCAGAAATTTTTAAGTTCTGTTAAGTGCATGTACATGTCAGATTTTTATGTATTCATGGTAAATTGTTCTTTTTATCATTACAAACTATCCTTTTTATCTCCGATAATTTTCTTTGCTCTGAAGTCTTTTTTTTCTGTTATTAGTATAGCCTCCGTAGCTTTCTTTTTATTAATGTTTGCATGATATATCTTTATCCATTCTTTTACTTTTAACATACCAATATTATATTTGAAGTGAGTTTCTTTTAGACAGCATACAGTTGGTCATTTTAAAGTTCCATTCAGTAGGCTCATTAAAAAAAATCCTTTCTGATAATTTGCCTTTTAATTGGTATGTTTAGACCATTTACGTTTAATAAAATTATGATATGGTTTAGGTTTACTACTTTATTACCTGTGTTCTGTTTGTTCCTTCTCATTTTTGTTTCTTAGTTTCCTCTTTCTTACTTCCTTTGGGTTATTTTTACATTTTTAACATTATGTTTTAGTTCATCTATTGTATTTTTGAAGGTATCTCTTTGTATAGTATTTATAGCAGTTGCTCTAGGAATTACAAAATACATACTCTTTACACCCTACATAGAATCAATATTTTACTACTTCAAGTGAAATGTAGAAACTTTATTACCATATAGACCTCTTTGTTCTCTCCCCGCTTTATGTCATAATTGTCTTACATATTAAAAACCTAATCAGATAATTTTTCTTTTTTAGGCGAGGCAACCCTTGGTTGACCTCACAGATTGCAAGGACCTTGTCAGTTTACGATCCCTTATTTTTATTTTATTTTTTTATTTTATTTTTTACACCTGTAGCACCTGGTCTTCCTAGGTGGTCTCCCATCCAAGTACTAACCAGGCCCGACCCTGCTTAGCTTCCGAGATCAGACAGGATTGGGCTTTTTTAGGGTAGCATGGCCGTAGACCCAATCAGATAATTTTATATTTGATTTGAGCCACCCAACGTATTTTCCAGATCTCAATAAAAGACTAGTCTATTATATTTACTCAAATATTTACCATTTCTGTTCAATCTTTATGTTCCAAATTTCCTTTTGCTATCATTTCTCTTCCTTTAACTGTTCTTTTAGGGCAATTCTGCTGGCAATGAATTCTCTTAGTTTTCCTTCACCTGATAATATCTTTATTTCACCTTCGTTTCTGAAGATTTTACCCCCCACTGGACACAAATTCTGGGTTCGTGGTATTTTAATATAGGCACTTTAAAAATATCACACCACTTCTTTCTAATGAGAAATGCAGACATTCAAATCATTGCTTTCCTATAGGTAATGTTTCATGTCCTCTGGCTGCTTTCAATTTTTGTTCTCTGTCTTTAGTTTTCAGAAATTTCATTATGATCTGTCTACATGTGCATTTCTTAAGATTTATCGTCTTTGAGGTTCACTAAGTTTCTTGAATCTTTATTACCAAATTTGGGAAGTTTTCAACCATCTTTTGTTAAAAAATTTTCCACTATTGCACTTTCTAATTTCCCTCTGGGATGTCGATGACATGATATTGGACATTTTGGTACTGTCCCACAGATCCCTGTGGTTCTATTTTCAATATTTTTTCTTCTCTTATTCAAATTGGATAAATTTTACTGGTCTCTCTTCAAGTTTACTGACTCTTTCCTCTGATGTCGCCATTTTTCTAATTAGCCTATCCAGCGAATTTTTAATTTCAGTTATTATATTTTTTAGTTCTATAATTTTCAGTTATTTCTTCTTTATAGCTTCTATTTCTTTGCTGAGACTTTCTGATTTATTTATTTATTTGTTTGTTTGTTTATGCATTGATTTCAAGTTTATTCATTATTGCTTTTTGGGGTCCTTTGTAGAATAGCTGCCTTAAAATCTTTATCAGATAATTTTTACATCTACGTCATCTCAGTATTGACACCTATTGATTGAATTTTCTCATGTGAGTTGAGATATTTCTGGTTCTTCATATGTGGAGTAATTTGGGGTTATATCCTGGACATTATGAATATTATATTATTAGCTTCTGTGTCTTATTTAAATACTGTAGAATATGTCAATATTTTTCATTTGAGCAGGCGATTGACCCAGTTCAGTTCAGGCCACAATGTCCAATCAGCCTTCCATGAGTTGTAGTTAGAGTATCAATTCATTTTTCAAAGTCTTTGCAATGCTATTCATATCTGTTCCACATGTGTATCACTTTTAGCTATCTTGGGACTGGGGTGGTAATCTCTTCCTGTAGTTGAGTTCTCAAAGTCTGTATATTTTTAGGATTAGATCCACACATGTGAATCTTGGGGGTGAGCCCATGAGTTCATAAACAACTTTAAGGAGTTATTTTCCCAAACTCTTCCCTCTCCATAATCTCCTGGTATTTTCTGCCTTTACAGGGCTCCCCTTGTTGGTCCTCCAGCCAGAAATCTAAGGCTTTAGTTACTCTGACCTCCTAGGTATTTCTACGCCAGTCCCTGGGGACAAGCAATGGGAGGATAGAGAATAAAGAAAAGCAGTTGGAGTTTATTGTACCCTTTTGGGACGACAGCTCCTCTGATCAGAGAGTAAGTTCCCCTCTCTCAGAGGTTTGGCTTCTGTAGATTCCTGATGTCACCTTTGCTGCCACAAGTTTACTTAGGGGCTAGGGCAGAAGACAATGGAGAAAAGAGGGTAAAAAGAGCGAAGAGAAAAATGGGAGATTCCCCCACTCTTTCTGAGCATTAGCAGCAGTTACCTTTTTTACTCCTTGAGCTATAATTAAAGCACTTCTCCTGGAGCTTTATCTGTTTGCACCCTGGTGCCCAGGTTTTAGACTGTATTAAATTCAAGCCAGAAGATACCTGAGGAAAAAAATGGTAAACTCACCACTGAGTCAGTGGTACTTTAAATTCTTGTCTTCTTTCCTAATCCACTTGCTACTATTACATCTCAGAGTCCTCAAATAGCTGCTCTGCATATTCTGTCCAGATTTTATAGTTGCATTAATTGGGAGAGATATGGTGGAGGGTGCTTATTTTATCTATACCCCATACACTCCCCAACCTCCTCACCTCTAGATTATTTCAAAACAAATTCCATACCAATTTATCTATAAATATTTCAGTATATTTCTTTAAAAGATAAGGTTTATTTTTAAAAATTGTAGAATCATTATTACATTTAATATTTAATGTTAATTTTATTTCTCAATAGCATTAAATATTCAGACATTCCAATGAAATGGTTTGTCTCTTAAGTCTCTTAATCTGTAGATTCCCCTTCCATCATTTTTTTTCCGTGAGATTTAATTGTTGAAGAAACCAAGTCATTTGTTCTGTAAATTTTCTATATTCTGAGTTGTGCTGATTATATCCTTTTGGAGTCGTTTAACAAGTTTCTCTGTCAAAGCCTTTCTTATAAATTAATGGTTCGATCTAGAGGCTTGATCATGAATCTGATCAATTTTTGATAAGATTACTTCACAAGTAGTCTTGTCTTCTACCACTAAGAGCCACATGATGTCTGGTAGTCTCTCTATGGTGTTCACAGCTTTCGATGATCACTGCTTAGGTTCATTAATTCATTAGTGGTTGAAAAATCGGTGATACTCTTTTTTTAAAGACCTTGTTATTGGAAGATCACTTGCTGCAATAAAGTGTATAAATTTTAAATGTACACTTAGATACATTTTTACATATGTATACATCTGTGTAAATACCAGTCAGATCAGGAAATAAAATATTTCCTATACCCTAAAAGGTTCCCCTCCCAGTGCCCTCTCCCCTCCATGTGCCCTCTCCCAGTGCATAACTCCTCCCAATAATCATTATTCTGACTTCTATCACCATAGATTAGTTTGGCTTATTCTTGAACTTTACATAAATGGAATTATATAGTATGAATCTTTTTGTGTCTGTATTACTTTACTTCAACATTATATCTATGAGCTTCATCCATGCAGCACTAGACCGTTCTTTTTTATTGCTGTGAGGTATTCCATTGAATGCATATACCTCTATTTATTTTTTCAAAATGATGACATTGTAATTCTATAATTCCTTATTCATTTTTAGCTAGAATTCTTCTATAATGAGAAGTTACCTTTATAGATTATGTGGTTACTTTTGAGGTATAGCTCATATAGGAAAGACAAAATAAATGCTGGATCCTTTCCCTTTATTAGTTTTCAAAGTAATGAATTATTTTCTAGTATTCTCTAGCATCGTTTGAATTTAAAATGAATTTTTAAATGTTTCATGTGTTTTAATTAATTACAACTATTATTGATGCTTAAGTTGCCCCATCTTTGATCAATGAATGGGAGACTCTTCAGGTTGGCTCCTGAATCCCTCTAATATGACTCCAATAGTCTTTAATAGCTTCCTTGCTCTCTAGCATGATATCTTGTATACTTCCTGTCTCAGTCCTGGAATCAGTTTCTCTAAGGAGCTCTTATTCCTCTTAATGAAAAATGGTATTTGGCACTCTGGTATTTTATCATAGTCTGGCTGCAAGGAAGACTTGCAGAGTTCCCACTAGAATTCCTCGTATCTTCAGGAAGAGTGTTTTTTTCTTATCAGTGCAGCATCAGTGTTCTCTTGAGTTGGCTGTAGATTTTTCATCTGCTGCTCTTCTTCTTTTTCAGTTATAAATTGCTGTTTGTTTAGTTGTATCATCAGCAAATTGATGACTGTAGATTGACATGTAAATGTCAATCTTTGGATCAGTGGTATTTTGGATCCATAATTTACCAAAGGTGAGACAGAAACCATTGTGTTCTAAATGAAATCATTCATAATTATATTTCTCGAGCAGATTCATACACACTTTACCCTGGAATCTGTGAATATAGTGATTCTTCTTTGTTATCACCAAGGTTTTTTTCTACTGAAGGAATGGGAAGAGGTAAGTAGGGGAACACTGGAGTATGTTGACCCAATGAAGTGAATCACGGTCATTATATTTTGAGAGCCACCACTTTAATCCGAAAGAAGGAAGTAGTAATTAAGATTTCTAGCACCTAGATGAAAGCAAAATTTGGAACTGAAGCCAAATTTGGTGCCAGTCCTACATGTAATCTGGCTTTTGGCAAAATAAGTCCTGGTCTCAGAAGTCTTGCCCTGATATTTTGCAAAAGTCAAATTCAAGGTTACCTTTCTATCCTCTTGGATGCATCTGAATGGGCCTCTCCTTTTATTCTCTTTTCCCTCCAGCTTCTGGACACATGGCTTAATTCCCAGAAGGACAATGAGCGGGAACGGGCCATGTGGTGTACTGCCCGTATTCTTGGCTTCACTGCAAAAATGAACAACTTCAAAGTGAGTGGAGCCTGCCCTGGAGTCTGGGCTGTCATGTCCCCTCTGGTTGCCCTCATCCCTACCTTTATTCCAAACTTCATCATATACATTACCTAGCCTCGGTCACTCATCCCCATCCTCCTTCTCCCTGGCCCCATTCTCTGTTTTCTCTTGTGCATCTCATCTTGTTCTCTCCTTTCTCCCTTCTGCTTGGTCTTTTTCTCAATCTACCAGTTGAACTCCATTCCACTTGGTTAAGTTTGATTCCATTCACCTGAACAGGCACTTACTGAATACTCACCTTGTGCCAGGCACTGTGCTAGGTGCTATAGCAAGTACATAGGTGACTGAGACAGTTCCCTGACTTCATGGATCTTACAGACCCCTGGGGAGAAAGGCATGCATAGAACAAATCTAAATAGAAGGTGATAATGAATGCGTCAACCAAATATGGTGGGAATAAAAGGTCAAAACACAAATAATTACAAATGAAGGGGTTGGGGAAAGTTTCACAGAGGAGGAGGCATTTGAACTAGGCTTGAAGGATGACTAGGGTGTCAGGAGGCAAAGAAGGGGGATAGTGTAAGGTTATTTCGAAACTATGATCCCTTATGTTCTTTATAGCCACAATTCACCTAACTAATTCTATTTCCATTAACTTCACCTATTCTCACTTTTTATATCTCTGACACATGCATCCCCTCCTCCTAGTTCTTTTCCTGTGATAGCTTAGCCTATAGGAATGGCTAGGATAACTAGTAACTTCCAGCTTCCCTCCCCAGGCAGAAATCGAGTTCACCCGGCTGGGGCGCTTGGTAAGGCTGCTGGCCGTACGCTGCCAGGACCCAGTGGACAATATCTGCTTCCTGTCTTCTCAGGCTGTCTACAACCTCTACTGTATCCTCCTGCAGCAAAAGCGTATGAAGAACCTTCTCTTATGCCCCGCCAGACTCCCACTTAGGCCTGACCATCCCCACACACTCTGTCCCAGAAGAGTGAACTTCAAGAAGTTCCACTGAGGAACCTTCCCGCAAACATCTACAGACCTTCTTGGGACCAGATACCTACACAGGAAACAGTTCTTTTGAATTCGTTTTTCCTCCTCTAGCTGAGACTCATACTCTTATTTAGTTCTGTCTCTGTTCTGAGGCAGGGAATGTGGAGGTTCCTCTGACCTCTGCTCTCACCATTTCTTATCTTAATGCCCATTCCTCTATTCCCAGCCCCACAGGATATACATCTCCCCAAGCTGACTTAGTTCAGTAGGAGTTTCAGGCTAGGCAGGTGGGAAAGGGAGGGGCCCAAGATGCCTTCTGAGTGTCTGAGAGGTGGGATTGGGTGTCTTTGTTTCAGAGATGGGAAGGAAAACACAGGGCTTGTGGGAAGAAGAGGGCAAGCATGAAGTCTATAGTGCCAACGTGTTCTATAACAACACCTTTGAAATTGCCAAGGTGAGGGGGCAGGACCAGAGACAAAGCGGGGAGAGCCTGGGCCTCTCATTTACATGATATTATGGACTCCTGGGGTGGGCCTCTTTTATCCCATCTGCTTTCCCATTCCATTACTAGATGTGAACTTTCTCTTTGGGGGAGATTTTCCTACCACACGCTACTCTGTCCTCTCCCTTGAGCATCATGGGTCCTAATCCTTATTTTTCACCTGTCCTCCGTGGAAGCATTTGCTTCATGCAAATGATGCTTTGTGAGCAATGTGTAGATTCAACCAGCTCCTCAGAGAAATGTCACTAAGGATCTTAGCCCCATCCATCCTCTCCCAGTGCTCTTCCTCTGCAGCCACTGACTTCTGAGTCCCACATTGCATCTGGGGTCAGTGTTTTCTCCTTTCTATCCCCAAAGACTCTGTCCCTAGTGAAAGAGTCTTCTAGGAACTAAGCACACAGCACAGGCCTAGGACAAAAGCATATAATGTTCCCAAGAGAAGCCCTCCCTCTTCCTACCCTAACCAGGAAGAGTAGAACAAGCTATCTCAGGCTACCCAGCTGCATCCAGTCTGATCCCACCCTGTTGCAGGCATTTGCAGAGTACTTCACCAAGATCCAGCTCACCACCCTGGTACTGACAGCCATGGAAGGCCTGACTGACAGCAGGGCCAAGGTATCTCTGGCTGCAGCCCAGCTGATGAGTGGCGTCATGAAAGAGCGGGGCAGAGACATGATCAAGGTAGTGTGGTGCTGTGGTGACAGCCCTGCCCTGAGAGTCAGAGCCCTGGGCAGTCCCCTGGCTTTCTTACTAACGAGCCGAAGGGCTTTGGCCAAGTCCTTCTCCTCTGTAGGCCTTAATTCATTTACTTCTAAAATGTAGGCTTGCACTGAGCTCTGACATTTGTAATCCTGAGCTTATAACTGCAGTGACTCCTCTCTGGGGGCCTGATTCCTCAGTTAATGACAGCCATGTGCAGGGGTGTAGGCAGCTGGAGGGCCTAGCAGCCAGAGCACAAGGAACCACTGTTGGGGGATTTGTTTCCTGGGGTGTCAGGGGCCTTAGACCTCTGTGAAAGGTAAGGCTGTAGGTTACAAGCAAGCAAGCTCACAGAATGACTCTGGCCTTTGTATAAATTTTCTTTTAGGTTAACATGTAAAAATGGAACGGTTTTGCATTAAAACAAATCTAAATTTCCTACTTCACTGAAAAAAACTTGAAAATGGGGTCACACAGGGGCAACTCTCTGAGTGGCTACTAGCCCTTTCACATGTGGCGTGGCTCTCCAGGCTCTCCTATCTCTGAATCTCCTGACATCCTACTCATTTACGTGACTTGCCCATGAGGGTGTCTTTGAGGTATTACAATGAATGGGCTTCCCAGAGGTCCATATATTAGAGATCCAAGGGTCAAATGAGAGCCCTATGGTTCTTCCACACCCATGTGAACTGTCCTTGTAGTTGCATGGGTTAGAAGTTGATCTCAGCTGGCAGAGAAAGTTTTGAAGTGTCTCCAGGGCTTTTTTTTTTTTTTTAAATCTTTGCTTTCACAGCATAATCTCTCCCTACAAGTCATCTGTGCTAAATGCAGAGTCCTTCCAATGAAGGACTTCTGACTATATGGAAAATTACTTAGTTCATATTTTGCAAAATTTATTATTCTAGTAATACATTTATTCATTTAAGAAGCATAAAATAATGAAGTGCTTACCGATTGTAAGGCAAAGCAGATATCATTTCTTTCCAACCCTTAAAATATTCTTATACACAGAATATTCACTTAACTCAGCAAATTAATTTCAGTATCCAGTCTAGGAGACACAGCACCAATAAAATAGAAGGTGCTCAATACATATATTGGTGACTGGATGTGTGAACTGGCACCATTCTGTGCAATGAAATTCACAGTTACCTTGAGAAAGCATATCGAACTAGAATATTTTTCAGAGAGCTCATACTCTTCTTTAATACAATAAACTTAAACATCTCTATCCTAGAAATTTTATTCAAAATAGTATATTTCAGGTAAATAAAAAGTTGGAAACTAAAAGTTATGAATAGTACTATTCAGTTAGGTTAATTAAAAAAATTCTGCTTTAGGAAGATATGTTTTGTTGCATTTTTATGAATTTTCAAATTTGATTTTTTAAGGCTATATTTTCTATTATCTTTGAAGATAATATAAAACCCAGAATACAAATCACACACTTAATGATGAGATTTTCTTGCACCCCAAAATGAAATA
The DNA here is from genome assembly GCF_902729225.1 of Pteropus medius. Classification (NCBI taxonomy): domain Eukaryota; kingdom Metazoa; phylum Chordata; class Mammalia; order Chiroptera; family Pteropodidae; genus Pteropus; species Pteropus medius. The sequence goes on from NW_024344240.1 coordinate 22,687,865, forward strand.
TTTTTAAAGCACAGGACATTTTAGCCTGACTTAAGAACATCTGATTTTTCTATTTCCAACTAACTATATGGCTTTATAAACTCCGTTTCCAATAATATATTAAGTTTAACAAGAAAAATTAATAAAACAAAACCAAAACTTTAGAAACAGATGGTACATGTACGTCCTTTTTTCCAGTCATGACATATAATACAAAAGTGTTTTATAGTAGTAACCCAAGCAGGAAACTATAGGGATACTGTTGGTTTTTTTTTAAAAAAGTCTTTTCTTTCAGTTCTATAGACATTTAAGAAACTAAGGGAGCATCTGTTACGACAATGAAAAAAAAGTCGAAAATACTAAAATCAACCTCTATATTTACACACAATTTTCTGAAATCTTATCAATCACACTGTAGTAACTTTTTTCATATCCCTCTTGAAAGGCCACTGAAGAATTAACTATGGGTTTTAAAAGTTGAAGGCCTTCTTTCTGGAGCATCTGTATCTCCTGAATAACGTGGGACCTTCTCTCTGGACTTGAGGGCTGTGGACAGGCATTCATTATGGTGGGCCTTGGTACTAGCTCCTGGAGTTCCTTTCGTGGCCCCTGCTAGTCTGGCCTCTGGCACCTCAGAACTCTGCCTTGAGAAGAGAGTCACTGACAGGATTGTAACTAGGCCCCTTGAGTTTGAGGAGTTGGTAGAGAGGAAGGAAGAGGGGAGTAGCAAAGAAGAAATGACTGAGGTTCTTTTGGCTCTGCTTTATAGATTGAGGAAGTTGTGGAAGGCATCCTGGAACGGCTCAACTTGCAGCTGGAACCCAGCACGAAGGAGGAGACCCTTAGGGCCATGTGCTTGCTGGCAGGCAACAACACCCACATCGTGGTGCCCATGCTGCTCAACAGGCCCCTCCCTTGGGATAGGTATCTCTCCCGTGGCCTAGGAGCCCTTCAGCCCAGTAAACCCTCCCCTGTTCCAGCCCAAGCCCATGATTAAAATCACTGCACAAGGATGCTTTCTCTTTGACACCAATCAAACTTCATGTTCTCTGGCCAAAGCCTCTTTGGTCTCACTCCCTCTAGACTCTGAGAACTGGCTGTTAATAGGCCTGAGACCAGACTAGTTCTGGGAGTATGGTCACCAGGGCCCATGACATAGCTGTCCCTGGTCCTGCAGAACCAATCTGGCCCTGTGGAACGTGTTTGGCACCCGGCGAGAGACCACAATCAATGTCCTGCAGCTGCTCATAGGCATCCTGGAAAATCTCCATTCCAAAGAGGAAACAAGGGAGATGGCCTTCCAGCCTGTGGCGGTCAGCACCTGGGAAGAGAGGGGGCCGAGGACTCACTGTTCTGGGACTTGGGAGCAGAGCTGAAGATCAAAGGGCACTTGCAGGGTGGGAAACAGGTGTTAGGGAGGAGCAGAGAGGAGAGGGTTAACACTGGACTCACGGATACTGCACCTTCGGTTAGCACTTTAACCTGCTTTTGCACTTGTACATCCAAGAACTGCATGATGTAAAAAGGGCAGGGATCAGTCCCATTATATAGACAAGGAAAGTGAAGTTCAGAGTTAATCAGCTTTCTCTATCTCCTGGTTTCGGGACTGGCACTCATTTCTCCAGGGCCTGGCCTGTGGCATGGCGCGTCGGGGAGGAGGGGGTTCGGTTGCCTGGAATCAGGGTAAACAAAACATGTCCAAATCATTTTCTGCTGAAAATTTAGAGTTGGTTTCCTTTTCGTTTTTAATGTTGGGGAATGAAGAGAAAGCAGATTGCATGTGTGTGGCCCCTTATTACCCTAGGTATGAGCTGTGGGCTTTTAGTCTTTGAGTACTTCTTCCTAGCCTGAGTCAGAGTGAACTGTGCCCTATGGGCAATGACAGGGAGGGGCAAGGCGGGACTCAGTGCGTGGGATTGTAGAACCGTTTTATGTCTTCACTCAAGCCTAGTTGATTCTGCTTCCCCCTTTCCACATGTCCTCCCCCAGGTGGCGTGTGCCTTGTGTGAGATGCTATCTGGGTCCCTGTGCCAGGAGGCCATCCAGGAACTCTACCCACGGCTGTTGCTGGCTGTGCTGAGTCATCTCTACTGGGTGATTGAGCAAAATGCTCCCCAGAAGATGGTGGTCTACAGCAAGGATGGGGGCCCGGGCAGCAAGAGCAAGCCCTTTGACCCCACTAGGTAAGCCTAACCTCAGTGCAATGGAGGAATGAGCCTCGTCAACTTCAGAGGGCCATGGACAACTAGAGGCTGATCCCCTAGGGATGCTGAGAAAGAGAAGAGCAGAAATAGAATATGAGTATGGGTGTTGCAGCATCGTGTGCTGGAATGTTCTTACATATTTTCAAGTTTCCCATTACTCTTTTTCTTTCATGCATTCTTCTGATTCACTCAGTGGTTCATATCTATGTTCATAACGCTGCACATGAAAAGATTCAATTAGATGGGAATGAAAGGGCAAGACTCTATCTACTATATCTGTCATTCTCTCTGTGCAGTTGTGGCCATTCAAATCTGGGTGACTTCTGACTTAGCTTTGTTACTAGCTGTGCCATTTGTGCAAGTCACTACTTGGTTTTCTCATCTATAAAATGGGGGTTGGATTTCTAAATAAGTGGTTATCATACCTTTTTAAAAATCTCAGGGTATTCTATTCAAGTGAAATCTTACATGAAACTGAAAAGGAATAAAACCAGTAAGCAGAAACATTCTGATTAGGTGGGTGTGGAGGTGAAGATATATCCTAACACTTCTGTACCCTGGAGAGCAGAATTTGAAAACCATGGCACTAGAATATCTCTATAGTCTCTTTCATAGAACTCTGTGGTTGGATGAGCATCAAGGTTAAAGGGATGAGTGGACTGGTAATTAGAGATGGGTTTCCTAGAGCCATAGATTTTCATCAGCAGGAAAGCAAAAATCCAGCTACCAGATTAGGAAACTGTCTCCTGGTTTGCCAGCATAGGGATGCAAATTAGGGCATAACACCTTGTCCATCTTTCTGCCCCTTTCTTTTCACAAACCCAATGATGGTTGGCCTTCAGTTGTGCCCTGGAGGCAGTGAAGTTGGTGCTATTGGCAGCCGCATATGATGGAGTGGTGACCTATGCAAATCAGCATTGCTGCTGGGATCTTCTGTCTTGCCCCAAATTTTACTACATAGGGATCATGGACCTGACAAGGTGGGACTATTTCTCCAGCACCCCTAATACCTAGCCCCCAACCCCAATTTTCCAGGACCCAGCACTCAAATACAGCAGCTTTTAACCCTCCCTTCCTCATTTCCCAGTCCTCAGTTCTCCTGATTCCTCAGTCCTCATGTTTTCTCTGTTCTGTGTACACTATTCCCTTGCTGCCTCCCTCCCAGCAACTCTTGGCTTCCTGTGTCCCACCCCAGTGGCATTGTGAAGAACTGTGAGCCAGCCATTCTGCACCGAATCCTGAATCTCGTCAGGAACCTCCTCTATAGCTTTGATGATCGTCGGAAGATCCTGGCCAGGACCTTCTATGCGCAGGTGAAAGCGTGGGGAGAGGGTCACAGCTCTAGCCATACGTTTCCCATTAGCTGAGGAACATTTAACACAAATGTTAAATAACTTGGCACAGAGAGTGGTTAGAATAGAACAGAGCCATCTAAAGTAGGATTTCCTTCCCTGCCACTTTAGGAGCCTGGTTAAAAGAAGCGAAGAAAGCCTGGGGAGGGGATCCCAGAATGATTCATGGATCCCAGCATCTGGCCCCAAATTCGAACCTTATCAGTGTTATCCTCCTTACCTTAGTCTCTACTCCATATGTGCAGATCCGCCACTGCTCTTCACTGGACACAGTCCTTACCTGATTATGGGGCCTGATGGAGGGTTGAGGGGGGCACTGGGTACCCATGACTTTTTCTCCATCCATAGCTGTAGTCTCCTTGCACCCACAGCTCCTCTGGCACCGATCAGTGGCTCAGACTCTGGGGCAAGACTTTTCGGGCAATCTAATCAGGTGGATCAAGGAGCCCAACCTCATCATGAAGGAAGTTGGGCTCCGTGGAATCAGTAACCTGGCACTGCACCCAGGACAAGTAAGAGTGGTTTGACCAAATGGGAATTGAGTGCTAATCTCTGAACTATTTAGTTTACCTCCCTTGGGTGTCTTAGTTACCTGGAGCTTAGTATATTCCCTAACCCCTCCTCCTAGGGAAGTATAACATCCAGTGTGTAGACGTACATAGACTGGCCATCAGGCCTCCCAAACCCCCGGAGTGCCACCCTTCAGCTTCCTCAGTGCAGATTCCCTGTGTTTGTTTCTCTTAGGCACCATCTGTTTTCTCAAAACCCTGTCCCTAAAGTGTTGCATGATCCCCAGATGGTGAGTGATATCTGCCTTCTTCCAAATAGTCAGAGTCTCTGAAGAGCCTGGTTCCATTCTTACGAGACTTCCTGAAGAGTGAGGTGCGAGTGACAGTTCAGGCAGTGAAGAGCCTGCGGAACATCATCTGCCATGGGCAGGGAGAGGACACCAAGGTGGTCTTTTCCAGCATCTCCAAGCAACTGTGTCCTCTTATCAATGATGTATGGGCCTAACTCCCTAGGATCAGTTGGGAACACTATGGGCTAGGACTGAACATTAACCCCGGGAGCTGAATTAAGGCTACTAGGGCAGGGCCATGGGACTGCAGTGGAAGGATGAAGTCACTGAGGGGCAGAAAAATGGAGACTTGGCTACTAGAAGCAGTGCATAGGACATGTCCTGAATTCATTCCCTGTTACATATAGATGTAGCACACACTCATCCACTTACTCTCTCACCAGAAGTTCCCTGAAGGAGCCACTGAGGGGAAAAAAGTGACATACTGATAGGAGATTGGTTCTGACTCCAAGGATGTCCTCTTGCAGACTTGACTCATGGAGTGAGGAGTGGGGAGAGAACTCATGACTTCTACCCTCCTTCCAAACAACACAGGGACCCTAGAATGCTAGGAGCCTTGTCATGGGACCCAAAGTCTCAGAAATGTGAACTTCTCAGACCAATACCAACCCACTCCGCATCTCATCCTCCTTACAGATCATAGAATTTTAGAGCTGAGGGCCCTTGACATCAGAGATGTATGCTTATAATACTCCTGTTCTGGCACCTACAACTTTTTAGTTTTTTAACCTTGGATGTGAATTATTTTTGAATCAGTCATATCTTTTCTATGAGCCTGGACACCCCATGATGACAGGGACAATGATTCATCTATTTTTCAATTACTTTTAAAATTCAACATGTATACTCAACAAGCCTAAAGATAATCTTTACTTTCCATCCAAACAATATAAGAACCTTAAAATGCTTAACTCTGATTATACCCTCCTATTTTAAGCATTAATATTATCTAGTGTTTTAGTTCCACATTCTTTTAAAATCCCCAAATTTGGTCTTTAATATCATCATCAGCATCATTGTTATTTTATACAGTCAATACTTATTTAGATTTACCCATGTTTGTGAATTTCTTTGTTTACCTTTCCTTCTCATAGCTGTTTCCTAGGACCCTTTTAGATTATTTTTTTTTCTTCCTTCGTGGCTTCTTCCATGAGGGTCTATTAATAGTAAATGTTTTCAGTCTTCATCTGAAAATGTCTTTATTTTGTCTAACATTTGTCTACAGTTGTCAGCAGTTTAGGGTATGTTGGCATGAATTTCTTTAGGTTTAGCCTGTTTGGGGTTCACTGAGTTTCTTAAAGTCTCAATGTATGTCTTTACTAAACTTTGAAAGTTTTTAGCCATCATTCAAATTTTTTTCAGCACCGCAATTTTTCTCCTCTAATTTTAGGAATCTGATGACACAAATGATTCTCCTTATTGCTCTTTCTCTCCTCTGGCTCAACACCTAGCCATTACATTAAGCTAACTGCATTCCCTATGCCATGCTCCCCATCCCTATGACCATCTATCAACTACTAATTTGTACTTCTTCAGCCCTTCACCCCTTTCTCCTAGCCCCCCCCCCTCCCCTGGCTGTCACCAGCTTGTACTCTATATCTATGAGTCTGTTTTTGATTAGTTTGTTCTTTTTGTTCCTTAGATTCCACATATAAGTGAAATCATATGGTATTTTTCTTTCTGACTTATTTTACTCAGCATAATAACCTCTAGGTCTATCCATGTCATTGTTAATGGTAGGATTTCACTTTTTTAATGGCTGAGTAATATTTCATTGTACATATGAACCATAATTTTTTTATCTAATCATCTGTTGATGGGCATTTAGGTTGCTTCTCTATCTTGTCTATTGTAAATCACACTGCCATGAACATAGGGGTGTATAGATCTTTATGAATTATTGTTTTGGTTTCCTTTGGATAAATACCCAGAAGTGCAATTATTGGGTCAAAAGGTATATTCATTTTTAACTTTTTGAGAAACTTCTAGACTGTTTTCCATAGTGGCTGTACCAATTTGCAATCCTACCAACAATGTATGAGGGTTCCCTTTTCTCCACATCCTCACCAACACTTGTTGCTTTTTTATTGATGATAGCCATTCTGACAGGTGTCAGGTGATATCTCATTATGGTTTTAATTTGCATTTCTCTGATGATTAGTGACCTTGAGCATTTCTTCATATGTCTATTGACCATTTGTATTTCCTCTTTGGAGAAATATCTGTTTAGGTCTTCTGCCCATTTTTTTTCTATTTTTTTAAATTAATTTTTATTATGGTGACATTGGTTAACAAAATCCAGTAAGTTTCAGGTGTACAATTTAACAGTAAGGTGCACACACACACACACACACACACACACACACACATTGCATTGTGTGTTCACCACCCACAGTTAGATTTCTTTCTGTCACCCATATTTGACCCCTTTTACCCCATCTATCTCTCCCCTCCCCCCTCCTCTCCTACCCTCTGGTAACCACTAGTCTATGGTCCATGTCCATGAGTCTCTATTTGTTTGTCATGTTCGTTTATGGCTTTCAGGTTTATATCCCACATATAAGTGATATCATGTGGTTTTCAACTTTTTCTGTCTGGTTTATTTTGCTTAGCATGATTATTTCAAGGTCCATCCATGTTGTCACAAATGGCAGTATTTCATCTCTTCCATTGTATATATGTAGCACGGCTTCTTTATCCAATCATCTATTGTAGGACACTTTGGTTGCTTACATATCCTGGCCACTGTGAATAATGCTGCTATGAACATCAGTGTGCAAATATCTTTTTGGACATGAGTTTTCAAGACTTTGAGGTAAATATCCAGTAGAGGGATTGCTGGATCATATGGTAGATCAATTCTTAGTTTTTGAGGAACCTCCATACTGTTTTCCATACTGGCTATACAAATTTGCAGTCCCTCCAGCAGTGTATGAGGGTTCCTTTTTCTCTGCGTCCTCTCCAACATATGATATTACTTGTCCTGTTGATTATAGCTATTCTAACAGGTGTGAGATGGTATCTCATTGTGGTTTTGATTTGCATTTCCCTAATAGCTAGCGATGAGGAGCATCTTTTCATATATTTGTTGGCCATTTGTATGTCGTTTTGGGAAAAATGTCTGTTCAGGTCCTCTGCCCATTTTTTGATTGGATCATTTGTTGTCGTTGTTGTTATTGAGTTGTATGAGTTCTTTGTATATTTTGGATATTAGGCCCTTATCGGAAGCGTTGCCTGCAAATATGTTTTACCATTTGGATGGTCGTCTCTTAACTTGTTGATGGTTTCTTTTGCTGAGCAGAAGTTTTTTAGTTTGATGTAGTCCCATTCATTTATTTTTGTTTTTACTACCCTTGCCTTTGAATTCAAATTCATAAAATCCTTTTTAAGTCCAAGGTCCTTGAGTTTAGTTCCTATGTTTCTTCTATGCACTTTATTGTTTCGGGTCATATATTCAAGTCCATAATCCATTTTGAGTTAATTTTGGTATGTGGTGATAGACAACAGTCTAGTTTTATTCTTTTGCAGGTGGCTTTCCAGTTTTCCCAGCATCATTTACTGAAGAAGCTTTCCTTTCTCCACTGTATGTTTTTGGCTTTTTTGTTGAAAATTATTTGCCCATATAAACGTGGGTTTATTTCTGGACTCTCGATTCTGTTCCACTGGTCTATGTGTCTGTTTTTCTGCCAATATCATGCCATTTTGATTATTGTCACTTTGTAGTATAATTTGAAGTCAGGCAGAGTGATGCCTCCAGGCTTATTCTTTTTTCTTTGGATGTTTTTGGCAATTTGGGATCTTTTGTGCTTCCATACAAATCTGATGATTTTTTTTGGTTCTATTTCTTTAAAAAGTGCCAATAGGATTTTGATGGGGATTGCATTAAATCTGTATAATGCTTTAGGTAATAAGGTCATTTTAACTATATTGATTCTTCCAATCCAAGAACATGGAATATCTTTCCATTTCTCTGTATCTTCTTTGATTTATTTTAAAAGGGTCTTATAGTTTTCATTATATAGGTTCTTCGCATGTTTCATTAGATTTATTCCTAGGTATTTTATTCTTTTCGTTGCAATTGCAAAAGGAATTATATTTTCCACTTCTTTTTCTGACACTTCATTATTAGAGAATAGGAATGCTATGGATTTTTTTAAAAAATTATTTTAATTAGTTTCCAGTGTACAGTACATTCTTTAAACATCTATATAGTTTGTAAAATGATCTCCCTAATCGTTCCCTCCCTCGTCTACCCTCCACCTAGCCAGTGTATTAATGCTAATTACATTCCCTATGCCGTGCTCCTCATCCCTACTAATTTGTACTTCTTTAACCCTTCACCCCATTCTCCCAGCTCCCCAAATCCCCGTCCCCTCTGTCCGTCACCAAATTGTCCACTATATTTGTGAGTCTGTTTTTGATTAGTTCGGTCTTTTTATTCCTTAGATTCCGCATGTAAGTGAAATCATATAGTGTTTATCTTTCTCTGTCTGACTTAAATAACTTCTAGGTCCATCAAAGCAGTATCTTTTTCCATCTCTTCCTTTTAGTCTGTGTGTCTTTTAATCAAAAGTGAGTCTCTTACAGGCATTCATCCATGTGATCTTTTAATCAGAGCACTTAATTCTTTTCCATCTGAGGTACTTATTGATAGGAATGTAGTTGTTACCATTCTTTATTCCTGTTTTTGATACATTTTTTTTCTTCTTAAAGAAGTCCCTCCAACATTTCCTGTAATACTGGCTTGGCGGTGATAAACTCCTTTAGCTTATTTTTGTCTGGGAAGCTCTTTATCTGTCCCTCAACTCTAAATGATAGCTTTGCTGGATAAAGTATTCTTGGTTGTAGACACGAGTTGGGGGAGGCAGGGTTTCAGGGAATCCTCTGGGCGGAGCTACCTCTGTTATCCAGTTTGATAACATCATGGCAAGGGCAGTGCTGTGTCTGTGCACTGGAAGCGGGGAGGGCTCAACAGGGAATAATGGATACTGCTGGCACTTTGTACAGAGCAAGTCTTGCCTCGGCCCTCATTCTGACAATGTCTCTCTGTAAGTCTCCGGTGCCTGCTGCGCACAGCTGAATTGGCATTGGTGCTCAGAGCATGCAGGTTCGTCAACATGAAAATCTGCTAGCAGACATGGCCCCTTTAAAGAGAAGTCTGCTGCTGATGCAGCCTCCGTCTCACTCAGCCACTGGAGACTGGGCAGCCCTGTGTCCTTGCCCCGTCTTACCTTCTGCTGTTGCAGGGTGATTTCTTGGATTTCTCCCTGGTTGTATGGCTTGTTCCTCTAGATCTCAGGCAATTTTTCCTTGCTGCTGCTCTTGGTTTCCATCACAACTTTGATGTGGTTGCCAGAGTGATGAACAGAGCCTCTATCATCTATGCCTTTTTTTCCCTCCCCAATGCTATGGATTTTTGAACATTGATTTCGTATCCAGAAACTTTACTGTATTTACTTATTGTTTCCAGTAGTGTTCTTGTAGAGTCTTTAGGGTGTTCTTTATAAAGAATCATGTCATCCACAAATAGTGACAGTCCGACTTCTTCATTTCCTATTTGGATACCTTTTATATCTTTCTCTTGTCTGATTGCACTTGCTAGGACCTCCAATGTTATATTGAATAACAGTGGTGATAGTGGACAGCCTTGCCTTGTTCCTGATCTTAGAGGGAAGGTTTTTAGTTGTTCATCATTAAGTGTAATGTTGGCTGAGGGCTTGTCATAGATGACCTTTATTATGTGAAGGTACTTCTATACTGATTTTGTTGAGTGTTTTGATCATAAATGGATGCTATATCTTGTTGAAGGCTTTTTCTGTATCTATTGATATGATCATATGATTCTTATTTTTCAATTTGTTTTTGTGGTGTATCACATTAATCGATTTTCATATGTTGAACCATCCCTGTGCCCCTGGGATGAAGTCCACTTGATGACGGTGTATAATCTTTTTCATATATTGCTGTATTCTGTTCACTAGTATCTTATTTTTGCATCTGTGTTCATGAGAGATATTGGTCTGTAGTTTTTTTTTTTATGTGTGTTATATTTACCAGGTTTTGGTATCAGCGTAATATTGGCGTCATAAAATGAGTTGGGAAGTATTGCCTCCTTTGATTTTTTTAAGAGTTCGAGGAGTTAAATAGGTGTTAAATCTTCTTTGAATATTTGGTCAAATTCACTGGTGAAGCCATTTGGTCCTGGACTTTTACTTTTTGTAGGTTTTTGATGATTGTTTCAATTTCCATACTGCTGATCGGTCTATTTAGATTTTCCAGTTCTCGATTCAGTCTAGGAAGGTTGTATTTTTCTAAGTACTGGTTCATTTCTTCTAGGTTATTAAATTTGGTGTTATATACTTTTTCATAATATTCTTGCATGATCTTTTGTATTTCTGCGATGTCAGATGTAATTTCCCCTCTTTCACCCCTGATTTTGTTTATTTGTGTCCTTTCTCTTTTTTCTTTAGTGAGTCTAGCCAGGGGTTTGTCAATTTTATTAACCTTTTCAAGAACCAACTCTTTGTTGCATTTATTTTTTTCTAATTTTTTTTGTTTCGTTTTCAATTTCATTTATTTCTGTTCTAATTTTTATTATTTCTTGCCTTCTGCTGACTTTAGGCTTCATTTGTTCTTTTTCTAGTTTTTTAAAATGAAGCATTAGCTTATTTATTTGGGCTCGTACTTGTTTTTGGAGGTAGGCTTGTAATGATATGAACTTTCGTCTTATGACCACTTTTGCCGTGTCCCAAAAGTTTTGATATGTTGTCCCATCATTATCATTCATTTCTATGTATCTCTTGATCTCCCTTTTTATTTCTTCTCTGACCCAGTTATTCTTCAGTAGCATGTTGTTTAATCTGCATGTATTTGTGGTTCTTTCTGCTTTCTTTTTATAGTTGATCTCCAGCTTCAAAGCATTATGATCAGAGAATATAGTTGGTATGATTTCAACCTTCTTATATTTGTTGAGGCTATCTCTGTGTCCCAGTATGTGGTCAGTCCTTTAGAATGTTCTGTGCAGTAGAGAAGAATGTATAAGTATCTGTTTAGGGATGAAAGGCTCTGTAAATGCCAATTATGTCCAGTTGGTCTAATGTGTCATTTAAGGATGTTATTCCATATTGATTTTCTGTTTGGATGATCTGTCCATATCTAACAGTGGGGTATTTAGGTCCTCTACTACGATAGTGTTTTGGTCTGTTTCTCCCTTTAGTTCTGTTAGTAAGTGCTTTATGTATTTTTGGGACTTCCTGATTGGGAGCATATATATTAATAAGTATTATGTCTTCTTGGTGTACGATTCCCTTTATCATTATGAAGTGTCCCTCAGTATCTTTCTTTAGCTACTCCCGCTTTCTCTGAATGCCATTTGCTTGAAATATCACTTTCCACCCTTTCACTCTGAGTCTATATTTGTCTTTGGAACTGAGATGTGTCTTCTGGAGGCAGGCATATGGTTGGGTTTTGTTTTTTGATTCAATCTGCAACTCTGTGCCTTTTCATTGGTGAGTTCAGTCCATTTACATTTAGGGTGTTTATTGAAATATGAGGTTTTCCTATAGCCATTTTGTCTTTTGCTTTCTGGTAGCTCGGTGTTTCCATTGCTTCCTTGTACAATGTGTCTGGTTTTTTGTTGTTATTGTTGTTGTTGTTGTTGTTTTTGAGGGGTTGTGTATTTTCCCTCTGTCCTTCTTGTTTTATGTTATATACTTCAGTTCTGAACCTTTGGTTTATGGTTACCATTACGAATATGAAAAGGATAGTTATATATATATACATATATATATAGTTGTCTATTTTCTTCTACGTGTGTCTTATCTCCATTCCTCTTTGTGAATTTGGATCCTTGAATCCTCCCCTTTTCTGTTATAGTTGTCTCACTTTGTCTCTATGTATGTTGAAGATTCATTATTATCTTGCAATAGCAAATCTTTTTGTTGTTTAAACTTAAAATGCCCGTTCTTAATAAGAGTTGCACTCCTCTGCTTCTATCTGCCTGCTAGTCACCCTACTCATAGTTATTATTATTATTTTTTTTGTCATTTCATTTTAGGTGAGCTGACCCCTTTCAGTATTTTCTGTAATGCTGGCCTCATAGTGAATTCCCTCAATTTTTGTATGTCTGGAAAGATCTTTATTTCTCCTTCATATCTAAAGGAGAGCTTTGCTGGATACATTATTCTTGGTGGTAGTTCCTCTCACTTAATAGTTTGAATATTTGATTCCATTCCTTTCTGGCTTGTAAGGTTTGTGCTGAGAAGTCTGACGATAATCTAATGGGTTTTCTCTATAGGTTACTGTCTTCTTTTCGCTGACTGCCCTGAGAATTCTTTCTTTTTCATTGATTTTTGATCATTTTAATTGATTTTTGACAATGTGTCTTGGTGAAGGCCTTCTTGGGTTGAGATAATTGGGTGTTCTGTTGACTTCTTGAATTCCAAGCTCTAGCTCATTCCTTAGATTTGCAAAATTCTCATCACTTATTTGTCAGAAAATACTTTTAATCCCTGCTCTTTTTCCTCCCCTTTGAGAATGCCCATTATTTTCATGTTTCCTCTTCTGATGGTATTTCTCTTCCATTATTTTTCATTCTTCAGTTTCTCTCTTCTTCCTTCTATTTCTAGATTTCTGTCTTTGATATCCCTGATCCTTTCCTCCATTTGATTGACTCTATTTCCCAAGCTTACTATTTCATTTGTCATCTCTTTCAGTGTGTTCTTCATCTCCAGAAGTTCTATTTGGTTCTTTCTGAGGGTTTCAATTTCCTTGCTGAAGAACTCATTCAGCTGATCTAGCTGTTTTTTCAATTCCTGGAATTGTTGATATGAAGTATTCTGGATCTCATCGAGTTTTTTCAGAAGTACCATCCTGCATTCTCTGTCATTTAAGTCACATATTTCCATGTCTTTAAGCTTATTTTCTGGAGATTTTTCTCTTTCTTTCTGAGCTGCCTTGTCACCTTGGTTGTTCATGGTGTTTAATGGACTATTTCTCTGCCTGGGCATTAGTGGAAGTGTATTCTGCTTTTTTTTTCCGGAAAGATTTATTATATAAAGATCTCTCTTTAGCCTATTGCTAAGACGGCATTTTATTTTTTTGGTTTTAAGTAGGTGGCATCCAAGCCCCTTGGATCCTTGCTCTATATGAAGTCTTAAGAATGCCTTTTTAAAATTATTATTAATAAACAGTCACACTTGCTACCTTCAGTCTTCAGTTTCGGTTGCGTTTGCTCAGATTCCCTTGGGGTGTTCAGTGTTGGAGGATATGGGGGAGGGGCCCCTTGCATTGGGGATGGGGCTGTGGCTCAGCTTCACACATTTTGTAACCATGGCTGGTAATAATCACCTGTTGTTTCTCTGCCATCTCCACTTTTCTGCTGTCCCTCTCTGCTACGACAGGCAGCTTTCTTTATTTCTCCCAGTCTACCGCCCAGCTCCCAGGGTTCTCACTTGTGTTAGCTCCTATGTGTAGATTCTACACCTAGATGTGCCTGTGTGCAGGTTGGGTGTTTCTGTTGAATTTTAGATGTTCATCTTATTGTTGTATCAAGGGGAGAGATCTAGGGACATCTCTCACTCTACCATGTTTCTGACGTCACTCCTAAATTTGACATTCTTGAACTAAATCTTCAGAAGAGAATAAAGTTACAGGCTGTAGATATGGTCCATTGTAGAATTGAAACTATGTATTATGTCTTAACAAACTGACTTATCAGCTCCAGGGTGCTAAAGAGAATTACTTATCTACACAAGTCATGTTGCCTTTACAGTATGTAAACACAATGCCATCAGTGTCCTTTGGACATGGAAAATGAGACGTGGGAGTATGGAAGCCAGGCCAGGCAGGGCCAGAGGGAAACATAGCTTCCTCATCTCCATTTTGCTCTTTGTGGCAGGAGAGGGACCAGGTGAGGATCGCAGCCACTGCTGCCTTGGGCCACATGCTATACCGAGTTGACAAATTCAAACCTGGATCCACCCTCCGAAAAGAGATCTACACTTTTTTAGTCCCGCTGCTGCTAAGCTTTCAGGACAACAACGCCGAGGTGGTCAAGGTACTGGTAACCTCTGTTCTGCCAACCTCAGCCTGATTCAATTCCTTTCTGCTAGAGCATACATAGTCCCTTCACTTTGGCTCTTTCATAAGCCCAGCCTTGGCTGTGCATTCAATATCCACCTCTTTGGTATTATCCTCTGGGCTGGCTCTGAGCACTTTTATCCTCTCTTGGGTGCCATCAGTCTTCTCCTGATATGGTTCTGCTCCTTGAAGCTGTTTATGTTCCTTGTCATGAACAAGGTCCCATGTTTCACCTGATCCCAGCTACTAACTAGCCCTTGGGGCCTAACTTTGTGGTCTTCCACTTAGCCTTGGGCCTGGCTCTGCAGAGTTATAGGAGCAAAGCTTTGGGGATTCTCTTCTTTCCATAGGCCTGTGGAGGGGCCCTGACTGAGTGGACTAAAGTGATTGGCTGGTCATCACTCACTCAGATGTTCCAGCATACCACCCTCAGTGATCACATGCAGGTGTTGGAAGAAACATGCAAGTACATGGTGAGTGAGAGTCTCTGAGGAAGCCAGGTCACAATATTCATGATAGAGACTCAATGGCATGCCAGGTGGGTAAAGAGGAGAGGGCTGACAGAAAATGTATTCTTTCCTTTATTCCCATTCTTTATCATCATTGAACTCTGAGAACCCACATTTGGGATTCCAGTCCTTGGTTCTCCATATTTGGCTCTCCTAGTACCTCAATCTCTGCCTTCAGGGGCTAGAGACATCGTGCAAAGCAAGGTAGTAGATGGCAATGGTACAGAGGCCTTCTGGTTAGAGTTGGTAGGAGGAGATGTAGGCAGGAGTCATCAGGGCTTTAGATCAGAGGTCATGGTGTTAAGGGTCTGTGGCTCCTGTGAAGTCAAAAACAGGCCAGAAATCAAGGATCCTTGTTGAAAAGCAAACATATAAGAGCTAAGCAAGTAGGTTAGGAACTAACATGAGTAATTCTAATATTATGAATTTTGATGCCTGACATAGAGCACTTTATAGTTTACAAAGCACTCTTACATTTGTTATCCCATTGGAGCTGTATAATTATGTAAGGGAGGCTGGGCAAGTTTTATTTTACCTCTACAGATGAGAAAACTGAAGCCAGTCAGTGTCAGGGCCAGGATTCAAACCTGGGTGCCCTGGCTCCACACCAGTCGTTTTCTCCCTTCTCATGTTGTTGGTACCAAGGAGAAAAATTCTCTTTATGAATTTTGTGCTGAGTCTGTACTGTTGCTGGGGTAGAGGCATCTGAGTGTACAGGTTCATGCAGTTTAAGCTGATTGAAGGCAGAAAATGCTGCTGCTTGTGGACAGGGTCAGAGGCTATGGCTGCAGGAAGGTCTTTTGTAGAGCTCCCAACAGCACACCTCACCTCGTCAGCACCACTTCTCTTTGGCCCTACAGGTGAGCACATGCAAAAAACAGCTCCTGGGGGAGTTGCTGTCTCAAAACTTTGGCTTCCTGAAGAGCCCTTGGCCCTTCCTGAGAACAGCTGCAGTCAATTTCATAGGTAAGATGGTCCCTCCTGTCAATCCCTCCCCCTTGTCTTCAGCAGGGAAGCCCTCTTTGACTTTCTGCTAAGGAGTTAAGCCAAAACCTATTATGATGAAGCTGGTCACCTCCCTCCCTAGCTCTGACCTGATTAGAGAGGTTGTCCTGCGACCAGACCTCAAATTCTGTTTTAGAGAGGCCTGGGGAAGAAGAGTGGGCTATGTGTCTTTGTGCTGGTTCTGTGTGCATCTACCCACATTGTCTGCATGCTGCTTTGTGGGGAAGAGAACCATATACATTTGGAAGGGAAAAAACTATTGCTTCCATTGGAACCCCATGGATTTTCCAAATATTTTTCTTTAAACTACAATAACAGCCTAAAATATTCAGATTGGCTAATAATAATAATAATAATAATAATAATAATAATAATAATAATAAAAAAACAAAAACAAAAAACCGGAACTTCCACCATTTGGATTTAACCACTGCTAACGTCCTAGAATTTTTTTCTAGATATTTTTTCTTAAAAATATACTTCTCTCTCTCTCTCATACGTACAGTACATGCATTTTTTAACAAATGCAAACTTTGGTACACTGTTTCCTGCATCTCGTATACATGCATTACATACCCTTCAACATTATTTTTAATGAATGCATAATATTAATTCTATTGTATAGATGGATTTATGAAACTAACCAGTCCTTATTTTTGAATAGTGAGACTGTGTCATCTCTTGTTTTTATAAGCAGGGACGCAGTGGTTAAATCTCTGCATGTCATCATTATTTTGTTGAGATAAATTTTTTAACAAGTAGAGTTGCTGGGCACAAAGGGTATGCAAAATTTTAAGGATTTTGGTTCATACTGCCAAACTGCCCTCTAAAAAGTTGAACCATTTTCTGTTGTGAGTAGCCATTTCTCCAGACATTTGTCAGTCCTGGGTAATATGTTTTAAAAGTCATTACCAATTTTATAGGTGAAAAAGAGAAGCTTGTTGTTTTAGTATTTTTTATCAGCAGTGAGGTTAAATATTTTTTCTGTGTTTATTGCCAGTGCATATTTTATTTTTGCAAATTAATTGTTTCGTGCCCTTGTAGGAACCCCATGAAGTTTAACATCCTTGGCTCATGTTCCATTTTTTACCTGCTGACAATATTTTTCAGGGTCACAGCTGCTCTGAGGGTTGTTCTTTTATTAGGACACTGACATCTAGGCAGCAAAGCATCTCTTAGACACTCCTTGCTAGATCTGGTTTACAAATTTCCTTGTTTACCACTGAGCCTGGAGAAAGGGATTGCCCAAAGGTCCAGGAATTCTGGAAAGACTTTACACCTGTTCTGTCTTTAGGATTAATAACTAAGAAGATAAACATGAATAATATACATGAGGATGATGTGCAGCTGTTACAGAATGGTGAGTCTGGGCCTTGTACCAGGGTTCGAGGTTACACAAGGGGCTGGGGCAAGATAGAAAGGAGGAGGGGGAAATTCCTTAAGGACGTTTCATTATTTTAAATAAAGTTTATTTTTACCATTGTAAATGTTACATATAAAAGTTTAAAATAGAGAGAAGAGGAAGAACACAAATTATCCATTGTCATACTAATTAGATAAAAACACTGCGAACAAAAACATTACTGTCACTTAACATTTATCATGTGCTATAAGTCCTGTACTACAGTGGTGTTCAAGGCAGTCACAGTTTTTGCCCCCCTAAAGAACTTGCAGTTTTGTGTTCTTTTTTACTGCATTAAAGTATTTTAAACTTAATTTATGTTTATAGAAAAATACATGAATATTCCCTGAAAAATAAAACAACACATTATCTGTCTATTAACACCCAAGTCTTGCTTTTTTCTCTCTTCCCTTGCCTGTTTGCTATATAGTCCTATATTCTTTTTGTGTGTGCACATAGAATAAATATATATGTTATATATTATATATGTGTGATATGTATTATAGGTGTTATATAAAAAGTTTCTGCAACTTGTTTTTTTCCCACTTAGTATTTTGGTATATACAGATCTATTGCATTCCTATAACCCTTGATAGTTTAAAAGTTGTTTCCAATTTTTTGCTATTCAAACAATGCTAACATAAACACTCTTATATAGGCCTCCTTTTATACAGGGGTTAGTGTTGCTGCAGACTAGATATCAAAAAGTAGACTTTTGTCATGCATATTGAGCTTATCAGAGTTTAAAGTCAAATATTTTAACTATCCCTTCTGTGTTGACATAAATTCCAATCACCATTCCTCCCAATTTATAGGCTTTTATTATCCAATATTTTAGTTCGTTTTTAACCCATAACTTAGATGCTATGATTAGTATTGTTATTCTATACAAACAGTTTAGATTTACACAGTATGCTACATGCTCACCATTCCTTTTTACGTCTCTGACCATTTTTCTCCATCCTGAAGTAAACCTTGTCGAAGTTTCTTTAGTGCTGGTAGCTTGACGGGATGTGCTCTAGGTTTTTGTTTGTTTGTAATGATTTCTTCTTACCCTCATTCTTGCAAGATAGTTTTACTAGTGACACAGTTCTAGTCCAACAATTATTTTCTCTCAGCACTTTGAAATATTGTACTATTATTTTCTGGCCTTCTTTGTTGCTAATAAGAAGTCTACTGTTATTCTAATTTTTGTTCCTTTGTAGGTAGTCTATTCTTTTTCTATGGCTGTTTTAAGATTTTTCTTTTTGTTTTTGGTGTTCTTTAAAAGTATATAGAATGGTGTAATACCCCCAGGTACCCATAACCCAGCTTCAACAAGCAGCAACTCATGGACACCTTGTTTTTTCTGTTTCTCTAGCTATACCCTTTCCCTGCCAGAATTACTGCGAATCAAATCTCAGACATCATATTATTTCATCTATAAATATTTTACTACATATTTCTAAATGATACTCTTTTTAAAAGTAAAACATTTAAGAAATTTTAATGGACACGTTATGCAGTAGAATGCAAATTATGCATGACTTTTTAAGATAAAAGAGGCTCCAAGAATATATTGTGAAATACATGGGATTTGAAGTAACTCAGTTAGGCTCCTAAGGCTACCAACTCATTCTCTTCTGCCTCTGAAGTTAGGGGCACTTCAGAGCAGCATTTGCTAGTCCTAATATACAACCCTCCTAATTTCAGAGGCAGAATCATTTGTCCAGGGTCACAGAAGAGAATTAATGGAAGAACCAGAACTAGAATTTCCAATTCAGGGATCTTTCTGCTAGTCCATTCTTCATTATTCTTGAATTTTACCAAAGTCCTGAAAAAGAGGTAGGGAATGGAGTTGGGGGTGTAGAGAAAGAGGAGCTGCTATTCCCAATGTCTATCAGAAGATAAATTTTACCTCACCTTTCAATACCCTTTGCTCCCTCCAATCCCCGAACAGCCACACCTAGGTTTTATATAGGATGTACTTCTGCTGGCTCTCTGCCATTGCTCTCTATTAAGTTAGTTTCTTCCCCGCCCCCTAGATTTAGAGTAAAACTTTTATTTCTCAAACAAATCTACAGATACAAAATCAAATCTAGTAGAATGGGGATATCAAAATAATAATAAGCTTGTTATAATGGAATTCACACCTTTCATTTAAGACTGTGGGATGAAGTGCAGTCAGCAGTGACCTGTAGGAATAAGGACCTGCTTTGACTCAGGGAAAGTTGGAGAATCTGGTCCAGTGAGGACAGAAAATGAAGTTAGGAAGAGCCCCAGAAATCAAAACCCTGTAACAGTTCTCTTTAAAGCTTCACTGGTAGTAGTCATGTGCTTATTTATGCTAGGTCTGAGCCTTGTGTGGGACTCAGAACACAACAGCCCTTTTTCCTTCCCACTCGGTTGCTACTTTTGGGGTTTAGCATGCAGCCTGCTCACATGAATCTCTGTTTTGACCATGCCAGGCAGTAGCTGCTTGGAACCTCATCTCTAGTAGCTGATGATTTCAAGTATTCAGACTTGTTATGAAGCTCTCCAGGAGAGGCATCAGGCTGTCATCATGTATTATACAGCCCCTGGCTGACACATAAGACCTTTCACTGAGTGCCCTTCACCCTCAAGCTTTGAAATGCATCTTTCGATAAGAGCTGAGATAAGAAATAAGTTCAGAATCCAAATTGAGGCATTCAGTTGCTCTCCTACCCACTTGGCCTCATTTGTTTAGTCACCATTTTGCAGTCTGGCAAAGTCTGCATGGTTTTGACAATTTTAAGACCTTAGATGCAACCACTGATTTCTTCAGAAGGACTGTTCCATGGCTCATGAAAGTTGAGCAGCTGAGCACTTTCTTCTTCATACCCATCATTGCCAAGGAAATGAAAAGACCAAGGTTTACATAAACTGGATAAAGCTCATATTACTCTGGACCCAGCTCAAGTCCATCCATTTTTCAGCAGGAGAATGTCAGGCTCTGACTCTAGGTAGCTTTCTTGCCATAGTTAAATTAGTTTCTTAATTATTGAAACCTACCATATACCATGTACTCTTCTAAGCACTGGGATACTGTAGTGAACAAGTGTGATAACCCTGCCCTCATGCAGCTTATGTTCTAGTGGGGAAGGAGGAATAAGTCTAGACAAGTACACAGATGTTAGATAAGCAGCCCGGAGAAAGTGAAGCAAGGCAAAGGGGGGTACAAAGGGTCAGAGGGCGGGTCGGGTGCCCCTCTGAGTAGGGGCATTTAAGCAGAGACTGCAGGAAATGAGAGAATGAATTATGTGACTATCTGAGGGAAGAGCACTTGGCATGTTCAAGGAAGAACAAGAAGGTCAATGCAATAGGCATGGAGTGAGCAAAAGGACAGGCAGGAGGAGATGAGATCAGAGAACAGCAGTGGGGCCAGAATCATGCTGGCTTTTAGCCATGGTAAAGATTTAGGATTTTACTTTGAGTGGTGGTGGTGGTGGGGGTGTGCTATTAAACACAGTTGAAGGCGGGCTGCGAGAGGTTTAGGGTGCTTGTGATAGGTGATGGATAGTTCAATTCATTCTAGTACCAAATGGAAATGACTTTTGAATTATTTATTCCTTCTTATTTTCCATGCCAGTTTCCTTCCTTTGATGTAGAGACCACATGAAGAGAATGTTTGCTTTTATAGCTCCTATGTCTCAGCCTTTTTGCATTTAAGTGTGTTATGAGTATATATGAATGTCCTGACATGATGCCACAGGTTTGCTGTTGTTGCTGTTTTACTGTTGCAGACACCTGTCCTCAGGGGTTTGCCTTCTAGCCTGAGCCCAATTAGAGTTTCTAGGTGCCTCTTCGAGGTAGTATTTTGGATTTGCTGCTTTTGAGGTAATAGTGAAATCATACCTCAGAGGAAATGCCTCGTAGATAACTGGAGGTGGACAAGTCTTTGTTTACTTTATGGTTTATTCACAGCTCTTTATCTAGAGAGTAAAGTGATAAATGACCTCTAAGTGTCCTTTTGTTCCTCAAAGTCAGTAGTATAATGAAAAACATAAGCTCCAGCATCAGACAGACCAGTTTCAAATACTAGATCTCTTGATAATGAGTCATGTGAAGTTGGACAAGTTACTGTGTCTCTGTGCTTCAGTTTCTCCATCTGCATCATGAGGATAATAGCGCTGATCTTAAATAGTTTTAAGTACTGAATACAAAGCATGGAAATCACTGAGCTTTGCTGGACACATAGATGTCCCATAAAACATCTGTGCCGAATTGATTTAGGCTTCTGGGCTAGGGCGGCATATGGTATTGAGAGTGGCAGGTAAGGAGTATACTTTTAGCTATGCACAAGAAAAAATTGATTTGTTGCTTCACGGAGAATAGCCAAGCTACCTCTAGCATATTAATGACTAAGGTAGCAGCATCTGTCCCCTGAGAGCTCAAACCCTGGCTTCAGTTCTGACCTTGATATTTTGTACTTCTGCTGTCTTCTCGATTTTACAACTAAAGTCTTGACTGTATAACAGACTCCTTTTCCGGCCACCACTAGAGAAATTTCAGAGAAAGTCTATCCAGAATGGAAATCCTAGACTCCTCAGTATACCAGAGAACCCACCTCGCCTTCCTCATCCCACCCAGTCTCCAAGAAAGACTGCCTATATCACCTAGACAGGAAGAACTTTTTCCCAAGGAAAGTAATTCTAACTGTACTTCCGACCATAGCTACTACCTAACAATCCTTGTGGTCAAGAAGGGGTTCTTTAAAGGATTCTATCTTTTCTCAGCTTAAGCCCAGCTCTTTCTTTCTGTTCTAAATATGAACGAGATCAACACGAAGCTGTAGACTTTGATGAGCTTGAGGTCCTTTTAGTTTTGTTGAACCTAGATTCTTCCTGTCCTCTTTATCCTTTACATTAAGCCATTTCCTCTCTCCTTCCCCTCTATTCCCACCTGAATCTAAGCTATGTTCCCCCACCTCCATTTCCTAACTGGACCACTTTAACAACCCCCAACACTCTCTTCTTCTTTCTGTACTACTCTCCATGCAGCAGCCAGATTATCTCTGAAACATGTACACTGGATCATGTCACCCCCTTACTTAAAACCCTTCAGTGGCTTTCCACTGCTCTTTGGGTCAAAGTCTGGTCCCTTACCCTCAGCCATGAGGCCTTGACAGATATGGCTTTTGACTTCTCTTTACCCTTAGCCTGCATCATTTCCCTTTCTCCAGAAGGGGCAGCCATGCTGGCTACTTTCTGCATTGAGAATAGATCCCCGCCTCCCACAGGGATTTCTGCTCTTGTTCTTCATGGGGCTGGCTCGGAAGCTGGCTCTCGTTCTTTGGATTTTAGCTCGAATGTCATTTTAAAGAGGCATTTTCTGACTGACCTAGCTAAAGAGTCCTTCCTAGTTACTCACTCTCATTACTCCATTACATCTCCTTGTTTGTACTTAATTTATACTTACTGGTTTATTTGGTCTTTCCTCCACTAGAAGGTTAAGTTCTTCACTGTGGGGAATCTGTCTTATTCACCACTGTATCCCCAGCACATAGTACAGTGCCTGACAAGAGTAAGTCTCAATAAATAATTGTTGAGTGAATTAATAGTTATTGTTTATAAAAGTAAAAAATTGCAAACAACCTAACTATTCACAATAGGAGATTCATCAAAGAAATTATGGTAGAATCGTATGATTGGGTATTACGTTGTATGGAGGAATATCTTATAAGAAAAAAATGTTAATCCTATTTTTGTTAAAAAATGTGTTTATATTTGGTATTCAAACAATACTGCAAGGATAGGTATGAAAATATTAACACCTTTGGGGGGTGAGCGATTTTTCTTCCTTTCTTTTAAAAAAACGATTTGTATTTAAACATTTTTCTACAATAAGACAATATTACTTTTACAGTGACAAAAAGTGTTCTAAATAAAGTTATGTTATAACCTGACATGTGGGAGGGGAAATAATGGGGTTTGGGTAGACAGTACTTGGAGATTGAGAATCTGAGTTGACCTCCTTTCTGGTTTCAGCTCTCGAAAGTATGAGGAATGATCCTGTGGAATCTATCCAGTCTTTGGTCAATACTACCCTGAAAAATATTAACAAATATGTTAACGCTGGGCCTATCCCTACTTCCAGGATGAGCCGGCTGAGCATTAACCTCTTCAAAGTCTCTGGCATGAAAGCCTCAGAAAGAAAGAAGCGACTATTTAAAACTGTCAGACGGGAAAGAGATGATGAGGACAGTCAGAAAAACAAAGTCTGGAATTGGCTCCAAGGCCCTCTAAATTCATTGCGCAGCTGGCACAATGCGAGGGTGAAAAATACTCCACTTATAGTAGGCGATTTACATACAACGTCAACAGGGTCACAAGTACCAAATTCTAAAAGTCCCTCTGAAGAAACTGAGCCTGTCCAAAAAAAAGTTGCTCCTGAGTCACTATGAACATTTAGAACTGGGGCTAAAGCCTTTTCCAGTTGTTTATCTAGATGTCAGTGCTTCACTCCCACCTTTTGTCCAACTGGATGGGCTACTTTGGATTAAGCCCAAGGAGGCAGTTTTGATTTTGGAAGATACAGTATGTTTCTAGTCCTTTATCTCCCTAGGGGATTGTTGGCTATCAGCATATATATTTGTCAATAAAACTTCTTTTCTCATCCTAAGACAAGATGGCTCCCATCCTAGTTTGGGGGATTCAGGATAAACCCGAGTGACAGCGACGGCTCTGGGAGCATTTCCTTTAAACTTCAGGTAAATTTTCAAATGACAAAAGGGAGGAATAGGGTGGTAGAACCACACAATAACCAGTTTTCAATCTTTTTTCCCCATCTCTACACAGGTTGTATGAAATTCACATACCTGACACACTTCTGTGGGTACATTCAGATTTAAGTTTAGAGCATGAAAAGGTAGGCTCCGGGTTACATACAGTGGAGCAGCAATAACTCCAACCCTCTCTCTCTCACTCAAGAAAGCACATCTGATTGTCATGGAGTGACATTTTTGTTGAAATAACTTTGAGTTCATTATAATTTATTTTAAAAAATCATTTAAAACTTAAATTTGAATCCTTGCTCCCTCTATCGCTAACAGTTATTACTGGCTAGTTCTTTATACTACGTTAGAGCTTTGTGCTTCATTTCCTTGTGCCTGATTTTTCATCTACAAAATGATATTTATAATACTGCCTGTGGTATTGTCCTCCAATATCCATTTGCTCCTTTTTTTCCAACTGTGCATTTGTTTGCCTAGAATAAAAAATGTTTCCCATCCTCCCTTGCAAGTAGGCCTGGCCATATAGCTAAGTTCTGACCAAGTGGGCATGAGGAAAAGTGGCATGTGCAATGTCCAGGAAGTGTCCTTAAAGAGGAGGGGCTTGTCCACTGTGGTCCTGCCTCTCTTCCTGGTGAATAGGATGCACACGGGATGGCGGAACTAAACATCTGTCTTGGGCCATAAGGATGAAGCGATGTATTGAAGATGTCAGAGCAAAAAGATAGAATCTAGAACAGTAATGAGAGTAGAGCTGTTTACCAGTTTGGATAGCTTACCTTCAGATTTTATTTATCTGGGGGGTGGGGTAGAGAGAAATTTTTATCTCTTTTATGCACTGTTAAATTTTCTGTCACTGCCAAACCCAGTTCTGATGGATTTACTTAATCTTTCAACATTACTATAAGGATTGAAGGAGATAATATAAAGTGCTTAGCATTTTGTCTGGCATGAAGTAAGAAGGTAATAGTTTTTGTCCCCAAAATCATAAAATATTTAGGCTATTAGAACTTGATTCTGAGAACTTTGAAAGATGTGAAAAGACCAGAGAACTAGTTCCCACTTTGGTCAAATTGACTAATTTTACTTCTAGCAATGATCAGAATGGTTTTGATTGCTTCTAAATTTTATAAACTTTTTGGATAAAATCTCTGAAATTTGGTTTCCTCACATTTAAAAACTAGAATAAACTTACTTTATAGGATTTACAGAATTAGATAAAATAGCGCCATATACTTAGTTTATAATAAGTGCTTAATAAATGCCTATAGGTATTACTCAGGTGTGATAGTTAATTTTATGTGTCAACTTGGGTGGGCCATGATACCCAGATATTTGGTCAAACATTATTATAGCTGTTTCTGTGAGGATGTTTTTGAATGAGATTAACATTTAATTCAGTGGACTTTGAGTAGAGCAAGCAGATTGTTCTCCATAATTTGAGGGGCCTCATCCAATCAGATGAAGGCCTTAACAGAACAAAGACTGATCTCCCCAGAGCAAGAGGAGATTCTGTCAGTAGACAGCTTTTATACTTGAACTGCAACTCTTCCTTGAGTCTCCAGCATGCCAGTCTGCCCCATCAGATTCTGGACTCACCAAGCCCCCATAATTATATGAGTCAATTTCTTAAAAATAAATTTTTCTGTGTAGATATAGATATAGATATAGATAAAGATGTAGATATAGATATAGAGATATCTCCTGTTGGTTCTCTTTCTCTGGAGAACCCTGATTAATAATATAATGTCCTCAAGTTCATCCACGTTGTAGTGTCAGAATTTCCTTTCATTTTAAGGCTGAATAATATTCTACTCTTTGTAGGTACCATGTTACCTCTAGCACATCAGTGACTAAGGTAGCAACATCTTCCGAAATTTTACCACTTACCAGTGGTTTAATTCTTTTACTCAGGGGTGATTAAATCTGTATATCCAGCTCCTACCTCTTTCTTGAACTCTAGTCCTCCATTTTCAAACACCACTGCATAACTTATGGAGGCAGCAAAAGCCTGAAAATTCAGTTTGATTAATTTGGGCTATTATGTGAGAAAACAGAATATATCCCATGCTCATTAGAGTGTGGCTTAATGAGCAAAAGTAGTATATCTAGATATATATTGGACATAGTAATTGAAGAAACTAAGATTCAGAGAAACAAGTATTATTTGGTACATCTTGTACTGTTCCAGGGACAGACACATGGGGTCTTGGGGATAGGAGCAACTGGTCTCTAGAAAGGTGTTTTCTCTTCTAGGACAAGTGTATTTCATAGGACTTTCCCAGTATCTAGGTCATAAGTCTCACTCCATGTTTTCCTTGTTCTGGGTGTATGCTTACCAAGCAATCTTCCAATTCACATAGTCTTCCCAAATAGCGAGAAATTAGCTTATGCTCACTAGAAATTGGTCCTTTATAATAAATGCACATCCACTGGCAAATATAAATTTAGTGATCATGCATTTGTAGTGAGCCTCACACTTTCTGAGTTTACTAAGATAATTTAGCTTCTGGACTAGTGCTCAGTTAATATTTATTGAATGAATGAATGAATGCCTAGGCTAGGCTACACCCTGGAATAAGATGCCTTTGAGAGGTTCTAGGCCAGGCCTGTAACATAAATGACCGCCTCCCCCCAGCAAATACACTAATGTGTACCCCCACTGAACTGCGTAACTTTACAAATCTTAAACACAGAATATTCATATTCCTCCTCAAAATGCATTATCACTCCTGACCTCCTTATTTCTGCTCTTCCAATTGCCAAAGGCCTAAATCTCAAAATTTGACTCACGGTTAGTCGGGACCCAACTTTATTTATTATTAGATTTTATTTATTTATTGTTAGATTTATATTACAGCTATTTCTAAAGGTGATTTAAGGAAACTTAAAAGCATAGGGACACTGAAACTAAACCCTGTTAATATTAGTAATAGCTAACCTTTTTTAAGCTTTTATAATATGGCATGCAAGGTGCTAATCTCTTTATATTACCAAGATGATCCCATTTATCTCACAAGAATCCTATAGAATAGGTCTTGTTGTTATCTCCTTTTTATAACTGAGAAAACTGAGGCTCAGAGAGTTTAAACAACCTGCCAAGGTCACCCAACTAGTTAATAGTGGAGTAGGGATCTGAATCCAGGTAGTCTTTGACTTTACTAGGACATGTACTTAAAATTAGCAAGAAGTAATAAGAACAGAAAAAAATATCAAAAACTGCTGGCCGATGAAAAACTAAATGAATGCACAACATTTAGCTCTGAGATTACCAGCAGCAAAGGCAAAGAGGAATACATAAATATACTCACTGTCAAGCTATTGAAACTGTATTTGTACATTATTAGAATTTTTTTTCTCCCCATCCTCAAGTTTTGAAAGGAGTTTATAAAGAAGGGCTTTGAGTTAATTCAATAAATGGCATCATATAAGCTGTTTAATAAATGCAGAGGTGGTCCACATAGGGCTAACTTCTAACTTTTGGGACAAAGACAAGGGTCTTACATTAGGAGTGTTAATCTCAATCTAAACCTTGACAGTAGAGGGACAGGATCTGGGTTTATGGCCTAGTGTTAACTATCTCCAACTTCTTCCTCTCTATTGCCACTCAAGGTAGAAGTCTCTATTGCATTATTTGGTTTCCTGTAAAACCTGGCTTGCTTCTGGTCTCTCTCTCCTCCAAGCCATGCTTCGTATTGCTTCCAGCATAATATTTTCAAGACACCGCTTTTGCAATTTCACTCCTCTGTTCAAAAACATTTCAGTGGCATGTAAATTGCTTACAGTACAAAGTCTAAACTTATTAGCTTGCTCTTTAGTCTTCTACAACCAGATTCTGTGTCTTATCACCTATTCCTCTGATGGCGCTTCTTAAATTAGAGGATTCATACCCTAAGAGTGTGTATGTGTAGAGGGGGGATGGGGGACTTTGAAGCCACAGGAAAAAACTAGTGTGTGTCAAGTTTAATATATGACAATTACTTTAGAACATTTTTATGCTAAAACAAACAGTTGTTATAGAATAGAATGCAACATTTACATGGATTTGAAAGTTAACACTGAAGCATCAGAGACTTTTTCAGGATTTTGGTGGGCCACAATTTTTAAAAATTAATTAATTAATTAATTACTTTATGGTGACATTAGTTACCAAAAACCGGTAAGTTTCAGCTATACATTTTAACAGTAAGGCATATATATACTTACATTGTGTGTCACCACATATTTGACCCCTTTTACCTCATCTACCTCCCTCCTCCCTCCCTTCTGGTAACCACTAGTCTATTGTCCATGTCCATGAGTCTCTGTTTGCTTGTCCTGTTCATTTGTTGCTTTTAGGTTGATATCCCCCATATAAGTGATATCATGTGATTTTCAACTTTTTCTGTCTGGCTTACTTCACTTAGCATGATTATCTCGAGGTCCATCCATGTTGTCGCAAATGGCAGTATTTCATCTCTTCTTATGGCTGAGTAATATTCCATTGTATTTATGTACCATAGTTTTTTTATCCAATCACCTATCATAGGACACCTCAGTTGCTTCAATGTCCTGGCCACTGTGAATAATGCTGCTATGAACATCAGTGTGCAAGCATCTTTTTGGATATGAGTTTTTAAGTATTTGGGGTAAATACCCAGTAGAGGGATTGCTGGATGGTGGGCCACATTCTAACACCCTAAAGAGTGTTAGTTCCTTGAGTTCTCTGAATGACATCACTCAGTAGTAGTTAGAAGTATTGACAAAAAAACTGACTCTGGATAAACAAAATATGGTATGTGTGTGTGTGTGTGTAATGGAATTATTCCATTATTAAGGAATTATTCATTAAAAAGAAATGAAATTCTGATACATGTTATAGCACAGATGAATCTTGAAAGTATTATGCTAAGTGAAATAAGCCAGACACGAAAGGATAAATTTTGTATCATTTCATGAGGTACCTGGAGTAGTCAAATTCATAGAGACGGAAAGTTACCAAGGGTTTGGGGAAGGGGAGATGGGGAGTTATTGTTTAATGAATAGAGTTCCAGTTCGAGATGATGTAAAGGTTCTGAGATGCACTGTGGTTGATGGTTGCACAACAATGTGAACATACTTAATGACACTCAAGTGTAGACTTAAAAATGGTTAAAATGATAAACTTTATGTTATGTATATTTTAACATAATATATATTTTAACATAATAAAAAAGGACAGGAAATAAAATTATGGAATATTCTGGGGAAAAAAACTGGTTATCTATAAGTAAAATGTTTTCCTGAGTTCTGTGAGCCTCTCTAGCAAATTAACCAAACCCAAGGTGGAGGTGTTGGGAACCTTCAATCTATAGCCAGTAGGTGAGAAGCACAGATAACAACTTGGATGTGTGACTGGCATCTCAGTCTTATAGGACCGAGCCCTAAACCTTGGGATCTGAAGCTATCTCCAAATCGTATAAAAATTGAGTTAAGTGCTTAGTGGCATTGGAAAAAAAAATTGATATATTTTTAGAAAATCTTACAGGGTTCATGTAGTTCAATGTCCCTGCTGAACAAAGGAGAACTCAAGTCCAGGGAAGTGAATGTGATGTGGTTTGTCCTCCTAAGATGAACTTCTTGATGGCAGGGCTGGTACTTTATCTTCTTTGCTTCCTAAGGGTTGTGCCTGGCACTGAGTGGGAACAATTCCCTAAACTTGTCTTCTACAACTGGGGTCCCTGGGCCACAGACCAGTACTGGGCCACACGGCAGGTGAACAGCAGGCAAGTGAGTGAAGCTTCATCTGTATTTGCAGCTATTCCCCAGCACTGACATCAACGCCTCAGCTCCACCTCAGATTATCAGGCATTAGATTCTCATAGGAGCGCAAATCTTATTGTGAACTGCGTATGCTAGGGGGCTAGGTTGCGAGCTCCTTATGAGGATCTAATGCCTGATGATCTGAGGTGGAGCTGAGGCAGTGATGCTAGTGCTGGGGAGCAGCTGCAAATACAGATTTACATTAGCAGAGAGGTTTGGCTGCACAGAGACTACAATAAATCAATTGCTTGCAGACTCATATCAAAACCCTGTCAGTGAGTGGCAAAAGACAATCAAGTTACATCTGGTGGCAGGCTTTATAGTGGCAAGTGCGTTGATGTACTTCAGTTATACAGCTGCATTTGGTGGCATCCGATTCAGCATTGTGGTGAGTTGTATAATTATTTCATTATATATTACAATGTAATAATAATAGAAACAAAGTGCACAATAAATGTAATGTGCTTGAATCATCCTGAAACTGTCACCCCCTGCCCCTAGTCTGTAGAAAAATTGTCTTCCATGAAGCTGGTCCCTGGAACCAAAAAGGTTGGGGACTGCTGTTCTACATTGCTTCCATTTACCTGAAATTAAGACACTGAGACTTTATTGAGAATTTCAGATCAAGATGGCAAAGTGGGTAAATGCTGTGCTCACCTCCTCCCACAACCACATCGATATTACAACTAGATTATAGAACAACCATCATTGAGTTGTATAGAATGACCACCTGAAGATTAGCTGAACAGAATTCCTATAACTAAAGATATGAAGAAGAAGCCATGATGAGACTGGTAGGTAAGGGTGGACATGCAGAAGAGACAGGTTCCATACCCACAGGAGGGATATCTCAGCTGTGGAGGTCCTCCTTGAGGAGCGAGGGGTCCCAGCCCCACACCAGACTCCCCAGCCAGGACATGAGTGCTGGGAAGTGGAGTCCCCATAACATCTGGCTATAAAAGCTAACAAGGATTGCATCCAAGTAAGACAGGAGGAGTCCTAGGCACTCCTCTTGAGGAGCCCATGCCTTGACTTGCTTGCTCACAGACTCACTTGCTCTGAGTGCCAATGCTCAGGCAGCAGCTCAAAAAGCACCAGGGACATATGGAGAGGAGCTGTATTGACTAGTTTTAGGGCAAGGGCTGGAGGGGTAGGGGTCACGCAGCTCTCTCCTGAGACAGAAGTGCTGGCAGGCACCACCGCTCCTATGATGAGCCCTTCTTCTACCCAGCTGGCAGGTGCAGGCAGGTGCCAAATCTAAGCTCTCCATTAACTTGGCTAACATTCTTCATACATACAGCCCTGGTGATTTCTGGAGACATACCCCACCTAACTTGTGCTCCTGGCTCAAACCTCTTTCAGCAGATTTTCCACACAAGCAGCCTGCCCCAGCTCATGCTATGGACTTTCCTAAAATCTCTCAAAGGTCCACAAATAACAAATAAGCAGTGACTGGCCTCAGCATGCCCTGTACCTATTGCTAAGCAGCCCCAAGCCGGGTACAGGTGGTGACCATTCTCAAATTGCATTGTAACTCCCATCGGGTAGCCCTAAGCCTGGAATGAGCCATGGCCAGTGTTGGCAGGAATGCAGATTCAACTAAGCAGCTACAAAACTGATACAAGTGGCAACCAGCCTCAGTTCACATTGTGGTGCCCACTAGAGGGTCTCAAGCCCGGTACTAGTAGCAGCCAGTCTCAGTTCACAGCACAGACTCTCTCAAGAGCCTCCAAGCCCAGCACAAGAGGGAACGAACTGCAGATCGCTTTGTTACCAGGTGGCCCCAAGCCAGGCACAAATGTCAGCTGACTGTGCTCTGCACTGGAGCCTCTCCCAAAAGGCTCCAGAACCAACACATCTGTTGGCCAGCTTCAGATCATACCAGAGAACCACCCAATCAGCTCCACAAATGACACACATAATGGGTGGATTTGGCTAGCACCAGAGCCACCCTAAAGCAACTCCCAGTCCATAGGGTCAGCCCCCTCACAAAAGCTGGTCTGCTATAGTCATGGATAGTCCTCACAGCCAGTCAGATGAGGGTCAATTCCACCCACTGACATGCCAACAACATTCAAGGCTCAACTACAACAGGAGGGCAAACACAGCCCACACAAGGGACACTCCTGGAGTATCCAGCTCAGGTGAGCAGGGAAACTGTGCCACTGGGCCTCACAGGGCACCTGCCAAGGCACCTACATAAGGCCACTCTGCCAAGACTGAGAAACATAGCATATCTACCTAATATATAGAAATGAATACAGGTTGTCAGTCAATATGGGGAGAAAAAGAAACATTTCCCAAATGAAAGAATGGGAAACAATTCCAGAAAAAGAACTAAGCAAAATGGAGACAAGCAATCTACCAGATACAGAGTTCAAAACACTGGTTATGAGGATACTCAATGAACTTAGGGGAAGAATAGATGAACTTAGTGAGAATCTCAACAGGCAGAAACAATAAAAAAGAACCAGTCAGAAATGCAGAATAAAATAATTGAAATAAAGACTACAGTAGATGGAATCAACAGCAGATTAGATGAAGCAGAGGATGAAATCAGTGATCTAGAATACCAGGTAGTGGAAAAAACCTATTTGGATCAGCAAAAAGAAAAAAAAAAAATTAAATTAGAATAGTTTATGGGACCCCTGGGATAACATCAGTCATACTAACAATCACATCATAGGGGTATCAGAAGAAGAGGGAGAGAAAGAAATTGAAAACCTATTTGAAGAAATAATGACAGAAAACTTCCCTAACCTGGCAAAGAACATAGAAATACAAGTCCAGGAAGTGCAAAGAGTCACAAAATAAGACGAACCCAAAGAGGCCCACACCACGACACATCATAATTAAAATACCAATGGTTAAAGACAAAGAGAATCTAAAATAGCAAGAGAAAAGCAGTTAGTTACATACAAGGGAGCTCCCATAAGACCACTAGCTGATTTCTCAACAGAAACTTTGCAGGCCAAAAGGGAGTAGCATAAAATATTCAAAGTAATAAAAGGTAAAGGCCTATAACCGAGATTACTCTACCCAGCAAGGCTATTATTTAGAATTGAAGGAGAGGTAAAGAGCTTCCCAGACAAGAAAAAAGCTAAAGTAGTTCATCAGCTTTAAAACAGTATTACAAGAAATGTTAAAGGGCTTCTTTAGGCAGGAAAGATAAAAAAATATGAATAAAAAATATAGGAGAGATGTCTACAGCCATGCTTCCCTGAAGAAGCCTGATCCCATCTGATCTTGGAAGCTAAGCAGGGTCGGGCCTGGTTAGTACTTGTATAGGAGACTACCTAGGAAGACCAGGTGCTGTAGGAGTAAAAAATAAAAAAATAAGAGATTGTAAGCTGACAAAGTCCTTGCAATCTGTGAGGTCAACCAAGGGTTGCCTCACCTAAAAAATAAAAATATAAGAGAGAAAAACATTCTCACTGACAAAGATAAACAGTTAAAGTAGTGGATCAACCAACTATAAAGCTAGTAAAAGGTTAAAAGGCAAAAGTAGGAAGATTATGTGTAATTACAATAAATTAAGGGATACATACAAATACATACACACAAGAAGCAAAAAATAATGGCAAAACATAAATGTAGAGAGTGTGAGTAAAAATTTGTAGTGATTTTAATATGTGTTCGAACTTAAGCAACCATCAACTTAAAATAGACTGCTATAAACATAGCTTGGTATAGTACATGATAGACACAAACCAAAAATCTATAACAGATATACAAGAAATAGAGAAGAATCCAAACATGACACTGTAGAAAGTCATCAACATACAAGAGAGCAAGATAAAGAAAGGAACAGAGAAAAAAAAATAATCAGAAAACAATCAATAAAATGGCAACAACTACATACCTATCGATGATTACTTTAAATGTAAATGGAATAAAGGCTCCAATCAAAAGAGATAGAGTGGCTGAATGGATAAAAAACAAGACCCATACACATGCTCCCTACAAGAGACCCACTTCAGATTGAAAAAAATACAGGGATGGAAAAAGATAATTCATGCAAGTGGAAATTTAAAAAATGGGGTAGCAAAACTTACATCAGACAAAATAGACTTAAAAACAAGGGCTGAAAGAGACAACCATCCGAATGGCAAAATATATTTTCAAGCAATGCCTCCGATAAGGGCCTAATATCCAAAATATTCAAAGAACTCATACAACTCAATAACAACAAAAAAACAAATGATCCAATCAAAAATGAGGTAGAGGACCTGAACAGACACTTCTCCCTAGAGGACATACAAATGGCCAACAAATATATGAAAAGATGCTCAACATCGCTAGCTATTAGAGAAATGCAAATCAAAACCACAATGAGATACCATCTCACACCTATTAGAATAGCTATAATCAACAGGACAAGTAATATCAAATGTTGGAGAGGACGCAGAGAAAAAGGAACCCTCATACACTGCTGGTGGGACTGCCAATTGGTACAGCCAGTATGGAGAACAGTATGGAGGTTCCTCAAAAAACTAAGAATTGATCTACCATATGACTCAGCAATCTCTCTATTGGGTATTTACCCCAAAGACTTGAAAACTCGTATCCAAAAAGATATTTGCACACCGATGTTCATAGCAGCATTATTCACAGTGGCCAGGACATGGAAGCAACCAAAGTGTCCTACAATAGGTGACTGGATAAAGAAACTGTGGTACATAAATACAATGGAATATTACTCAGCCATAAGAAGAGATGAAATACTGCCATTTGTGACAACATGGATGGACCTTGAAATAAACATGCTAAGCGAAATAAGCCAGACAGAAAAAGTTGAAAATCACGTGATATCACTTATATGTGGATATCAACCTAAAAGCAACAAATGAACAGGACAAACAGAGACTCAAGAGACTCATGGACATGGACAATGGACTAGTGGTAACCAGAGGGTAGGGGGAAGGGGTAGGGGAGAGGTAGATGGGGGAAAAAATTTAAATCATTTCTTCGATTTAAAAAAAAAATAAATAAAACCTGAAAAAAAAATAAAAGAAGAAAACAAGGGCTGTAACAAGGGACAAAGAAGGGCATTTCATAATGATAAAGGGATCAATCCAACAAGAGAACATAAATTTTGTAAACATCTATACACCCAATGTAGGAGCACCTAAATATATAAAGCAAATGTTAATAGACATAAAGGGAGATATTTACAGTAATATAGTAATAATAGAGGACTTTAACACTCTATTGAAATAAATGATAGATCATCCAGATAAAAAAATCAACAAGGAAATGGTGACTTTAAATGACACATTAGACCAGACGGACTTATTTGATATTTTTAAGACATACATTATTTAGGACATCCAGAATATATATTATTTTCAAGCACACACATAGAACATTTTCCAGGATAGACTATATGTTAGGTCACAAACCAAGTCCCAATAAATCTGAGAAGACTGAAATCATATCAAGCATCTTCTCCAATCACAATGGTATGAAACTAGAAATTAATTATAAGAAGAAAACTGAAAAACACACAAACACAGGGAGGCTAAATAACATGCTACTAAACAATGAGGTCAAGGAAGAAATCAAGAGACTGAGACAAATGAAAATAAAAACAAAATGACCCCAAATCTATGGGATATAGCCAAAGAAGTTCTAAGAGGGAAATTCATAGCAATACAGGCCTACCTCAAGAAACAAGAAAAATCTCAATCTAACCTTACACCTAAAGACCTAGTAAAAGAATAACAAACAAAACCCAAAGCAAGAAGGAAGGGAATAACAAAAATCAGAGCATAAATGATGAAATAGAGTCTGTAAAAACAATAGAAAATATCAATGAAACCAAGAGCTCGTTCTTTGAAAAGATAAACAAAATTGATAAACCGTTAGCCATACTAATAAAAAGGAAAAAAAGAGAGGGTCCAAATAAATAAAATCAGAAATGAAAGAGAAGTGATAACCGACATCATGGAAATACTAAAGATTATAAGGAAATACTATGAACTATTACATATGAACAAATTGGACAACCTAGAAACAGTGTATAAATTCCTAGAAATATACAATCTTCCAAGGCTAGATCAGGAAGAAACAATTACTATCAAAAACGAATTGGTAATAAAAAACCTTCCAACACACAAAGGCCCTAGAACAGATGGCTGCACAGGTGAATTTTACCAAACATTCAAAGAATTAATACCTATCCTCAAACTATTCTAAAAGAGGAGAGAAGTCTCTCAAACTCATTTTACGAGGCCAGTATTACCCTGACACCAAAACCAGACAAAGACACTACAAAAAAAAAAAAATTATAGGCCAATATCCCTGATGAAAATAGATGTAAAATCCTCAACAAAATATTAGCAAACAGAATTCAGCAATGCAGTAAAAAGATCATACACCATGATCAAGTGGAATTCATTCTCAGGATGCCATGCTGGTTCAATATCTGCAAATTAATTAATGTGATACACCACATAAATAAAATGAAGGATAAAAATCATATGATCATTATCAATAGATGCAGAAAAAGTGTTTGACAAAATCCAGCATCCGTTTATGATAAAAACTCTCAGCAAAGTGGGAATAGAGGGAACACACCTCAACATAATAAAGGACATATATCACAAACCCACAGTTAACATCACACTCAATGGTGAAAAGCTAAAAGCTTTTTAAGATTGGGAACAAGACAAGGATGTCCACTTTCATCACTTTTATTCAACATAGTATTGGCACAGCAATCACATAACAAAATGAAATAAAAGGCATCCAAATTGGAAAGGAAGAAGTAAAGCCATCATTATTTGCAGATGACATGTGATACTATATATAGAGAACCCTAAAGAGTCCACCAAAAAAACTATTAGAATGGATAAATGAATTCAGTAAAATAGCAGAATACAAAATTAATATTCAGAAATCAGTTGCATTTTTATACACCAATAATGAACTATCAGAAATGGAAATTAAGAAACAATCTCATTTACAATTGCACCAAAAAATAAAATAAAATACCTGGGAATAAATTTAACCAAGATAAAAGACCTTGGTTAAATTTAACCTTGGTAAATGGAAGCATATACCATGCTCGTGGATAGGAAGAATTAACATTGTTAAAATATCCATACTACTCAAAGCAATCTATAGATTCAATTTAATCCTTAACAAAATACCAATGGCACTTTTCACAGAACTAGAACAAATAATCCTAAAATTTATATGGAACCACAGAAGAACCTGAATAGCCACAGCAATCTTGAGGGGTGGGGGGAAACAATGGAGTATTACACTACCTGATATCAAACTATACTATAAGGGTACATTAATCAAAATAGCATGGTGCTGGCATAAAAAAAAGTCTATTTACCAATGGAACAGAATAGAGAGCCCAGAAATAAACTCACGCCTATAACATCATTTAATGTATGACTAAGGAGGCAAGAAAATACAATGAGGTAAAGACAGTCTATTCAATAAATGCATTGGCAAATGGCCAACAAATATATGAAAAGATGCTCAACATCGCTAGCTATTAGCGATGTTGTGCATGTATGTATCAGATACATGCACAAAACTGAAACTGAACCAACTTCATAGGCCACATACAAGAATAAACTCAAAATGGACTAAAGACTTAAATGTAAGACCTAAAATCATAAACCTCCTAGAAGAAAAAATAGGCAGCAAAGTCTGTGACATTGCTCTTAGTAATATATATATTTTGGATATATCTCCTCGGACAAGGGAAACAAAAGAAAAAATAAAAAAAAATGGGACTACATCAAACTAAAAAGTTTTGGATAGCGAAGGAAACTATCGACAAAATGAAAAGACAACCTACTTAATGGGAGAAGATAATTGCCAATGACACATCCAATAGGGGATTTATGTCCAAAATATATAAGGAACTCGTGCAGCTTAACATCAAAAGAATAAACAATCCAATTTAAAAAATGAGTAGAGGGGAATAGACATTTCTCCAAAGAAGACATGTAGATGGCCAATAGGCATATGAAAAAATGCGCAACATTACTGATCATCAGGGAAATACAAATTAAAACCACAATGAGATATCACCTCACATCCAACAATCAAACAAAAACTATTGGCAAAGATGCGAAGGGAATCCTTATGCACTGTTGGTGGGATTGTAAATTAGTGCAGCCGCTATGGAAAACATAATAGAGGTTCCTCAAATAACTAAAAGTAGAACTGCTATATGATCTAGCAATTCCACTTGTGAGTTTTTATCTGAAGAAATCCAAAACATTGATTGAAAAAGACATATGCAGCTCTGTGTTCATTGCAGCATTATTTGCAATAGCCAAGATAAGCAACAAAGTGTCTGATACACGAATGGATAAAGAAGAATTGGTAGTATATACGATGGAGTATTACTCAGCCATTTAAAAACCCAAAGTCTTGTCATTTGCAACAACATGCATAAACCTAGAGGATATTATGCTAAATGAAATAAGTCAGGTAAAGAAAGCCAAATACCATATACTTTCACTTATATGTGGAATCTAAAAAAACTAAATGATCAAACAAAACAAACTGAGAAACAGAACAAATTGGCAGTTGCCATATGGGAGGGGCGTTGGGGGATGGGTGACAAAGGGGAAAGGATTAAGAAGTACAAATTTATAAAACAGTCAAGGTGATGTAAAGTACAGCATAGGGAAATAGTCAATATTATAAAGATCTATGTACGGTTTCAGCTGGGTACTAGACTTACGGAGTGATCACTTTGTAAGACGTTTACATAATTAGAATTATGGAAACAGCTAATCAGTATGTTGTACAGCTTAAAATATAATACTGTATGTCAACTGTGATTTTTTTAAAAGAGGATGTCAAAGATCCTGCACAACCTGGTTGAGTTGGCAAGGTCAGGAACGGTCCATTTTACAGGGAAAATAACAGGTTTACATATACTAAGGCCTGCCAAGAGCAGGGAACCACATTCAAGTTTCTAAATTCTCAGCTACAGCATTTTGGCCCTCAGTTTTACATTAAATTATCAGCCAATTTTATCAAGCCAAGCAACTGTCCAGTGCTTAGTACATGTGGCACCAACTGGCGGCAAATCAAACATCCTGCACCCAGCAGGTGGGCAGAGGCGGGCCCGCATTAACTTCAGAGGCTGTGGTCAGTATTTCTGACCACAGGGTCCATCCTGTTCAGTAGTCCTAGAACCAGAAAAGGTGTTGGGTTATGAT
This sequence comes from Pteropus medius, assembly GCF_902729225.1. Taxonomy (NCBI): domain Eukaryota; kingdom Metazoa; phylum Chordata; class Mammalia; order Chiroptera; family Pteropodidae; genus Pteropus; species Pteropus medius. The sequence goes on from NW_024344240.1 coordinate 22,726,969, forward strand.
CTCGCTGCGAAAGCGCAATGGCGCAAAAAGATAGGAAACGCCCCCTGCGCCCACCGTGTGCATATGCGCAGTGGCGCAAAAAGAGAAAGTACACGCCCCTCTCAGTCCCCGCGAAGCACGCGCAGCGGCGCGGGGGCGTGGCAGCGCGCACGCTCCTCCTAGGATTGGTGCCCCGCGTAGCTCCGATTTCAAATTCGTCAACATTCGCTCTGATACCTCGCCGGCAGCGAAGCTGTCCAGCCGACGAAGACGGTGAGCGCGGTTCCGCTTGGTGAGAGCTGAGGACGCGGAGAAACGAGACGAGAAAGGGCAAATTTTGGTGTACGCAAGAATGGTGAACTGGCACTGGGGAGTGGGAGCGGGAGAAACCTTCCGGATGTAGGGGCGGGGCTCATGGGTGATTGACAAGCGGGAAACCAATGTGCGAGGGAAGGGAAAGTCAATGAGGGCGGGACGTGCAGTTGAACTGGGGTGGTGCTCTGGAATAATAGCTAACACGCACCAGGAACTTCACATTTACGCTGGAGTGCTTTTTATAAGTTATCTCATTTAGTGATCACTGCAACCTTATGAACATGCGCTTTTACCTATCTCTCCTTTACACGTGGGGAAATTGAGGATTACAGATATTAAGCAAGAATGCAGCCAGGATCCCATTTTTGTCAGCCTAACTCCAGAGCCCATTCTGTTAATGGCTCTGCCCTGCTGCCCTTAAGGGAATCAAGGTGGAGTGGGGTCCAGTCAAGAGGAATAGGATGAATGGAATTGATCAGATTGTTGGAGGATGTGTCATGAAAAGTGGAAATAAATACTAATGAGTAGCAAGTTTTTCCTCCATGGTGTGAGAGCTCTGAAGGTGAAGCTGGGAGGGAGACATAAGGCCAGAGCATGTCCCCAGCTGTGGGAACATTGCATCTGCTGCATGCGGTTGCTCTGGATTAACAGCAGGTACAGAAAATGTTTTCTTCTCTTGGGGCTGTGTTGTCCCTCAAGTGTGTGTAGTTAAAGCATTTTAGGAGCATAACAACAGGACAGTACCTGGAACATGCATAGTTGTTTCTGTCTTTTGGTGCTGTCATAACAAAATACCATACCCTGGGTGGCTTAACCAGCCTCCAGAACTGTGAGAAGGTCCCTGGTGAGGACCTTTTTCCTGTCTTGCAGAAGGTCCCCTTCTTACTGTGTCCTCACATGGCTGGTAAGCAGAGCGCTCTCTCTTCCTCCTATAATGCCACTAATCCCTATAGGGATCAGGACCCCACCATTATGAGTTAATTTTAATTACCTCCTTTATTTAATGTTAATTACCTCTTAAAAGCTCTGTCTCCAAACAGAGTCTCATGTTGAGGATTAGGACTTTACCACATAAATTTGGAAGGAGGGGGGACACAGTTCAGTCTGTAGTGATAATTTATATCCAAGTAAATAAGCAGTGGTAATTGAAGACTTCAGAAAATGAACACTTTCAGAACTAATATGTACCTGAGGTGCTTTAATATATGTTACCTCATTTAATGAGCATGAAATTTGCTGTACTGGTGTGTTCCTTAGCGCTGGTGAGAATTTCTAAGGAGAACTTGTATAGGAGGTCATGGTTGTCCTCCACACAACCAACCAACCTGGACGGGTCAGAAAAGCTACACCAAACAACCTTAATAGCACTTAGTGTGTCCCTTATTCATGGATTTACCTAAACCCTTTTTTAACTTCTGACTTGTGCTGCTTCTGCAATAGTGAGATCTGTAATTACTACCCACAGGGAGTGAAATAATAATTACTTTTGTTCTGTATTGTTTTGTGTTATCATTCTGAAGTTTGATAACTAAGTCTTTTTTTCACCCTACTTACCCTGGTGTGAGGAAGAGTGAGGAAATAAAAGCTCAGAGGCTTGAAGGTCCAGCAGATGTGCATTCAAATTTCAGATTCAAACTCTTGCTGAGTGACTGTGGACAAGTCACTTAACCTTTCTGAGTATCAGTTTCTTCATCTATAAAATAGAGATCATAAAAATATTGACCACACAGGGTTGCTCTGAGTTTATATGAAAACATTTTGAAACTTAAAGAACTAGCCCTTGGTAGATATTTAAGTCATGGAACTTCCTCTGTCCACACCTCTGAAGAACAGAAACCTCCACCTACAGTCTCCATGTCAAGCTGGCTATTCATTCGTATTTTATTGAACGTCTGCTAGTTGCCAAAGCACCTAGCTTTCTGAGTGCTAGGGGCAGGGAAGAACTAGGCAGACAAGGTTTCTTTTATATAGCTTATATTCTAGTGGGGGAGGACGGTAAACAAAATAAGTTGAGGTAATGCTAAGAGCTACAAAGAAATTTATAGGATACTGAAAAGAATGACTTAAAGTAGTGCATGTGTGTGATCGTTTGCATGCACATGTCTTTGGAGGGGGGTGGTGATATTTGACCACTATAGTATGGCCAAATAGAGGGAGAGGCTTCTCTGAGGAGCTGGGTCCTAAATATTGAGGACTCATCATTCTGGGTGTGGAAGGCGGGGGAGGGGGTCCAGTGGGGTGGAACAGCTAGCAAGTGCAAGGCCCAACGTGATTAGATCAAGTTGGGTGCTTCACTAACTGATCTGTAGTCTGACCAGTGAGAGAAGGTGCTGATCAGATTTTTCTCTTGGGATTTAGTACTAAGAAACGTGAAGAATTTTCACTTGGCAGTGGGAGGTGAAGCTAAAAGGTAGAGGGGACTGAAGAAGCTATGTGCAGGCTGAAGTTTTGAATGAGCAGTAGCTGTGAATAAGCAGAGGAAGTCAGTGGCTCCATCTGGCATGTGAGTGAGCAAGAGAATGAAAATCCATGGATATTTGTTGGTGTCTTAAAACCTGAACTACTTTGCAGTTCTAGTTTGCAAGAACTCCCACCCTGTCAGTGGCTTCTGTTCTTGGTTTTACCAGATTGTCTCAATTCTTAATCTCAATTGGTATCTCTTCAGTTACTCTCCCTTTTACTTAAGTTAGTTATTATCTCTTGGAACCAGATAAACTTGACTGAAACAGCAATAAAGAACTGGTTTGGAACCCTGGTTTTCCTCTAATTAGCTGAGACTTTGAACAGTTATTTCATTTCTGTAGACATCTGTATCCAACAACTGTATCCTTTTAGTGCTATTTAGATTAAATGAGATAGTAAGACTAAAAGGATCTATAGAGTGCTTAACATATAAGTGCTTAAAATTTGTTAGATGCCTTTCTTCTTCCCCTTTGTATTTTAACGATTATTTGATTACATGCCTCCGTCTCCGGCAGTGTTGAATTGCCCTTGTTTTTTCATGTCACTCTTATAGTTATCCTTCTAAGTCTAGTCATTTGTATGGCCCCTAAACTATAGGTGGAAGAACATCATGGCAGCTACCTTTTCCCTCATAAATGAATTGACACTATTACTAGTCTTATTGAGGCTAGTTATGTAGCAGCGATGTTTTAGAATTATTACTATTTGTACTTTAAAAAGATGGGCCTGCTGGTTAGCTTGGAGCTGTGATTTCCAAAGAGAGAGTGTGGGAACAGGATGGAAGAGTCAGTCCTCCAAATGGTGAGTAAAAGAAAAAGGGTATGTAAAAGCTGTCTCGGAGAAATTAGGTTCAGAGGAGGAGAAAAAGATGACAAACATGGAGCAGAGAAGTTTTATTTTGACTTTGGCCTGGTGAGGGACGAGAGATGCTGTGGTCTCACTATCGGGAACTCTTCCAGCCAGGCTTAGTCCTTGTGAAGGGAGCTCTGCCAGTCTGGAATCAGACAGAAAGCTCCTATTTCTTGAGGGCAAAAAAAATTTTTGGAGACAGCTCTGGTTTGTACTGGAAATGGAGGCTAGGATGAACTAAGAAGCAAACTAAAGATATCTGTAAAATAGAGATGTGTATGTTAACCTGTGCCATGTAAAAAAGCTGTACTTGTAATTCTTTGTGTGTCATGTTATGATTTTTCTTACAGGTCTTCCCTGTAGGATAGAGTGAAGCAGTTTTGTCATGCGAATGCTGCACTGTGGAGATGAGAAAGCAGAATGCTGCAAAAGTAATTACAGGCAGCATCCTTGATCCCAGGGCACAGGTCTTCCAGAGGAAATCTGCAAGCCTTTCATAGAGGCATTAGACAGGTATTCAAGCAGCAGAGGCATCCCAGGTGAAATAGCAGGAGGTTTCTGTATAGGGCCTTTCCTGGGCTGCATTCTGCTATAGCCATTTCTGGTGAATGTCACTAGATGGATTGCATGATTTAGTAAGGCTTCATGGGGGATATGAACATGATGGAGAGAACATGGTCTCTGTAGAACAAACTTTTTTAAATGTGCAACCTGAGGAGAATTCCATAGCTAGTATTAAGCCTGCTCTTAGAAACTCTTCTAAATTTCAAGCCAGTTTTTCCTAGCTCATCAGAAAACTACACATTTTTTTTTCCTCCTAGGATCATGGCTAACAAAACCCAGGAGGTTGGTGACATCCATTTCCCTTTTCCCTTTACACCTTATTCCATCCAGAAAGACTTCATGGCAGAGCTATACCAAGTGCTGGAGGCTGGCAAGATTGGGATATTTGAGAGTCCAACTGGCACTGTAAGTATGAATAGTCAGGGCCTAAGAGGGCTCTTGGGAGACCCTGGTTACAACCAGTCACAGGCAGCCATGCTGATTTACCTATGCCGAGATTTTTATGGTTTGAAGTTAGGCAAAGCTATTTTCTCAGTTTATCTTTCTGAGTAATTCTCACTTCCCTCTTAAATTATTAAACACAGCCCCAGGGTCTGAGAAAAATTTGGCTAAAGGCAAATGAGACTTTGAACGGCAGTAGAAGCATAACACTGAAACTTTCCAGATTTCTCTGGATACGCAACTGCTTTAAGGTTGAGCAACATAGAAATTGCTTATTCACAAATTAAACATATTGGTTTAGTCTCCAGGAACTAGGTTACTGAGTGCTGGAGAGTTCCAGTCAAAGGCCGCTAAGCTTTTTCTTCTGGCCCGGAATGAGGGATTTATTAGAGGTTGGCCATCGAGGATTATTAGGGCTGTGGTGACCGGTTCCCACTTCTCTCTTGTACTTTATAATCTTTTATAGCAAGTACTATGTGATGGCGAAACATGTCTGTTAATGTGAAGGTCCCTAAACTAGGCTGTGACCTCTTGGAGGATAAGGACCTTGTGGTCCTCACCTCTGTGTCCCTGTCATCTAGCAGAGCTTGGCTCATTTGGCCTCCAGGAGGCTCTTAATTGATATGTGTTGAATGAATGAATGAATGAATGAATAAAAGAAAGTGACTCATTCCTTTTTTCTCAATTGCTGGTGAAAGCATGTCACTCTCTCTTAAGATGACACGATCTCCTGGGATAAGAAGAGTGCAGCCCGGGGTACTCTATTGTTTTATTTTGTTCTTTCATATACGTACAGTGAATGGGAGAGAATAAGTCCTGCTAGTAACAGAGTGTGGGTCGTGAATGTAATGTGCACAGTGGCTCGTTTTTTTTAAATAGTGTTCTAGCATTTTTACCTTCCATTTAAATACAGTGCAATATGATTTCTTCCTCTACCAACCCACTGAAATATTTTTTAGGATCAGTAGTGACTTCCTGGTTAATATATTTGGATATCTTAAGTCCTTATTTTGACCACTCCGCAATGTTTGACATGTTGAACATACCCTTCTCTTTTGTTTAAAGCAATATAAAAATTTTAACCGAAGAATAATGTGTGTTATTTAAAAAGTCAAATTTATCAAATTTGGTTTCCTGGGCAGGTGCTTTTGATTCTTTTGTCTGTTTCTTAAATATACTTGTGTAGCACATTTTAAAATTATAAGCTAAATGCTGCTGTTTCTTGATTTATCAATTTTAGTCATTGGTACCTTTCTCATGATAGATAAGATGTGGCTTTCTTACTGTCTTTTTTCCCTTCCTCTTCTGATGTAGTTGTCTATTTTTAGCCTCTACTAAGTCAGTATACTATGATTGTTTTTTCTGAATATTTTTTTGTTTTTCTAGAGTCAATAATTGCCTTTTAAAAGTTTTTTTAGTTTTTAATATACGTAGGCCAATTCCTCACACACCATCCAGTGGTCTCTCAATATGATGCAGGTTTCCCGTGCTATCCGAAAGCACAGCCGGCCATCTGCATCCACGGGTTCCACAACCAGTCTTGGGTCAAAAATATTGGGGAAAAAATGTTAGGTTTCTGAGGTGTACTATGTTGTTAGGCCTATATGGTTGCTGAACATGTACACTCTTTCTTGTCATTATTCCCTAAACAATACAGTATAACAACTATTTACATAACATTTACATTGTGTTGTTAGGTATTATAAGTAATCTAGAGAATTTATAGTATACAGGAGGATGCACATAGGTTATATGCAAATATGCTATTTTATATAAGGTACATGAGCATCTTCAGATTTTGATATTTTTGGAGAGTCTTAGAACTAATGCCCCGCTGATAACAAGGGCCTACTGTAGAGCGTTCCCACGAAACCTATTGTAAACCTAAATGGCATAAAGCGAAGAGTATCCCCACTTTTCGAAAGTTTGCCTTATGTGACTTCACTTTTACGGAAGACCTAAGTTTGCCTAACATGAACTTTTGGAAAGCAAGGCATACCTGTATTCCATACATAAAATGATCATCTTTGTCTTCTAGAGCTGCCATAACAAAATACCATAGACTTGTGGCTTAACTGACAGAAATTTATTTTCTCACAGTTTTAGTGGCTGGGAAGTCCAAGATCAGGGTTGTAGCAGGCTTTGATTTCTGGTGAGGACTCTCTTCCTCGCTTGCCAGTGGCCACCTTCTCACTGTGACCTCACATGGCAGAGAGAGTGATGTCTTTGGTGTCTCTTCCCTTTTCATAAGGACACCAGTTCTACCAGTCCAGGGTTCTACAGTATCATTTAAGCTTAATCACCTCCTTAAAGGGTCTTTCTTTAGCATGGTCACATGGGGGTTACGGGTTTAACATCTGAATTTTGGGGGGACACAGTTCAGTCTATAAAAATGATCACTTCATTTTATTCTGGCGACTTCCTTCTTGAAGACCCCCATCCTTTTGCTCTAATCAGAATTAGTTGCTCCTTAGACCTACTTCACAGCTGTTGTGCTAGGATTTTCCTTTGCTCCTTTAAAAAAAAAAATCAACCTTACCGAGCCTAGTTAACATATAAGAAAATATAATCCTTTTAAGTCTACAATCTAAATGAGTTTTTTCATTTTTTTAAATAAATTTATTTACTTAAATTAATTTCAAGTATACAGTACATTGATTAGACATCTATATTGTTCATAAAATGATCCCCCCAATTGCTCCCTCCCTCCCCTGGCCCTCCACTTAGACATCATATTAATGCTAACTGCATTCCTTATGCCATGCTCCCCATCCCCATGCCCAGCTATCAACTACTAATTTGTACTTCTTTAACCCTTCACCCCATTCTCCCAGCCCCCCAACCTCCCTCCCATCTGTCTGTCACCAAATTGTCCACTATATTTGTGAGTCTGTTTTTGATTAGTTTGTTCTTTTTGTTCCTTAGATACTGAATATAAGTGAATCATATAGTATTTGTCTTTCTCTGATTTATTTCACTCAGCATAATAACTTCTAGGTCCATCTATGTCATTGCAAATGGTAGAATTTCAATTTTTTTAATGGTTGAGTCATATTCCATTGTATATATGAACCATAATTTCTTTATCCTGTCTGTTGATGGGCATTTAGATTGCTTCTATATCTTGGCCATAAATTGTTCTGCCATGAATATCGGAGTGCATAGATCTTTACGAATTATTATCTTGGTTTTCTTTGGATAAATACCCAGAAGTGCAATTGCTGGGTCAAAAAGTATATCCATTTTTAATTTTTTGAGAAACCTCCACTTTTTCTGTAGCAGCTGTACTAATTTGCAATCCTACCAACAATGTATGAGGGTTCCCTTTTCTCCACATCCTCACCAATACTTGCTGTTTTTTGATTTATTGATGATAGCCATTCTGACAGGAGTGAGGTGATATCTCATTGTGGTTTTAATTTGCATTTCTCTGATGATTAGTGACCTTGAGCATCTTTTCATATGTCTGTTAGCCATCTGTATTTCCTCTTTGGAAAAGTGTCTATTCAGGTCTTCTGCCCATTTTTTAATTGGATTATTTGTTTTTTTGTTGTTGAGTTGTAGAAGTTCTTTATAAATTTTGGATATTAACCCCTTATCAGATGTATCATTAGCGAATATCTTCTCCCAAACAGTTGGTTGTCTTTTTGTTTTGTTGATGGCTTCCTTTGCTGTACAAAAACTTTTTAGTTTGATGTAGTCCCATATGTTTATTTTTTTCTTTTGTTTCCCTTGCCCAAAGAGATATATCTGAAAAGAAATTCCTGTTAGTAATATCAGAGAGTTTACTGCCTGTGTTTTCTTCTAGAAGTTTTATGGTTTCAGGTTTCACATTTAAGTCTTTAATCTATTTTGAGTCTCTTTTTGTATACAGTGTAAGAAGATGGTCCAGTTTCTTTTTTTTTTGCATGTATCTGTTCAGTTTTCCCAACACCATTTATTGAAGAGACTGTCTTTACCCCATTGCATATTCTTATCTCCTTTGTCACATATTAAGTGAGCGTATAGGTGTGGATTTATTTCTGGGCTCACTATTCTGTTCCATTGATCAGTGTATCTGTTTTTATGTCAGTACCATGCTGTTTTGATTACTATAGCCTTGTAGTATAGTTTGATATCAGGTAGTGTGATACCTCCAACTTTGTTCTTCTTTCTCAAGATTTCCATGGCTATTCGGGGATTTTTATGGCTCCATATAAATTTTAGGATTATTTTTTCTAGCTCTCTGAAAAATGCCATTGGTATTTTGATAGAGATTGCATTGAATCTATAGATTGCTTTGGGTAGTATGGCCATTTTAACAATGTTGATTCTTCCTACCCATGAACAGGATATATGCATCCATTTATTTGTAACTTCTTCAATTTCTTTTTTCAATGACTTACAATTTTCTGAAAACAGGTCTTTTACCTTTTTAGTTAATTTGATTCCCAAATATTTTATAGTTTTCGAGGCAATTGTAAATGAGATTATTTTCTTAATTTCTCTTTCTGAAAGTTCATCATTGGTGTATAAAAATGCCACTGACTTCTGAATATTTATTTTGTAACCTGCTACTTTACTGAATTCATTGATCAGTTCTAACAGTTTTTTGGTAGACTCTTTAGAGTTCTCTACATATAGTATCATGTCATCAGCAAATAACGAGAGTTTTACTTCTTCCTTTCCAATATGGATGCCGTTTATTTCTCTTTCTTATCTTATTGCTGTGGCTAAGACTTCCAATAAAATGTTGAAGAGGAGTGGTGAAAGTGGGCATCCTTGTCTTGTTCTTGATCTTAAGGAAAACGCTTTTAGCCTTTCCCCATTGAGTATGATGTTAGCTGTAGGTTTGTCATATATGGCCTTTATTATGTTGAGGTATGTTCCCTCTATTCTCACTTTGCTGAGAGTTTTTATCATAAATGGATGTTGGATTTTGTTGAACGCATCTATTGATATGACCATATGGTTTTTATCTTTCAATTTGTTAATGTGGTGTTTCACATTAATTGATTTGTGGATATTGAACCAATCTTGCATCCCAGGAATAAATCCAACTTGATCATGGTGTATGATATTTTTAATGTATTGCTGAATTCGGTTCACTAATATTTTGTTGAGGATTTTTGCACCAATGTTCATAAGAGATATCAGGCTATAGTTTTCTTTTTTTTTAATGTCTTTGCCTGGTTTTGGAATCAAGGTAATGGTGGCTTTATAAAAGGAGTTAGGGAGCCTTCTCTCTTCTTGAACTTTTTGGAATAGTTTGAGAAGAATAAGTGATAATTCTTCTTTGAATATTTGGTAAAATGCACCTATGAAGCCCTCTGGTTCAAGACTTTTGTTTTTTGGGAGGTTTTTGATTACTGATTCTATTTCATTGGTGGTAATCGGTTGGTTCAGATTTTCTGTTTCTTCTTGACTCAGTCTTGGGAGATTGTATGTTTCTAGGAATGTGTCCATTTCTTCCAGATCGTCCAATTTGTTGGCATATAATTGCTCATAATACTTGCTTATGATCCATTGCATTTCTGTGGAGTCTGTGGTTATTTCTCCTCTTTCATTTCTGATTTTGCTGATTTGAGTTCTCTCTCTTTTTTCCTTGATGATTCTGGCTAAGGGTCAATTTTGTTTATCCTTTCAAAGAACCAGCTCTTGGTTTCATTAATCTTTTGTATTGTTTTTCTAGGCTCTATATCGTTTATTTCTGCTCTGATCTTTATTATTTCCTTCCTGCTATTCATTTTGGTCTTTGCTGTTCTTTTTCTAGTTCTTTTAATTGTGAGGTTAGATTATTTATTTGAGCTTTTTCTTGTTTCTTGAGGTAGGCCTGTATTGCTATGAATTTCCCTCTTAGGGCTGCTTTTGCTGTGTCCCACGAATTTTGATTTGTAGTGTTTTCATTTTCATTTGTCTCTAGGTATCTTTTGATTTCTTCCTTGATCTCATTAATAACCCATTCATTGTTTAGTAGCATGTTATTTAGCCTTCATGTGTTTATGTATTTTCCAGGTTTGTTTTTTTATAATTGATATCTAGTTTCATACCATTGTGATTAGAGAAGGCGATTGATATGATTTCAGTCTTCTTAAATTTATTGAGACTTGATTTGTGTCCTAACATGTGATCTGTCCTTGAAAACATTCCATGTGCACTTGAGAAGAATGTATATTTTGCTGCTTTGGGGTAAAATGCTCTGAAAATATCTATTAATTCCATCTGTTCTAGTATATTTTTTTAGGCCCATTGTTTAGGCCCATTGTTTCTTTGTTCTTTGCCTGGAAGATCTGTCCATTGATGTCAATGAAATGTTAAAGTCTTCTACTCTGAGTGTATCACTCTTGATCTCTCTTTTTATGTCAGTCAATAATTGCTTTATTTATGCCGATGCTCTTATGTTGGGTGCATATATGTTTACTAGAGTTATGTCCTCTTAATTTATCGATCCCTTTATTATTATGTAATGCCCTTTTTCATCTCTAATTATAGCCTTTGTTTTAAAGTATTTTTTATCTGATGTAAATATTGCTACCCCGGTTTTTTTTTCATTTCCGTTTGCGTGAAATATCTTTTTCCATCCCTTCACTTTCAGTCTGTGAGTGTCATTTGATCTGACTAATTGTGGGAATTGGTTGCACCCTCAAGATAAGAGTAGTTGTGTGGGGGCTGACCCCACTGAGTGGGATTTGCCCTAGCAAGCTTGTGTACTTGTTGCAACCACCCTTTGTGTGTTCCACTAATGGGACTAGTAAGGAGTTGCTCCGTTGTGGTCTGGTGCCAGCCTCTGGATGAGTTGGTTTTGTGGCTCCTTGGGAGGGGCTCCCCCGTAGGCCAAGGTTAGCTGCTATTGATTGCTCAGGGCTACCTGGTGGGAACTACAGACAGATCCGCTGATGGTTGTTGCCTATGCTGGATCTGTAGATAAGTGAAGAGACAACGCTGTAGGCAACAGTCAGTTATCCCCCCTCCCTGACCTATGGTAGTTTAGCAGAGGGTCCAGTGCTCCTCAAGGCCTGATACTGCCTGTCAGTGTCTGTAAGTTTCTGAAACTGGATGAGCCTCTGGGTGATAGGCATGTTAGGTGGTACAGGGACCCCAGGGTCTATTGAGTAAATTTCCCCCTGCCACTGCAGAGTCAGTTTACATGTCAATGCTTTCTCTGTGGCTCCCTGTACAAGTTTACACTCATAGTAAGGTCAGCTGCAGCCCACCTTGTGCCTTGAATATGCTACCCCAGAGCAGAGGCAGCTGCCTATCAACATGCAGCAGGCACTTTGTGTATTGGATGGGACAGGAGCTCAGGGAGTCAAGGGCCATCAGGCCAATACAGACCCCTGCAATCCTATCAGGAGATAACGCAGCTCATACAGGCAGCAGTAGTCTGTCCACAACTGTTTTCCTTGAAGTGCGTTCACTGCACTAGCCAAGGTGTGTTGCCTGCTCTGACTGCACAACCCCAGAACCAAGCAGGGCGGCTGAGGCTGCCTGTCAATGGGCTGCAGGCACTTTGTGGCTTGGGTGAAGTGGGATCTCAGGGAGACAAGGTCTGTTTGGCTAATGCAGCCTCAGTTTTACTACAGCTTTCTGCTCTGAAATGCGTCTCATAGTGCTGGTCGCCTCCTGGCAATGGACTAAATGAGTTTTGACGAATGTAAACACCCATATCACTGCCACCACAATCAAGATGCAGAACATTTCCATCACCCCAAAAAGTTTGTCATACCTCTTGGAAGTTGTTCCCTGCTGCTGTTCTGCACTTCCACTTAACCCCAGCTCCAGCCACAGTCAGTCATTGATCCACGTTCTGTTTCTGTACTATAGTTTTTTTCCCACTGTTTCGTAAACATGGAATTATATAGTATGTTCTCTTGGGTCTGGTTTCTTTTGCTCAGTCAGCATAATATTTTGAGGTTCATCCATGTCGTTGTGTATATTCTTTCCTTATTTTTTTCCGTGTTGGATTCTGTGTTTTTTGGATTCCATATCTTCTTGATTCACTTCTCGAGTAGGGTTGTATAGGAGGTGAGTTTTTAAGACTTTGCTGGTCTGATAATGTATTAATTCTGCCTTTTCTCTTGGTTGGAGTTGATAGTTTAGTTAAGCATATAATTCTAGTTTCAAAGTAATTTTCCGTCACAATTGCTCCCTCTATTCTCTTCTAATTTCCATTGTTGCTGTTGAGAAGTTCATTGGCAACCTGCACCTCAGTCCTTTGTGACCTCATGCCACCTCACTATCCAAACTTTTCAGAATCTTCTCCTTATCCTTTTTGCATGTTGATAAGCCTGCCGTGCATGTGTTTAACTTGTTGTGCTGGCCACTCGATGGGCACTTTCCATCTGGGGCCTCTACCTCTCAGTTCTGAGACATTTGCTTATATTTAATAATAATCTTCATGGTCCTCCCATTCATTAGGTTTTGGACCTCCTGGTTAATCCTGTAATTATGTTTTATTCTGATTGCCCATCTTTTTGGGCACCGGTGCTTTTTTTGTTTTGTTTTTGCTTTAAATTCTACTTTCTCAAGATTTATTTAAGTTTATTGCCCAGTCTTTCTATTCAGTTTATTTTGGTTGTCATCTCTTTAGTATTTAAGAACCTGTTCTTATTCTCTGATTTTTAAAAATAGCATCCTGTTTTTATTTCATGGAAATAATCTTTCTGAAGATATTAATTATAGTAGTATTTTAAAATTATTTTCTCCTACATTGTCTTCTCCTCTTCCTTCTACACACACACACCCAAGTTTGGTTTCTGTATTGTGTTTGGAGGCTTTTCTCAAATGTCTGGCAATCCTTGGTGTTTTAGAAAAAACTACTATAAGGCCAAGTGAAAGGCCTGTGGTGCAGGCTGGCTAGGGACCAGTGGGCTGGGCCTCTCTGTTGGGGCCTCCAGTTGTCAGTATCTGTAAAATTTTCCCTAGAGCCATCCAGATTTTTTCAGAGAAGGCTCCTCTATCTGGACTCTTGCCTAGTGAATCTAAACCTGACAGTATTCTTGATTGTTTCCAGGAGAAGTGGCTTCACATACACAGTCTTTCACTTAATGCTCTGCTTTCAGCCTGGCCCTTTTCCACACTTCACTCAGCCTGCTGTCTCCAGGGCCCTCCTGGCTCCGCTTCACCAGAGAATAACTTTCTGTCTTCTGTGAGGAGTGGGGACTGCAACCTTAGGATCTAATTATACCTTAAAAGAATTTCTGTTAATCCCTTTGTTTTCAGCACCATGCCTTGTCTCTGCTGGTTTCTGGGCATTTCTGAGGGGGAATCAGGAGATCTCTGTAGGCACCTAGGCTTAGTGTCCTTTACTCTACTAAGTCACTTCCATTTCTCAGCTTTCAATCTCTCCTAAAACTTGTCCCTGCTTCCACTTCCTTTGTTTTTGTGGGTGTAAACCTCTTTTATTCCTTCGGTGTAATTTTAGTTTGTTTCAGAAAAGGACATAGACGAGCACATGTTCATTCTGGCTCCTTTAACCTGAGGCCCACCTCCTCCCTCTCAGGTCTTTCCGTCTCGCCCATTGCAGGCATCCTCTTCCTCTACTCAGCTCTTCATGTGGATGCTGTCAGTTCTGAGGCCTCATCTTGTCGTGTACTTCAGTTACCTTCACATTCCGGTGTCTTCCACATCACACCCCTAATAGAGTTCCTCTCCTGTCCTTGTGCCCTCCTGCCTGCAGGGGGTGCCATGCTGTTAAAGGTTGTGCTTCACCTTGTAATTGGCTGCCTGATGATGCCTGTTTTCCCTTTAAGAGTAACCTTCTTAATCCATTCATGAGTCTGCCACATTGAGTTGACCTCTTGCCTTTGTGCCCACTAAACCTTGTATAGGATTGCAGTTCTGGGAATTATAAAACCTGGAGTCCATGCCCTAGGGGTCCAGGAAACCCTTCAAATCATATGTTTAAGTTTGTGCCTTTGGGCGTTTTCTAGGGAGCTCTGCAGCTCTGTATTCCCAACATTAAGCCCCTTGCTTGCCATGATGAAGGTGTTTAGAATGAATGAATTTACTTGTCTCTTCATACATTTTTTTTAATTGCGTTATCTTGCATGTTACCCCATGAAATAACATTGCTCAAAGGTAGGTATACTGTGTGTGGGCACTTTATTAAATTTGTTTCATAACCGAGATGAGCATTTAGTTATACATCCTTTTAACATTTTCCAATCTAAAATTTTCGTGGCCTTATTACAGAATATAGAACTGCAGGGGTTTAATTATCTTTTTCTCTGTGTTGGAGTATACTCACATTTGTTTCTGGAAGAAAACTTTGACCATCCTTTCAGGAACTTCCTCAGCTCTCTTTTAAGTGGTAGGTGCTGGCTCTCTAACCAGGTGTCTGTCCCTGGACCATTGTTACAGGGAGGCGTCTTGCCTACCTTTAGCTTAGTGACAGCTAAAGCTGATAGCTCCCATTTATAGACAGTGTAGAATGGCCACCCTCCAGGTTTTCTTGGGGAGTGCTGTCTTCAAGTCTTTGCTACTTGGTATTTATCAAAAACTGACGGAAATGGTATATTTGGGGCTTTTCTAAAGATATGTGAACTATCCATTCTTCAGAAGTGTCAGTCTGTCACAGGGCCTTCTGAGAATTTGATAAAAGCTAATGGATCCTCAACCCAGGATGATGATAATTTTATTACTAATAATAGCAAAAAAAAAAAAAAAAGCTCCAGTTGCTCACTTATATACCAGATATTCTTCTAATCCTGGTGTAGGTATTAATTTTTATGTGTGTTAACTTAATACAGCAGCTCTGAGGAAGGTACTACTGTTATTTCCATTTTGCATTTATATAAACAAGCCTAGAGAGGTTAGCCTAAAGTCACAGCTGCTAAGTGGAGGAGCCAGTATTTGACTCAGGCAGGCTGGCTGTGGAGTCTGAAGCCTTAGCCTCTATACTCTGTTACCCTCAACTCTATAGACACACATGCATTTCACCTACAGTTCATTCAAGCCCAAGTTAGGTTCAGAACCTCACTCTGGATACTCCAAGATCACCCCTGGGTTAAGCAGGCTCAGGGAGCTGATGGGCTGGACCAGAAGGTACTGGCCCCTCCAGAGACTTACCTGAACTGAACAGCCATTTGAACACCAGAAGAAGCAGCTTTGTGAAACTCACTGCAGCAGCCTCTGTAGAAGGACTGTGTTAGTCTGTTCACGTTGCTGTAACAAAGTCCCACAGACTAGGGGCTTAAGCAATGGAAATGTATTCTTTCACAGTTCTGGAGGCCGGAAGTCTGAAATCAAGTTGTTAGCAGGGTTGGTTCTTTCTGAGGGCAGAGAGAAAAGCATCTACTCAGGCCCCTTTCCTTGGCTTTTAGGTGGCCTGTTGACATCAGCTTTAAAAAGACAGCAAGGGTCTTCTCCCTGTAGATCACCCTCCTTCTATGCATGCCTCTGTGTCCAAATTTCCTCTTTTTATAAGGACATCAGTCATTGGATTAGCGCCTATCTCATCTTAACTAAGTGCATATGTAATGACTACTTCCAAATAAGGTCACATTATGAGACACTGAGGGTTAGGACTTTGACATATGAATTCTGGGGAGAAATGATTAAACCCATAACATAGATCCACAGGCAAAATTCTGAGCAATTGGTTTACGTTCTTCAGAGCAATCGGTTGGCTTTACAGTGATACACAGTGATTTCGAACATTGTGACTCATGGGACTGTTCTGTCTGCACCTTGGCCACATTAAGGTGTACAGGCAAATGTCGCTCAGCACGTATATGGGATTTTATGCTCTGCATTTTTTGGCTTTAATTCTTTTGGGGGCTATTTAATTTCTCACCTTCTTCCAATTATGTTAATTTGCAGTAGTTATGTGTAACCTGATAAGCCACTTTAAATTTTTAAAGAACATTTTTATTCCTTTAAATTAATTTAGGAACATTTATTTTTATTTCTTCGTTTGTCCTGCTTCTATTGGCTATTCTCTTGCTAGTTGCCTTCCTTTCCTAGGCTGGTCTTAGAGCACCCTCTAATATTTAAAGTCACACCTTCCTTGAAAGCTTTATTAAAATGGGAAAGATCCTTTGGGAAGCTTTGTTTTTTGTTCTGAATTTCTGAAAACATTTTTCTTCCTCTAGGGAAAATCCTTAAGTCTTATTTGTGGGGCCCTTTCCTGGCTCCGTGACTTTGAAAAGAAGAAACGTCAAGAGGAGGCACGAGTCCTTGAAACTGAAACTGTCCCCTTAAGTGATGGGAAGCATCAGCCCTCATTTCTCTCATCCTCCGGTCAAGAGACCCCAGACACCCTGAGGCCTGTTGGAGAACCTGACTGGGTTACTCAGTTTGTGCAGAAGAAAGAAGCAAGGGACCTGGTGGACCGACTGAAGGTGAGTTCCGGGGTAACAAGCAGTGGGAGTGATCTAGGAAACAGGACTTCAGTGATTATTTTCAGTTGATTCTGAGATTTAGGTATCATGTGTTCTTTGCCTTTGCAGTGCCTCTTAGCTCTCCTGGCAACTTTCTTAAGTCAGTGGTGCTGCACCCTTGCTGTCTTTACAAAGCTGATGTCAACAGGCCATCTCTAGACAAGAGGTTGGCATTTCCCATTCCTTACCCAACTGGGAAAGGAACCTACCTCACTGTTGCCATTGGCAACATGGTTTAGTAGCTACAGACTCAATTAAGGAATGCATTTGATTGAGAGTGTGTGGCTTTGGAGGGATTATCCAGACTTCCTGAAGTGAGCAACGAGGCTGGGACCTGGTGTGCTCTAGGGTCTGGTGATGAGCTGCTGCAGCAACCTTGAGTGCTGGCCAGAGGAGGGGGCACTGCCCATGTGAGGAGGCACTAGGCCAGGCAGCCCCAGTCACCTTAAGAAAGGCCTGCTTTGGGGCCTCCTACAGACGTTTCCTTTATGGCTTCTTCCCCCTTTAGGAGGAGCAGATCAGGAGGAAGAAGCGAGAAGAACGCCTGCAGCAAATCCGTCACGATACACAGCTCAAGTATGCAGCCAAGCGTGAGGTGAGTGTCGTCTCCCAGAGTGGCTGGGATGGTGTCCAGGCAGTGTCACGCTGCTTGGGGCCTTGTGGTATAGCTGAAGGACCTCAGTCTCCTCTCCCTGACCCCCAGTGGGTAAGTTCTTATCACCTATAGATGGGCAGTTTGAGCTGAGGGATTGAAACATGGGGTAGTGATACCAATAAAACAGTGAGGCCTGAGTTAATGGCATGTGTGTATTGTTCTTGGGGATAGGCACAATGAGGCTGCCTCCATCAAGGAGGTGGGGGTACCAGTAGGGTTACTGAGAGTTTTGTCTTTCTCCACCTGCAATGCTCCTGTACAGAGACAGGAAGAAGAAGAGACTGAGCGTCTCCTCCGCCTCAGCAGGGAGGTACTGGCAGCAGGAACAGGGGCTGAGCTGCTGGAGCAGCTGGCATCTGGGGAGGAGGAGCTGGTCCTCTCCGAGTATGAGAGTGATGAAGAGAAAGGAACAGCTAATGGGTAAGATAGCACTTCTCCACCCACCACCCTGCCCGAGTCTACTTGGGAGCTCCGGGGGACGCAGCTCCTTTCTCGTGCCCAGATGTCACTCATAGGGCATCTGAAGGGATGGAATGCCAGCCACTGCTCTTTTCCTCTCAGCCAGTCTCCTGCTCAGGGTGCATAAATGATAGTAATAGCCAGCCCTCTCTCTCTGCCAGGCACCGGCTGCACGTATGTTAACTCTGTTATCCTAACAACAGTATTTGTGTCTCCCCTTTACACCTGGGGAACCTGTGGCCCGGTAAGGTGTAACGCCTTGGCCAAGGCCACAACACAAGGTCAGGCAGGGGGAAGCTGGGACTTGAACCCACCCATCCAGCTCTAGATCTCAGGCTTTTAAGTACCAGACTACACTATGTAGGGTTTGGGACCTAAACCATCAAGGGATCCTTAGCTGTTTTTCTTTTCACCTTAAAGCTTCTGTTGGTCCAGGTTTCTAATTTAGGAGCTATCACATATGGGCGAACTAGAAAACAGAGGTAACAACTAGGCTATTTCTGGACCACACTGCCCCATGTGAGACTCTCCTTTTTCATTCATGCTTTAGCTTCACAAATGCCTTTTTGGTGTC
Organism: Pteropus medius; assembly: GCF_902729225.1. Taxonomy (NCBI): domain Eukaryota; kingdom Metazoa; phylum Chordata; class Mammalia; order Chiroptera; family Pteropodidae; genus Pteropus; species Pteropus medius. Next base: position 22,745,630 of record NW_024344240.1, read on the forward strand.
TGCTCTGGGTGTGGCACATTTCTAGATATCATAGACATTGAGCTGAGTAAGACAGACATGGCTCCTGACCTCAGAGAACTTGTGTTTAGTGGATGGAGACAGACAGTAAGTGTGAAAACAGCCCTTGTCTGAAATTAGCACATTTACCTATGAGGGCAATAAAACAAGGTGAAGTGGGTGGAGTGTGGGGGTTGTACCCCCAGGTGGCGAGGTCAGGAAAGACCCTCTGAGGAGCTGATGTTTATAGCCGAGGCCTGAAGGATGGGAAGGAGCCATGGTAAGACTTGGGAGAAGAGCATTCTGGTCGGAGACCTGTGAGTACGGTGGTCTGGGAATGGAACGAGTGTGGCGTGTTTGAGGAACAGAAGAAAGGCCCGAGTGATTTTTACATGTCGATTTTGTATCCCTTAACTTTACTGAATTTGTTTCTTAGTTCTAATGGTTTTTGTTAGAGTCTTTAGAGTTTTCTATATATAAGGTCATATCATTTGCAAACAGACCATTTTACTTCCATTCTGATTTGAATGGCTTTTATTTCTTTTTCTTACCTGATTGCTCTGGCTAGGACTCAATACTATGTTGAACAAGAGTGGTGAAAGTGGACACCCTTGTCTTGTTTATGACCTTAGAGGAAAAGCTTTCAACCTTTCATGGAGCCAGATGGGTATTAGATTTATTGAGAGATCACTTTGTAAATTATGTAAGTGTCTAACCACTACGCTGAACACCTGAAACTAATATAATATTGAATGTCAACTGTAATAAAAAAAAAGAATACATGGGTGATCATGGTCATGAATTAAATGAATGTAAAATGAATGCAGAATTAATATCTCAGAAATTCTTAGGGGGAAAAAAGCGTTCAACCTTTCACCATTGAGTATGATGTTCAGTGTGGATTTGTCATATATGGCCTTTGTGATGTTGAGGTACATTTCTCTGTACGCAATTTGTTGAGAGTTTTTATCATGAAAAGATGTTGAATTTTGTCAAATGCTTTTTCTGCATCTATTGAGATGATCATATGACTTTTATCTTTCATTGTACTAATGTGATATATCACATTTATTGACTTGCCTATGTTGAACCTTCCTCTCTTCCCAGGGATAAATCCCACTCTATCACGGTTTGTGATTCTTTGAATGTGTTGTTGAATTCGTTTTGCTAGTATTTTGTTGAGAATTTTTGCATCTATGTTCATCAGGGAAATAGGCCTGTAGTTTTCTTTCTTGTAGTGTCCTTACATTACTTTGGTATCAGAATGATGCTGGTCTCATAAAATAAATTTGGGAGTGTTCTTCAATTTTTTTGGAAGAGTTTGAAAAGGATTGACTTTTTTTTCTTTAAATATTTGGTAAAATTCACCAGTGAAACCATCCGGTCCTGTTCTTTTCTTTGTAAGCCCAGATTTTAGGACTTGCCTTCTGACTGAACCTTCTAATTCTGCCCAGGGCTGAGCTGTCTGGATGGCTTTATACATCTCACTCTGAGGGAGACAGGAGCAACAGTGCTCCGTAAGCCCTTTCCCACCCGCCCCCAGGATTGCCGTCCCCTAGAGCCCCTTGGGAGCATGATAAAGAATTTGAATGGAGTTTGTAAAATTAAGAGACAAAGTGCTTCTTAGGGTTCCTCTGAGCAAGAGCCATTAATCCTACAGATTAGCTTGTTCAGCTTCTGATGCCTTTGCATTTTGAGAGAGACACAAGCCTCTGAGGAAACAACCAATTCTGAATGCAGAATTTTTGCTCTTCATTCCTTCACACATCCATCCTCACCCCTAGATCCTGTTGAGTTTATTCACTATGTGGCATGTGATTTAAATCCAAGCCTTTCAGACAAAGCTGACTGAACAATTCTTTATTGACCAGGAAGTAATACCTCTATAAATAATTTCTCTTCTAATAGCCCAAGGGAATTAGCATTTCTGCTTTTTTAAAAGAAAAATTGAATTACTGGGTGAACAGAATAATATCCATATGATGGCCCTACCTTATATACCAGGTGGAGCATATCTGTAAAAGGATTTTGTGTTTTGGAGATTAGGGGCTTAGACTAATAATGTTGGCTAAACGTCCAGCCAAGTAATGCAGAGTTGACCACCCTCCCAGGGCAGAGTAGGCTTCGATGACATACAGTCAAACATTGAACCTAGGCTGTGGGAATACTGTGTCCTCTCTCTGTTCTCTCCTGCGTGGCAGTGGGAGGATGGCATTGGTGTTAGCCTGGGGTGTCTGTCTAACTGAGGGGGCAAACTAGCACTTGCTGCTATGGTGGAACCTCTGGGATGTGTCTGTCTCTTTCTGGTTCGGAGCTCAGTCCTCAGTTCCATTCTTACTTGTTTAGATCCAGGGCTGCTCGCTCGCATGCGGTAGGTGCTCAGTAAATGTGTTTCTAGTTGACCCGAGTTTGCTGAGAAGACTTCTTTCTGTATTTTGTTTTTCTCTCTCTCAGATTAGATGAGGATGAGGACGACCTGGAGGAAGAACATGTAACTAAGGTAAGACGCCATTCCTGGGCTTTCTGCCTTGGTTGGTCCTGAGTCCAGAACTCTTTATTCCTGGGGAGAATGCGGGAGTATCTCTAGCTGCTTCTCACTCTCCTGTCGGTGAGGAGCCTCCAGCTCACTGACTCTGTGGCTCCCCAAACTCAGACCTTGGTCTCTAGGTGCTCACCTGGCAGGCTAGCCTGGGCACCTGAGGAGACCTCTCCTGGGGGTGATACCTGGGCTCATGTGTCTCAGGTCATCAAGAAGCAGCCAGTCTGGTCCAAGGACTGGGAGTTTCTTTCTCCATCGGAGGCTGGGGAAGGTGAGGGCAGAGTGTCCTGCCCTTTGGATCTCTGATAGCATGGTCCTCTCTCTCTGTATTTTCATTTGCACGGAATGCTATAAGGCATGTTTGGTGCCGACAGGTCTCAGATTCAAAATGTTTGGTTTCATGCATGTAAGACTTTTGTTTTCTCTGTTGAAATGAGATGTTTTTCCCCTTTTCTCTTTTCTTCTCCTCACTCTTTTAAATCTTCGAAGAGTACAGAGAATGTTTAGCTCAGCCTACTCCTGCTTTGCTGCCAGCCCCGTTGTCCAAGCCATCTGGGAGGTGTGTGTGGAATAGCCATCCCTCACACATTCCCCTGGATGTTAGGAGCTTTTTCCATGTCGGGGAAGTACCCTTTCCTAAGAGTACCAGGCTCTCCAGAACGGGTGGACTAGAGGCTGAGCATGACTCCTGGGAGGAGTTCTGTCTTGTGGGCATTCTCTTGAACTTTGGGAACTGAGGGTGAGGTGAGGAAGCCCTGGACCCCACACTCACTGAGGTCTGCTGTGGGACAGAGTCACCTTGCTTTAGGTTTGTGTATTTGTGGCCACTCTCCCCGTCAGGCCATGGCATTCCTTGATGTGCAGAGAATAATTGGGGATGTTGTAGTCTTCTCTTTGAAATCCCTCACTTTTCTTTGGAGCAGATTTATTACTGCAGTCGGACACATTCCCAGCTGACCCAGTTTGTACACGAGGTACAGAAGAGCCCCTTTGGCAAGGACACCCGGCTCGTCTCCCTCGGCTCTCGGCAGGTAGACAGAGTCAGGGCATCTTGGCCCTGTTCCCTTACCACTCCCTTCCCTGTGCCTTCGTCAACCTCTTCCAGGCATAGGAGGATGCCGGGCAGGCTGAGCTCGGGGAAGATCAGCCCTTTCCCTGGCCTTGCTGGCCCTTGGAAGAAAAGAGAGGAGGGTTGGGCCAGGAGGTCTCAGTGGGCTGCTGTGTGTCATTTAGCCAGCAAACATTTTCTTAACTTTCTTCTCTGTTTTATAGAACCTTTGTGTAAATGAAGATGTGAAAAACCTGGGTTCTGTGCAGCTTATCAATGACCGCTGCATGGAGATGCAGAGAAGCAAACACGGTAGCCACCAGCACCCTTGAGCCATAGAAAGAGCCTGTGGGACCATCGTGTGGTCTTGAACAGTACTGGGAAAGGGAGGGGGGCGGGAGTGGAAGTGGACCAGGGCCACAGGAAATATAATATCTTAAATGGAAATGGTTTCTTCCGAAAGAGCCTCCTTGGGAAAAGGTGTTTGTGGTTTTTACTTAGTGCCTGGTCTGAAACCCTGGCTTTGAACACAAAGTAAAATACCAGAAGGTTATGTTGAGACCAGAATAAGTAGTACATGGAATGGTTTTGTAGACTTGACCTTACAGCCCTGCTTCTGGCCATGGGGCTGGTTACCATTATTTCTGCCTTTGCCTCCCATATTATGTCACCCACAGAGAGCAAGAGCAGAGCTGAGGACAAGGAGCCCAAGAGGAGAAGGCAGGAGCCCCGTGGCGCGTGCCCCTTCTACAACTACAAGCAGCTGCAGCTCCTCCGGGATGAAGTCCTGGTGGAGGTGAAGGACATTGAGCAATTGGTGACTCTGGGAAAGGAGGCTAAGGCCTGTCCCTACTATGGGAGCCGGTTTGCCATTCCAGCAGCCCAGGTGAAGACCTTGGAGGCGTGGGCAGTATTTCTTGACTCTAACTGTGACCTAGGCCACAAGGGAATTCCTCATTCCTCTTAATTCAGGAGGATGTCACCAGCTGTGGTTGGACTGAGTGACATACTACACACTGATGACACATAACCCACTCTTTCCTAGTGCATAGGATCGGAGGGGGCCCCAGGTCCCTTGGTGGCTCTGGGCGGCAGGACGAGTCGGCATTATGTGGGGACAGCAGAGAAGAGCCAGGAAGGAATGTATTCCTAGTGAAACCACAGTGATAGATGCCAGGGCAGAAACTGAGAGGATACAGTAGGGAGCTGCAGAACATAAATCTATTTCCAAATGGCCTTTCAGAGTGACTATCCTAGCTATGTACCTTCCTGCAGCATATCTGAGGCCTGTCTTCTGGACTAGCCATCTGAGTGTTATTTAAACAGAAAAAAACTAATTTGACAGGTCAAAAATGATTTCATTGTTATTTGGTTGGTGTGATTTAACCGTTTTCTTGCCACTTCCTTAATTTGAGTGACTTTTGGAAATAGGACATTATTCAGGGAGAATGCCATATAAAAGATCGAAGTATATTTTAAAAGATGTAGATTTTAAAAGATGTATGTCAGAAATAATTTTGCATGGCACTAAATGCTCATCAGCAAGTGCGGCGCTCGCAGAGAGAGCCAGGAACTCCCCAGCCTCACGGTCGCCTCGTGCCCTGCCCGTGTCTGTTTGCCGCCGTGCGGGGTTAGCGCTGTAGACACTACAAGCACAGGAAGATGTCTTGAAGTTTTTGTGATCTTGATTTTGTAAGGCACTTTTCACCTCATTTTTGTTGTCATGGTATCCCATCGAAAAAACTAAAGCAGGTGTTATCTATATTCTACACATGAGGACACTGGGGTCCAGGAGGGTTAAGTGATGTATCTGTTTTCTCACAGCAAATGAGTAATGGAGCCAGTATTAAAACCTGGGCTGTAAGTTTCCAGCTTTCTGGATTTCACTTTATCAGTATTCTTTTAACTGAAAAATCGTCGTAACACCTAAAAAATGTAGAGCGCTTTTGTTTTTGTTACCCCAACCCCCCTTCTTAACCCTATTTTAAGATAGAGTTTATCAAACCTATTTTGCTGATGAGGAAAATGAAGCTCAGAGGATAAAGTGACTTTTCCAGAGTCACACAGCTGTGAAGTGGCAGCTCCAGGACCAGAACCCTGGGCTGCCTTCGGGTACTCCAGTAGTTTTCACAGTATATTGAGGAAACTTGGGTGCCCTGGGGGCCACCTTGGGGACATGGACAAGTCTAAGCAGCAGGGGTTCCACTCCCCTCTCTCCCAGCTTGTCCTTGGTTCAGTCAGAAGTCACATCAGCTTCAATTTTACGTTTCATATATGTAACATTCCACATAAAACTTTTGAGGAATGTTTGTTACTAAAAGCACAGTACAGTGCTACAGCTTTTTCTATACACTTATTCTGGGGACGAAATAAAACTGTTCACACCAGGAACTTAGAGTAGGCTGGGTGAGCCTGCTGTAGGAGGGGGTCCCGCCACCACTTAGGTGGCCACCGTCTCTTCCCCCCAGCTGGTGGTGCTCCCCTACCAGATGCTGCTGCATGCGGCCACCCGGCAGGCCGCAGGGATCCGGCTACAGGGCCAGGTGGTGATTATCGATGAGGCACACAACCTGATTGACACCATCACAAGCATCCACAGTGCGGAGGTCAGCGGTTCACAGGTGGGTTGGCTTCTTCTTACCTGGGCCAGGACCTGCCATAGGGCAAAGGGGCATTTCTCTACCTAGACCTGGAATTCTTCCAGAGATGGGACTTGGTCGAGGTGCAGAGTCAAGGCAAAAAGCCTCCTTAGAGGCTGACTGGCTTCCCAGCAGATCTCAGAGGTGTGGGGATCCAGCTCAGGCACAGTGGCTCATTCCATTGTTCTTCACTGGCCTGTGTCATCCTAAGTCCCTCCATCCCAGAATTCTGCTAACTAATTTTCCATGATCCAGGATAATGGCGTGAGAGAAGCAGGGTCCTCGTGTAGTTGGATGTCATTATTATTGATATTGCTTAGAGGGGATATTGCTTCAGGAACGCTCAAGATTTCTGAAAGCCACTATTTATTTATTATCTATTATGTGCCATGCACTATAGGAGGTATCTTTGATTTTCATACTGACTCTGCATTGGGCTGGTATTCCCATTTTACATTGAGGACTTGGAGATTCAGAGAGGTTTAAGTAGTGCCTAAGGTCACAGCTAGTAAGTGTGAAGCTGGGATTTAACTACTGATTTCTGACTCTGAAGCCCACATGACATTTCACCACCTCTACTGACCAATGCCTGTGTCGATCTTAGGCCAGGATGTGATGGTTACCGTGAACCATCACTCTTAGTAGATGACATGTCTTTTCCTAATCCAGTAAAAACTAGCAGGGAGCATCACTGCCTGAGAGATTCTGCCTCTTGCTTTTTTCCCTGACACAAAGTGGACAGTAACAGAACATACCTTATTTCCTCTATCAGGTCCCAACAGCCTACTGGCCTTTAAAACTCATACCTTTTGCTCTGTACCCAGCCCCACTCTGCTCACCTTGATTGTCTCCTGTGTGTCTTGGGCTGGCATTTTCTCATATAATCCAAGATGTCCCTGGCACAGCCCTTAGGCTGCTTGCTCAGAGCCTGGTCTGCCTTCACACCCATTCTCTGTTCTCTCCCCAGCTCTGCCAGGCACATTCACAGTTGCTCCAGTACATGGAACGATATAGGTGAGACATTACCTCTTGAGGGGGAAGGGAAAATGAATGGGAGCCTTGGAGTCCTGCTCTGAAGACCCCAGCTTTCAGGTCCCAGAGTGAAGCTCAGAACTGGCATGGACCAGCTCTGGGTACTTTTCATTTTTGCTTTCATGGTATCCCATCAAAATAGCTAAGGCAGGTATTATCCATATTCTACACATGAGGACACTGGGATCCAAAAAGATTAAATGATTTATCTGTTTTCTCACAACGAGTAAGTTAGGGGTGCCACTCAACTTCAGCACCCCTAAGTCAGCCTCTGAGAGGAAGTACTTAGGTTGCCATCTCCGGCCAGGCTCTGAGGGGTGGACACGCTGCTCGTCTCCTGGTTCATGGTGTGTACCCCACATAGGCCAAAGATGCTCAGGACGTAGCAGCTGGCTCTGAAGGCCTTGGACCATGGACAGCCTTTTTTCTGCGATAGTATTTGTAGCTCGTGACCCAGTTTGAAAGATGCCAGACAGCAAGGCCTCAGCTTGGGGCACTTAGAAGGGGAATTGCTGCTGGAATAACACCGCTTAATGTCCCTTGTTTCTTCTTCAGGAAGCGTTTGAAGGCCAGGAACCTGATGTACATCAGACAGATCCTGTATGTCTTGGAGAAGTTTGTGACTGTGCTGGGCGGTAAGGAGCACCACACCCACCCTAACAGGCCTGCTCAGCTTGCTGGACTTGGTTCTCTAGGCACCATCAGACACATGAGTTTTCTGTGTCCTCAGAATTGTCTTGGCCATTGATTTAGAAAAGTTTTAATTTTTTATAGCTTAGTTGAGTTATCTGACCTTAGATCATTTTTAGAATCCTAGTTTATTTGCCACTTTCCTGAGTCCTTTTTTATTTTGCCAGGCCCTACTCCACAAGTAGTAATAATAATAACATGAATGTATGATGTTTTTCGTACTAGTGATAGTTCGGATTGCTCCTATGAGGAAAGCAACACAGGCAGCCCTCAATGGTAGATGAGGAAACGAAAGCTAAGAGCAGAGAAGTGACCTGAATACCGTTCCTGAGCCCAGTGGGAGAGACCAGAGTCTGCTGGCTCCAGGTCCCATGCATCTTTCCAGCATTCTGTGCTACGACCCTTTCCTCAGTGATCCCTTTGAAGGCTTTCATAGAAGTCCAGAAAGCCAGCGGAGATTGTTCTAGAGGGATTTTATCTTACGTTGGTGCTCTTCGCTTCCATTTACCTTGCTGCTGTTACTGTGCAGCCTGGGCATGTCCTGTTTGCACCCATGTTAAATGGGGTGATCGCTCTGTCCCTGCCTTCTTGGAGGAGGTATAGAAAGAATGAAAGCATAAGGCTTTGAGCTCCATAGCACACATGTGGGTCAGACTTTGAGGGTCTCTAAAACCTCCTGTCCTCAGTGGGGTATTATAAATTGCAAAAAATATACAAATGTTCTTATTTGACGAGCACAGTGGAGAGTGTGAGATGATCGGGGGAGTGGGGTAGAGGACTGCCATCCTGACTTGTTTGAATTCTCTTTTTCAGGGAACATTAAGCAAAATCCTAATACACAGAGCCTCTCACAGACAGGTAAGAGGACAACCCTCATGGGCCCGGAGCTGGTCCGTGCCAGTTCTGAGCTTCCCTCTGGGACCGGAAAGCCGGGCTCTTCAGAGCAGGATTCCAAGGCTCTCGTTTGTCTCCCTTAGGGACGGAGCTGAAGACCATCAATGACTTTCTCTTTCAAAGCCAGATCGACAACATCAACCTGTTCAAGGTAAAGGTTTTACCTTTTCACATTAGCATATCCATCTCACCCTTGCTGCCACCTGTGGGCAGAATGCTATGTTAGCTCTGTGGAAGGAATTAAAAGTAAGTTCATTCTGTCTCCAAACAGTCCAGGCATGTCATGAACCCTCAAATAAAGCAGTGTGCCAGCAATAAAAAAAAAAATCTTCAAACTATGGTTGAAGGATCATAGAGATTGGGGAGAAAAGGTGCTTTTCCTTGTATCTAATAAGCACAAATAGAGAAGCCGGGCCCTCCACTTAACTCCATCTTGGGGCATGGTCTTTCTCTGGGGCTGCTGGGCAGAGGAGGAAGTTAATTTTATGAGCATGACGCTGCTGATAGGCTGAGGTGATTGAAAACACAGCTCGGCCACTCTGCTTCACCCTTCTCTCATCTTCCCACTCCAGCTGTGGGTTTAATTGCAGCTTCATCTGTGCTCCAGGCCTATATATTTGGTGCTTTTCCGGGTGGGGAACAGCCACTGTCACTTGACTCAGCCTTAGTGATTCTAGTTTACTAACGGTAACGGAGCACTTACTGTGTTCGAGGTGGTGTGCCTGGTTCTGTGACTCTGGAGTGGAATGTGCCATCACCATTCTAGAGCAAAAGAAGCTGAGGCTCAATGAGGTAACCTCAGGAGGACGACACAAGCCACACACACACACACACGTGAGCAAATGGTGCTACAGTGCGAACCAGCTGCAGGGACTCAAGACCCTGCTTTCTTTCCATCCTGCCTTTTTTCTTCAAACCAGCTTGCCCCTGACTTACCCATTTTGGTCGTGGTTACTACCGTTATCCTCTTCAGACAGGCTGGCAAGCTTTGAGTCCTTTGTCCTTTTGTGTCCCACATCCAAACAGTTGCCAGGCTCAACAGCTTGAAATAGCTCTTGAATGTATTCTACCTTTTCATTTGCGTGGCTACTACTTCTCATGCAGGCTGTTTTTCCTCTTGCCTTCTTTCTGGTCTCCTTGATTTCATTCCGTCTTCTGATGGCTTTTACAAACTACAGTCTAGTGAATCTTGGTTGAAAGATACTCTTCTTTCTAGGAATCTTTAAAGGCTCCAAACCCATTGTCTTGCGTTCCAAGCTACACACCAGCTAAACTGCACTTCAGGCGTCCCCTGAACAAGTCCCAAGCTTTATCTCCTTTGTGCCTTTGCTCATAGGATTCTTTTTAAAAGAACTGAATCTTTCAAGGTCCAGCTTAGGTGCTGTCATGGTGAAGGAAAGCAGAGGGGACATAGCTATCACTGAGCAGCTTCAGGAGAGGCAGAGAGGGGCAGACTTTTTGAAGTTTGTGAAGAGGCTAGGTCTGAGGCCCGGCAGAGGCCACCTCATGGGAGAGCACTGTGTTGTGTCGGAGAGGAGTGACCCCAGAAAGGAGGGTGACACAGTCAGCCTCGAGGCTTTGGGCTCCTTGGGAGGTGGTGGTGAATCATGTTCTCTGGGTTTGGGGAAGTGGTTATTTTTTTCCCCCTGGTTAAGTTTTCCATGTGCCTGCAGCGGGTTTGGCTTTTGCAGGTGCAGCGCTACTGTGAAAAGAGCATGGTCAGCAGAAAGGTATAGTTCCCCTTCCTCTGGGTCTGGGCAGGGTGCAGCAGTGCCTGTGCTTGCTGCCCTCACAGCGCCTTCCTCTCTCCTGCCTTTTAGAAACCCAGTCACCCTTGTCTCCATTCTCCTCTCTGTGGAGCAGCCTCGCCAGGGCGGGGAGGGGCTGCCAAGATGCCTGGTTGGGGGTGGTGAGCTCTGGACAAGGGATGGAAGCCTCTCCTCTAGCCCAGTCTCCCTCAGTGCTGCTGCTCTCATTGGTCTTTGTTGCTCTCGTCCCTGCCCAGCTCTTTGGCTTCACAGAAAGGTATGGGGCAGTCCTCGCACCCCGCAAGGAGCAGCCCAAACTGGCTGGGTTCCAGCACTTCCTGCAGAGTCTGCAGCCTGGAGTGGCTGAGGGTGAGTCAGAAGGATGGGGGACTGGGCTACAGTCCCTGGGCAAGCACATGCCTTCCTTACTCATGGACTCATCTGCCTCAGAGAACCACTGTAGACCCTTCACCCTTGTCCATAGTCCCAGACCCTCTTCCTTTTGCTCCGTGCAGCTCCCGCAGCTCCTGTGGAGGAGGAGGCCACAGTGCCTCGGCCTGCTTCCCCGCTTATGCACATCGAAGGCTTCCTTGCAGCTCTCACCACTGCTAACAAGGATGGCAGGGTCATCCTGAGCCGCCAAGGTAATCCAAGGAGGACTCAGCCTGGAGCTGGGAGGCCAGAGCATGAAAGGGGTATTTACTTCCATCCTCGTACCTCCCTGGGTCAGGATGAGGAAACTGTGGTGATACCTGGCCCTTTCCTGGGCAGGTGGTGGGGTGGTGAGGAAGGATGCAGAGGTGCTGGATGGTGGGTCATTTCAGGCAACGGTATAAGAGAAGCTCGAGTGGTTTAGGTTAGATGAGCTTTGGTTTGAATCGTGGTTCCATCACCTATGAGCTATGTGTCTTGGACCAGTTTATCTCTGAACCTCAGTTTCCTCATGTAAAAAGGGAGATAATAGTACTCTCTACCTCAGGATTGTCCTGGAAATTAAGTGGGATTTAATTTAAAGGGAAAGTAAGATCTCATGCCTCTTACAGGGACCCAGCTGGAGATCTCCTTTGCCTCAGACTGATAGAACTATTTGTTGGACCTGCACCCGCCCCCTTCCCTATGTAACATATCTGCCTTTTTTTTTTTTTTTTCAGGCAGCCTCCCAGTCAGAGCAGCCTGAAACTCTTGCTCCTAAATCCAGCTGTGCCTTTTGCCCAGGTGGTGAAGGAATGCCGAGCAATGGTCATTGCAGGGGGCACCATGCAGCCGGTAAGGACACCAGACCCAGCCTCTTGTGCCCAGATGTGGATGGGACTGTGACAGGGCAGGGTGCACCATCAGGCTTCTTCACTATCCCTTGGTTCCGCATGCCAGAAGGGGGTTGGCCTGAGCAGGCCAAGCAGTGTCCACCAGGTGGCATCGCTATACTGTCTCACTGCCCTGGCCTTTTAGGCTGTGGGGACAGCAGGCACTGCCTCTGCTCCAGCGAGTCTGTAGCAGTGGGATCACATTGCTACAGAAAAAGCCCTTATGGAGTTTCTCTCCCTCACTTAGGTGCCTCAGGGCCATGCCCTTCCTGTACCCACCGTAGATACAACCTTCCCTCTCTATAAATTTAAATATATTTTTAGAAAAGTATTTTCACTGTAGAAAGCAGAGACAAGCAAAAACAGGAAAAAGGATCATAATTTCACCAGCAGAAAATTCATTTTAGTGCATATCATAATAGTCTTCGTATGCATAATTTTTACAAATATACATACATATTTTTAAAAACAAAAATGGTATTATCTGTATATGCTGTTATAATTTGCCTTTTTCACTCAGTGACAAAACATCATAAACATTTTTTCTTGTCAGCAAATAAGGACTTATTCCATCACACCCTGGCTGCACTTTATCCTATTACGTAAATACATTTTATATAACCACACTTGTTAGATATTTAGGCGATTTCTAGTTTTTCTGTTTCAGACAATAGAGTGGTAAATGTAACCAGTCTCTGCACAGAGATTATTTCCTAATGTCCTAGAAGAGGACTTACTGCAGAAAAGCTATTCAGTGTCCTCAAGCAGTCAGTGCTTCTCAGCCGCAGCCGCCTGTTAGATCGCCCCTTAGTTTCCCATTTTTCTTTCTTGTGTGTAGTCTTGTAGATTTTTATTCATTTATGTATTACAATCATTTATAGTCATTGTTGCTTTTGATATTCAAATTGTCTCAAATGTGGCCTGTGGGAACCCCCTCATGCTGCCTCTGGTCCTTTCTCTGTGGCCCCATCAGCCCTGGAGTGCTTTCTTGCTTTTTGGCACAACAGAACATCCCAGGCCACCTGGTGCTTTCTTTGCTTCAGACTTTGAGTCATTCATTTCTCCAAGGTGCCCTGGTTTTTTTTTACTGGGGATGGGTACTTAGAAACCAAGATCTGGGTGCTGGGGTGTTTGCAGTGCTCCTGGATGATCATTGTTTATAGGCCTTTTCAGTACAGACCCAGGAAATGTTTTCAAACATCATGAGTCCACATTGATATTTCTAAATCAAAATCAATTTATTTGACCTTACATTGTATCTCTTTTCTCTTGAGCTAAACTTTTGGTTTCTTATATCAACATAATTCTGTATTTGCTATATCCCACAATATACTTAAAATAGTTTTAAAAATATTACCTTTAACAGTAAACTAATTATAATTTTATTTCTTTGCATTTATTTAGAGTATATCATACTAAGAATGTATGGTCAATAAGGACATGAAGTCACTTGATGTCAGTCTTTTCTTTGTGTGCTTGTGTTATCGTGAATTTGAGACTTTGTTTTCAGTTTGTTTTCCTTTTTTTTTTTTTACTTAATTCCGTTTTTAAAATATGTAAACCTCTATGATTCAGAAGTCGAAACTATATTTAAAAATATCATAAAGTCTCACTTCCCTCCCTTTCCATCCTGTCCTCCATCCCCATAGGTAAGCATGTTTTATTAGCTGCTGGTTTATCCTCCTGTTTCATTTTGCAAAAATAAACAAATATATGTACTTATTCTTTCCTTTTCTCCTTATATCAAAGGTGGCATAATCAGTTTTTATTTATCAGTATGTTCTGGCGATCAGACCATGTCAGCACATAGGGATGGTCTACATTCCTTTTATTGGCTGCATAGTTTTCTGTTGAGTGGATGTAGCATAGCTCTTTCATCTAGTCTCTGGAAAGGCAGTTTTGCTCTCACAGATAACTTCGCAAGAAATATCCTTGTGCAAGGGTTATTTGGTTTGGAGCTGTATTATCAGGGGAGACTCCTAGATATGGGATTGCCAGGTTAAAAAGTAAAAAAAATATACATAATGTGTTAAATATTGTCACATTTCCCTTTAGCTGTAGTACAATGCTGTATCTCCCCAGCAATGTACAAGAACTCCTGTTTCTCCACAGAGTTGTCAAACTTGGATTTCTGCCAATTTGATAGGTACGCAATCTGAATGGAGCTCTTTAAAAATACAAAAAGCACATTCCTCCTCCTAGAGATTCTTGTGTAATAGTTTGAGCTGGGACCTGGCCATATGTATATATTTCTAAATTCCCACTGGTGATTTTGTTGCCTAGTCAGGGTTGAGAACTCCTGTGACAAATTTGCCAAATTTCCTTTGTATTCTCACAAGTAGTCTACATGAGACCACCAATACTGGATGTCATTAAGTTGTTTATACTCTTTGCTAATTTGGTATCAGCCTTTCCTTTTACCTTTTTTTTCTGTTATGTACTTGCTGCCTCCTAGCCCAGACTTATGTCTTTCCAAATGATTCTCTCTTACCTTCCCTGCTGAGGCCCCTGTCTGCTCAGACCTAAGACCCCTGTCCCAAGATGTCTGGGAGGCCACAGAGCCTTGACATTGTGGTCTGCAGGTGTCTGACTTTCGGGAGCAGCTGCTGGCATGCGCTGGGGTGGAAGCCGAGCGAGTGGTGGAGTTTTCCTGTGGTGAGGATCCATGTGCATCCTGGGTAGAACGGGCCACATAGTCAGCTTATGGCCCCTTGTCGTAATCGAACCATATGCTATCATCAGGCCTCAGGGGCTGGGGAGACCACAGGGTTGGCGCTTCATTCTTTATTAGCTCTCTCGTGAGTTCACCAACTCCATGCTCTTATGCTCTGTGCCCCCTCTGTCTGCATGGGAGAGGTTGAGCATCACCATTTTATTGTGGAAACAGGGTGAGTGGGTGAGTGTAATCAATTACTCGGTCTAGAAGACAAGGGTTGGGTAGTGCTCTTTCTGGACTCTGACTTGCAGAACACCTCTGCACCTCCAGTTTTCAGCCCCTCACTGGGTCTCCCCAGGTCACGTGATCCCTCCAGACAACATCCTGCCCCTCATCATCTGCAGTGGGCCCTCCAATCAGCAGCTGGAATTTACATACCTGAAAAGAGAGCTGCCTCAGATGGTTAGTACCAGCCAGCCTGCTTCACCACAGCCTTTGCTAGGGTAGAAGAGAGATTTCTGGAGTGTGGGGCACTTTGGCCAATCCTGAGTATTCAGGCATTGGGAAAATTAGTACTGGGTCTTCCGTCACAAGGCTGGCACAGGTAGGTGAAGAGTATCTAGATGTTTATCAAGGAGAGTCTGAGCTTCTCTCACCTTTCACCCCTCAGGCTACTAAATAAGTTTTCTTGACGCCTCCAAGCATGAGGAAGTGGCTCGTTGCCTTTGGTTCTCTTGCCATTTGGTTATATCAGCCCCAGGCTTGGCAGGGATGCAAGTGCTGGGGACACATCTCTAGTAGCACGCCTGGGACTTTCAGTGCCTGATTTGTCATAGATGGTACTTAATCCCCAGTTGCCACAGGACATTGGGAGCTGGGGAAGGAATGACTCGGTGTACACCCATAGCAGGTATAGCTCTGGTATGCTAGGACTCTAGTGTGTCACAGATGCTGCCAGTCACCAGGAGCATCAGTTGGGTGTGTTTGGTAGGGAGGGTGGCACATTCCAATCTGTGATTCCCAGCCAGGCGGTGCTGTTTTCACGGACCACACTCCATCCTGACTGCTCACCCATGAGTCTCTGTCTTTGGTTCTGAGTCCTAAGGTTAGGTGCCTTTTTGGGTATGACTTCAAGAATGGCCCTATGGTCCCAAGGGCTCCCTTGTCTTCTTTTCTTAGATGGATGAGATAGGTCGCATCCTCTGTAACTTGTGCAACGTGGTCCCTGGAGGGGTGGTCTGTTTCTTCCCCTCCTATGAGTACCAACGCCAAGTCCATGCCCACTGGGACAAGAGTGGCCTTCTAGCTCGCCTGGCTGTTAGGAAAAAGGTGAGTGACCCCTCAGCTGGACCTTCCATTTGGGACACTGGCACTGAGTTCCTCCTCAGATTTCTCATGCACATCAAACCAGTTGGGCCTCATGTATGGGGGCTTCTCCTAGTTCCTTACCCTAGTGGTCCCCAACCTCTTTGGCACCAGGGACTGGTGCTCCTATGAGATTCTAATGCCTGATGATCTGAGGTAGAGCTGAGAGGTGATGCTAGTGTTGGGGAGTGGCTGTGAACACAGATGCAGCTTCACTTGCTTACCTGCCACTCACCTCCTGCTGTGCGGCCTGGTTTCCAACAGGCCATGACTTGTACTGGTCCCTGGCCTGGGAGTTGGGGACCCCTGCCTTATCCCACCACTTCTAATCCCTGATTACTACCTGGAGGATTTCCCCAAGCCCCTGAGGTTCTTGAGTGAGTCCCCAAGGTGGCAATCATAAGGCTTAGAGCAGACCTGTGACCCAGGCATCCTGAAACCCTGTTCTGGAAGACATTATCTGTTTACCTTTAGATATTTCAGGAACCGAAGAGAGCAAACCAGGTGGAGCAGGTGCTGATGGAGTATTCCAGGTGCATTAAGGTGAGAGGCTTTGGGTCCAGAGATCATATGGGGTTGGCAGCTAAAAAACGTTTTGGATGGTATCTCAACTTTGGGTGTTTCTCACAGTGCTGTGCCCAGGTGGGAGGCATGGTGACAGGGGCCCTGCTGCTCTCAGTGGTCGGAGGAAAGATGAGTGAAGGCATCAACTTCTCTGACGACCTTGGCCGGTACGTAGTGGGCTTCTCATTTCCTGGGGCTGGTACCCACCCGCCTCTCACTTTAAGCAGCTGGGCCCCACCAGCAGTCTGCCATCTGAGTCTGCACCTGGGCTGACTGTGCAAGTCAATCAGCTGTGAGGGGAAGCGACTTGGCAACACTAGATGTGGCCCTTTGAGATCAGGTGGAAAATTAGGCAGACCTTAATTTTATCAGGACTTGATTCCTTGGCCTCAATTAGATCTCTTAGCCAAAACACCCCTTTCCAGGTGGTAGGTATAGGATGGGGAGGGAGAGGTAGAACCACTGAGCATAGCTTGAGGGCTGTAGGAGAGATAGACGAAGCAGTTGATGACGTGGGCGAGGACCGGGCCCTTTGTTCTGGGCCTTGAGGACCCCACATGCCGTTGTCTTGTGCACCTCCACCCTCCCTAGGTGTGTGGTCATGGTGGGCATGCCCTACCCCAACATCAGGTCCCCAGAGCTCCAAGAGAAGATGGCATACCTGGATCAGACCCTTGTGAGTTACTCGTGTTCCAGAGGGTGAGGGCATTGGGGAGCTCCATAGCCTGCAGGGCTGATGCACACTGTGACTTCCCCTCTGCCCCTTGATGCGAGCCATTTCCTATTTGCTCTAGAGGGATGGGAGCATTCTCTGCACCCTCTTGAGCTTCTCATGACATCATCCATTATATCAGTTGCTGGCATTTGTGCCCATGAAGCCGACTGGTCTTGTCAAATCCTGGCGATGTCATTTTCTTAGAACACAAGGCTGGAGGCATGAAACATTTCTGATGGGTCATCTCTTGCCCTTCCCAGCCCCGAACCCCAGGTCAAGCTCCCCCAGGGAAGGCTTTGGTGGAGAATCTGTGTATGAAGGCTGTCAACCAATCTATAGGTAAGCCTGGGACTGTGCCTGACTATCAGGATGAATAGTTGGGGATGGATGAAGAATGAGGTGACAGGAAGGGATTTTCCTGGCCACCTTTCCAGTCTGAGGGCTGAGGAAGGGGAGGGAACACAGTAGAAAAGTACTGTCAGGGAGATGGGTTTAATCAGAGCACCAACCTCTGCTCCCACCCAGGCAGGGCCATCAGGCACCAGAAGGATTTTGCCAGCATAGTGCTCTTGGACCAGCGGTATGCCCGTCCACCAATCCTAGCGAAGCTGCCAGCCTGGATCCGAGACCGTGTAGAAGTCAAAGCCACCTTTGGCCCCGCCTTTGCTACTTTACGGAAGGTCGGTCCTTTCTTTCTCTTTCCCCAAAAGGCCCCCACCTCCATCTAGTGTCTCACTGTCTTTTCCTGTCTCCCCAGTTTCATCACAAGAAGTCTGGCCATTCCTGAGGGATGGCCGCACCCCTGTCTGGAACAGCCCCTTTCTGGAATTGGGCTGCCAGGACCCAGGAATAGGTGGAAAAGCCAAGAGGAGAAAATTGGGTTAATCCTGACAGTGGGTCTGCACCATACTTGGGCCCATCCCAGGGCAGTTCTCCCTAAAAGCGAATCTTTCTTCCTGTTCACCATGGCCCAGTTGAGCCCCCTGCCCTGTTTCCTGGCCATGCTTTGTGGGCAGCTGTGGAAGCTGCAGTATCTGTCCTTGCTCATTCTTAGCATCTACTTTCTTAGAGGTAAGATGGAGCAGGCCTGTCCTGCCTCTCCCATTTCTCACTAAATTCAGCCTTTCTAAATCTTTACCTTTCCTTGATATTAAGAACATTCCCCATTTCTAGCCCTGTAGTGTCTGGGCTCTTCTGCCCTGGCGCTTCTGGTCACTTCAGCCAACTGCTGTCTTTAAGAACTGGGAGAAAAGCCCAGCTTCCCACTCCCCACTCCCCTGCCTGCTGGCCTCACTTCTTTACTTCAGAGCTGGTCCCTAACCTATTCCACAGCCCTCCACAGCATTCTGATCTCCCTGGCTTGGCTCCAGGTCCTCCTCCTAGTCAGTGGCAACTCTCTCCCTCTCAGCCACTTGAGCAAACTCCAAGACACCTCTTCCCCTGACATTAGCAATTATGCCAAGGGCCATTAGGCTCTCAGCAAGACTATTTTTAGACACCCTGTGTCTGTCACTGAGACATTTTTTCCTGTGTGAAAACATCCCTCCCTCCATCTGCAACAGCTACCCCTGTTGACTGTACCTCTCCTCCTCCTGACCCCAGAGAAAAGAGCCGTGGTCCACTCTGCCCCATTGCCTGAGACCAGTGGGAACAGGACAGGCCCTGGCTTGGAGACGTTTGCATTCTGTATAGCTATAGTTTCTTAATTAAAAGTGCACTGTCGGTTTATGCTCAGTTCTGCATTATACTTCTTTTTATTGATTTGTGTACTGTTGTATCCCAGAGTCTCTTAGGGAAGAAAAGGGCACGCTGGTGAAGGAGGTGCATAGAGCACAGGCAGAACGAGGGCCTCCTCCCATCACACTCAGAAGCCAGCCTCCCTACTCCTTGAAGATGGTCCAGGCAGACTTGGGACAGCCCTCCATGATCCCCATTCCTCCAAGGGCAGCAGCGGTTGAGAGACCTGCAGGCCAGGGAGCCCATCCCAGCTATTTCCATGTGAGGGTGAGAGCCTCAGCTTGGGTTTTGGGGAGGAAGGAGTGGCTGAGCCCCTAGGATTCCCAGTCATCCTCATCCTCCTCCCCAGGTGGCTGCTGTGGGGGAGGCAGAGGCGGGATAGAGTCTGACATTCGGGCGAAGGCTCCTCCTGGCCCCTCGCTGGCCCCTGTCCCAGGTCCTTTCCCGGAGATTCCTGGGAGGGAAAAGGTAGAGGATGAGTGGGGGTGGTTTGGGACACTAGTTCACCCAGACCCTAGAGACTTAGAAACAGGAAGAAAAAGGCAGAATGTGCATGATGCAAAACACCCCAACTCCCCAGCCCGGGGAAGGCAGCAGTGTGCTGCCTCCTACCTTTGCGCCTCATGACCAGCTTGTTAAAGAGATCTGACATCAGGTCCCCGCCTTGGCCTGTGGCTCTCACTGCAACAAGAAAGCCATGGTGAGGGAGGAAGAAGGGACCAACTATGAGACCAGCTCCTGGGTGACATCCTCAGATTTCAGCCACGTGTCTTCTTTATTTACTATTGACACACCCCAGCCCTCTCCATAGCCACCAGGTCACCACCAGCTCTTGGAGTGTCAATCTATCAGTGGATCCAGCACTGAGCACTGATAAGAACAGTTAACATTTGAGTAACATTGTCAGCAGCCACCCTATGAAACAAAGGGGCACTTATGAGCAGCCCCACTGTGTGGATGAGGAAACCAGCTCAGAGAGGTTAGTTTGCCTGGGGTCACAGTGCAAAGCTCAAAAGCAGAGCTGGGATTCAAACTCAGGACTGTTGATGTCCAGGGCACTGTTGCTTTATGCCCAGGTATTGTATTTTTGCTAGCATTTGGGAGTCACAGAAGATATAATCTGAAGCCCTGAGAGACTTGGAGAAGCAGGACTGAGCTACCCCGCTAGGTCTCTGTTTCTAAAATATCTTAGGTGCCAACCATTTCCTCAGACAACTGGTGGAGTATGAGAAGATCTCCCTTGTAGTTTGAGCTGGAGGAGGCTCTACCAGTTCAGAGAGGAAAGTTCCAATAAGCAGGCTTCAAAACCTGGCGGAACCCACCACCCAGGGCTTCCAGCAAACACCATATAGAAAGCAGGGGGCTGCCCTTTAGACACTTGTGGGGTGGCAAGCAGCACCCTCTTGGAGTCTGGTGGTAGTTAGAAGACTGGCCTTTTTCTCAGAGCCCTTGACTGGAGTGGCTGTAGGGGCCCCTCACCTTGCTCCTGCTCCTTCTGTTTCTTCTTCTCAAGCTTGCGTTCCTTGACACTGCGGAGCTTGGCCTTGCCGATGCCCCCAGCCTGGCGGATGGACTCGAGCAGAGTGGCCCGGCCACTGGAGGGGTCAACCACCTCCTTGGGAGCTCCCTGGACTGGAGCTGGAGGTGGGGAAAGGTGCAGGGAAAGATGGCTGCTCAGGCAAGGCTAGGCTGTGGGACAGTCCTACTGAGCCTAAGGTTCTGGGGGTCCAGAGGAGCCCTTGGCAGCCCAGCTGCGAGGAGGGGCTAGTCCTGAAGAGGAAGCCAGCTGGGGAAGCCAGGCCCTCGGATGCTATCTGGAGCCTGGACACTAACTGTGGCTGTCTGAGCTCAGGAAATCATGTATTGAGGCACCCCTGGGCCCTGTCCAGCCCCACTCAGTTTAGGTGCCACTCTGCAAACATGGACCCTGGGAATTACCGATGTGCTGAGTATTGACATGTGACATATGAGCCAACAAGGAATTTTTGTGCCACTTCTTGGATGCTGGAGATGACTGGGAGATATAATATTAAAACTGAAATTCTGCAATTTAAGAGACACAAGAATATTTTGTTGCTGTAATTTTCAATTATTTTTCCATTAGTTTAAGTGGGAATGGGAGACCCACAGCCCCACCTATCTAGGCTCCCTCTACCTTGGAGGATAGACTTCCCGGGGATCTATACACAGTTTGAAAACCACTGTTTTATGAACCCAATGGAACAAGATTCTAATTAGAACTATTCTGAAAACCTAGGATTTATGACCACTAAACAAAACTATAGAAAATCTTTCAGAGATCCAGAAATTAGAGGTGCCCTTGAAGAGAGTACCCCACCCCCACACAGTCGCCCACATGCCCTGGTGCTGCTCCTACCTGAAGGAGACACATTGCTGTCATCTTCCTTGGTGCCTTGACCTAGAGAGGCTGCAGTCTGGGGTGGGGGTGGGGGAGTGCTGAGCAGTACTGCTGGAGCTGGGGGGAGGAGGTGGAGGTGGGGGTGGTGGGGGTGCTGTTAGCACCCCATCTTCTAGGTCTGAAACAGAAGTGTGAGACTGTGAGGTGGCTGGGAAGAAAGTAGCCCAACTCCCATTCCTGGCTCTCACTCACTTTGCTTGAAAGGCTCAGCCACCTCTGTGTGGAAGGTGGGCAGCTCTGGAATGGTGCCAGGGGCAGAGGGGGCAATGCCGGGGCCCAGGTCAGCACTGTACATGAGGTCATCGGCGATGCCTGGCAGGTCTGGCAGGTAGGACGGCACATCGATCTCAGGCACTTGGCCCAAGTCAGGCACATAGAAGTAGTTCTCTGGCATCTGCAGGATTAGCAGGGATACATGAGTTGGGGGGCTTCAGGGGTCATGGGCCCTGCAGTTTGACCTTGGGGCAGTCAGAGCCCTATCCCTTCATTTACCTGTACCCCCTACCCACCCAAACATCATCTCTACCTGTTGTTCCAGCTGCTCTCTTTTGCTGATGGACAAAGGGGCATCAAATAGCTTCTCCTCTGTCTCTGCCCCCAGCATTACATGGGTCTTTGTTACAGCACCAGCAAGGGGGTCCAGGAAGACATACTTTTTATACCTGCAGAGGTAGGGTGGAGGTCAGACAATCTATCTTCTGAGGCCCATGGCCCTGACTCACCTTTCCCACTTCACCAGGGGCCACAGTAAGTTTATATTGTGGATTCCCAGGCCTTAAAAGGCAAACCAAATTGGTCCTGGCTCCCCAGGCTGCAGACTTCTGCTGCACCTGAGTCTGATGCCCCCCGGTTCCCTCACTAAGCCAGACAGGCCTCCCAACACCCTTGTGCAGCCCCACTTCTGGCCATACAGGTTCTCAGTGGTGTTGAAGAGCAGCAAGGAGCTGACGGAACTGATATTGCTGGGAAGACCCCCGAGCCCCTCCTCAGCCTCATCCTCGGGCTCTGGCTTGGTGTTCACACACACAGGGAAGTATTTCAGCTTCTCCTGGAAGGTGGAATGTGACAGAGGGACGGTGAGTGTCAGGGCCAGACCAGTGACCTCCACCCCGACCCAGTCAGAAATTTCTTGGGTGACAGACCCCCACGGTGGGCCCCTAGTTCCTCCCCCACATCCAGGACCACCACTGGTCACCCTGTGCAAGTGTGTGAGCTGTGTGTGCACATTAGACCTGTAGGGCCCGCTCATCCAGGGGGCGGTGCTTGCTCTGGATCCTGTGGCGGGGGCGTCTCTGCAGGCCGGAGTCCTGAGCACCTGTGAAGATGGAACTGTACTCCTGCAGGCGCTCTGGAGCTGGGTACTTGGCACTGGAGAACACCTGTGGACACAGGCAGGCTGAGATCACTCCTTCAGAGACCCCAAGAAGCTCCAGAGAGCCTAGGGTTCAGGTGAGGGGACTCTGAGGAGGGAAGCTTGAGGTGTGGCTGGAAAGCGGAGGCAGGGACCTGGGCAACTGCAGAGGCACAGGAATATGGTAGGGAAGGGAATTTCTGCAACTGCCCACCAGTCACAGGGACATATGGGCTACCTTGATAGCCTTCTTGCTGCCCTTGATCTTCTCAATCTTGGCCTGGGCCAAGGAGACCCTCTCCCCAATGGCCTGCAGCTGGCTCCGGCTCAGCTCTACTCGCTGGGAAATTCTGCCACGGAAAAAATTACAGGGGTTGGAGGCTGTTCCCCAACAAATGAAGGAGCTGTACAGCCTCCTGCACAGCTCCTTCATTTAACAGCAAACCCTCAAAGCCAAGGGCTTGGGCAAGGGCTCTTAAAAAAGTGTTACCTGCTTGTCAGAGCCAATCTTGGAACTGCCCAGGTGACCTCTCCAAGCATTATCCAACCTGAAGGGTCTAGCAATGTACTCTATTAAGTTCCTTGGAGCTCTGGGTAGGGATAGATAATCACCTTGGCCCCAAGCTGGCGCCTGGACATGCCACCTAAAGGGACATGGTACCTGCCTCCGGGTATTTACAGCTTCAAGAGGGGGCAAGGAGAATCGTCATGACTGACATTGACATAATTCACCTATTTATAGAAGAGGAAAGCAGAGTTCAACAAAGCTGAGTGACAAGGAAGACTGAACCTAAATTCAAGTCCTAGACCTGTTCAGGAGGAACTGCTCCAACACATGATAAACGGCTCATGTACATACATACACGTGCTGACCCCGGTCCTCATGATTGTGGTCCGGCTGCTCATGGGCTTCCAGCCCTCCCCTCATTAGGATCAGTCAGCTCCAGCAACACCAGATGCCCTGTTTTTCCCTGAACATGCCAAACTCTCTTGTCCATGGCCTTTTGCATCAAATGGAATGCTATCCCCGAGATATCAACATGGCTGGCTCCCTCACTACACTGAGCCCCCTCCTTGATGAAGCTTTGCCAGCCATGGAATCTGAAAATGCACCTGTCACTTTCCAACTCCCACCTGGCTTTACTCTTACACAGCACCACTTGACACTACATCTTTCTTGCTCACATGTGCTCCAAAGGGCTGAGGACTCTGCTTTGTTCCCTGTGTACCCCCAGTACCTAGAACAGTGCCTGGCACTTGTATGGACCCCTCTGTGGTTACTAAATGACTAACACCCATGTGCCCTAAATGTAAAATGTAAATGCACATGAGCCTCACTTATGCTGCCCCCACATTATTCAGCAACAGCAAGGGTCTTCTCACAGCAGCGTTAACTCTGGCTCACACGTGCCAGTCCATCCTCCTCCCAAATGCTCCCCGTCCAAGAACACCAAACCCTGCCCATGACCACCACGTTCCACATTCAGAGTGGTCACATCTCCGTATCTGGCAGGAGTGAGCCCACAAACGAGGCATGAGAAACGAAGTAGAGTTGCAAGTTGAATACCTGGGGAAAGGTGGGAGGACAGGGCAGAAGGCAGAGGGAGCCACTGTCTCTGGGGTTGGAGACTGCAAGGTCAGGGGACTCAGATTTCTCTAAAGGTTGAAATGAACAGTCAAGACACTAGCCCAGCCTTCTTAAACCACCCCACCAATGCTAGCTAGAAGGTTTGGGCTCCCAGAGAACCCGCCCCACCGGCCAATTTCACAACCCAGGGGTCTCCATCCCGATGAAGTCTCCCTGATTACTCCTGGCGCCTCATGTGCCAGAGGTGGGGGCTGGGGTACAAGAGGGCATCCAAAACAGTTTAGTTTTCCAAGAAAGACTAATCGAAAAAATGCAGAG
This sequence comes from Pteropus medius, assembly GCF_902729225.1. NCBI lineage: Eukaryota > Metazoa > Chordata > Mammalia > Chiroptera > Pteropodidae > Pteropus > Pteropus medius. The sequence goes on from NW_024344240.1 coordinate 22,770,234, forward strand.
CCAGAACAAGAGGGCACAGTTTCCTTCCAATGAGAGAATGCAGAACCATCCATCTTCTTCCAGCGTGAGCTCCATCTTTTCCGGCAGAGAGAAATGTCTTCACTGGGAAGGCGTACTCAAGCACAAGCGCTTCCTTCAGTTCCCTACTGCCACTCTGGTCCTGGGTGCCGAAGACCTCAGTGGTTACATAACCACTCCACTTGAAGTTGATAGAGAGGGAGGGACATCAGAACTGAGGATGGACAAAGGTCCATCTGTTCTGGTTCTTCCATTAAGGAGAGGAGGGCTGATTTCTCAAAATTATAAATGTCAAGTTTAATGATGAGCCCTGGCAAACTTCCAGAATAGATTATTAAGTAGAGGGTCTGTAAGTACTTGGAAAAGGAAGAGGCATGTCCTAGGGGCCAGCACTGTTCTAAATTCACAGCATTTCTTTTTCTGACAGGATTATTAGACTGGTGTATCAGGGGAAAACCGTAAACACAGTGCATCTTGAGTCAGCAAGGATTTTGACGGCTTCTCACAAAATCCTGCAGATAAGATGGAGCTATGGGGGTTGGAGGAGAGTACATTTAGGGAAAATCAGAGCCAGATGAACAACAGCACCTGAAGGGTACTGCTGATGAATGGATTGATATCAGCCTTGCATGAAGGTCTCTAGCAGGATCCTGTCCAGCTCATTCAACACTTGATCATTAAACTGGGGAAATCAATTGGGGGAGGGTCAAAAATGGTCTGCATGACGAAATCAAGACTCAAATAATCCTGAGAGGCCAGAAGGATGGACTACAAGCAACAAGATGAAATTGACAAGGAATGAATGTGAAGCCTAGGATTTAGGTTAAAAAGTCAAGTGCACAAATACAGAAGATGGAAGTTTAGTTGTAGTTCAGGTGAAGAAAGACCTGAGGTTTTGGTTAACTAACTATAAGCTCAGTATGAGCTAAAAGTACGTAAAGCAGCTTAAAAAGGAAATGCGATCGTAGGGCACACAGCTCCTGGTCCCTCTCCTACCTTCTTTCAATAAACAGGGAGCACTCACTCTCTTAGAGGCACTACAGAGAAAACAGCCCCGAAAGGAGGAGCTAATCTACACCAGGCACCAGTCTCATCCACAGCTGTGTCCCCTTTAAACTGGATCCACAGTCTAAGAGGACTCTAAATTCCCTTCTCGACTATTCCCTTATTCTGCTCTATCTCTAGCATCTGGGACAGTGCCTGACATATAACAAATATTGGCTGAATAAAAAGTGACAAGTTAATGAACATCCAAAGGAGGGTAATGAGGATGGTGATGAATGAGAAACTCGTGTCGTACAAAGGTAACTGAAGGATGTCTGGCTACAAATGAGATGACTTAGAGAATATAATTCCCTTCAAATATCAAAAATATCACAAGTACTGTCAAGTGGAAAAGTGATTAGACTTATTCTCTGTCACCCCAGAGGGCTGCATTAGGACCAGTGGGTGGAGTTATAAGGAAGCAGATCTTGGTTCTGCATAAGAACTTTCTAGTAAACAGCTGCATGACTTTGCAAAGCAATCAGATTGCAGCTGGATGACCACCTGTCGGGAATGCTCCAAGGGGAATTCCTATGTGGGGCCGGGGAATGGAAGACATGACTTCCAAGTTTCTTTTCTTATCAAGTCTAAGTAAGGGCTTGTTTGTTAACAAATTTCCAGATACTCTAATCTCATAGTTATGATGCCAGGAGTGTACAGATCACAGATGAGAAAGAGCCTTCAGTTTGTATGCCACCTCTAGTGACTGGCAGTGATGGTCTAGAAGGCTGTGTTAGGAAGGACTGTCAGGCCACACTGGGCCTGGGACTGAGCGCAATGACTAATTAGCAGCAGCCACCCTGGTAGCAAGGGGCAATGTGTTTGCCATCCCTGATCTCGACCCGCACCCCTCCGCCCTGGCTTGAGAGTCTGCTTCAAAGTAAATCAGTTTCCAAGCTCATCACTGAAGCCATGTCTCTATAACATGTTTGCCAGGCACCAGCAGAGGAAGGGCTGCCTCCGTCAGCATCAGAGACAGAACAGGTTCACTCAGCTTGCTCAGAGCCTGGGACAGAAATGAATAACACACATCTGCTCTCAAGGAGATTCCGGTTTACTGGAGAGATAAATAACTACTGTCGCATAGATCTGGGTTAACATTTATTTAGTAGCACGGTAACCTTGGGCAAGTCACTTAACTGGCCTATGCTTCAGCTTCTTCAGCCGAAAAGTAGGAACAGTAACTTCTATATCATGGAATTATTGTAAAGGTTAAAATGAGCAAATGTATGTCTAGTGTTCCTGTACTAGCTGACATATCCTAAGTACATGGTTAACATTTGCTAATACTACCTGTGAGATGGTAGGAGGAATGAGGCATTCAGGGGAAAGTCAGAAGAGGCAGTGTTGGGCAGACACAGAGAAGGAAGTTCCAGGTTGGGAAGCAGGCACTTTGCAAGAGACGGCCATGGAGGCTGGAGGGGATAGCAACAGGAAGCAGCTCCCCTGGCAGGGGTGGGAGGTGTGCAAGGCGGCACCTAGGGACCACTCTCCTGGTGTGGCAGAGGGAGTGGGATAGGGCAGCCAGGGCAGGGCTTGGGCTCCCTGTCCCACCACCTCCAAAGCTGGCCTTCCTTCCCTTTCTGTAAAGCAAAGCAGGCCATGGCCCCTACGGTGCTGCCACAGCCCCTCACAATCAGCATGCCAGTCTGTAGCGGCTGCTGGGGGAGAGGAGGTACTCACTCCTGCCTATAGTTGCTGCTCCTCCTCCCCTTGCCTGTCCCATATCCCCGGGGCACAGCAGATCCTGAACCTGGGCTCTGGCCTTCGCCTTTATCTTCTCTACTCACAGAGATAATTAAGAATGATCTGCTAATTATGCAGGCAGCTGATGGAATGCTTCCTCACCTTGGGAATCATCAGGTGCCAATCAGAGAGAAAGGGAGGGAGAAAGAAAAGGATGGAGGAAGGGCCAGCAGGAAGGAGGAAGTGAGGAAAAGGGGAATGTGTGGGGAAGGTGAAAAGAAGGGAGGAAAAGGAGGAAGGGGAGAAGAGGAAAAGGGAAGAGGTAGGAAGTAGAAAGGCAAAAGAGAGAAAAGAAAAAGTTTTGGAGAGAAAATGGACCCCTTCCCAAAAGGAATGAGTAAGAGGGGGGCTGTAGCTTTCTGGGGGTGGGGGACTGATCAAAATGGCAAGTGACAGCATCCTAAATTCCACACGCTTAATCTGTCCAGCTCCTCTTCCCTATGCCACTGCAACACCCTCTGCCTTGTCATCTAAGTCATGTGAAGCAGGTGACATTTCTGGGCAATTATTTTGGGGCCTGTCTTCTCCCAGGTGAAGATGGGAGCACGTGAGGGCCAGAGAGATCTGCTGGGCAGGAAGAGAAGCCAGGGACGGGGCTGGAAGGAGCGGCTCCAGGAGAGCCTGAGAAGGTACTTGTCATTCTCTCCAGTCTCTGCATGGCTCCCACTGCGGCAGAGCAGGAGGAAGAAAGCCAGCTTGGAATGCTAATTTTCCATGAGCTCACCTACCTGCGGAACTGGGGGCAGGCTCCAGTGGGGCTGAGAGGCCTGGGCCTGAAACTGGAGGAGCAAGGGGGTGGAGGGATAGAAAGTGTCTCTTCTCTGCAAGGTTTACATGCAGGAGGAACAGGTTTAAGGGGTGAGATTTCCAAGCTAGGGTAACATCCCCACTACAAAAGCCCACGATAAATGAAAAGCCTGTGCTTGTTGACTGCTGCAGGATGGGGGCGGAGGCAGGAGAAGGAGGCTAGGTTTAGGCACTCCTCAACCACTCCCAATCATTCCTGACTCCTCCCTTTCCTTCACCCTCGGTCCCATTATGCCATCATGTCCTGTCATTGTTCCCTTTGAAATGTCTCTCATCCAGCCCTCCCTGCCTGCAGCTTCCCTGGACCGTGGCCTCATCCTTTTCACATCCTGACCGCGGTAACAGCTTCCAGGGTGTCCCTGGAATCCACTTTCTCTTCCCTTCTTGTCCACTCTATGACGGCCACCTAACGAACCTTCCCAAAACTCTGTCCTATCATTCTCTGCTTAAGAACCTACCCAGACTCTCTAAAACCCCTGGATCAAGCTAAAAATCTTGTCCTATTTGGAGATGTCCTCATGAACCCCAACATACTTATCCCAACTCTTCATTCGCCCACACTCCTCCCTCCTACTTCTCCGCTATAGAGCACTCCCAAGGCACTGTGGAGAACACATAGAAGTAAGCTCCCAAGGGCACACGATCAGAGGGGGAAGCGAGGCCCACAGGCCCACAGCAAGTTGACTTTTCACACCCTGTTCTGTTCTGCAGTGGAGAAGCTATGTAGAACAGGCAGCAATGTCTATACTCCGGGAGCCAGGATGCACCATGTTCCAGACACACTGCGCTCCAAGCCTTTGGCACCCATTTCCAGACCCCACCAGATGGCCTGCAGGCCCACATTCCCAGCCCTGCCTAACCACAGTCTGTCCTTCCTGTGGCCTAGTTCATGCCCCTCTCCTTCAAGAGGCTGTCCCTAACCATGTACAGTAGGCATGTGTTTTTCCTCACTAGCATCTACTTCCTCCTTATTCAAGTAACAGCCTCCTTTCCACTGCAGAACCTATCACTCCCACGAGCTCAGTCCCTGCACTTAAGAAGCGACTAAACCCAGAGCTTAGGGTAATGCACGTGACTGAGGTCTAAGCCAGTCAGTGTGTCACATCCCTTTCACCCCAGCAACTGACTGTGGGACAGACAGGAGAACCAAGCTAGGCCAATGGGTGAGTGAGACTTCTGAGAGAATGCTGGACCTGAACCTGAATGTAGGAGCTCTGGCCCAACTGGTTGTGACCTTGCCACCACAAGAGCAAGACCTGTCTGGGAATGGAGCCAATACAGAGGCAGTGAGCTGGGACGGAATGAAAGCCAAACCAGGTCCTGATGACATCATTTACACTCTTCAGCTCCAAAGCCTGCTCTACTTGCTTAAACTGGTTTTGGGGATTCTTTTGAAAATATGCTATTAATCCTTACTTATTTCTCTTTTCTCTAGATCCTGAGAAGCCCATGTGGTTCATGCTATGCAATTAAGAATCACCTGAGATCTACTGCTCTCCTATTCCAAACTAAGATCTCTGAGGACAGGATCCATGTCATATATATCTTCAGTATCCCTCAGGGTCCAGCAAATAGCACACACAATGGGAGACCAACAGGATGACTCATGTTTTGAGCGCCTCTGAGAGACATCCTCCCCCCATTCCTGGGCCACTTAAAAGGCCCATACCCACGCTCAACCAACTCATCATCCCTCCCCAGGAGATGGCTTTCCTGCCCTCTCCTCATCCCATGAAACTGTTTATAGGTATCAAATACCAGGAAGGGAAAGTAAAGTATGCTAAAAATCCAACAACTCTCTTTAGAAAAAGGCAAGCAAGACTGTAGTCACAATCCTGGTGAGGAAACACAAATATTTCTGGTTTTTAACATCCATTTCAATCACTAGGCATGGGGTGGCCATAATCCAGGACTGACAGCTCTTACAGGCCTGTGTCCTCTTGCTTATGTGTTCCTTGGGCATATTTAGCACAACAGTAAGTATAAAAGGGGCACCTAACACTTTCTACAAATACTGAGAGCTGGTTGATGGAGGAGCACCGTTAGGCAGCAAATATGCAGAGATGATATTAAGAGTGAACATTTACTGAATGCTTACTCTATGCCAGGCACTGTAATTCCTTTGCAAGTTTTAATTCATTTAATCTTTATGACAATCCTATGAGAAAGGTTCCATTATTATCATTATATTATAGATGAGAACACTGAAGCTTAGAGAAGTAACTTGCCCAAGGTTACAGAGCAAGCAGATGGGGAGGCAAGATGGAGCCCAGGCAGTCTGCTCAAGTCAACCCCCTGAACCACTTAGCACCACCCAACCCCTGGTTACATTTATATACTGGACAGGCTTCGGGCAGGTAAGTACATCTGTGGGCAGGTAATAGGCAGAAAAGTCCAGAGTATCTGGTGTTTATACCAAGTCCAACTGAAGACAACGACCCCATTTTCTGTTCCCATTGGGGATGGCCTCAGGAAGAGGTGGACTCCCAACTGGTGAGGAGGAAGAGGTTGCCTAGTGACGCAGCAGGGGTTTCCTGGACTGGGGTACAAGCAGAGGAGGGTGGGGGATGACTTGGATCACCAGAGGAACCTGAGTCAGGCAGTCAAATACTTCATGCTAGGTGGGATAAAAACGTCCCTATGTGAGGCACGGTGTGGGAACCCAGGAAGGAGAAAAGCTAAGCGCATCTCAGAGAAAGACAGGATTCGTATACAGGAGAAAACCTGAGACCTTTTGTAAGGAAACAGTAAACACCATTCATTCATGTTAAATAAACACTGAGTGAAAATCATTATAGCCCAAGGACTGTGCTAGATAAGCACTGGAGATACACAGAGCTGCCACCCACCACCTCAAAATCATCAGTGACCTCTAAAGCCCCACCTCCTCATCAGCCCCATGAGCCCCCTTGCCCCTCGTTCTTGCTCCAGCCACACTGGCTTCTATTCAGGTTCTTCTTACCTCAGGGCTTTAGTTCATGTACTTCGTTCTTTCTGAAACATTCTTCTTCCCTACCTACCCACTCATGATAACTCCCACTCACTCTTCAGATCTTACCATAAATGTTTTTCCTTCTGTGACCTCCCCCCGCCCCGCCCCAGACAGAGTCAGGCCTCCTGTTAATAACTCTCATAGCACCTTATCTATCACAGATAAGGTGCTATGAGAGTTATTAACAGTTATTATTAGATAGAGAGACAATAAGAATTCGAGTCTGGAGCCACAATACCTGGGTGTGACCTCTGGCTCTGCCACTTGGGCAAGTTTCTTAGCCATTCTGTGCCTCAGTTTCCTCACTGATTGGAGATAACAGTAGCTCCTCACAAAGTTGTTGTGAGGCTTAAATAAGTTAATGCACTTCAGATCAATGGTGGTACAAGGTTAATACTATATAAATATTAGTTATTACAAAATTATTTAAAATAGATCTTATCACAATTGTAATTAAATAACATGCAATTGATAATGACAGTTTATCTCTCCTGCCAGAGTTTATCCTTTAGTCGGACAGGGATGCTGCCTCACTCATCGCTAGAAATAAAAAGAGCAGTAGCACAGTGCCTTCCGCACAAAAAAAATTGAATATGTATTTGCTGACTGTAGGAACAAATAAAGGAATAGGGCCTCCTGGTGGGAGGAAGATCATGAGTTAGTAGAGCAGTACCACCACTGGAGCCTGTGGGATCCACAAGGAACCTGAGGCTAAGTGGGACAGTAGGTAGCTCTTAAGAACACTTATGAGAATTAGCTTCTAAGCTGGGCCCTTGGGCACAAGGAAGCCGGCTGGATCCCCCCAGGGTTAAGCATCGCCAGAAGGGCTGCTCCCAGAAGGTGCTTTCCTGAGAAAAGGAGAGAAGAATGCCCAGGGCGGGGGTAGCCGCTGATCAGGTAGGTGTGGATGGCAGCACCCACCTGCTAAAGATGTCTCCAGAGACCTTCTGTAGGTACTGCAGGATATCTGCCACCTGCTGGATGGCCTCTTCTCGCCGCAGTTCTGGCTGGATGAAGGGCACTGAGTAGGTCTGACCTGCCAGCGAGTGCTGGGTCCTCATGGGAGTCATGATGCCTGTGGGTGGGAACCGGAGCATCAAGACTGCCCCACACTCACCCACCCCACCCACCAGAGCACAAGGTACCGAGAGAAGAGAGCACAGCCCCTCACCCCAACTGTCAGCCTGTACAGCAGGAGCCCCAATCCCAGCGCCAGTACAGGTCCCTAGCCTGTTAGGAACCTGGCCACATAGCAGGAGCTGAGCAGCAGGCGAGAAAGAGAGCGAAGCTTCATCTGTATTTGCAGCTGCTCCCCAGCATTAGCATCACCACCTCAGCTCCACCTCAGATCATCAGGCACTAGATTCTCATAGGAGCGCAAATCCTACTGTGAACTGCACGTGCAAAGGATCTAGGTTGAGAGCTCCTTATGAGAATTTAACGCCTGATGATCTGAGGTGGAGCTGAGGTGTGATGCTGCAAATACACATTAACATTAGCAGAGGTTGACCACTCAGACCATAATAAATCAATTGCTTGGAGACTCATATCAAAACCCATCAGTGAGTAGCAAAAGACAATTAAGCTGCATCTGGTGGCAGGCTTTATAGTAGCAAGTAAGTTGATGTACTTTAATTATACAGCTGCTTCTGGTGGCATCTGATTCTGCATTATGGTGAGTTATATAATTACATATTACAATGTAATAATAATAGAAATAAAGTGCACCATAAGTGTAATGTGCTTGAATCATCCCGAAACCATCCTCCCACCCCCCACTCTCCAGTCCATGGAAAAACTGTCTTCCATGAAACTGGTCCCTGGTGCCAAAAAGGTTGGGGACCGCTGCTGTACAGGTGGGGAACTGGAGACAGAGCATTTGGTAGGAGGCCAGGAATGCACAGGAGCTGGTCTTCTGCTGCTTACTAGGTGAATGAGGGAAATGTGTAGAGACAACAGAGGCCAATGAGAAGGGTTCAGAGAAAGTACAACAGTGACTAACCCTTAAGGTGCTTGGAACCCTGTTAGACACTTTCATCATATATTATCTCATTCCAACCTCCCAAGCCTGGATGAACAAGAAACCCTGGTTGCAGAGTGAAAAATAGCCTGGAAGCAGAGGGGTGGATTTGGGGGGAAAAAATGCCTCAGTCAACCACCAAATGGTACCTGGGTCTGGAAAAGCCTGGTTTCTTCTAACTTTGGTCCCTGCGGAACTCAGGCCAGGCAGTGGCTAGTGACTCTAGGTATGGGAGTCTGGGCTCTGCTCACCCAGGATGGAGCTAAGCAGGGCCAGAAGGAAGGAGGGGCATGTGCGGCAGGAAACGGGAAGGAAAAGCACTCCTTTGACTTGCAAGACAGGGCAGAGTCTATTTATACTGGGTTTAATTAACTCCACTCCCTGGTGCCACTAAAGCGGCAATCACACTGCAGACGGCACTGATTTGATTGGCAAGAGATGTACCAAGCAGAATATTAAGGCACCGGGCCCCTATAAATAGGCCTAATCACAGTCCCCCAGTAGAAGATGGTGAGGAAGACACTAATCAGCCTGGCACTGTGCCCCAGACCTGTTTTCCTAGGCACAATGTCAGTGTCCCTGGTTGCACCACAGGTGCGGGTAGGGCTGGGTAAGTGTAGCAGGGAGGGCTTTGGAGGCTTTATTTGGGCTTAAAGTTCTATGTGACCTTGGGTAAGTTGCTTGCCTTCTCTGAATATCTGATTATACTTCTCATTCTACAGATTGAGAATGGCACTGCTCTTAAGTAGTTATTCTCAATGTTATCACATCACACCAACATTTTCACCAAGCAAGTGCTTAATCCTTTGCTCCCTCTGCTGGCGTCCCTACTAGCCCTTCCTTCTACCCTGCTTGTTCTCGCCTACCCTTGCCAGGACAGCCACTTTTCGTTATCCAAGATGACTGTCCTGCTCTCCCAACTTGTTTTCCAGCAGTGACATCCTCAGCTTCTCAGACCTGAGCCTGCTTGAGTCCTCAACAGGGCCCGATGTTACTCCTAACCTCCTCACTTCTCTTCCCTATCAAATGATCAAAGTGGGGCCAGAAGATCCCTAACTATCTGGAGAACCTAACCCTCTGAGACCCACCCCCGACTCCTTTCAAGGAGAAATCCACTTCTTTATATTTATATTAATGCAAATGTGCTGGCCATCCTAACTTAGTTCTGTACTTCAGTTTTCCCATCTGTAAGATGGGGAGGGAATAAAAGGTAGAAGACACTTTTCTGTGCACATCTTGAAATGCTTTTCTCATGGTTATTTACCACATCTGTGTATGTGTATACCCATAAAGGGGTATTCAGACACAAATCTCCCCAACAAGTAAGTAGCAGGTCCATTCAAGAATTAAGAGACTGAGTACAGCTGATTGGTGATTTACTCATTCTGTCTGTAAACATGTACTGATCAACTATTAGGTGCCAGCCATAATCACAATAAAGATGAATAGGACACTATACTAGCCACGGACACAACCTCGAGAACAATTAAACGGCATGTGATAAGTGTTCTAATCCAGCCATAAGTACGGTAATAGGTGAACACTGAGGAAGGAGTGATAAACCCCCCTGGGGTTAGGGGTTCAGGAAAAGTCTCTTAGCAGTAGCTATACCTCACCAAGTAGCTATACCTCACCAACGGGCCCAGGTAGAGCATTTCAGGTAGAAAGAACAGATTGAACAACAGTATATAGGGGAATGGCAAATGGTCTTGATTGCCGAGGGTATAACCATCCTTAAGCAAGTAGCAGGAAAAAGAAAGCTAAAGAGAGGCCAGATTATGAAAAACACTGACTATCACGGCAAGTTTAGATTGAAATCCTCAGACCTGTGCAGTCCAACATGGCAGCCACTAGCTACATGCAGATATTGAGCAGTTGAAATGTGGCTAGTCTGAATTGAGATGTAGCATAAGTGTAAAACAAACATCAATTTTAAAGACTTAGTAGACAATAAGAATTTATCTCATTAAAATGTTTTACAGTTCTCCCTTATTCTCAGGGGGTGGGAGGGGAGGTACACTCTAAGATCCCCAGTGGATACCTGAAACGGCGGATAGTACCAAACCCTATATATGTTTTTCCCTATACATACAAACCTATGATAAAGTTTAATTTATAAATTAGGCACAGTAAGAGATTAATAATCATAAAATAGAACAATTATAACAAGATCTATAATAAAAGTTATGTGAATGGCTTTGGGTCATTAAGCAAAATGAGGGTTACCTGAACACTAGCAGTGCAATACCAAGACAGCTGACCCCATAACCTAGTCAGCTACTGACTAAGGGATGGGGAGTGTCTACAGGGTAAATATGCTGGACAATGGGACGATTCACATCTGAGGCAGTACTGAGTGGGACACCTGCGAGATTTCCTCACACTACTCAGAACTGGTTGCAACTTAAAACTTACGAGTTTAGTTCTGAAACTTTCCATTAATACTTTCAAAATGTGGTTGATCCCAGGAAACTGAGAACACAAAAATCAAAATCACGGATAAGTGGGGGACTATTGTACACTGATTATATGCTGAAATATTTCAGCTATACTAAGTTAAATATATTACTAAATTAATTTCAGCTGTTTCTTTAATTTTAAAATCACTTATGTGGCTCACATATTTCTAATGAACAGCACTACCTCAGAGAATCAGGTAAAAACTATGGAAGCTTTCACAAAAATGAACCCGCACCGTACCAGACTCTCATAATGCTATTTACAATTTGCGAAGTGCATGACATCCCTCCTGCAAACTTTCCCCAAACAGCCAGCTCCCAGGGTCTAGCCCTCAGGTCAAACATCTGCTGTAGGCAAACTGTGGGGGTCACATAAGAAAGGCCAGAGAGGTAGGGGCATTGACCCGCCTCAGTGAGGGATGGGAGGTGCAAAAGGTCTGAGGATCCAGTCCAGCCCCGAGGGTGGAAAGGCACGTGAGGGTCAGGGGGCGGAGTGAGAGGGGAAGTGGAAGGCTGCGGCCTGGAGCCCCGAGTCCGGTTGCCCAGCAAGGCCCTCCTCTGTCCAGGCCTCGGCCGCACTCGGGGAAGAGCGGGGGCCGGTAGGAGGTTCGGGGGCCGGTAGGAGGTTCGGGCGCACGGGGAGGAAGGCCCGGGACCAACAGGGCTGGAGACCCGTCTTACTGGTGGGCGGAGGCCGGCGCCACTTCCAGACGGGGAGCAAGTTGAGCGGCAGAGTCGGAAGTCAACCCGGCCGCAGTGTCTGCAGTCTCAGCCGCCTCTCCCCGACCGTCGCTCGCGCTCGGCCCGGCGCAAGCCGCAGTCTGCGCCCCGCCCTCCCCGGAGCTTCTCCCCACTCCCCTCGGCGCCCCGCCTCCGCACCCCCGCATCCGGGCGCCCGCCGCGCTCGCGCGCCGGGGCACGAGCCCCGTCCTAGCGGTCCGAGAGACCTGCACCATCGCCCGACCTGCGGGGGTACCAGCCCTGCCGCTGCTCACCTGCCGTGCTGTGCGGCGCCTGCTCCGGCCGCCCCGCGCCGGCCCCGCCCGCCCCGCGCCGGCCCCGCCCGCCCCGCGTCTGCTCCTCCCGCCGCGCTTCCGCTCCGCCAGGCGCCGCAGGGTCCTGGCGCCGTCTTCCACTGTGTACGCTTCTTCTGAGCCGCTCGCCAGACTCCCGAGTTCTGGCCTCCGATCGCGGCCCAGTCGCAGACCCCAGCGCGCACTCCAGAGACGCCGCGGACCTCTCTGCACCTGTTTCTTGTATTCCCAGCGCCAGGCCATCGGGCCCACGCCCCCACCTCTGTCCTCTCTCTGCCTTCCCTTCCGGCCGGACCTGGGCTGTCTGCAGCCCAGAGCTTCCTTTCCTGGCCCTGTGTATACCCCGTGCACAACACTCAACACAGGTGTGGGAATAGCCCCTCCCCTCCAGCCCTACGTACTTACCTGATTTAATGTATTTTAGTGAGACCTTATTTTCTCATCTTCTGTGGGCTCCTCTCCCCATAGAATTCACATAGTTTCCCCCACCTTTAAAAATTAAACATATCAGCGAGACAAGGAAAAATACTGCATTATTCCACTTATATAAAGAAGCTAGAGTAGTCAAATTCAGAGCCAGGGGGACAGAAAAGGAACTTGGTGGGGGCAGGGAATTATTGTTTAATCGCAGCAGTCCCCAATCTTTTTGGCACCAGGAACCCGCACTCATAAGAGAATCTAATGCCTGATGATCTGAGGTGGAGCTGAGGCGATGATGCTAGCACTAAGGAGTGGCTGCAAATATAGATGAAGCTCTGCTCTCTTGCTTGCTGCTCACCTGTTTCTGTGCAACCGGCTTCCTAACAGGCCACAGACTGGTACGAGTCTGTAGCCCGAGAGTTGGGGATGTGTGGTTAATGGGTACAGTTTCTGACAGAATTTCTCTTTGACCAAACTTTAGTCACCAGGAACCCGCACTTTAGTGAGGCTCCTCTGAATCTTCCCAACTAGGCCTCTACTTGCACCTCTGAATTTTAGTGGGAATCTGTGGGTTTAGCCAGAATCCCCCACTTTCTGTATCAATCAGATCACCCCCATATCTGACTGAATTCCTCATGACCCGAGATCCCCTAGGTTATATGTGGTGGCCCTGGCCTACCTTCAGCAAGATCCCTGTCAGGTCAGTTGGAGGCAGGATGGGGTGAATCCTCCAGAGTGGAGAGAGTCCTTGGCATAGTGTAGTTAAGAGCGAGTCAGAGTTATCAACAAAGTTTATTAGAGAAGGAATAAGGCTGCAAAGACAGAGTGTGGTCTCTTCTCAGAGTCAGAGAATGAGAGAGACCCTGAGCATCTAAAGAGCTGGGTTTATATGTGTCATTTAGTTTCCAAGAAAAATTACCCATTATAGGGAGTAAAGAATGGAACGAATGATTGAGTTTATCTTTAATTTGTAAGAGGCACAGCTTAAAGTTGTTGTTTTCCTGCTATGGTATGGGTAAACAGTTGTTAGTAATCTCTGCAGAAATCTTCCTTTGTTCTGTAGGTTCCTGTGGTCTGCCCTGTAGGGCTGATCAACTAGGTCCCGTGTGTAACAACAGATAGCAGGCTCTGAATTCTACTTGGTTTAACATCTAGTCAATCTTTGTAATTCTCATGCCTCTTTCCTATATTAAGTTTAGCAAAGAATTACCCCACCATTAGTATTTTCCATTCAGGACCACGACCCCCTGCTTCTTGGCTATAAATCCCCACTTGTCCATGCCGTACTCAGAATTGACCCCAGTTCTGTACTGAGGTCTCTTTTCTCCTGTTGCAAAGTTCTGAATAAAATCTGTTTTCGTGGCTATAACTACTGTCCAGCTCTGGTTTTCTTGGATATGTCATTTAGGAATGATGAAAAAGTTCTGGAGATTGGTAGTGGTGATGGTTGCACAACAGTGTTAATGTACTTAATGTCGCTGAACTGTACATTTAAAAATGGTTAAAATGGTAAATTGTATGTTATGTATATGTGACCCCCCACACACACAAAGCTAGTAGTTTTTGAAAAGGATTTTTAAGAAGTTAAATATACAAAGGAAGCATTAGTACAGACATCCTGCATTAGTTCTTCCTAGAGTCCATCGGCTTGTCTTAAGAGTTCTTGGCCCCTCTCTTTTAGGGTTGCCAGAGAAAATACAGGATACTAAGTTAATTTGAATTTCAAATAAAAAGCAAAGTGTGTGTGTGTGTGTGTGTGTGTGTGTGTGTGTGTGTGTGTATCCCAGACTAAGCATGGGACATACTTATACTAAGAAATAATTTATTTTTTATTTGAAATTCAAAATCAAATAGGTATTTGATATTTTTATTTGCTGAATTTGACAACTCTACTTTTTTCCTAATATTCTTTGAGTTTTGTCTTCCTTCCCAACCCCTCCTTGTCGGGGAGTTAGGTTGAATTGTCCTTTTTGACAAGAACATTCTGCTGTCTCACTAGTTATAGGATATGGTCCCAATCAGCTGTGGTGTCCTTCTGTATTTATAGACCAAATATTTGTGTTCCCCCAAGTTCACATGTTGAAGCCCTAACTCCCAATGTAATGGTATTTGGAAATGGGGCCTTTGGGGAGGTAATCATAGTTAGGTGAAGTCACGAAGGTAGTGACCTCATGATAGAATTAGTGCCCTTATAAGAGAGTTTGCTCTTTCTTTTTCTTCACCATGTGAGGACACAGAGAGAAAGTGGCTATCTGCAAGCCAAGAAGAGTTCTCAGGAACCAAACTGGCACCTTGATCTTGGACTTCCCAGCCTCCAGAACATAATTATTTATGTTGCTTAAGCCATTATGTTGCTTAAGTTCTGTAGTGACTTGGCATTTTGTTTTTAACTAATACAACCTGCTACCACATTTACCCCCTCACTCCTCCTGAGCAATGACTGAGTGTCTTAAGTTATACAGGACACCTCAAAGAAGGGGAAATGTGCTGTGCTCAGCCACTCATTCTTTGTATGACCTTGGGCAAATTATCTAATGAAGCCTCAGTTGCCCCATTTATAAATTGGGATTAAGAGTGCTTGTCCTGCCTTTTTTTTTTTTTTTTTTTTTTTTTGAGAGCTGCCATTGGATGTCAAAGAGCTTTGGGATCTGTAACATTTATTTAAGCATGAAAGGAAATTTGAATGTGCTCCAGGATGTCTGTCTATACACAGACATCCCCTCACACACACATACATCGCACATCAAATCTAGCTGTGTTTTCTCACAAAAGTGCTGCTAGACAGAGCCCTCAGGCCCTGATCAGCCAGTTCACCTCCATGCAGTTCACCCTTCACTTCATAAAAGTTCTCTAATCTATTGTTGACAGGCTCATCACAGACCTAATTTTAAAAGTCTCCAAGGAGCTGGATTGCAAAGACATTTGACCTCGCTGCTCAAGCTGCGATGGGAATCCTTGACCTTACTCTGGATAAAGAAAGGCTGAATGTCATTCTAATGTGTGGACACTAAGGCTCTATCTGCCTTTGTTGGTCCATTGTGTCATTCCATTTATATGAAATAGCCAGAATATGTAAATCCTGAGACACAGAACATAAATTGGTGATCTTCAGGATCTGAGGGGAGGGGAGAATGGGAAATGGCTACTTAACAGGTGCCAGGTTTTATTTTGGAGTGATAAAGATGTTTGGAACTACATAGAAGTAGTTGTGAATGTACTGAGTGCCACTGAATTGTTCACTTAAAAATGGTCAATTTTATGTGACTTTCAATTCTCAATTTAAGAACAAGTATAGATAATACACACAATACACACACACACAATAAATACAATGTCACACACACAATGCTGGGATTAAGAAGTGCTACATACACACTAGGCCAAGGCTGCGTCTTATATTTTGTACTCTCCTTGATGTGGAGAGTGTACTGGATGTGAGGTGGAACCAGAGAATGCAAGAACTTGAAAAGACTTCAGACGTCACAGAGCAATGCTCCACCGACAGAGGAGCATGGGGGCAGGAAGGCCACTCACTGGCTGAAGGCCTTTTCTCTGTATCCTCCAGGGATACCTTTTTCTTTCCTCAGAAAGAAGATGAGGAAGACACAGCAGTGTCCCTTGTTACCATTCTCTCAGCACACATTTATTGAGTGCTTGCTCTGTGCCTTCGAACAAGTCAGGAGAACAGACACTTAAGCCGATGTTTGCCAGAGTGTGACTGTTCTGATGGAAGCAGCGGAGAGGTGCACAGGGCACTCCAGAGCATGGAGCGGGGCACGCATTCAGTTCAAACTACTTTCATTCGTGCAAATAGAAACCTCAATACAGGACTTAAGCATTAGGAGTTTCTATTTTTCACACTACAGGAGAACCAGAGGTAGGCAGAACAGGGCTTATCTAGTGGCTCCATGGTGCCTTGAGGAACCTGGAATTTTCTTTCTGCTCTGCCTTAGCACAGGACTGTCATCCTTGTGGTTGTGATATGTGTGCTCCACTCCTGGGCGTTGCAGCTGACTTTAGGTGGGAAGAAAGGAAGCACAAAGAAAAAAGGTAAAAGGCAGGTATAAGCCCAATCTATTCCTTTTTTTAAAAAGCTTCTCTAACATCTCCATCCAGCAACTTCCTCTTACATGACTGGGTCACATGACTGCTGCTAGCTGCAAGGATGTCTTGTGAAATGAGTATTGTTGACTGGGTATATTATTACTGCCCTGAAAAAAACTAGGATTTCATTAGGAAGAATTGGAGAACAGATAGATAGAAGGTAGACAACTGTGCAGTGTCTGCTGGATACACCTAACCCTTCCTTGAGGGGTCGGAGGTTTCTCAGAGAAGGTTTTCTGGAGGATGTGATGCCAGAGACGAAACTTAAAGGATAAACAAGAGTTACCCCAGTGAAGCAGGATGGAGTTATAGGCATCCCAGGGACATCAGACAACAGGCGTGTATTAATTAAGGGAAGAATAGCTGCTGCAACAAACTAAAAATTGTATAATGGCCTAAACATAATGGAAATTTTTTTCTCACTAAGGGAATATCTGAAACAGTGGCTGGCTCTCCTTCACGCTTTAATTCAGGGACCCGGGTTCTTTCCATCTATGGCTCTATCATCTTCAACATGGGACTTTCAAAGTTGGAAAGGGAAAGACCATGAATAGCATGTGGAAGGGGCCCAAAAGCAGCATACATCACTCTTGTTGACATTCCATTGGCTAGAGCTGGCTCAAATGGCCACATTCAACTGTAGCAGAAGCTGGGAAATATAGTTTATAGTCCTAGGAGAAAGAGCTAGTCAGTTTCTGGTACAGTGATTAGGAGGTAAGAAAATGGAAAGTTTAGTGTGAAGTGGAAATGAGACAAGACCATGAGCAATTTGGTATTGCTGAAATTCGAAGGCAGAGGTGAGGGTAGGGATGAGATTAGAGAAGTAAATAGGAACCAGATCATAATACTAGGTGCCATTTTTGAAGCTCCAACTCCACGCCAGGCAACCAACCTCAGTATTTTACATATATAATCTCAATATTTTACATATATAATCTCGATTATGATAGGGTATCTGATCTGTGGAGAAGAGGTAGGAGATCTTCTATACGTATTTGTTTTGCACAACAATCTTATTTCCTAATAAGTGTATAGAGCTTCACTGTGTGTGAAACACATATACATATATAATATTTAATACTTATAAGAATTTGATGAGCAAAATATTTCCATGATTCTTATGCACAGTTAGAGAAAATTAAGGCTTTCAGAGATTTCAGAACGTGTCCAAGGTCAGATAGGTCCATCTCTTTATAAGCACTCTTATCCACTATATTATACTACCCTTCAAAGAAGGTCTCATGTGTCATAGTAAGGAGTCTACACTTGAGCCCTCTCTTTCTGTTGCTAAATTTGGGCTCCCTCAGATTCTCTCAGACTGACCTGTAATCAGTGGCATCAAGGGGCCAGGAAGGACTTATGAAACCATGAATATATCCTTCTTGGGGCAGTACCTGGCTCTCTGAGGTGAGGAAGGTCTCCATTTTCAGAGGAAAGGGATTGGAAGCTTCAGTGCCCTTCTCTGAGCCCAAAATGACCCACCTAAGGACCTTACTGCTCTCTTACCACCCCCACTTCTGGCCTCCTCTATTGCTTTGGAGCACTACAACTGGGAGTGGGGGGAGCATAAGTGGGGCCACTGGCAGGGCCTACTTATCCATTAGGCACAGTAGAAACACTACTTTTAGAGACCCACAAAAAATATTTTAATTAAAATCAGAAGACAAAAATGAACTTTAGCTTGAAGGAGATATTTTAATATATAACATCAATATATTCATTTTAGTGCCAATGTAGTCAGTCACAAAATATAATTTTAATAGTTTTTTTTTTAATAGAATAAGGTCCTTATGAAAGCAAAAGTACATAATGAGGTTGGTGTGTGAAAATGAGGAGTGAGAGGGAGGAGAAAGGGGTGTGTGTGTGTGTGTGTGTGTGTGTGTGTGTGTGTGTAGTTTCAAGGCAGAGACTGAAGATGGAGAATTTCTGGTATTCAACGCTCCAGCTCTTAGACTCAGGGTCGCAGGTTGCCAGTGTCCATCTCACTGAAATCCATGCACATGACATGCTCTAAGGAACCTGGAACCTAGAGCCTGCATGAATCTGTGTTATAGGAGCTGTGCCCCTCCCCTCCTGGAAGTGTCCACAGCTCTGAAATCCCACTAGTGTGGGAGCTGGGCACAGGGTAGCAGGACTAATCCTTCAAATAGCTCAGGGAGGATTATCCCAGCCTCCAGCAGCAGCCCAGTGGGCTCATTCCTAGGGAGGGGGAGGCCAGAGAAGGGCAGCTGCCCAAAGTGGGAAGACTGGAGAAGGCAAATGCCCAGCAGAAGCTTCTGTGTGGGTCATGGCAAGGAGGGGGGGTCCTAAAGGGTGGGGCTAAACCTCAGAGGTGAGATTATGCAAACCAAGCCAATTCCAGCCAGAAATCTGAAGCTTGAAAAAAACCAAGCCCGGGGGAAAGAATTTAAATTATAAAAATCTAAAAGTATGAAATGTGAAATAATCCCTTAAGGTGCTTATTTAACAACCAAATCATTCTGACACAATGAACCATATGTGAAATGTTCTCCCTAGCCCCACCTCACACACCCCCAACAGGCACCTTCTCTCCCACCCACATTACCACCTATGCTCAAGTACTTTCTTTGTCCCTCCTTCCCCTCTCATAAACCAAGCAAATACTGAAATCCCACCTCCTCCAGTGGGGGACAGGAAGACAAGATCCAATTTCCTGGGGCCTCATTTAGTGAGGGGAGAATGCCTCCTGATCCTGAAAGTGTGTGAATTTGACTAAAGCAGAAGTAATCAGTATGCAAATTGACTTTCCTGTATGCTAATGTTTATGCATAGATATCATAATCTAGATAGGAGGACCAGGTGAAGAGTGGGCCAAGGGAGCCAGGGCTGGAGATAGGGGTACAGGGAGAAAGGGGAGGTGGTAGGATCATGTGAATGTTTGGAAGGAGACACTGAGCACAGCAGGTCTGGGTGAACTGAGTGACTAGAGAAAGAGGAAGCTGAGTGGTGCACCCGGGGCTCAGACAGGAGAGGCCAATGCTCTGGTGGTCACTGGCCACATGTGGGTATTGAGCACTTGAAATGTGATTTGTGTGTGTCACTGAGAAAATGAACTGTTAAGGTGCTTAATTTTAACTAATTAAAAATAAATTTTAAAACGGATACTCCATTTAGTTATTGGAAAACTTAAGTATGTGTGAGACAACTTGGGTATGTGAAAATACTTTTTCGATGTAATTTCGTGAAATCTAAATACAGATCACATATTTCCAATAAAAATTTAGCATCTAAATTGAAATGTGCTATACATGTAAAGTACACAATAAATTTCTAGGACTTTAATTTTTATATGATTACCTGTTGAAATGATAATATTTTGAGTATATGGGTTAAATAAATATACTATTAAAATTAATTTCACTTTTTTAAAGCTTTTTAAAATGTGGCTACTAGAAATTTTTAAATCACACGTATTGCTCACATTGTATTTCTAGTGGACAGCTCTTCTCTAGGTGGAAAGACTGCTAAGAAAGATCTAACTCTGGCTTTGGGTGGGAGAGGAGAATTAGAAAGGCGGGGGTAGAAGGCTCTTCAGAGTAGAGCCAAAGGTAGCTTGGGGGTAGGGATTAGGGTGGAGGTAGGAGGGAAATGGGGGTTGGTGGGGGTTAGAGGCAGCTGGACCTGGCAATGTTAATGTGTTTCATGTGGCAGGCCATGTCCGTTAGTTTATATCACGAGGCTTAGGTATCTCTTAGCTTCCCTTAGATCTATATCCCTGAATAACCCTGCACCCTCTTCTCCCCCATCTTTGTTCATGCGCTAGTAGAATATGTCTCGCTTATAGTGGCATAACCATGACTAGGCCATAAGCTTCTCCAGCACACATCATGTCTTATTTCTCTCTGTATTCTCAGTATTAGCATCATGTTATGGTTACAATACACTTAATAGGTATTTTTCTGACAGAAAGAACAGCAGTCAAATTGCTGTTTGCTTTAGTGGGTTGAGAAGTGTATGTGTTGGGCTGAAGAGAACTTTAGGAAAGAGAAGAACAGGCCCTGAGAGAAGGCTCAAGCCTGCTGGGGAAGGGGAGTCCTCATCCCTTCGGGAATTTGTGGGGACCTCTGAGGAGTGGAAGGGAACTGTGTCTGTGTCAACCCTCAACCCAGTAACAACACCACACCCCACCTTCCATCTGGATTTTTTGCTATACCCTCCTAACTGGTTTCCTGCTTTGACTCTTGACATTTCAATCTGTTCTCAACATGGCAGTCAGAGGTATCCTTTTAAAACATGTCAGATCATGTGACTCCTCAGTTCAAAACCCTCATCTCAGAGAAAAGCCCTAGTCCCTTAAATTGGTGCATATGGCAACAGACTCTAAGGTGACCCCCGTGACACCCATTGCCTGGTGTTCACTGTTATACAACCCCCTCTCCTCGTGAGCAGGAAAAACCTATGACTTGCTTCTAACCAAGAGAATATAGCAAAGGTGACAGGACAAATGTGATTGCATGTATGGGACTATGTTACATAAGACTGTAAAACTGTAAACCATCTTGGTAGGAGCAAGCGCTTGCTGTCTTTGGAGAGACAGGCTGCCATGCTGTGAGCTGCTGTATGAGGAGGATCGTAAAACAAGGAGCTGAGGAGTCCTTTGGTTGGCATCCAACAAGAACTGGGGCCTTCCATTCAGCAGACTGCAAGGAACTGGATGTTGCCATGTGAGCTCAGAAGCAGATCCTTCCCCAGTGAGGCTTCAGATAAGAACCCAGCTCTGGCCAACATCTTTTTGTCTGCAATTGAAAAATAATTCACACACCATAAATTTTGTCCTTTTAAAGTATACAGTTCACTGGTTTTTTAATATATTCACAAAGTTAGGCAGTCATTACCACTATCTAATTCAAAAATATTTTCATCACACCAAAAAGAAACCCCATACCCAGCAATGATTAACGATCATTCCCCATTATATCCTCCCTTGGCCCCTGGAAACCACAAATCTACTTTGTCTCCATGGACATCTGTAGGACATTATTGCAATCCTACAGAGGACCCAGTGAAGCCATGCCCAGACTGCTGACCTACAAAACTGAGATTCTAAACCTGTGGTGTTTGAAGCCTCTAAGTTTGTGGTAAAATTATTACATGAAAATAGATAATGCAGATTTTGGTGCCTGAAATGGGTTGCTGCTGTGACAGATGTCTAAAATGGTGCGAGTGGCTTTGGAACTGTGCAGCAGGCAAAGGCTGGAAGAATTTTGAGGCGCATAAAGAGAAAGCCTATATTGCCTTGATTAGACTGTTAGCAGAAACGTGAACTTGGAAGACTTACCAGTGAGGATTCAAAGGAAGTAGGGGTTTCATTAATAGCAACTGGAGGAAGGGGATCCTTGTTAGGCAGTGGCAGAAAGCTTAGAAAAATTGTCCCCTGCAGTTATGTGTAAACAGAATGTGTAAGTGACAAATTGGTTTACATACTGAGAAGATTCCCAAGCAAAATGTTGAGGTGCTGCCAGGTTTCTTCTTCCTGCTTATAGTAAAATGTGAAAGGAGAGAGATAAATTGAGGGAAAAACTGTTTTAAGAAATTGTTGAAAAGGAATCAGGACTTAATGATTTTGAAATTCTCAGCCTTACCACATGGCAGAAGATGCTAAAATTAAGAAATGACCTCCAAACACATGGAATAGAGATAAACCCTAGTGTAGAGAAAAAGCAGAAAGCATGACTGTACAATCTTTTGTTAAAATATCATGAAGATCAAAGGATCAGAGTCACACAGAGGGCTGTTCAAGAGATTAAGGATATGATTCATAGAACCTCTTAAGCCAACCATAGGACCTCAAGGAAGCTAAAGTGAGTTATCTCTCAGTCATTTCAGCAGGAGTTTCACACAGAGATCTGGGGTGTGGCTTTGGTCTAATGGGGTGAACCCTACTGAAATCTACAGAAGACACACAAAGTCTTTGGGAAAGCTATTTCAGCAAGAGCACTGCCAATTTGGACTGCGAGGGACAGAGAACGTGCAAAATGAAAGGAGGCTTTAGGATGTCCAAAGTTACTGGCGAGAAGAAAGCTGACAAAACGACTCAGCTGCCAACACATGCTACCTTGCATGAAAAAGAAAGGACGAGCCCAAGGGCAGAAGCCCAAAAGGAAGAGCTGAGGGACATGGAATTATTCTCAGGTCTTAAAACCTAATCGGGGAACACCCAATATTTTCCCGGATGGATTTCAGAATTGCTATGGACCAGCAATTACTTTGTATTGCTCATGTTATCCCTTTTGGAACAGGAATGCCTATAACTGTTATCCTACATTAAATGTTATATGTGTGAAGGCAAATAATTGTATCTCTAGTTTTATAGATCCAGTAAGAACACCTAAAGGAAACTCATCTACACCTAAACCTGATTTAGATGACATTCTGGATTTCGAGCTTTATGGGATCTTGGACAGTAGGGGTGGTGAATGTATTTGGCAAGTGCAATAGACATGAGACGTTAGGGGACAGAGGGCATAGTGGACAGACTCTAAGGTGACCTCAGTGACCCCCACCTTCTGGTATTCACACCTTTGCATAATCCTTTTCCCTTGGGTATGGACAGGACCTGTATCTTGCTTCTAATAAATAAAGAACCTCGTAAGTTACAGTATTTATGTGATTATGCATCCATGATCACATTACATAAGATCGTAACACCTGTATTGCTAGGGTACTTTCTCTCTTGCTGGCTTTGGAGAAACAGGATGCCATGTTGCAAGCTGCCATATGGGGAAGACAGTGCAGTAAGGAGCTGAAAGACACATCCAGCAGCCTTCAAGGAACTGAATGCTGCTCTGAGAGCTTAGAAGCAGATCCTTCCCAAGTCAGGTCCCAGATGAGAACAAAGCTCTGGCCAACACCTTGATTGCAGCCTTACAGAGGACCCAGTTAAGCTGTGCTCAGACTCCCGACCTACCAAAATTATGAGATAGTGTGTGTTCGAAGCTGCTAAGTGTGTGGGTAATTCATTACACAACAGTGGAGAACTGATACAGCCTATTAAGTCTCTCCTCAATCTGAGCCTCACCCACCTCTCTGACCTTATTGGCTGCTACTCCATCCCTGGTTCACTCCATTGTCACCATCTTGGCCCCTTGCTGATCTTCAAGATCACCAGGCAAGCATTTGCCCCCTGGCCTTTGCACTTGCTGTCCCCTCTTCCTGGAATGCTCTTCCTGCACATAAATACATGACTCATTCCCTTGCCTCCTTCAGATTATTGCTTAAATTTTACCATCACAGTGAGGCCTTCCTTGGTCACCCTTCAAAAGATTGCAACCCATCTCCACCCCCATTCCAAACACTCCTTTTCTTCTTTATTTTTCTCTAATGCTTTTATCATCATTTTGCTTTTTTTTTTTTTTTTTTTTTGTTGAATCCCCAAATCATGAAAGGTGCTCAGTAAATGCTAGGAGAGAAAATAAATGAAGCATGGAGATTTGTGGTTGTTGGGAATGGTTAGGATAATGAAGAGGAAGAGACTGTAAGTCTGGAGGATATTTTCCATCTGGCATATTTCTAGAGTCCGACTTCTAACATACTTTTCCTGGACACATTTCTTATAGAAAACACAATCCTGCAGGTGGGGAATGGACTGTGGGTCTATTCCTATCTTCTACAAAACAGCAATGACTATATACATCTAATTACATAAGGTGTGTGGAGGGATTAACACAATATTATACCTAGTAAGTGGTCAACAGTGATGGATGCACCTCTTGTCTGACCCTCATTATGCACATGAGGGTGTCTGGATCCAGAGAAGTCAGTAAACTTCACCAAGGTCACTCAGTTATTTCATTCCAGATCTAGGAACTGGAAAGGAGGTCTCTTGACTCACAGCTCACAGCTGGAGAAAGTGGCTCACTGGGAAAGCTTCCCTAGGACCAGTTGGTCCCCTGGAGTGAAGGTCAGGAGCTGTGGGTTCAAATTCAACTCTGCCACCAAAGTGCCACATATCCTAGGCAAGCTTTCTCTACCTAGGAAAGGAGCTGACGTTGCTCACTGAGCTGAATGCGAGTCACTTTCTGACCACACAAGAGATGAGGGACCTGCTATTGACCAACTGCTAGGGATCCCTGGTTTACACACAGAAGGAAGGGCAAGAAGCCCAGAGCCACAGAGGAGCAGGGCAGAGAAGAGACTGGGGATCCACAATGGCCTTGACTGGCCTTTATCTGGTCTTCCTGTACTCTTCTTTCTCTCCCCTTCCTTCCTTCTTCTGCCTTACTTTCTCCCCAGTTCTCTGTCCTTTCCTCTCTCTTCTCTTCCATGCCTCTGGGTTTCTCAGTCCCTTTTGGTGTTCATCTCTGCCTCGGTTTCTGTATTTCCTGCTTCCCTCCTGCTTGCTTGCTTGCTCCCTCTGCAGCTCCCTTCTTCCTGTCTTTCTCAGCCTCTTCTCCAAGCCCAGGCCCAGGCTCTGCCAGGGCAGCACACGCTTACCCGACACCTCAGAGCTAGGAGGGGTCTGTAGGGAGCTTTGGTCAACTCTGTGGAGAACGCATGCAGAGACTGGAGTCATTTCTGTGCATGGGGAGCATTTAGCTCAGACCTGTCTCTGATCGAGCCAGTGCCTGAAGAGTCTGCATTGGGGTCCACATTCCAGAGACCATGCACAGCCAGAGGTCAGGACTGCAGTGTGGGAAAACCAGTTGACCTGTTCTGTTCCACTGTTCCATTCCTAAACAAGCTGTGTGACCTTGGGAAAATCACCTAAATTTTCTGAATTCCACTTTCCTGTGTGCAAACTCAAAAGAGTAATATCCACCTCACAGGGGTGGTTTGAGGATTCGGTTTGATTAAACAAGCATTTCTCTAGTGATTGCAATGTGCTAGGCACTGTGTTAGTTGCAGAAGAAAACAAAGATGGATTAAATATGTACTCAAAACTCAAGGCAACTGGGAGAAACTGATATTCGAATGACATTTATTCAAGCATAATGAAAAATTCTAAAGAGAGGTACATGAAAATGCACTATAGGAACAAAGAGAAATATGTGATGAGCTCTGATTGGGAAGAAGGTTGAGATTTCTCAGAAGTGTGTTGTCAAGTAGAATTGCAACAGGCAAAGGAGAATGGAAAGACAAAAATTGAGGCAGTGACATGAACAGAGTTTTGTAAGCATGAGAGGGGATGGTGTTTGGAGGGATGTTTTGATAGGCTGGAATGTAGCATATTGGTGCATATATAGTGAGAGGCAAGAAAGGTACTTGATGTTCCATCATAGCAAGATTATTTATGCTTTCAAACCTTTTTTTACTGTGATCCACACAAGAAATATGTTATATCTGTAGTCAGTACATAAACACATATACGTATAAATAGGTAGATCTAACTGAATCAAAGTTTCAAAAGATAATATTTAACCTTATCACATGTGATGCACTCTATTTTCTGTTCTATTTTATTTCATATTTTTAAATGGTCCATTAATTGATGTTATGATCCACTACAGTCTGCATTTTGCAAAGCATTGAAGATTTTTTTGATGAAGGTAGTGACACAAGATTAGAAGTGGGGTGGGGTGGGAGGCAGAGCAAGCTATCATGAGGCTGTAGTAACAGTCCCAGGGAGAGATCAGACCATGAGGTCTGGGACTGATCAAATGAGCCCAGAGCCAGGAGAGGGCTTTGAATGTAGTTGTCCTCAGTAAATACTTTTGGAGTTGGAAAGTTTAAAGTGCTGTGGTAATGTTGAGATTCCTGGCAGAGCAGGGCAGGGTATAATTTTCCTTTGGAGCACATCTTACTCTGGCTCTCTGGGTGTCTGGCAGAGCCAGGCAGATCCCCAACCCTGGCCTGTCATCTTGCTAGGGCTCCCTTTGGGTACAGTGAGGACTGGTGCAGACAATATGGATGGCTCAGGTTAAAGCCATCATTGTAGCGATCTCCATAGCCTCCATTCCAACCTGTGCAGTTGGTGATGGGTGAGGAGCATCATCTTCATATATAAAGAACAGCGCATGGTTTTCTAGATCTAGGCCGAATCCTCAAGGCCACTGCCTCTCTTCCTCAAAGAGTAGGAGTTGGAGTCCTACTCCATGCTTGGCCATT
Organism: Pteropus medius; assembly: GCF_902729225.1. Lineage (NCBI taxonomy): Eukaryota > Metazoa > Chordata > Mammalia > Chiroptera > Pteropodidae > Pteropus > Pteropus medius. The sequence continues at coordinate 22,796,943 of NW_024344240.1, forward strand.
ATGCTCAGCCATGGGCCCAGGTCTGGTTGATAGGAGGCACTGAAAAGACCAGACACCTGAATACCAGATGGTTCTGGCCCCAGCTTTACTACTTCATAGCTGTGTGATCTTAGGGAAGTCACTTCACTTCAATGAGTCTTGTTTTTCTCATGTGTAAGATGGGGATAAAAACACCTTCTGCCTGATGGTAAGATTAGCAGTCCTTGGTTCTCTTTTCACTCTATCTTCTTCACTTAGTGAATCTTATTTACACTCATGGTTTCAATTTAAAAATATTTTATATTAAAATATAATTTATGTGCAGTAGAATTTACACATTTTAGCATACAGTTCTATGAGTTTTGACCACTACAATCAAGATATAGAACAGTTCCAACACCCCCTAAATCCGTGCCCTCTCTACCCCCTTGCAGTCAACCCACCCCAACAACCACTGATATGATTTCTATCACTAAAGGTAAGTTTTGCCTGCTCTAGAATGTCATATAAATTGAATTATCCACAAGAACTCTTTTTTTTATCTGACTTCTTTCACTCAGCATAACATTTTTGAGATTCATCCATGTTCTTACATGTACCTATAGTTTGTTTCTTTTTGTGAACAAGCAGTATTCCATTGCATGGATACCCCACAATTTATTCATCCATTCAAAACTGATGCACATTTGGGTTGTTTCCATTTTGGGGTTGTTATGCCTAAGCTGCAACAAACTTTATTTTGCAAGTCTTTGTGTGGACAAACATTTCTTTATTTCTTTTGGGTAAATATCAAGGAGTGCAGTTGCTGGGTTGTATGGTAAGTATATGTCTAACTTTTGAAGAAACTGGCTAACCATTTTCCAAAGTATTTGTACAATCTTACATGTCCACCATTAATGTATCAGAGTTCTGGTTGTTTTACACGCTGGTTTTGTCAGTCTTTTAAAATTTTAGCCATTTTAGTAAAATACTATCTCACTGTGGCTTTAATTTTGCATTTCTTTAATGACTAATGATGTTGAGTACTTTTTATGTACTTACTGGTGATTTGGATAATCTGTTTTGTAACATGCCCATTTAAGCCTTTTCCATGATGGCAATTTTTATTAGTCAGTTTACTTCTTCTGTCCAAACCTCACTCACATCTGGACTCTGGATGAATATGCCAACAGCATTCTTGAGACCTCTGCTTGGATATCTCAAAAGGACCTCAACTGAACATAAAGATAAACTCATAACCTTCTTCCTCACTCTTCCTCCTCTCTTGGACCATGGCCTCCATCATGGATACCTGTTTCAGTAGATGACCTCATTATCCACACAGTGGCACAGACCATAAACTCAGAAGTCATTCCTGATACCTCTTTTTCTCTAGTCTCCTCATGCCCACCACTACATCACTTTTCTTCCTATTTATCTCTTGAGCCCATTCAGTTCTCTCTATCCCCATCATAACCTAAGCCACTATCATCTCTCTCCTGGATTAGCCTCCTTTCTAACTAGTCTTATTCCCCTCAGGCTGTTCTAACATGTAACAGTCAGATCTTTTTAAAACACAGATTTGATCACATTACTCTCCTATGTAAATTCTCAATGGCTTCCCATAACTTTTCAGCTAAAGGTCAATTCCTTAATGTGATTTACAAGACTGGGCCATGCCTCCCTCAGCCCGCTAGTTTTCTTTTAGCTGTAATGCCAGCCTTTCTCCTGTCTTGGGCTCTTTGCATGTGCTGTCCCCTCTGTCTGGAACACTCATTCTCTTTTCTTTATCTCACTAACACCTGCTTATTCTTCATAAGTCATTTCAAACATCAGTTCTTCAGAGAAGTCTCCCCTGACCCCAAGGCTAGAGTAGGTCCTGCTACACTATGTCATAAGACAACCCCATAATTTTCTTACTTGGCACTTATCAATTTATAATTATATATTTCTAGGGTTGTTCAATTAACATGTTTCTCTCACTAGACTAGTAGGCTCCATGAGGACAAGGGACTGTATTTCATTCATCACATGTCCTGGTACTTCACCCCAGGGCCAGCTACATAATGTGTGGGGCCCAGCACAAAATGAAAATGCAGTACCCTTGTTCAAAAAACAGAAAAAAGTACTGTTAAAGGTATTAAAATATACAGCTGTTTCCTTTATTCCATGTTCTTTCTCATTCTCGACTTGTGGTATTTTTACTTGCTATTTAATATCATTCTAAGTTAAAAAATAAATTTAAATTATTATCATGAATTCTATCATTATATTGTATGCTGCAAATTTTAAATGGATATGTGAGCATTTAACTTATGCATGGAATCACTAAATGACACAATTCACATTTCATAGTTTGTCTACGTATACGTTTTTTTTTCTTACCAGAACAGTGGAAATGCTGCACAAAACAAACTTAGATGTTTCTATTTCACTTCTTGACACATGCACATTCTACCCTAATACCTTGGATTACTGATGAGTGAGAAAAGACTGAAGGGAAAGGAGCTATAGGTTATTATAGGTTACTCTAGCTCTCCTTTCCCTTCTGTGTCATCATTTCAGCATAGGTGCTGGTTAATACAGAGATTGACAACAGTAGGAAAGGATATGATAGAGTTCCTTGGTCATTTGTGTTTCTTCAAATGTCTTTGTCTCCTTTCTGTGTGCAGAGTAGGTTCTGCTTTGAATGGAAAACACAGCTTCTTAGGCCTCTGAGCGTCCCATTTACTCAGTTGTAGACTCAACATCCTTCCCTTGTACTCAATTTGAGTGTCCCTGCACTCCCCCTGGGGTGTAGGGTGGGTTCATCAGAATTCTGTGCTCATGGGGCTTTGAGAAGGCTATATGTGGATGGTGTGGCAAGGAATGGTGGACACTCACATGACATGAATTTCTTCTATATGCATGCTCCACCGTCCCACTGGACTTCACTTACAAAACACAGATGTAAAGATAAAATTATTCATAATCTTAAGATAGTGACAATAAAGCATTTAAACCAAGCGGAGGGCCCTTTTAAGCATAGGACCCTGTGTGACTGTACATGTCACACACTCATGAAGGTGGCCCTTCCTAACATATACAGTAGATACTCAATAAATGTGTTAAATAAATGAACAAAGGGTTGTCACTTGATAGAAGAGAAATAGTTCATTTGGTTTTGATAAAAACTAAAGACCTCCCTCTTCTGTCACCTTGGAGATTCAACATAAACTCGAGAGGGGCACCACTGCTTGGAATTGCCTGCCTTGGGGAAAAACACTTCCATCAATATCAGAGAGTGAGGGGGTAGAAGAAGTCTGATGAGTCTCATCTGTCAATTAATCACTGCACTTTGCATATACGGCATGTAACATCTTGTAGCCTCAGCTATTAAGACATGGCCTAAGTGTGAATTAAGCTTCACAGCTCACTGCCTTCATCCACTTTGCTCCCACGCCAACCCCTTTCAGCCTCCGCTCTTGCTCCAAGAGAGAGTTGAAGCTGCTAGTTCATTAGCAGAGGATCTCTGGGACCCATCCTGGAGGGGATGGTGAGCAGAGCAGCTCAGCCAAGGGTAGACCCACTGGCTGCTGAGAGATGCACAAATTCTTTGTCTCTGGCCCTGACTTCTGGTCCAGAGTTTGACATGTGCGGAAGGATATCTGAGAATTGCAAAGGCTGAGTTAAGAGACCTCAGCTCAAGATCAGGCTTTACTAAACACACTCCATTGTGTGACCTTAGGCCTTAGGCCTCCCCCTCTGGGCCTCATTTCATCTTCTCTTAAATGAGAAAATGAACTGTATAAGTGGTTCATAAGGAGTGCTCTCAGAATTTCCAACGTCTCAGGAATAACACCAGTTGGAGGATGGGGGAGTCTCTCCAACTTCAGGCAGTGGTGGTAGTAGTAATAGTAGTAGTAGTAGTAGTAGTAGTAGTAGTAGTAATAATAATAGACACAGAGCACTCACTGATCCAGGTGTTACCACAAATGCTTTATATGTACCAACTCATTCAGTAGTCATAATAGGTTTTAATTATTATGTCCATCTTCAGATGAGGAAACTGAGAAGCTATATGGTTAAGTGACTCACTCAGGGTCACGCAGCTAGTAAATAATGGAGCAAGAATTTGAAACCTGTAGTTTGGCTCTAGAGTACATTTATTTAACTATACTACTTCAATTTTATTTACCTATCCATCCATCTATCCATTTCTGTGTAAGAGCTTATTTAATAAAAGGATTCTTCTGAAAAAATTATAAAAATAATGAAAAATTTGAAAACTATTGAATATTGCCATTCAAATTAAAGAAGCCCCAGGGGGTGGGATGCTATGCCTGCTTCCCATTTTCTGGGTCGTTTCTTAGAGCAGTTTTCTGTGGGTAGAGGTGAGTTGGAAGCAATCAGAAAAAGAGAATATTTTAAAACAATTTGTCAAACGCGATACCCACAGCTTGTGTGCAGACAGATACTACATGGAAAGCTCAGGCAACTTGGCTCTGGCTTCCTCTGTCTTTCCACTTTCTTATCTCCCAATCTCTTCCTAGAAAGCAGAGCTGGAAGGGATTTAGGAATTGACTTATATAATGAGACTTCAAGGGGCTGACCTCAGACCAATGGGAAAAAGGTAAAGGAAGGCAGATCACAGCTCAATATGAGAAAAATCTTCCTAGCCATTTTGTCATCCTAAAATTAGATAACCATCTTGTGATGCAAAGACTTGTTTGTCGTGGAAAATTTTTGGCAGAATCTGGTAATCAGAAGTAATGTAGTAGCGATGCTTGTGTTTGGGTGGAAGGGTGTCCTAGGTGAGCTCCCAGGTCCTTTTTTCTCCTAGATGCCGTGATTCCACCCCAATCTCAAATCTACTGTGGGACTCTTGAGGTCCAGAGAAGGGCAGCTTGTCAGGGTTGAGAAGACAGATTGGAACCAGTAACCAGAGTTCTTAGACCTGTGACTCCAGCTTGAAACTTTCTTAGATATTCTCAATGAGATCCCAGGGTGCCTCCCCTCAAAAGAGGGGGAAAATTCTCTCCATGTTTTTCTCACTACAGGTCTTTCTGGATTGTCCCAATGTGCCTGTCATGGAGGCCTATGACATTCTCCAAATTCTAGGCGGGCCATCGACTGTGGCTGGAGATGGGGGAACAATGAGGAATGTGTGTTCTGACCTTCACCTGGGCCCACAGCTTCTGTTTAGATCTGGGCTTCTGCCTCAAACACTTTCCTGTTCATGTAGAAAGAACAGAGTAAGTGACTCACCCAAGTACGATGACCAGAGGAATGAAATCAGTTTTCTGACTCCAGGGAAATCTCATTGCTCCTACTAAATGCTAAAAACTAAGTAGCATTTATCTATGCCAGATATTGTGCTACCATAGCAACCCCATGATACCTACTGAGGAGGTGAGGAAACTTAGTTTCAGACAAGTTAAATAACTTCCCCAAGGTCACATAAGTGAAGAGGGGCAGATGAGGGTTCAAACTCATCTGCCTTTTCCAGAACCCGTGTTCTTTTTTCCATGACTCCATTACATTCCAAAATCCAGAGAAACCGTAAGGAAATAGTATCTTGGGAGAAGAGGTGAGAAGGCTCTGTTCAAGCCAGAAAACTTTGGGTGCCTTCTGAATGTTTCAGAACCTGGCAGGATTGGATCCATCAGGTGGGCAATTAGGGGTGAATAAGTCTTTTCCGGCCCCAAATCCATTGTAAGACAGCCCCAGAGACTCCCTCTGAGGCCCATGCAACGAACTACATCCCCTAAACTGACCTTTCCCATGTGAGATGTGAAAAAGTTGCCTCTAGCGCTGCATTTAAAAGAAGCTCTGGCTGAGAAAACTTAGAACAGCCTTGTCCAAGTGGGATTTCTGCTCTGTTATTTACTAGCCTTGTGCAAGTCACTATTTTTTTTGTGACCCTGTTCCCTTTTCTATAAAATGGGGTTAATAAAAATACTCAGCAGGCTTTTGGCGAGGACTAAATGAGATCGTGTATCCGTGAAAGCACTTTATACATAACTCAATTTAATCACACACACAAGTATAAGGTCATTGCTGAGTCCCACGGTTGCCCCCAAAGTATTCTCTCCACTTGGATGTCCTAATATGTGGTGCAGAGAAAAAATAGTAGAAGCTTAATAGGAGACTTGGGTTCCAGTCCTGGTTCTGCCTTTACAGGCTGTGTAACTTCAAGAAAGCTACCCACCCTCTCTGAGCCTCATTTGCCACATGTGAAAACATGTTTTGTTCACCGCTCACTGAGAACAAGTAAAATGAAAATGTGTGATCATACATTACATGCATTATTTATTTATTCTTACAATAACCTATGATGTGTATTCAGTTATTATTCTCATTTTACAGTTGAGGAAACCAAGGCCCAGAGATATTTAAAATGTAAAGTGATATACAAATGCTGGCTAGGATATTATCACTATTGTTGTGTAACAATAAGGCAAATGTCTGTGAAAACGTATCCAAAAGATCACAAGGAGAGGCTGTATTTGCTTGACTTCCCCGTAGGCTGATAGCTCAATTTATTTCCAGTCCTGGCAACAGAATACATAAAAAGCATATATGAGTCAGGAGAAGTTCTGTCTATGTGTAGGGGCTTTGCTGCTGTTCTGCCCAGAGGCAGAGGGCTGGACAAAATAATCCTGAATGCCCTCTCTACTTGTCCAGGATCCACTAAATCTTCTGGGTAGGAGCAGAAGCAGCCACTGTTTCTTCCCCAGCCATATCTGCCCATCTGGAGAACTGTCCAACCAGAGCCAGGTGTGAAATTTGTGAGCCTCTGTGCTGAAGTGAGAGGATTTCCCCTCAGGGTGAGGCTGCTTGTGGGTAGAGGTGGAAGCACCTTCTGTTCTTGTCAGGTAGTTGGGGGAGAGAAGAGGCACTGAATTAATACCCTGAACCAGAAAAATCAAATGCCTTGGTGTTCCTGCAGGTGGCTGTTGGGCATCCAAGCCCTCATTAGTGTCCCTTCTGCTCCCATCAAATTACCCTGGAATTATGATTTTACAAATGTATATGTCATAGCTAAGAAGGAATCTAGAAATGACCTTGTTCTACAATCTTAATTTTGAAAACATTTTAGTGTTGACAATATACACACTTGTAGAAAAGTACACACACACACACACACACACACACACACAATTTAACCAAGTGTCCCATCATGTTATTTTATTTTATTTTCCTAATAGCTTATCTTAGTCTGGATTTTTCTGATTACATTTCCTAGGTGTTTTTTGACACATTTCTGTCTCTTCTAGAATTTCTGTAAATTAATAGTTGAATCTAGAAGCTTGACTTTTTTACTTATGTCATTTTAAACGAGAGACATCTGAGGCCCAGAGGAGTAAAATACCATTTTCTGTGGCTGAATTCTTCCTTATAACTAAGCATAATTGCTGTTTGTCCTCTGTCTTCCCACTTCCAACCACTACCTATTCCTTCATCGAACACATATTATTTGAACACCTATTGTGTCCAAGTCCCTGGGATTAGTGTAGTTTGGGGTGTGGGGTGGGTTTATAATTCTTACCCTCAAGGAGTTTGCAGTCCAGAGGAGAAGACAACTACACAGATAACTATACAACAGAGTGATGAACACCAGAGGGAAAGACACAGATAAGGTGCAATGAGAATCTAAAGAAAGAAGAGAAAATGGAAGATACTCATGGCATAAGTGGCACTTATACTGAGCCTTGATGGGACAGAATTTGGACATGCAAGGATTCAGGGTGAGGAAGAGCACTTAATAAAGTAGAAAATACTAGAAAGACAAAAGAATGTGGTTGGATCTGGGAGAGCAAATGGTCCAATTTGGTTGGAGCCTAATGTTCATTCGGAGAAGGTAAGGCACAATGCTGGAGGAGAGGCTGGCATGCAGTGGCAGAGAAAAGAAGAAACAGCTTGAACACTGGGGAGCAAATACATGGCATGACTCAGGAAGGGGAATTCCAAGCTCGCTCTTAGGCCTGTTTTTTCTAGGGCTCCTCCCTTTTTACGTTGTATGGGAGGTGAGTCTGTGCATTAGAGTCTGAAGACTAGAGTTCCAGCTCCAACAAACCCATCAACAATTCTGCTTCAGGAAAATCATGACTTCCTTGGGCCTCAAAGTTTGTATCCTAAGAAGGGAGTAATAATCCCTTCCCTACTTTCCCCAGAGGATGGGCGTGAGGATTAAACGATGATAAATATGAAGATGATTTGCAAACTGAAAAGTGCTACACAGATGTAAGGCCTTACTTTTATTACCCTCTATCTAGCCCAGGTGTTCATCACATTTAGGGTGTATCATAATCACCTGGGTTCCTGTTAAAAATGGAGCTGTTGGCTTGTGGCTATGAAAAATTCGCCAGAAACCAAAAACTAGGATTGCACTTGCCCTCCTACTATCAACAACTAGAAAATTGTTATATTTCAATATATTCACATATTTTAAAACCAATTTTCAGACATTTGGAAACTGGCATCACAAGACTATGATTCCTGAGTAAAGGAAAACTAGGAGAGCCCTACAATCACTTTGGGTCACTGCCCGAGGAACTTTCAAGATTGCAGTGCAGGGAGGGGAATCAAAACAAAGCATAATAGTCTCTCTGAGTGGAGGACACAGAAATTGGAGTTTGGGAAGGCTGAGGTACCTAGAATTTATAGGGCAGAGTACCAGAAAACAGATTTATAAAGAAAGAAGTCCAGGAATCTGCAGAGAGCCCTCTTTGAATCTACTGCTGAACACTAAGCTATACATGTATAGCATGAAACTCCAATATTGAGCAAATAATGACTGAGGGATTTTAAGCTGACAAGTTCTCAGGGCTCACACAAGGCTGGAAGAGATTATTAGAGTTCTGACCAGCCAGACTGAAGTGAACTTGATGGCATTCAATCAGATGACAGAATAATCACACTATAGTAGTAGGGTAAATTAGTCTTCTAGTAGCAATTACTTTAGACTTGCCCTAAAACTCTTAAAAACAAGTCTTGAAAGAATCAAGCTGTACTACAATTAACTTAATTATCTATAAAAACAAAATCCAAGTCCAATGCACTTTACAAGAAAACAACAAATTCAGCAATCAACAAAGTCACATTCAAAATGTTAGCAGAGAATAAAAAAATTACTAGACATGTGCAAAAGCAGGAAGATGAGACCTCAAACTGAGATAAAACATAAACATAATGAGGTGAGAAATGAAAGATATAAAAAAAGAGCTAAATGGAAATCCTAGAGGTGAAACTATCCAAATTGAAGCAGAGAGAAAAAAGACAGAAAAAAAAAAATAGAGACTCAGTGACCTGTAGAGCAATATTAATCAGTTTAGATAGTTTCTGTTGATATACCTTTAAGTTTACTAATTTTTAAAAATTCTGCAGTATATATCTGCTATTAATCTCATGCAGTAAAACCTTCATTTCAGAGATGATATTTTCACCTCTAGAAATTCCCTTTAGTTCTTTTTTTATATCTACCATTTCTCTCATCATTATGTTCATGTATTCGTTTAAATCCTTAAACATATCTGCAATAGCTATTTTTAAAATCTTTGTCTGCTAATTCCACTTCTCTGTCATTCCACATTTTGTTTCTATTAATTATTTTTCTCTTTATTTTGGATCACCACAATGATAAAAACAGTCATAGACTTCTTGACAGAAAATGCAAGCCAGAAGACATTGGAACAATATCTTTAAGTGATGAAAAAAATAAAAATCAATCTAGAATTCTATACCTAGAAAAAAGAAATTTCAAAAATTAATAAGAAATAAATACTTTTTTTCAGTATAGAAAAAGAGAGCATTTGTCCCCAACAGACCTGACTAAAAGAAATGCTAATGGAAGTTCTTCATGTGGAAGGATACTTATGCTAACTGGAAACTTAGAGCTACAAAGAAATGAAAGTGGCAGAAATGGTATATACATGGGTAAATATAAAAGATGTTTTTTCAATTACTTAAAAAGATAATTGATTCTTTAAGGTAAAAATTATAACAATGCATTGTGGGGCTCATAATATACATAGATGTACAATAACAGTACTAACTGCATTAAAACAGCACAGAGGATGGAGGATGGAAATAAACTGTTGTAAGGTTTTTACATTATATGAGAAATAGTATTATATTTGAAAGCAGACAATGAAAACTTAACAACAAATATTGTAAACCCTAGAGCAACCACTAAATAAATTAATAAATGAACAAGTAATGTCAATAAGCCAATAGTGAAGATGAAATGGAGTAATAAAAATTATTCAGTTTAAAAGAAAGCAGGAAAATGTGAAAAAGAACAAAGATCAAATGAGACAAGTAATGACATAGCAAATGGTAGATTTAAATCTAATGATATTGATGCATTAAATTAAATGTAAATGATCTAAGCATTCCCATTAAGAGATAGATTCAGGATTTTTAAAAAGCCAGATCCCACAAAATGTTATCTATAAAAAAAAACACTTTCGATTTAAAGACAAAGGTTAAAAGTAGAAGGATGGGAGAAAATGTAAGATGTTGTATTAGCTTTCTGTAGCTGCATACAAATGATCACAAATGTAGTGGCTTAAGCCATTCAAATTAATTGTCTTACATTTCTGTAAGTTAGAACTCCAACATGTGTTTGACTAAGCTAAAATCAAGGCATTGGCGTTGCTGCATCCCTTTGTGAAACTCTAAGGGAGAATCCATTACCTTGCCTTTTCCATCTTCTAGAGGCCACCCACAGCCCTTTCTTCCATCTTCAAAGCAAACATCACACTAACCTGACCATTCTTTTGTCGTCACATCTCACTGTAACCACAACCAGGAAAAATTCCTCATCTTTAAGGAATCATGCAGTTAGGTTGGGCACACCTGGATAATCCAGGACAATTAAAGACCCCATATCAAGGTCTTTAATTTTAATGGCATCTGCAAAGTCCCTGTTGCCATGTAATGTAACATATCCATAGGTTCACAAGATAGGATATGGGCATTTCAGAGAGCCATTATTCTGTTTACCACACATGCATACATTACTAAGGAGCAAGCTGGAGTGGATATTAGACAATTGCATATGGAGCATTCATCAAAATAGACCACGAATTGTACCATATAAAAGTTTCAATAAATTTAAAAAGATTGAACTCATATGTTCTCTGACCACAAAGGAATTAAATTAGAAATCACTGATAGAAAGACTTGAAAGTAACATGGAAATTATAAAATATTTTGCACTGAATGAAAATGAAAATGAAATTTATGGAAGGCATTAAAATAGTGCTAAATGGAAACTTTAGAGCTTTAAATGTTTATATTAAAGGAGAAGAAAGGTCTAAAGTCAATAATGTAAACTTCCATCTTAACAAGCTAGTAAAAGAAGAGTAAATGAAAACAAAAGTAGGTAAAAAAAAGAAAAAAATAAAGGTAAGAGAGGAAATTGATGAAATAGAAAATAAACAAACACTAGAGAAAAATCAATGACACCAAAAATGTTGTTTGAAAATATCAAAAAGATAGAAAAATCTCTAGCCAGCCTGATTTTAAAAAATATACACATTACCAAAATCAGAAATGAAAGAGGAGACATTAATACACAGCCTACAGACATTAAAAGGCTAATAGAAAAATATTATGAACAACTTCATGCCAAAAAGACTGACAACTCGGATGAAGTGGATACATTTATGAAAGAGTTGTATTCTTCCCTATTGCTGCTGTTAAATTACTGCAAACATAACTTAAAACAAATGTATTATCTTACCGTTCTGAAGTCAGAAGTCCAAAATGGGTTCCACCTGGCAAAAATCAAGGTATACTCCTTCTGGAGACTTTGGAGGAGGGTCTGTTTCCCTCCGTTTTCCAGTTTCTGTAGGCTACATGCATTCCCTGGCTTCTGTTTCCCAGATGGCAATTGCTTCACTCTGACCTCTGTTCCTGTTGTCACATCTTTCTGACACTCTTGCATCACTTTTATAAAGACTCTTGTGATTCATTAGGCCCATACAGATAATTCAGGATAATCTTCCCATTTAAGATCTTTAACTTAAGCACATATTTAAAGTAGCTTTTGCCATGTAAGGTAATATATTCACAGGTTTGGAGATTAAGATTTCTTTGGGTGGTCATTCTGCCTACCAGAGACACAAATTACCAAAATGGATACACAAAGAAATTGAATAGCCCCAAATCTTGTAAAAAAACAACAACAAACAAACCCAAAAACCAACCAACCAAACAAACAAACCTTGAATTTGTAGTTAAATCTTCCCACGAAGAAACCTTCAGGCTGATGTGGCTTCAATGGTAGATTCTGTCAAACATTTAGGGAAGAAAAGAGCTTTGACTCTATACTAAACACAAAAATTAACCCCAAGTGGATCATAAACCTAAACATAAAAGCAAAAACTATAAACTTTCTAGAATGAAACAAGAAAATATGTTTTCGGCTTTGGGATAGACAAAGAATTTTTAGATAGGACACAAAAGCATGAAATATATAAAAAAAATTGGTTAAGTTTTTCTTCATCAAAATAAAAACCTTTGCTCTTCAAAGAACATTGTTAAGAAAATGAAAAGGCAAGCCACTGACTGGAGAAAATATTTGCAATATATACATCTGACCAGGAGTGCTCTCCAGAATATATAAAGAACTCTTACAATTCAATAAGAAGACAAGCAATTCAATAGAAACAGTGGGCAAAGAAGATATACAAGTGGCCAATAAGCACACGAGAAGATGCTCAATAGAATTACTCAGCAGAGGAACACTTATTTAAGCCATATTACTACTACTACTACTTATTCATTTGAGTTGAGAAAATTAAAAAGGGTTAAAAATACCTGGTGTTAGCCAAAATATGAAACACTTGAATCTCTCTTACATTGCGGGTGAGAATAAAAAATAGTACAACCACTTTAAAAAATAATTTGGCAATTTCTTATTAAGTTAAATATATACTTCACATATGACACAGCAATTCCAATTCCAGATTTTTCATCCAGATAAAACATATGAAACATGAAAACATATGTTCACATAAAACATGTGAAATGAAACATGTTAGTGCATATATGTCCACACAAAATCTTTTCCATTAATGATCGTAGTAGCTTTATTCAAAATAACCAAAGCCTGGAAACAATAGAAATGTCCATCAACAGGTAAATAGATAAATTATGGGATATTCATACCATAGAATACTACTCAGAAATAAAAAGGAACAAGCTATTGATACCTATAACAATAGACGAACCTCAAAAGCATAATGCTGAGCAAAAGAGAAAGACACAAAAGAATATATACTTTATGATTGTCATTTATATAAAATACTAGAAAAGGCAAAACTAATTTATCTCAACAGAAAGCAGATCAGCAGTTGACTGGGGCTGAGGGTGAGAGTAATGGGCTGCAAAAAGGCAAAAGGTTATTTTTTGAAGTGATGGAAATTTTGACTACATGGGTGTGTATATTTGTCAAAATTCACTGAACTGTTCACTCAGAGTGGGTGCATATTATTGCATGTAAATTGTAATTCAATAAAGTTGATCTTTTAAATAAAAGAAAAAAGTTAAAAAATGAAAATATTTGGGCCCCATTCCTAGTGATTCCATCAGAGCAGGGCTTATATGGGGCCACAAAAATCTGCATTTTAAACAAGCCCCATGGATAATTACGTTGCAGGTTGTTTCACTTACAGAAATAGTATTGGTTTCTATGAGTGTCCAACTCTTGGACAACAAATCAGCCAGACAAGCAAAGAGAATTCAGAAGAAAAGTGTTTAAATTTTTGTGTGCTCTGATTTTATCCCCCAACCTCCACTGTTTAGCTAGAACACTGATTGCTACAAAAGTGTCCTCCTGGGTGCTCTGTTCTCCCAACTGTTGGCTCAGCTGTGGATAAGATTTCTTCACTCATTCTTTACAAAAGGAAGTTTGCTAGGAAAATAAATGGAAGAAAAGCAAAATAAAAATATATAACAAGTGCAGAGAAATCAATATATTTGCAGAGCACAGATCCCTTTCCATAAGGTCATTCAAGTCTGGCACCAGATGGGCTTGGCTGGCCCAACTCACTGAACACATGGTATTCATAGATATGCTTACCCCGGGGGAACAGCAGGTTGCCAGAGAGCCTGAGGGACCACCTGTGTGGAGAATGGAACAGTACAACAATAGATATACGAAGAGCACTTATAGCCCAGAGGAAAGGGTCATTTCTCTCCTAAATTAAATTAAACAAAACCACTCTAACAAAACCTTTCCCTCTGTGAAACTCCTATGGCACTTGCTTTGAAGAGGTCTTACAGAAATTTTGATTTGTATTTTAGTTTATTCATGTACACACCATATCTAGTAACTTGTAATCTGTTGATTATAGAAACTATAACTTATTATCTATGCTAGGTAGCCTGCATACTCCCTAGTACATAGTACTTGGTGGGTGTTTTACATAGATTTATTGTAGAAATTAATGAATGACTTAGTCCATGCTGATTCATATCTCTGAGCTTTTGCTTATGCTGTTCTCCCTTTCCAGAAAATCCTTCCCGCTTCAAGTGTTATTTTCTCCAATAAGCCTCCTCAGATGCCCAAGCTGTTGGGCTCTTATAGCACACTGAGCATATCCCTATCTCATCACTTACAACCATCACTATAGATTGAAATTAAATATTTATTACCTATTTCACCTACTTAATCATAAGCTTCAGGAAGCCAAAGATTCCATCTTAGTCATCCTTAACACCATCTAGCTTGGAGTGTGTCAGTAGTATGTATTTTATAAATGCTTTTCAAATAGAATGATCCCTTCAGAAGCTTCTAGAAGGCCTGGTTTATTTATTCTGGGTTCCTGTGGCCCAAACTGTCCTGAGCTCTAATTCCCAGAGAAAACCCAGCATAAACAACCTTCCTATTCAAAGTTTCCCGTTGGCTGAACGAAGGAGTAGGACTAGGTATTCTATAATATCTCTTATACTGTTCCAGGAAATTCCCCAGAAGAATAGATTGTTGAGTACAAAAGAAGTAATTGTGGTCTCTCCTCAGGGGGTCTTTAAGATGGATCCCTAGCCTCTGAGATAGCTGGACATAGGGAAAAGAACTCGTGTCCCTTTCGGAGTCCCATAACTTCCTCTTTTTAAATACAGCTTTCTCTCCTTTTGCCACTGTCAATTTTTCTGAACGTCCTCGTACTCTCAGTCTCTCCTTTTTTTCCTCTTTCCTTATCGGCTTCTCTTCTCCTACCTGTCCCACCGCACTTTCCTAGTACCTCTACTTCCGCCTCTTCCGCTTTCCTTTTCTCTCCAGATTTATGTCATCAATCTCAGCTCTCCTTCGTTTATCCTGCTCACCTACCCACTCTCTCCTCTCTTGTCAGCCCTGCAGGAAGACGAGACTCGTCGGGAAGCCTGGAGGTGGGAGGACGAAGCCTGGAGGTGGGAGGGTGGGCCTGGCGCCGCGGCCCCGCCCCTCGGTGCGTGTGTGAATGTGTGGCGGTGACGCGGCGCCGGCGGCGGTGAGGGAAGCTGGGCCCGCTGAAGAGGGAAGCGAGCGGATCGCTGGGGCTGCTTCGCTCCCGCGCGCCCGCGCGCTCCCTGTCGCCCGCCGAAGCACAGGCAGGGCGCAGGCGGCGGCGAGCGGCATGGAGAGCCTGCTGGAGAATCCGGTGCGTGCCGTGCTCTACCTCAAGGAGCTCACGGCCATCGTGCAGAACCAGCAGAGCCTTATCCACACACAGCGCCAGCGCATCGACGAGTTGGAGCGGCGGCTAGACGAGCTAAGCGCCGAGAACCGCAGCCTGTGGGAGCATCAGCAGCTTCTGCAAGCCCAGCCTCCGCCGGGGCTCATCCCCCCGTCGCCAGCCCCGCTGCCGGCTACCCCAGCCACTGCTGCCACCTCCGCCTCCGGGGCCCACGAACAGCTCCAGAACCACGGACAGCTCCTGTCCGCCTCGCCACAGCCCGCGTCGGAGCAACCGCAGCTTCAGCACCAGGGACAGCTCCTGGTGCAGCCCCAGCCGGGCCCCAGTACCAGGGCTCACGCACCCCAGTCGCCCCACCAGCACCCGGTGGCTCCTGGAGCCGTCGCCGACAAGGAGAAGGAGCGTCCTCCGAGTTGTTGCGCTGCCGCTGGAACCCTCCTTCAGCACAAATCCCCCGCTGCCCTCAGCAAGGGCGTCCTGAGCAGGAGACCTGAGTGAGTGGAGAAGAGGGGATGGGGACTGCTGCGGTGGGAGAAAGGAAAGCAAATGAGTATGAGGACATGAGGGGAAAATCGAGTGCACCTAAGAGTCTGAAGGACTAGGATAATGTGGAGTGGAGGGATGAGAAGATTCTTGGGGTTATAAGTGTGTCAAGGAGATCTGGAAGAAAGGAGGAAATCATATCAGTGTTTGAGAGGTTTTGGGGGGTGTTGGAGCAAAAGGGAGTATCGAGACCATCATTAGGGGTAAAGGAGGAAAGAAGTGAGATTTAAGTGATTGAGGATATTAGAAACTGGCATTTTTTAAAGGAGATAAGATTTGGAGGAAGTTGGGGTGAATATTAAACTGAAGAAAAGAGAACTGTTGAAAAAATGTTTTTAAGTTAGGGAAAATTTGAACAGGAGTTTGAGTAGTAAAATTATTTGAATAGAGAGCGAGACATGAAAAAGACAGAGGCAAAGAGACATGTAAAGAGCTTTAAAAGGGCTAGGGTCCAGGAAGAGTAGAATTGGGATCTCAAGGAATTCAAGAGGCAGAGGATAAGGCTGAAAAAGAAGAAAGATGTAAGAAGTTGGGGGGGGGCAGTGAATGCAGAGGAAGATGAAGGGTGGGAGAAAGCACTTTCCAGAGAACAAGCTGGCTCTTTAACTGATGCAGTGGGAGTCAAAGCCAAGAGTGGCTCATTTAGGGAAGCTTACTCTGCTCTGACCTGAGTAGGCACCTTTCTTATGAATCTGCACAGAACCGAAGGGATGCAAGGTAACAACCTACCAAGCCAGTGGAGGACTCAGTGATAGTGTGAGCACTCAGTCTGGTTATAGCTTTTTCTTCTGACTCAAGGAGGGTTTCTGTGCAGGGTGGTTGGCAGTCATGGAAAGGGAACAATGATGAGAGAGACAGTTGGCAAACAGAGTTGGTATTTGAATGTAATTCCTGTTTAAATCTCTCCATTATGGCTGGTAACTGCAAACATTGTTTCCCTTTCATTATTGAGTGATAACTGGAATCTTATGTTGGGTCCTGAGAGAAACATGCTCATTAACCGCCCATGAGGGACTCCAGGACCTCAAGCTCTTTCTTTATTCCCAATATCCATAAACTAGGAATATGAGAAGAGATGAAAGGGACTAGAATATTCTCTCCTCTGTATTGGGAAGGCTGTGATCATGTTAACTTCCTTTCTCTGATTAGACAGGTGATGGAGAACAGCTCAGGGGAAATCAGCACCTGGTCAGCACCCAACCCTGACAATGATGATGCTTAAAGAAGTGGGTTGTGGAGTGGAGGGGGAGAGAGGAAAGCCAAAAATCTCATCTTCATTCAGTCTTGGCATGCTCTAGGTCTGGGGATATTTGTGAAGATTTGATGTATTTCTTAAAAACTCGTTTTCTTCTCACATCCACTGTAGGGTTAGAGAAGTTTGGTCAGGACATGTTAGCTCACAGGCTAGATTTGACCTTAACCATGGGATCTTAAGGAGAAAGATTTAGGATGATCTTACAGGGCAGACCTAAAGCATTTGATTCATTACCGGGAAGACACAGTTTTCTTCCTCAGCTCCCTCAATGGCCCATTCGCCCTTCCTCCAGTTTCACTATTTTCTTTCCTTATCTAGCATGAAAAACAGAAAGTCACAGTTTTCCCTCATGCCCATAGCTCATCAAAAGGCTCAAGATATAATGTGGCTTTTTCTACATAATGAGACAAGAACGATTCCACTCCACTTCCCTGGGGGTAGCCACAGCTTCCTGGTAATGACAGTTCTTCACCTCATTCCTTTCCTCATGCCCTTTAGCATCTCCTTCTCTTCCGCTGTACCCTGCTTTCCTTGCATCCCTGTAGGGGACTGTGTGGACAAGAAGGGTTGAGAAAAGATCATTTTTCTTGGATAAGAACTTTGCTGTGGCCCCCCAAGTGGGTTAGACAGCCCAAACTCTCCTGCCAGGTGCTCTTGCTGATAATTCAGGGATTTAGGAATCACCTGGATTCCTATCCAGCCTCATATGGCAAAATCAAAGAGGAACTGTTACCTTTCCTTTTCCCTTGTCCTGCTTCTGCTTCCCAAGAGAGCAGAACAAAAATAAGTAATAATTAGAATGGTAGAAGAGAGTGGAAGTTGTTGAAAATCTCTCACTTAGGAAGTTGTGCCAGACACTAAGAGGTTAATATTAGTAGCTCTTTCATTTCTCCAGATACTCAAGCTTTTTCTCTTGCTCCTCAAGTCTGAACACCTAGAGACTTAGAGAGCTTGAGAATGAACATGCATGCCTCACTTCCTTCCTGCAGCTCTCTCTCCCCTTAGATGTGAAATCATGGGCATCTTGGTTTGATGAGTGCCTTTTGTGCCTTTTGGACCACTCATTTCCCCTACTGTTTTGCCTAACTTCAACCTAAGTTTCCCCCACAGAACCTCAGGAAGGAATTATCTTTGCATGTTTGGCCCCACCCTGCTCTCTACCAGTGACCCCCATTTTGTATGTCTGTCC
The DNA here is from genome assembly GCF_902729225.1 of Pteropus medius. Classification (NCBI taxonomy): domain Eukaryota; kingdom Metazoa; phylum Chordata; class Mammalia; order Chiroptera; family Pteropodidae; genus Pteropus; species Pteropus medius. The sequence continues at coordinate 22,815,556 of NW_024344240.1, forward strand.
TCCTCTGCCCATACCTCTCAATGGTGCAAGCCTAGATGAAGCCAGCAAGCAGGGAGAAATCTCCATGGACAGGGCGCGGTGAGGAGAAGAGCAGAACCAGCAGCCCTCTCCCTAGCGTTTCTCCTGGTGAGGACCCTAATGAGTCAGTTCTCTACTGGGGTGCTGAAGTAGGAGGAAGAGATGGCAGAAAGGCGACTTTGGATTGTAATTTCACTGAAATCTTTTCTCACTTCTCACTCTCCCTTCTCTGGCCTCATTATAGTGAGAATGTGGCCCTGATGAGGTTGCTGAGAGGTGAGTGAGGGTTACCAGGGCCAGGCACTGTTAGATGCATTATCTCATCACACAGTTTATCTCTTATTCCCAGAACTCTTCTTGCCCAAATCCAGGAAAGGCAAGAGCCCTGAGGAACCTGGGATTGGGAAATAATGGATTGTTTAATTGTCATCAGACCTGCATTGATATGCAGGCTGGCTTCTCTTTCTCCTTCGGCTGAGGGAGATAGAAAAGTAGTGGCCTTGGAGGTCAGGCCAAGGAAGCAATGATGTGAAGATGGGTGAGTGCAGAGATATCATGGAAAAAAAAAAGATGCTCAAATTCTTAAAATTCTTTTTCTGCACGCTTCATAGCTTTTGCTAAGCTCCAGCCCCCACTGCTTTTGCCTCCTAATGAAAGCAGGAATCGCAGCTTCGTCCTCTTTATTTTTTCAATCAAGGCTCACAGCATCTACAGAATTGATTATCCCTTTCCTGGCTAGAGCCAGAGCTTCAATCTGACCTGCCATGGGAGTATATGATCCTACCTGAAGGTACTTGCTTCAGTGCGACCACACAGTCTCTGTTTGAGCACATGTTTGCCCACCCACCCAACCATGGATACCAGGGCTTCCTTATTTCCCCAAGCTCATGGGCAGAGGATTACTGGAAGCTGGGTAAGGTTCTTGCATTATAATTCAAATTCAGCTCCTACCCCAAACTCCTCACCTCCAAGTGGCCATGAAGTCTGAATGGCTCAGTAGTTCCTGTCCTCTTTTCTCTTCTTTCATCCCTTGTCTTCCTTCTATACACATTCTCTTCCTCACTATTTTCCCACGTTCTCTTTTTCCTTCCTTCTCTCTTACCCCTTTCTTCCCTTCCCTCACACACTTTCTTTTCCCCATATTTTCTTCTTTCTATCCTTTGCTTCTACTTAAGCTGCATGTGAACGTCTCCACCTCTCTATTCCCGTTCTTTCAGCATAAAATAAATCTTAGGACATAATTTGAGCTCCATAGTTTCACAGTGACTGGAAGCCAGAATATGGCTAGAAGATCATTGGATGTGTTTTTCACCCTGTTATCTAAGATGCTGATTGGAGTAGATATCTCTTCTTGGAGGAACTGATGACTGGGCCACCCTGGGAGCTATTAAAAGAGTAGGAAGGTCTGTCAATGAGTCAACTCTGTTGTATCAAGTGTCTAGTCCATTCAAATCCCTGCACTCTGTGCTGTGGAAAGATAGGAAAGAAGCAAACATTCCCAGAACAACATACAGGAAACACATATCTAGAAACATTTAAGCGAGTGTAAGCAGATTGTAGTTGCGTAGAGCTACCCTCTATCAGAACAGAGTGGGGTGAAAAGGATGGGCATACAAATTGTATTCAGAGCCCAGAGAGAAGATTTTATTGGTTGGAGTCAAGGATTTATATCAGGAACAGGAAGAGTTGAGGATAGCTGGATAAGAGAAAGAGCCCGAAGATTCGGTGCACAGAGATATCTGTATTGCTTGTGGATGTCATCCCATCCTCTGACAGTACAGTCCCCCACTATCCTGATCCTATCCCACCAGCCAAAATCCTATCAATAGGGTAAGGAGAGCCTCAGCACCTCAGCGTTCTTGTCTACCTTGTGCCTAAAAGATCTGGTTGCTTAAGAAACTGCATTATGGCCATTCCTCACCAACCTGCCTATCCTTCTCTTCCCCTATCCCCAGTAAGGAGAAGACTCCTAGTAGTAAGCTGGAAATAGGGACAGAATGAAGGCTCACTGAGAAGAGGGAGTGTGTGTATTTTTGCTCACCTGGAAGCTGGCATGGAGTGAGCACTTGTAAAGATTTGCTGTTCCCTGCCTTTCCAAGGGCCCACACTGTTGTTCTTCCCTCCCTTTCACCCCACAATAACACAATTCAAGAGATACAAGTCACCCCTGGCTTCTAGGAAATGTCAATGGATTTCCTCCTCCTCACCAGCCCCCTTTGCCTTGCTGCACCCCTGCTCTCTCCTTTCTTACTCCAGAGCCCTCCCAGGCCTACATAGTAACACCATAGAATATCACAAAGGTATCCTGGAATATTTTCCCATTGTCCTGAAACCAAGCAAGAGGAGCAGATATGGTCCTGCTGATTCAGCAAATATCTGTGCAGCCTGAGTTTCAAAGGTCACTCATGAAAAAGGCAGATGGGATCAAGTCTGGATAGCGAGCCAATGAAAGAGAAAGTGATATGAAAAAGGAGAGGAGAGCTGGTACAAAAAGCTCCACCCATGGTGTGGAAAGAGACTCAGATCCTGAATTTAAATCCCATGCAAAAAATTTTAGGTACACTGGCTTTGTTGGGAGCCTAAACATTTTTTCATTGGGGCCCAAGCATACATTCAATGACCTTGAATACAGGGCAGTAGCCACTTAGTAAAAGGTTTCATAGTAAAAGGTCTTGGGGATACTCTCATTGCACCTGGCAGATTCCCCAAATACAAGGCCATCTGGCAGGATTTCTGAGGCTTGGGCCACTGCAGCTCCTTCTTCCTTTGCTTCTGAAAAAGCACAAAGTGCAAGTTCCCACATAGGCTGCAAAGGGTTTCTTGTTTCCACGGAGAAAAAGGGTAGTCGTCTTCATTTCAAGCAATGAGGAAATTAACAAACAAACAAAACAGGATCAAGAATAGAATGAGAGAGAAATTAGATTTTTTCAGGCTGAAAGGAATTTAAGGAAACCATAGAATCACAGAATTTTCACAGTCTAGGTGGTTAAAAACCTGGGCTTTGGTGCAAGGCATTGCTGGGTATGAATCTTGCTCTACCACCTACCAGCATGAGACCTTACATTCATTATTTGCCTTCTTGGAGCCTCTGTTTTTTCATTTACAAAATATGAAATAATATGTACTTTGAAAGGATGTTGTAAAGTTTAAAAGTTAAATAGTATAATTTGCTTAGTACTGTTTTGGGCATATAGTAAGTGCTGAATACATTGTAGTATTTCTACGGATAGAGAAACAAGGGCCCAGGTCTCATCCACAGTCAGACTACAGCAATAGACTGGAAGCTAGATTCAGGATTTCTTCTCTTCTTCCAGGCCAGCTTTCTACGTGTGCTTTTTCTCATCCGCCCGCCTTCCTCTGGACAATGTGTATCTAAGCTATTCCAGGTACACGAATGTGAAGCTTATACTGAAATACAGCCAGGCAGGATGAATCCACCATCCTTAGTGATCTGTGGGGAGGGCTCACAACTCACTGGCTGGGAAATGTTTCCTTAAGTCCTACTTAAATCTGATCTGTTGCATTTTATGATTTTTTGCACTTTTCTTAAGGACAGCAAAAGAATCTGAGTTATCACCCAGTGCCCCTTAGTGATAAGAATGATCTCCCACATTTTTTAAATAGAGAAACTATAGTCTCATCTAGTATATAGACTTGACAAGGACAAAAGGGGAGGATGGGAGGAATGAAGCCAGAACCAGGAGAATGCCTCCCGGTTGGAACGAATGAAAGCTAAATCCACTTCAAATTCTTTCATCCTCGGGTTGGAAGGGTACACCTGCAGGACTCTGAGGTCAGAAAGCTAGAAAGAAGAGAGAGGGACCAAAAAAAGGAGAGATCTGATGTGTTGTTGTGTGTTTTTTGGTGGTGATTGGGGAAGGGCTTTAGGGGAAGATTCTGCTTTTTCTGGTCAAGCTTAGAGAAGAAAAGAGTTTCTTTTCATAAGGACTTTCTTAGATGAAATACCTTCTAGGAAAAACAAAACAAATGGAAAAGAAAAGGTGGTGGGCTTCTAAAAATTTCTCTCAGGTGGTTATGGCTGTGAAGCCACCATAGGCAAAGACTGTTCTGTGTGTGTGTGTGTGTGTGTGTGTGTGTGTGTGTGGACACCAGGTGGGGTGGTAGGTATGATGAGCTGTTTTGCTGTTGCTCTTTGTTTGGAATATCCCATCCGGGAGGGTTATGTAACTCTGCAAGAATGGTGTATGCGCTGAGTGGTACCTCTCATCCCCTGCGGAAGGGCAGGCTACTGTGGACAGAGGGCATGCAGGCCTGTCCAAGTCCCTGCCCACTTTCTGTGCTGGCATCAGGCTATTCCCTCGCACAGCTGCAGGGGCTAGAGGGCTTTAGGAGATGGACTAGAGTTCCCCTGTCCCTCTGGGGAGTTGGGCAAATATGAGACCTGGAAAAGTCCTGTAAAAGGCAATTTATTTGGTCCAAACTTCTCATTTGGCAATTGGCAAATGTGAAAACTATGGCCTGAGACAGAAGTGGCTGGTGCTTCCAAAGTAACTAGTGGCAGAACTAGAACTCAAACTCTTCATCCAGGCCTCTTGACAGTATACAGTGAAGAACTAAAAGAACCAGTCGGGACTGCTCCATTGGTGTGCAGGGCCAAACGTGCAGCTAGTTATGGGGGTTTAGGGGATCCAGGGAGGTCTCTCTGCCTTCCAGAACATCTTGCCTATGCCAGATATTCTACAATTAGGGAATCCTTTGGGTACTTCAAAGTTATCCTCTTGTTAAAATGCTAATTATCCCAGGACAGGAGAAAAACAACACATTTAGCTATATTAGCCTTTTACACTTCAGCATGAAAGAGTTTGTTTCAGCCATGTCCCAGAGCAGGTTTGATAAAGGAGGAGGATGCCATGTTGACTAAGGGCCAGGGCAGGATGCTCATTAGGAGTTGAAGGGCACCTGGAGGAGAAGACCCTAAATGATCTTTATTTCTGCTATACTTTGCAAAGGATTGGAACTGCCTTGCCTGGTCCTGGCAAGCAAAGGGGAGGGATCCAGGGCACTCCCACATAGGCTTGTATTGGAAGAGTAATTATCTGGGATACTTTCCCAATGAGTTTCATGTGTAAAAGTCATAAGACAGGAATTGAAAGAGAATCCTGGTGCTTAGTAAGCTCCTTTGACCCTTTCTAGGATTTTAAAGTAATTTTTTGGATGGCAAAATTTCACACAATTCTGTTGGGGTTTGCTATGGGGCAGGAAGATGTGGGCAGGAAGGGCTAGCAGGCAGTAGAGGTTGGTGGTGCATGCGCCTGAAGAGGATAGGGGATGAGAGAGGCTAACTCAACATCTAGGAGGTACTTGATAAATACTGCTTGAACGAATAAACTCTTAGTATGTAGAGCCCAGGTAAGCTCATCTGGGTGGAGGGAGAGGAGGGTATTGTGTCAGGGCTGAAGAACATGTCAGCTACAGGGAGGCCCCACCAGGTAAGTAGGTTGTGCTTAGGCTCGACAGCACAGTTTCTGTAGCTGAGCATGGATGAAAAAAGCTGGATCAGAGGCTCAGCTTTTAATGCTAGTTGGGGAGTTAGGGGAACATGGGTGCTCCTCCCAATTAAAGATCCTACCCCAACCCTATCCTCTCCCTATGTGCCCAGATCAGTCTCAGCCTGGGAAGCTGCGTTATTAAGCATGAAAAAGCAAAAAAGCACTTTGAGTGTTTTATCTTTCTCTCTCTCTCTCTCTCTCTCTCTCTCTCTCTCACACACACACACACACACACAGCTTTGTCAGAGGTTGAACTAGAAATGTGCAATGGGTCTATGAGGATGGGAGGGAAAGCAAGCCTAAACTGTGGTCATGTCTCCAGGTACAAAGAGATAGAGGAGAGAGAGCAGGATTCTGGGGTCATCATCTGGCCTGGAGATAAAACAGGAACCGACAACCAAGCTCCAGGCCTTCTCTTCCTATTTCTCCACCAGGCAGTGCCAGCTCTGTTCAGAGAAATGTTAGGACACTGACAGGAGGGTGAGTAGGTGTGTGTATGGTGTGGATGTGGATGTGGGACTGAGTGGGTACAGCTGCACATGAGTGAGTATGTTATTGACTTGAGGTGGGGGAGATGGATGACAACTCATACCATGCAAAAGATGTTGTGGGCCTCACAGCAAAGCTCAGCATAGTCCTTCCTCCTGCCTCCCCATGACACTTTGGTCTGTCACCCTGTCGGGACTCGGGGTTCCTTTTTCTTTCTCAGCATGGCTTGTTTCATCTCTCTTGGCTGGCCGATTCCACCTGCGTCTTCCCCTCTGTAAAATGGGGTAGTCTGCAATACCTACATTCTAGGCTTTCTATTCCTCACTCTGTCTCAAGCAAGGAGACCAGGTCTCTGGAGGCTGTGAGCTTCTAGGAAGAAGGCTGCCTGGGGGAGGGTGGGTGGGTGCAGGGTCGGGCACCTGGGACCCTATGTAGAGCCGATATGTTTGGAAGCTCAGGTACCCGGCAGCAGGGAGATGCATGGAAAGCTGCAGTGTGGTGCTTCCCTGAACCTGACTTGGCCCAGCAGTGGCCAGGGCCTGGAACATGACCTCTCACGGCTTTGGATACATCAGGTCAAGCCAGTTGACTCCCTGCTTCCAATCAGAAATGCACCCACAGGCAGAGAAGCAAGGGAATTCTACAATTTCTTCCTTGATAAATAATTCCAATCTACCACAATTTTCGCTCAACACATCAACTTAACACAATGATTATTTAAAAACAGCAACAGCAACAAAAACTCTACAAAGCAGTTGGGAATCCTAGTTTCGGTGATTCCCGTGCACAGCCTGGTCTTTTCAAATAGAAGCCCTAGATGCTTCCAAACTGGCACATTTGCATCTTTGACATTCTTGGAGCTACTTAACTCATAAGAGCCTATCATGAAGGCCAAAGGGAATTCCACAGGCAGGTAAGGCACTCGTTGGGGATCCTATCATTCTAAGTAGCTGGACTCCTGAGTCCTGTGCCCACCCTCACAGACCCCAAGTGTAAGCTTGGAGCAAACCCCTCCCTTTCTCTGGGCCAATGGGGACAATCACTTTTTGCCTCTCTCTCCCCTCAGCTCACCAAGTTAGTGGCAAAGAGAGCTGTTAAAAGGTTGCTGCAGCACGAAGGACCTAGCTTAGAGGTGAAAATAAGGGTTTTAAGAAGGGAGCTCAGGCTTGGGGACCGAAGAAGACTGAATTCATTCTCCCTTTCAAAAAAAGGGAAACGGACTCCTGTGGGCTCAGTGTAGGGCGACGCTGCCCTGCAGGTCCGAGAAAGATGATGCGAATTCTGCAGGGGTTTCCAGCTTTAGATACCCCAGGAATTTCCACTCGGTTCCCTCCGGCCATTAATGCGGAAAATCCGGGAGTAGCTGGAAGGCAGAGTCGAGGATCCAGCCTCCTCCTTCCCTCGGGTCCCCGTCCCTACCCTTTGACCCCAGACTCGTTCGTAAAGCCTGGGGAAAGCCCTTCCTCCTCCCGCCGCCTCCCCGGGGGCTTCTTGGTGGGGAGGGAGCGCGGAGTCAGCCTTGCGGCTGTGTGGGCAGGCCGGCGAGCTGCTGACAAGCAGGATGGAATCTCCCGGCCCACGCGCCCCTCCGCGCATCCCCGCGGGGCGGGCCCCAGCGCGGGAAAGCCGCGCGCCCCCGCCACCCAGCGCACGCGCCCCTGCACCCACACCCGGCGAGGCAGTGCTGAGTCACTCGCTCGGGCTGCACAGGCTTGGCGCGGTCCGCGCCTCGCGCCACACCTGGGCGTTCAGGCTGCGGGGACCCTGCGTGGGCGAGAGGGAGAGGAAGAGGCCGCGTGCCCCCGGCCCCCACGCGTGCTCCCGGGCCCCAGCGCCCCGTCCGTCTCCCGAGTCTAGCTATTTCCCTCGGTCTTCCCCGCCCCCGCGGCCTCGCGGCTCATTCTGGCGCGCACGCCGCCTGCCCGCCCACGGCGTCTGAGAGCACCCCGGCGCCGCTGCAGCCTCCCGCCTTTGCCCAGAAACGAGGGGAGGGGGTTCCGTGCTGTGTCATCAGCCAGCCCTGTGGCTCTTGCCGCCGCCCTTCAGCACTCTGGCAGCATCCCGTACCCAAGACAACGAACGACCCGCTCACCCTACGCTCCGGGTGAGGGCCCTCTGGGCTGATGTGGGCTGCTTTCCCCGACCTCCGTAGGTGCCAGCCCAGGCTGCTGTGAGTGGATTCCCTTTGAAGAACAAGGGGAGAAGGTGGTGGTGGTGGTGGTGGTGGTGGGGTTTTGGCTAAGAGGGTCAGGGATCAGGGTGGTGTCACTGAGGTCCAACTCCTACTCAGCACCCACCTCCCTTAGCCTTCTTTGTCCCCAAGACACCTCCACAAGAGAAGCCCAGCTCTACTTTAGCCTTCCCGTCTTTCTATTTGTATTTAATAGGATTGCATAGTCTTAGAAGTTTGAGCCAACCTGTGTTGAAGCATAATAATAGTTCAGAGTGTGTCACTGGGATTGAATCCTGTCTTGGCCATGTATTTCCCCTGTCATCTTGAGCAGTGACATTCTTGGTTTTCTTATCTATAAAATGGGAACGCAATTAGTACTAACCTTATAGGATTGCTGTGAAAATTAAGAGGTGATGCCAATATACCGAGCAAGTGAAGTGCTTGGTACACAGAGAGAACTCAGAGTCGTTGCTATTTTGGGAACCTTCTGGCAAGAACTGGGCCAGAAAGTGCCTTTTGAAGGTAGAATGCACTTCCTTGCCTTCCTGTGTCTTCCTGATGGCTCAGAACAGGACTCCTTTGCTCTTCGGGCAGCCCCTCAAATATTTGCAGATAGTCATACTTCCCTTCCTGGCCTTCCTGTCCACTATCTCCCACACTCCTAGTCTTTTCTTTCAGGGGATCTCTCCTAAGCCTTCCACTTCCTATTCTATGTGGCTTTGTGGGTCGCTGTGCCTCATCCCATCACTGCTCCCCTAGAACAGGATCCAGGAGTGAGCCCTGGAGTGCAGGGAGTATGGCCAGGGCCCTCTCTCCCAACCCTCTGCCCCAACCAAGCAAATTCTGACCCTGCCTGTCTCTGGGTGTTACTTAGGAACCCCTTGGCTTTCTCAGCCCTGGCCACAGACAGGACAGATGAGCTAAAGCCCCTGGGCTCTTTCTACTTGAAGGGCTCTGTCCTCCAACTTCAGGCCACTTGTAATGCAGGTGGCTTTTGTTTTAACACTGAAAATGATGAACTGTTCACATGGCCCTGTTGGTTTTCATTTTGTCAATTTGGTTGTTCTTTGTTTAATTCAATTTACTCTTTTCAAATAGGTAATATATCGACATAGTACATAGGTAATATATTGACATAGTACAACATTTAAAAGATGCAAGAACTTCCAATGAAAAATGTCTCCCCACCCCTATTTCCAACCCACTCACCCCCATTTCCACCCCATCAGCAATCACTGTTACCAATTTCTCATGTATCTTAACAGGGAATTCTATGTACATTCAAGTGTGTGTGTCTCTGTATACACACATACACACACACATATGTTTTTACACAAAGGGTAGTATATTATACACTGTTTTGCACCTTGCTTTTTTTCTCCTAATAATCTATTTGGTGATCCCTCCATCTTCAGTATAAAAATAATTATCTCATTGTTTTTAATAGCTGTATAGTATTCCATTGTACGTGTGGCTGTGACTCTAGGTCTTTTCTTCTTCTCTGCTGAGATTTTAGAAGGCAAGCTCTGGATAGCCTATCTCTGTATAATCATTTGGGATGGACTTTTCTGAGGATCCAGGGCTGGGAGTGGGCAGACATTATCTAAGGGCTCCATTGAACGTGGTCCTGCAGGTGCTGACTTGCTCCAGTAGTCTTCTACAGGTATTGGTAAATTGTGGTAGAAATAAGATTGATCCAGCACATTTCCCAGCCTGAAAACTTCAACACCCTTCTAGCATGGCTCACTTTTGTTCCATGGGGTTAGGGGAGCTGCCAGGGTATTATGATCTGGTTCAAAACTAGCTGGGGATGAGTCCTAAAACCCCATCTCCTTCAGGAAATATTCCTGAAGTGATCTGAGAAATAAATTGAGGTTCTCATAGCCTCTTCCACTACTTATCACCCTAGGCTGAGCATGCTCCATTCCTTGCTAAGTACGAAATTAATTCTTTATTCCTGTGACTTAAAAGTGCTTGTTTTCTTCTCTATGTAAGTTTATATTCATGGCATCTATATCTTTTCTTTCACTTAACAAATATTTATTAATTGTCTACTGTGTACCAGTTACTGTTCCAGGCACTGGGGTACAGCAGTGAACCCCAAACTCCCAAATCCCTTCATGAAGCTTACAGAAAAAAAATAAACAAGATTAATAATTAAGACATATAGTACATCTGATGGGATAAGTGGGAGAAAAATAAAACAGAGAAGGGGGCCTTGGAGTAAAGAGATTTGCAGCTTCAAACAGCGTGCCCTGGGAAGACCTGGGGAAGGGAGTTCTCTGCAAGGAGACTTGGAAGGCATTCCTGGCAGAGGCAACAGCCAGCGCTGAGGCCCATTGAGGGGAGTGCAGGGAGAGTAGTCTGAGGTCAAATCAGAGCTGTCAGTGGGATGTAGGGTGAAGGGAGAATGCAGAGGTGCAGCAGCAATCTTGTAAGAGATTCTCAGCTGAGATTTCCAAATCCACCAGGCAGTGTTTGGAAGTGTGTGGGGACATTTTAGTTGTCCTCATGGCTGGCAGGGTGAAGGGGAGGTTCTAGGTACTTTTGTGGTAGCATCTTTGCCATAGACATCTTTGCTGCAAACATTTTTTGCCCCATAACTAATTGGCCATAAGGTATTTTTGCTGTAAAAGAGATAAAATAACTAGTTGATAGTTTTTGTTGTTGTTTTTTTTGTTGTTGTTGTTGTTTTAATTTTTTTTTTTTAGTGTCAGTTTAGTTTCATCTCTTCATTGATGAAGTGGTGGAGAAAATAGTTAAATAGTGTGGTCTTAAAATAGTTAGCATTTCTTTCAGATGACCATTTTGCCCCACAAGTTAGTTGGTTTCTCATTTTGAAAAACACTACATTAAGAAGAGAAAGAGAGGCTCCAAGGGGCCTCTGTGAGGACACAGAGTTGAACCCACATTTCCTATAGAACAAAGACAAGTGCTTAGGTACAATCCACAAAACAAAATCAGTTATTTGCTCAGTATTGCCATGAATCTGTACACATTTTAAATATATTCAAATGTTTTGTATTTCACAATAAAGTCTTTTTAATTTTGTTATTCATTTGTAATTTTCCTCTTTTGTTTGTTGTGACTTTATCTTTTTTACAGCAGAATTGCCTTATGACCAATTAGTTACATGGCAAAAATGTTTGTGGTGAAAATGCTTGCGGACCAAGATGCTATAGTCAAACAATACCAGACACGAGAAGGGAAAATGTTGCCCTACTGGCATTGGGGGGGAAAGGGCTATGTCCTATAGTACACAGGACAGTCCCAACAATGAAGAATTTTCCTACCCCAAATACCATTGATTCTTGTTGAGAAACACTGTAGGGCCTTGGAGTCTGTTGTAAAGAGTTTGGCTATTACTGAAGAAAAACGGAACAATTGGATGGTTTTGAGCAGAGAATGCTTACAGGGAACTTCAGCTGCTTGGTTGAGTCTGAATCGAGAATAGAGTGAAGGTGGAAGAAAGCTAGAAACATCGAGATCAGGTAGAAGGGTGTTGCAAAGTCCAGGTAAGAGATGGAAGCAGCAGCCAAAGGGGATGAGCAGTCAAAGCAACAGTACCTCCTGGGAGATTAATGTGGGGTGTGAGAGAAAGACGAAGTGAGAGCGAGTCCAAGAATTTGAGCCAAATTACTGGAAAGATGAGAGGGTAAGTCTGGGGTGAGGGGATGAGGAGTGGATTTTTTAGACTTGTTAAGGTTGAGATGACTGTTAGCCATTCATTCAAATGGAGATATGATCAGTAGGCTTTGGAAGGGACTAGAGTTATAACTCTGGGATAGCTTTTAAAGCCTTGAAACTGGATGGCAGCACCTAGGAGCGAATAAAGACGGCTGAAGAGGAGCAAGGATGGAGCCTTAGAGCACATCGCTTTCAAGAGGTGTGGATGGAAGCTGAGAGGGAACCACCCAGAGGGGCAGGGGAAAAGCTGGAGGACCATTCTGGTGTTCTAACAAAGAGGTGTTTCAGCGAGGAGGGCAGGAACATAAAGTCAAACGCTGAAGCAGGCAGGAGAGGAATAACTGTCCACTGGCTTTAACAACACCGAAGTAATTGGTGACCTTGAAAAGTGTGGCTTTGGTAGAGTAATGGGTATGGGAGCTTCATTAGTATGAGTTTAAGAGAGAAGGGAGAAGAGACTTAAGATACAGATCAACCAAATGTAATATGTGGTCTTGATTAGGTCTTGATTCAGACAAAGCAACTGAAAAAGGCACATTTTTAAGGCAATCAGGGAAATTTGAATACAGATGACGTATTAGCTGATATTAGAGAATTATCGTTAATTTAGTTAGATGTAATAATGATACTGATGTATCTTTTTAAAGTTCTTACCTGTTAGAGGTACATTCTGGGTGAAATGATGTTTCTGCGGTATGCTTTAAAATAATCCAGCAAAAAAAGTTGGGGGTAGAAGATTGGCAAAATATATGTTTGAAATTTCCCTAATAAAATATTTAAAAGATGACTGAATGAGAGGAATTGTAGGAAGTGAGTATAGAAAACTCTTTGATAAGTTTTGCTACAAAGAGGAGTAAAGAAACGAGGCAATAGTTGGAGAAGGAAGTAGGTTCAAGACTGAAAATTGTTCTTAATTGGGAGAAATAATAGCATAATAATGAGAAGTTGTGGGGGTGAGGACTTCGAATCAGGGAGCTATGTGGCCCAGGATTACAGAAAATGGGGTTCAAAAGGCAGAAGAGGGAGGGCAGTTCAGTACGGAGTGCAACTTGCAATCATTCGATATTCATTTATTCAATCTTTCAGTATCCATGTACTAATTTCTGCTAGGCATTTATGTACGTTTATTACCTCATTTTATCCACAGTCTTAATAGGAAGGTATTATTATCCATATTTCACAGATGCGGTAACTGTGGTTTAAGGTATCTCACCCAACATTACACAGCTAAAGTAGAATCTTCAAGATTCATGTATGTACAAGCTTTAGCCTCTTATACCTGACAGAGCTATCCTCACCCTAGGAGGGTCTCTTCTGGTATAGGAAGTGCTCCCCTTAGGTAAGTTCTGATCCAGAACATGGATCAATGTTCAGGGACAGAAAGGCTGAAGGAATCATGCCCATGTGACAGTCGTTCATGTTGCTGCAGCTCTGAACTTGGCCCTTGGCCCACTCATTTCTGTAGCGTCATGCAGGACTGGGCTAGAGGACTGGCAGAATGCCATCCGCATGTAGCCACAAGATGGATGATTTGCATGTCCTTGTGGCCCACACGGACTCAATCCTGAGTGTGTATGTGTACACACACACCTGCACATGCAGAATTTTATGTGAAAATATGTATATGTAGATCTGCATATACAAGAGTGAGTGTGTGTGTATTCATGCACATGTGTGCATAGGTTTGGGGAGTTTAAATTGAATGTGAGACTGGTAATACAGTCAGCCCACTGTATCTGTGGGCTCTTCAACTGACTGTGGATCAAAATATTTGCTGAAAAAAATTTACATTGTTGCTGATGTGTAGATGTAGTTAGACCCGTTACATGGTTATGTCTGTACTGAATGTGTAGAGACTTTTTTCCTTGCCATTATTCCCTAAACAATACAGTGTAACAACTATTTACATAGCATTTACATTGCATTAGGTATTATAAGTAATCTAGAGATGATTTAAAGTAAACAGGAGGATGTGTGTAGGTTATATGCAAAGACCGCGCCATTTATATAAATGACTTGAGCATTCAAAGATTTTGGTATCTATAGGGTGTCCTGGAACCAATCCCCCAGGATACAAAGAGACAACTGTATATTTAGGACCTATGTGTGTATTTTTTTGAGAGTTCTAGATATATTCATGAAGCAAAGTGCATATGTTAATGAGTGTGTATGTGTGTGTGCATCAGAGGATGTGTGTGTATGTTTGTGCGTATGAATCTGCATACCCAAGCAGGTGTATAAACGTATGTTGAGTGTTAGTGCGTAGCTGGTTTACCAGTAGCAGCAGGTGTTTCTGTAGATATGTGAGTTGGGTGCGTACACATGAACAGGTGGCTAGGACATCGATTGAAGCTGTGGGACTGAGGATTGGCTGGATGAGGTTTTATGTTTCTGTTTAACTCCAAGAGTCTGCCTGTGCTATGGAGACAAACTCAAGACTCTTCCATTCATAGCCCAGTGGCTGCTTCCCCTGCAGATGCCTGCCATGGGGTTGAGCAGTGTCGTGAGAGTGGGTCCTAGGGGCAGCATACAGCAGTGGAAGGGCATGGGGCTCGAATCTCAGCGGTGAGTTCTCAGAAGGTCGACAGACTTCTCTTAGTCTTAGTTTCCTAATCAGTCAAATGGCATTAATATTAACATTAATTGTTGTTATAATTATAACATATAATATTATTACTGTTACCATTATCTACTGGGATTATTCTTAGGGTATTCAGAAGTGTTTCATAATCAGAACCACTACACAAATACAGTCATTATTATTGATTGGGATTTATCTTCACTATTCCTGGAAAAACAAGTCATGCTTACGAATGATTATGGGTGGATGAGTTACGCCATGTGGGCGTGCTGCTCTGGCGTTATGAGGTAGACATGGCACAAAGCAACCTCTGAGTCTGGCATGGGCTGGATGGCCTTGATCCGTCCTCCCAAGCTGGCTTTGCCCAGCAGCCAGGCACCCGTCTGCCAGGTAATAAAGAGATCTGTTGTGAGGAAAGCTAGCAAGGTGTAGCCAAGCTCCCAGCTTTGTCATTCACACTGAGATGCCCTGTCTGGCGCTGGGCACCCTCCTGGCTCCTTACAAAGGTGGCTGAACTTCAAACAAATAGACTTTGAGCTAGGCAACTGAATGGCTCTGGGGTTGGTGGCAGTACCACCCAGCTGGGCAGGAAGAAGAGAAGGCAGCGTGCAGCTCTGGGACTGAGAGGAAACCTGACAGTTCTAGGGCTGGGCTGGGGTGGTGAGTGTGGAGGAGGAGGAAGAACTTGGGGCCTCTTGGCACACTCAAGTTATAGGCTGAGTTTCCCGGTCTGAGTTAAGCCTCCCCAAGACTGCCAGGTTGATACCAAGGCTGTGTAATAGGAAGCAATTATCTTAGTCTCTCTGAGCCTCCTCATCTGTCAAATAAGGATTAAAATGAAGGAGTGTATGGAAAGGGCTTTGCACACTGCTTCACACACATGATGATGATGGTGTCTCTGTGGTATATACTTGGCTTTTGTTTCTGTACATGTGCACATTTCATGTATGCATACATTTAATTCCCTTTTTCTCTCTAGTGTCCTCAGTAATAGAGACTTATTCACACATTGAGTCAACAGATGATATCTACTATATGCCACGAGCCAGGCTATATCCTGTACTGGATGCATACAGGAATTGGTTATAGTCGTGGCCCTGTCCCAGAAAACTCACTCTAGTATAGGGAGATGCAACATGTATATAGACATTGACAATGCAACGTGGAAAAAAATCGATGCTGCAGCCTGCTACTGTGGTAGTCCAGAGGTGAGTGCTTCCAGCCCAGGCAGGGGCAGAGGTTGAGGCCAGCAGGAATGGAGGTGGGCTGGGCATAAGCACCAGCTAGGGAAGACTTTGGAGGGGAAATGTTTTTGGTGCTGGGCCCTGAAAGATGGGCAGAATCTGGAGATCTGGAGACTGGCACAGCCATGGGTCTCCTGTTAAAGCTTCCATCCACTTTAGTCAATTTCCTAATCATAAAATTCAGATGTAGATAGAAGCTACGCCACCCCCATAACATTGTTTTGAAGCTTTTGAGTTTTCAGTTCCAGGGCTGAGGGTAAGGAACTTCAGGTCTAGGAGCAGCAGAGGCGTACCAAATGGGCCAGGTACAGTTCTCAACACTTTAGATATATTTGCTTATTTAATCCTCACAATCACACTTTGAGGTAGATGCTTTCGGTAGCCTATTTTACAGAGAAGGAAACTAAGGCTCAGGCAGGTCAAGCTGATAACGGGTAAGTGGCAAAACTGGACTTGGAATGCTGGACTTCCTGTACCCTGCCTATATCAGTGCATGGTCCAGACACAGATGTTCTCTGCTCCTGCTACATGCTAAGCATTGTATACTAAGCATGACATGGGTTATCTTGTTTGACCTTCACAACAATTCTATGAGGTCAATTCTTTTATGACCACCCCTTCACAGCTGGGGAAACTGAGGATGAAGAAGTTCAGGTAATCTGTCCGAGAGTCCAGACCTATAGCTGCTGGCTTTCTGTAGAATTATGCTATCTTTTATGGTTGGAGAAAGGGCCTCAATGAAATTCCTTCTTCGAGTATTTGTGCCTCACTTGCTGCTCCATGCAGGGGCCCGCCTAGGACCAGAGGACCTCAGCACAATACTGATTCCACCCCTTACCAGCTGTTGGACCTCAGAAAAACCAGGTCATAACTCTGTTCCCCATCTGCAAAGGGGAATAACTAGGTATAACTCATAAGGTCCTACAAAGATTAAAAGAAGATGTGTGAGAAAATGCTGTCTAAACTGTGAAGTGCTGTAGTGGGAGGAAGAGACAGCTGCATTGCATGCCCACCACTGTGGTAAATGTGATAAGGAATGCACTAGGCAACAAAAGCAAAAACAAACAAGTAGGACTACGTTAAACTTAAAACTTAAACTTCTTCACAGCAAAGGAAATTATCAACAAAATGAAAAGGCAACCGATGGAATGGGAGAAAATATTTGCAAATCATGTATCTAATAAGAGGTTAACATCCAAAATATATAAAGAACTCAGACAACTCGTTAGCAAGAAACAACTCGATTAAAAAACAGGCAAGAACTGAATAGACATCTTTCAACAGACATACAGATGGCCAATAGGTACAGAAAAAGTTGCTCAACATCACTAATCATAGGAAAATGCAAGTCAAAACCACAATGAGTTATCATCTCATACCTGTTAGAATAGCTATTATCAAAAAGAAAAGAAATAACGTGTTGGTGAGAATGTGGAGAAAAGAGAACCCTTGTGCACTGTTGGTGGGAATGTAAATTGGGCATCCACTGTGGAAAATGGTATGAAGTTTCCTCAAAAATTTTAAAAATAGAACGACCAAATGATCTAGCGATCCTACTTCTGGATATCAAAGGAAGTGAAAACAAGATCTCAAAGAGATATCTGCACTCCCATGTTCATTGCAGTGTTATTCACAATAGCCAAGACATCATGGAAACAACCTAAGTGTTCGCAGATGAATGAATAAAAAAAAATGTGAGATATATATACACTCCCATACAATATACACGCAAATACAATGGAATATGGTCCAGCCACAAGAAAGAAAGAAATCTTGCCATTTGTGATAACATAGAGGGACCGTGAGGGCATTATGCTAAGTGAACTAAGCCAGACAGAGACAAGTACTGCTTGATATCACTTATATGTGGAATCTAAAGGAAAAAAAAGCCAAACTCAGAAATCGAGAGTAGAAAATTGGTTGCCAGGGCCTGAGAGGTGGTGGAATAGAGGTTGGTGAAAGGTTACAGACTTTCAGATATAAGATGAAAAGTCTGAGAATCTAATGTAAAACTTTGGTGTCCATAGTTGATAACACTGTTGCATAAGTGAAAGTTTAAAAAGGAATTCACTCTGCTACCAGTTCAGCAGATGTTGAACAAATAATCGGTGGCAGGCTTGTGCATGGGAATACAGAGACACACAAGATGTGGAGTTTGCCATTTGGGAAATACAGCAACTAATACAAGAATGGAGTGACTACCATTTATTATATAATATTGTAGGCTGTGGGCTGAACTCCTAAGGTGTATTTTCTCATTTAATTCTTCAACTATCCAGTGAGGTACTACAATCATGCCTATTTGAGAGGTAAGTGAAGTGCTCAGAGTGGTTGAGGAACTTTCCCAAAGTCACACAGATATAAATGGCAAGATCATCCCCCTGGGCCTGCCACCTCCATGAAACAAAATCACATTTTCAGAAGGGCATGAGGGTGGTGCATGAGATGGGCTGGGAGGCGGGGGGGAGTCTGGGCTAAGGAGTTGCAGTTAGGAGGCCATGGCAGTAACAGCCATCCCATGCTGCCTGTACCACGCATCATCTACAAAGAGCTTTCATGCTGGTTACCTCTTACGACAACTCAAAGTAACCGGTTAGGTAATGGATTTCACAGACAAGGAACAAGCTCAGAAGGCTCAAGTGACTATCCCTAAACCACACAGCTAGATGTCTCTCTAGAATTTGAACCCAGGCCTCCTGTTTGGTCGTTTGTACACCACAGCCTTTTCTGTGGCAGTAGCATAATGTGGGAGCTGGGGCAAGGCCTGGGTTCAAGTCCTACCTCAGCCTCTTCCTAGCAGTGTGACTTAGACCTTGTTACTATAATTCTCTGCTCATCTGTAAAATGGGGATGGTAATATCCACCTCTTTAGTCTGTTGTTTTATAGTTACTACATGTCAAGTTCCTGGCAGGCAATAAGTGCTCAATAAATAAATGGACAAGCAAGAAGTTATGGAGTGTTCATTGTCTTCTGAGCTCTATGGGGAGACACTGAGTAAGGAGGAATGACGATCTTTTCTGTTAGGGAGAGGGCGCCTTGATGCCTTTCTAAGGAAATGCGACAGGGGGATGGGGTCCACTCTTTGCAGTTTAAATGGAATAGGAAATTTGCAAAATCTGCATATAAGTACATGACACTTCCTTTCTCTCAGTGCCAGTTTTCTTATCTGTAAAATGGGAATAATGGCAACAATAGTGCCCACCTCACAGGGCTAATGAGTGTGGAAGTGCTATATTAATCCAATCAATGTCAGAGGCAGAGATGTGGTCTCTCCTCGAAGCAGCTTAGAGTCCAGTGAGGAGACAGAGAGTCCAACAACCATAATCTGCTATGATAAACCACTTCAAACTTAGTGTCTTATAACCACACTGAATCTTACACAACAATAGCATCTGTTTGCTCAGAAATCTGCTTGTGAAGGACAGCTCCTTTCTGCCCACATGGCATCAGTTGGAAAGGCTTGACTAAGGCTAGAAGATTCAATTTCAAGATGATCATCAAAGGGCTGGTGAGCTGGTGGTGGTTGTTGATTCCTTCCCACATGGTTCTCTCCATGGACTCCTCCCAGCATGGTGGCTGGTTTCCCCCTATTACCATGAAAACAAAGTAGTTATTGTGGGAAGGGCAGGCAGACGACTTCCTTGGAAGTTGAGGGAGGAGGGTGTTTCAAGAAGGAGGGTTTAGCCAACGAATACTGCAGAAAAGTCACTTAGGAACTGAGAATTCCCACTGGATTGGGCAACCAGATCCTTGATGAGAGTTCCTCTTTGGAGGTCTAGAGGAAAAACGTCATTCCAGCAAGTTGGCAGGAGATCAAGCAGACCACTCTTCCTGGAAGACTGGCTGTAGAAGGAAAGGGAGAGGAGTTGTAGGAGAAGAAATGTTTTCAGGATGAGAGATTTGAGCATGTTTATATGCTGAAGAGAAAAGGCCAATGAAAATAACAGCATCGAAGACTGGCCTAGGATGGAGCAGAGGACAAAGAGCTGTAGAGACTGGATGGTACTTGAAGAGGAGGGGACCTCTTTTCCCTGAGATAAAAGGGACATAGGAAAGGGTGGCAGAAATAGGACATATTAATAATAGCTGACACCTATTAAGTACTTACTATATGCCAAGTTCTATTAAATGCTTTACATGTTTTAACTCATTTCATCCTCAAAACAACTTTAAAAAAGTTCTGTTATTAATCCCATTTTACAGATGAGGAATCCAAGGCAAAGTTTGTACAGAGGAGTTAGGTAGGATTACTCATGAAGTCTTTCTCCAGGCAGTAAGAAAGGGAGAGGCAGGAAGGGCCATTGCAAGGAGAGCGGCAAGCAGTTCCTCTCCAAGAAGAGTTATGAATGGATGGAATCATACGAGCTTCAGTAGTTGCAGTAGTAGGGCTTTGGGTTAGAAGAATGCTTTCCCAGCTGTTTTCCAAAACAAGAAAAAAATCCCCCCATATTAAACCTAATGGGCATTCCTCATATGTAAAAGAGCCCAAATCAGAGCTGCAGTTGATTGAGGTGTAAGGTCCTATGCTCTGCTTTCTTTACTTTCCTCTGATCTCAGCGTAACCCCTGAGGCAGCTGATGGGGTGCTGAGCCTCCTTAGAACACAAGAGAGAAACAAGGTTACTGCAAGACCAAGCTCATTTTCTTAAATTGAACCTCTGAAGAGTTTGCAATGTGTTATCAGGGAAAAGAAGAGGCAGGCAACTCTAGAACTCTGTAACCTTCTATTCCTTGGCTGCGGGGGCATGGACTAGATGATCTTTAAAACTCTCTCAAAGAAAAGTGAGCAGAGAATGAAAGAGAAGCAAACCTGGCCAATGGGAGGTCCACACAGAGATCTGAGACTTTGTCAGGACTGGACAATGAATGGTGAAGCTGGTTGTCCTTCCCTGACCTGGATGCCACCAGGGCAGTATTTTCTATAGCCTTTTGCTCCTGACTGCTGGAACATCTGTAACCACTTGTCTTATTAAGAGCTTTCCAGAACTTTCTGTGGAAGACCGTGCAGTGGCAGATTCTACCAATGAGCAAGGGAAATCTACTCCCATAGCTCCCAAGCCTGGAGGAGGGGCTGGGGGACTATGGACAAGGAAGTCAAGATGGCATCCTGGGAGGTCTCTGCTTGCAACAGAGCTGTGGTTGCTGAGTTCCTTGGTGGCAAAGACTAATAATATTAATAATAGTCATTATAAGATTTTGCATCTGTGCAGGGTTTATCACGTTTCTCCCAAAGCAGTTTCACATTCAAAGTCTTACTGAATCCCCACAACTCAGTGAGTAAATCAGGCAGGAATAAGAGCTTCGTTTACCATGACTGACCCTCCTAAGGGCCAGCAGTAGTGGAGTGGGGGCTGGGTCTCCATCTGCTGCTCAGCACTGTTACTACTGCACTTCCCAGGGACTCTCAGCCCCTAGGCCCAGGTCCAAAATTTTCCCCATTCAAACATCCCCACCCCTGATTTTCTCATTGTCCTAGTTTCTGGCCCCCTGGACTCCTTTGGCTCAGTCATGAGCCATCTGGTCTCTGAAAATACAATCTAGCAGTTGAAAGGAAGGGAAAATACAGTGGTTTTTCCCTGCTGCTTGGTGTGGGGGTTAATAATTAGGTGATCTAGGGGTAATGGGAGGAGGGAAGTTAGAAAAGCAATTAAATCCTCTCGATGAAATACCAAGAAGTGAAAAGAGAAAGATTTGGATCTTTTAAAAGTATTAAGGTACATTTACGTATAATAAGGTTCACCCATTTTAAGTGTATGGTTTAAGTTTTCACAAATGTCTACAGTTGTGTAACCACGATCTCAATCAAGCTATAGAAAGTTTCCATGACCCTAAATGATCCCTTGTTCCCTTTTGTAGTTTAACCTCTCCCCTCCCTTATGGCTGATTTGCTTTCTGTCACTATAGTTTTGCCTTTGCTAGAATGTCACATAAATGGAATCATACAGTGTGAAGACTTTTGTGTCTAGCTTCCCTCACTTAGTATAACGCTTTTGAAATTCATCCATGTTGGTGCATGTATGAGCAAGCTCATTCCTTTTTATTACTGAATAGTATTCCATTTAGATTATTTTGCTTAGGATGTCTTCAGATCTCATCCACATGGTGACATATTGCAGGATTTCTTTCTTTTTAAAGGGTAAATAACACTTCATTGCATGCGTATACATTTTTTTATTCATTTGTCCATCAATAAACATTTAAATTGTTTATGAATCTTGGCTATTGTAAACAGTGCAGCAATGATATTGGGGTGCTAATAGCTCTTCGAGATCCCAATTGCAATTCTTTTGGATAAAAAGCCTGAAGTGGGATTTCTGGATCACATGATAGTTCTATTTTTAATTTTTGGGAAACGTCCATACTGTTTTCCATAGCACCATTTTGCATTCTCATCAACAGAGTACAAGGGTTCCAATTTCTCCACATCCTTATCAACACTTGGTTGTCTTTTTTTTTCTAATAGCAATCCTAACAGGTGTGAGGTGATATCTCATTATGGTTTTGATTTGCATTGCCTTGATGAGTAGTGACTTTGAGTATCTTTTCGTATACCTCTTGACCCTTTGTATGTCTTTTTTGGAGAAATGTTTATTCAAGTCTTTTAGTTCATTTTTAATTGAGTTAGTTTTTTTGCTATCGAGTTACAAGAGTTCCTTATATATTTTAGAAATTAACCTCTCTCATCTGACATACAGTTTGCAAATATTTTCTCCCATTTCATCAGTTGCCTTTCATTCTGTTGATTGTTCCCTTTGCTGTGCAGGAGCTTTTTAGTTTAATGTAGTCTCACTTGTCTATTTTTGCTTATGCTGCCTGTGTGTTTGGTGTCATATCCATGAAACCATTGCCAAGACCAATGTTATGAAAATTTCCTTCTATGTTTTCTTCTAGGAGTTTTATAGTTTCAGGTCTTATGTTTAAGTCTTTAATCCATTTTGAGTTGATTTTACATTTGGTAAGATATGGGCCCAAATTCATTCTTTTGCAAGTGAATGTCCAGTTTTCCAAACACCATTTGTTGAAAATACTCTTTTCTCCATTGTGCATTCTGGGCACCCTTGTCAGAATCAATCGACCGTATATGTGTTGAGTTGCTGTTTTTTTTTACAGCAAATGTGAACATTTGCTGCTATGAATAGTTTTGTGTCAATATGCTTTTATTTATCTTGGGTAAATACCTAGGAATGCAATTGCAGGGGCATATGGTAAGTGTATGTTTAACTTTATAAGAAACTGCCTGTCTATGCTACCCTGAACAAGCCTGATCCCATCTGATCTCAGAAGCTAAGCAGGGTCGGGCCTGGTTAGTATTTGGTTGAGAGACCACCTAGGAAGACCAGGTGTTGTAGGCATAAAAAATAAAAAAAATAAGGGATTGTAAACGCACAAGGTCCTTGCAATTTGTGAGGTCAACCAAGGGTTGCCTTGCCTAAAAAAAAAAAAAAAAAAGAAAAAAGAAAAGAGAAAAAGAAACTACTAGATTGCTTTCCAAAGTATTGCACCATTTTACATTCCCACTGGAAGTGTATGAGAGTTATAAGTGCTCCACACCCTTTTCAACACTTAGTATTGTTAGACTTTTTAATTTTAGTCATTCTACTGGATATGTAGTGATATCTTGTGATTTTAATTTGCATTTCCCTAGTGACTAATAATGTCATTAGTATATTTTCTTTGGTGAAGTATCTGTTCAAGTCTTTTGTACATTCTTCTATAAAGTTCTTGTCTTTTTATTAGTGAGTTTTAAGAGATTTATTTTTCTTAATAGTATCTGTCAAAGAGAAAATTTTTGAAATTTTTGATGAAGTCTAATTTATAATTTTTTTTTCTTTTTGTGGTTTGTGCTTTTTGTGTCCTATCTAGGAAATCTCTGCATATTCTAAAATCACAGATTTTCTTTGAGAATTTTTATAGTTTTATCTGTTATTCTTGATCTATTATCTATTTTGTATTAATTTTTATATATTGTGCAAGAGTAAAGTCCTTATTTTGCATATGGATATATAATTGTTTCAGCACCATCTATTAAAAAGGTTATCATTTTTCATTGAATTATCTTGGTACTTTCATCAAGAATCAATACAAGTTTGATTCTATTTCTAGCCCCTCTATTTCATTCAATCAATCTGTATGCTTATCTTTATACCACACCAAACTGTCTTAATTTTGATAGCTTTAAGTCTTGAAAGCACATATTGTTAAGACCTATTATTGTTCTCATTTTTCAAAGTTGTTTTGGATATTTAACTCTCTCCCGACCCCTGCCCATCCCTGGAACTAGGAGTGAATTCTGAGGAAATAAGGGTATCTTTTCCCCCTATTCATCATGCTTAGATAAAGAAGACTGCCTGTAGAAGGTGAGAAAATTAAGAGAAAGTGAAAAAAAGGAACCTAGTCTTCAGGCTCTCCCAGCACTAGTGATGGTGGTGCCAGGATGAGTGGGGATGGGAAGGTGACTGGAAATTATTTTATAATTTGTCCCTCTTCCTGGAGTTCAAGACAGCTCCTTCAGAGGAGTTCCCTGGCTGCTTCTTTCCAAAGACTAAGGGTTAAATCTGCTGTCTTCAGCTTGTTGAAGGGGAGGGAGGTTTCTTCCTTCAAAGTTGCCCCACTGGGTTTTCCTCCTTGATTTTCCTGCTAGGAGTCCCTTTCTCCATCCCTCTGCCAGCTTCACCTACTGCAGGATTGCACATATCATCAGTCCCTCTAAATCACTCAACTATTTTTATGGTCTTGCAGTGGTATCCTGAGTCTCAAACTAAATATAGATGTGGGAAGTTATAGGTGCACAGCCTCCCATAATTTCAAGTTCCTGGCCCTGGCTGAAGCTTTAATTAGTTCTTTGCAGCACTTGATGTTTTCTTCTCCTTCCAGCCAGCCAGCTGGCCTCTTGGGTCTCTGTTCTTCCTCTGGCAGCACCACCACTCTCTTCTTGGCTTCCTAGTTAAGAAACAGAGTCCTTTTCTGGCTGAGCCCTAGGTTCCTCTTCCTTCAGGTCCACGCTGCCTTCTTTGAAGACCCTTAACCCCTATCTTGCTTGAGTGATGCCTGAAATTCCCTGAGCCAGCTGCTCCTCGCTCTGCTCCTCTCATTCCCTGTCCCTCCTCCCAACATGACCAGGGATAAGCAACACATCAAAATCCTCATTCTAGGTCCAGACTGCCCCATTTAGGTTTTATTACATCCACCCACAATCCAGCTTCTCCATCAAAACTCATCAGTTTGGAGCACTTCGGATCACTAAAGCCAGGAAGGACTGAATTCTGCCTAAAATCTTAGGCCCTGGAATTAAGAATCCAAGAAATAAGCTTTTGGCCTTATATCAAAAACTTCCCTTCTTTGGAATTTCAAAAGCCAATAACTGGGTCATTTTCCTTTTTCAGAGGGGCCTTTCGTATTGTGAATATCCTTGGGTCCTTTCCAGCTCCAGAACTCCTAGAGATACAGCCTTAGGTGTGAACCCCAGAGACTACAATATGAATCATGTCTCCAGAACTGTGCCACATGGTAGCTCTGAGAAAGCCCTTTCTAAGCTCACTTCAGGGTGAAGTGGGGGCTGTATGATTTCAAAACCTGACTGAGTTTTAGGCTCTCCTACTAACCAGCTGTGTGACCTTGGGCAAGTCACTTACTTCCTCTGAGTCTTGGTTTTCTTATTTTTTTAAAAAAGGGGAAGGATGATAAAACATACTATGAGAGTTGTCATAAGAAATGAGGCCTGTGTCAAATGCATGATATTTCATCAGCAGTCCACAAACTCACTGTGCCTCAGGTTCCTTACCTGGAGAGTGATGAGAAAATTTTGTTGGATGTTTTGTGAGAATTAACAAGTTAATGTGGAAAGTGCTTAAACAGTATTGCCACATAGTAAACACTATAAAGTGCTAAAATACAATTATTAGTGTTTTGCTGTCCAAATATTATTATCTATCATCTGTCTGTCTAATTCTCTATCATATATGAATCTACAAAACTGTAGCCTTTATTTGTATTTTACTAGTTTTTCCACTAATATCCTCTTACCGTTCCAGGATCCCATCCAGGGTATCAGGTGAAAATTGTCATGTCCCCTTAGTTTTCTCTGGTCTGTGACAGTTTCTCTTTTTTGTTTTCATGACCTTGACAGTTTTGAGAAGTACTGGTCAGATATTTTGTTGACTGTCCTCCATTTGGGTTGGTCTGATGTTTTTCTCACAGTTAGACTGGGGTTATAGGTTGGGGGAAGAATACCACGGAAGTGAAGTGCCTTTCTCATCACATCTCCAATTTTATTTTTAATGGGAACGAATTCTTTGGGTGCCTTTGTTTGGATTCTCTTTTGGGGAGAAAGGAAAGGAAGTCAGGGAGGCCGAAAGCAACGTTCAGCCAACTTAAGCTAAGACCTGCCCACGTCAGGGGACTTAGACCGTGACCTTGAGCAGGGGAGGCGGCCAGGCTGATCAAAAGCAGACAAAGGAGGACTTATAATTCATTATGAACTAAACCCCAAGATAACACAAGCAGGGAGGTTCTAACAGAGAGCTGCTGGCCTAGGTCGAGGAGGCCCATGAGGCAGGAGGTGGATAGAGGAGAAACTGGAGAAGGGCTGGAGGCAAACTTGCCCTCTCAGCTGGATTGTCCTGAGGGACCCCATCAGCATGAACCCAAAGAGAGTGCAACTCCAATAGCATCACCATCCCAAGCCTGAGGTATAGAAGGCCTTATGGACAGCCAGGCTTATGTTGCCTATTGCATGGGCCAACACAGCTGAATCTGCAGACTTGGGAAAACCACCTGGAGCCTGCCTCAGTGCCTGGAGGAGCAGCTCCCAGCCCTAGAAGGATGCCTCTGGGAAACAGAGACAGGATCAAAACAGAGGCCCCAGGCACCGCCATGCCAACCCATGACTGTGTTCGGGTGCACTCTCCTTCCTGAAATGTGTGTACAGCACATGATGAACAAGCTGTGCCTCTTTGCCTCAGTTCTCAGGGGCTTTTGGCAGAGTTCTGAACTCATGCTGGGACACAGGTGCACCTGGTGGTAGGAACTGGGGGTAGGTTCTCTGCTTTGTCTGCATACCTAGGTCTGCCTGCCCCTCCATTGCTTAGGCTCTGAGCCCTACTGCCCTACCTACACCTTTCTTCTTCTTTACTCCACATGCCAAGCAGCCCTTGGAGCCACTAGACACCAAGGTCTAGACAGTTCTCTAAAGGCTCTGATTTGCCCCAGAAACCTGGGGCTGGGGTGGGGACAGTGGGGGCGACTGGAAGACTGACTTGGGACTTTGGTCAGGAAATGAGTCTAGACAAAGCACTTCCTTCAGCTTTCTCATCTGTAAAATGAGGAGTCAGATTCAATTATTTGCTTTATTGCTCTTTTAAAAAGCTGTATTCATTGTGTTAAATATTAACCTATAATCTATAATCACTAATCTATTAAATTAATAAAAATCTGAGATAAAAATTGCCTGTGATCCATCCTGAAATGACATTAATATTTATGTTGGTTCCTGACACTTCCTTGTCCTTTTCCAGGTACATATTCAATTTTAATGTATTTACGGTAATATCATAAGTAAAAATTTGTATTTAACATTTTCAGTTAACATTACACCAAACGTGTTTTTTCTTCTCCTTTTTTTACTTATGCCTTCTTTTTCCCACTCTTGTCTTGCTGAGGTGCCCAATGTTAACAGCTTAGTTATGTACACACTCATATATGAATATATCACAATGTACAGAATTTGCATTTAAGGGAGAGTGACCATTGTTTATTTTACAAAATTATATACATTTCTCTGCAACTTGCTTTTCTCCTTTAGCCATATGTTGTAGAATTCAATCAGGTCAAGAGATATAGTGCATAATTCCACAGTGTGAATAAAACGATCACAATCGACTCATCCATTCCCTGACTGATTGGGATTCAGGTTATTTCCAGTTGTTTTGTTTCCCTCAACTGAAAACAAAACTGCCACAACATTTTGTACAAATATCTTTATGAACAGGTGCTAGCATTTCTAGGGTATAAAATTCCAGAGGTAGGATTGCTGGGTCGGAAGATTTGTGTTCTTTTTTATCTCCAAGAACAGCTGTAAAGATTCACATCTACACAGGTAATGGATGAAGGCACTTAACTCCCCACATCTTCCCCAGCACTTGTAGTTAGTAGTCTTTCTAATGTTTGCCAGTCTGATGGATGGGAAAGGGCACCTCAGTGTTGCTTTAATTTCCATTTTCCTGTTTACTATAGGGTGGAGCATCTTTCCATATATTTATCTGCTTTTTGGATTTCCTCCTCTATCAACTGGAATTTGTATGCTTTGGACATTTTTTGTTCTATTGAGTTTGCCTTTGCACTATGAATTTGGGGAATTCAATATAGGATATTAACGTGCCCTCTGTCATATGTGCTGCAAATATATTTTCCCATTCTATCATTTGTCTTTTGACTTAATAAGATATCTTTTTCCATACTAGATGTTTTTCTTTTATGGAGTCAGATATGTTTGTCTTTTTCATACTGGCTTTTCAGTTTCCTGTTTTGTTTTAAGTCTCCCCAACACATAGGCTCTATTCCTAAGTTACTTTCTGTATTTTCCTCCGTTTTATTTTTTCTCCTTTAATAATGCAATATCTCTGGAATTTATTTTTGTCAATTTAAGGTAGGCCCCTATGTTATTCCTCCATGAGGATAGGCAAACTCAGCACCTTCCAGTAAAGACAGGGTTTGGACAAAGAGTTCTGAAGCTAAAGAAGTTTAAAAATCCCTTTCATGTAATCCTTGGGGGCTCTTCCAGGTCTGACATTCTCTGATTCCAAAATACCCAGTACAGTGACTGCTTGCTGAGGGAGAGAAGGCAATGGACAGCATTACTTTATGCAAAAGTAGTTTCAATATTAAATTTCAAGTTGGCTCAGAGTGAATATTAGAATCGCAGCATTTTAGAGGTGGAAGGGACCTTGGAAATTATCTAGTCTAATTGCTCTCAATTCTAGCTTCCTTTACAGCTGCTCTGGGTGCCCCGGAGCCAGGCCAGACCAAGTGAGTCAGTCCCTGAGGGTTAGGGCCCAGATAGGGATAGTTTTTAAGAATCTGGTGATTCTAATAAGCAACTAGGGTTGAGAACCACTTCTCTAGTTCAGCTTCTTGATTTCACCAGGAAATAAGTTGAGACCAAGAAAAGGTGAGCTAGGTATCACACAGCTGGCTGGCTGGCTGGAACCCAAGATCTCTGCTTCCTGGTTTGGCTTTTTCATCTGCATCAAACAAATCTGTCAAGCACCACACCTTGCATTTTCAGCTGGCAACACTGTATGAGTCTCTGCATGAGTGCTTTGTATTTTTGCATATAATCAGCTTTAAAATGTTTATTGCATACAATTCTGTGCATCACAGATGACTAGACCTAGTTTTGCCTTGCCAGAGTGTAGAGGGGAACAGGGTTATAAAGAACTATGATAATGATAAAGGATAGAAGGAATGAACAGTACATACATGTAGAGGAGCCTACTGAGGAGGTCGGGGTGCAGAAATCAGAAGAGTTCTGTTGATGGGAGATTGTGGGGGCAGTATGCAGGAGGCGGTATTTGAACTGGGCCTCATAGATGACTGGAAAGGCCTGAGTGACAGAGAATCGATGCTATACTTCCTTCTCTGGAGCAGTGTTGGAGACTGCGGTGACACAGAGTCAAGGTTTAAGGGTAGAAATGCCTTGGTGTCAGAGAGCCAAGCCTGTCTTGGCAGCACCCTGACCTTCTCCTTTCTGCTCTGCCCTCAGGAATGAGACCGTGCTGCACCAGTTCTGCTGCCCAGCTGCTGACACCGAGCAGAAGCCCGCCTGCTCCGACCTGGCCTCCCACAGGTGGGAAGTAATTGGTGGATGGTCTTCCCTCTTCCCCACCCCCCACCATCCCACCCCTCAGAGCAAAGCACACAAGCCTTCGCCATTTGGGCTCTTCCTCTTATGTCTTGTGTTTTTGTTTGTTTGTTTTTACCTCCTTTCTCATACTTCCATTTCTCTTTCCTTCCTCTGGATC
The DNA here is from genome assembly GCF_902729225.1 of Pteropus medius. Taxonomy (NCBI): domain Eukaryota; kingdom Metazoa; phylum Chordata; class Mammalia; order Chiroptera; family Pteropodidae; genus Pteropus; species Pteropus medius. The sequence continues at coordinate 22,845,276 of NW_024344240.1, forward strand.
CCGGATGAGCGATTCCCAACTTTTGAGGTCATTATGCCTTCTTATTCAAATCCTAAATCTATGCTCCTCCCCTCTAAAAGGCCTATATAAAATTCATTTTTAAACATCAAGGGAAATAAATGTGATTACATATACATGTCCCATGATAGATTGTCTGGCACTCAGCAGTTGCTCAACCAATGACAGGGCCCATCCTTTCTTTTATATCAAACACTTACATTTTTCTTTCTAATTTTCTCCTTCCATAAAGGAGCCAAGATGACTGACTTTAATTTTAGGGATGTTTCAACATTCTTTGAGTTAGCTGACAAACTGGGAAGGAAGAGGAGTATTGCAAAGTCAGTGTTTGGTGTCACTGTCCCTGGGCTTTCTTCTTCATCTTATTTTGAGTTATTCATATACCCTCTTTCTTCCTTTCTCTTTTCCTTATAGTCTCTCTCCATCATGCTTTCATCTTTCTCCTTCTATATTCATCTGTCTCTTTGCGTTTCTGTTCCTCCATTTATCCTCATCCTCGCCCACATGAATTTTCACTCTCTCTCTTCTTGATCTGTGTATGCTGTCAGTCTCTGTCCCTTGTTACACTTTATTTTTTTCTCTTTTCCACCAATTTTTCTGTCTCACAGTTCTGCATATTTCTCTTTACTTGTTTTTTTTACTATGCTTAGAGTCAAGATAGTTCTATTCTGGACTAAAATTTGCCCCATCTAGTTTCCTGTTGTCAGAATGAATTTGGGCAAATTACTTAACTCCCCTAGTCCTCAGTTTCCCTATCTGTATAATGAAGGGGTCGGTTCCTCTAGAAAATAACATTTACATATAATCTCACTTAGCCTCCGAACTGCTTGGGGAAATAAGACCAGGTTTTATAATCCCTGTCTTACGTGAGAAGAGAGTAAGGTTCAGAGCAGTCAAGGGACTTGCCCACAGTCACACAGCCAGTGAGTGCCAATGCCCAGATGCACACTTAGGGCATTTGACTCCCACTACTTGCACCTTTTAAGTTTAAGATTTAATGATCTTTCCCTTTCTTCCTTGGAAAATAACTAGATAGTAATCAGAGATGGTAGCTATTAAGCTTAAGGACAGAAAACCACCCACTGAAAGGAATTATTGCCTTTTTTCCCTTAAAGGGAAGTCAAAGGGAGTCAGGGATGAGGCAGGACTCTGAGGAGGGGACTAAGGGAATTAAACCACAATAACACCTCCAGATCCTTTGATCCAGGACTACAAGAGGCATGGTTGTTCCCTGTAGCTGACCAAGTTGGAAGCTAAAAGGCCAAGCTCTGTGTGATGCCCTGGGTGGTCTCTGTGCCAAGTTCTGTGCCAGGACATAATGACAAGTGCTGCCACTTAGATCCTTAAGGAGCTGCCCATCTAATGGGGCACTGTGATGCCTCCAAATTGAAAATGGCTTTCCTGGAAACTGGAAGGAAGGAGAGAAATGGGAAAATGAGACAGTGGGCGAGAAGGGAGAGAGGACAGAGAGTAGAGTGGCACAAGGGTGGTCTAGGGGAAAAGAGGTAGGGGACCCTGGCCTCATCTGTGAGCTGTCACTGTTCAGACATGTGGCTATCTTTTTCCTAAAAATGTCCTCCCTGGCAGGGAAGGGTAAGCAAGAAAAGCTGTCTAGTCTGCTTCCTGTCCCATCAATCCAACTCAACCCAGTAAATATTTAATTGCTGCCACTCAAGCACCAGGTATTGGTGAGGATGGGTAACATCATGTCATCAGAAAGCTCAGTCCTGGGATGCCCACCAACAGAAATGCTCCTTTGGGTTTTCCTCCATCTTTCCTCTCTCTCATGCTCATCCCTCCCACTCTTCCATGTGCCAACACTCCTCTGACTGCCTGGCTGCTGGTGGGAAGGGGTAGGAGGGAGGCAGGTGTATGTATGTGGGGGCGGAGAGGGGTGCTGCTGCTTCATGAAGGCCAGGTTCCAAAAGAATAGAATTCTTTTCCAAGATTTAGAATGGGATGGTAGGAAACCTATTATCTCAGTTTCCCCTTGGAGAGAAGGTGCCAAGGTTTGGTCAGAGGTGTTCAGGGGAGGGAGGATGGGAGGTGGGAGGTTTTCTTGAACATTGGTTCATGGAAGGACCTGTAAGTACTGCCTACTGGGTGAGGCAGAGACTTGCTCCCAAGTTGGTCCAGATGTTGTCTGTCTCTGTTCCCAGTTATTCCAAATTGTCCTGTCTGTCTGGTTTGTAGCTTCCTAGAGTGTGTTTCTGTCTGTCTATCTGTTGGTCCATTTGTCTGTCTCTCTGATGACAGTTTCTTGGCTACTCTGGGAGAAGGCCATTTAGATGTTTTCTGACAAACAGTGCATGTGTCAGTCGGTCTGTCTATTCCTGGTTTCTTGGGGGAATTCCATCCTGAGATAAGTTTTCTCCCATCAGACTCCCAGTATCTATGCTCCCAACCCTGTAAGTAACCCCTCACAGCCCTTAGTCCCTTCCCTTTAGCCAGATGTCTCGCCTCCAGAGAGTGTAGCCCAAATTTCCCCGCAAATTTCTCTACAAGAATATAGTGGTCAAAGACCAGGCTGAGGGCCAGCAGTAGGTAGGTGAGTCACAGAGCCCTCTAAGGCAAGCCAGATTCCCCCACACTGGTCAGTCTGGTTTCCTTCCAGCTCAGTCAGGCTCCAGCCAAATCAACCTTCTCTGAGGGTTTCTAGGAATAAGTTAATTAGTCTCTACAGGAGACCCCAGTAAGGAATCCAAACCAATCCATCAGGTCTCAGGATCCATCACTGGGGCCTTCGGTGCGTGATCTCAGAGCTAGCCATAGAGGCCTACTCACCTTCTTCCTATGCACCCTGGCTGAAGCCAATGGTGACCAAGATCAGCAAGTTTGAAAGATCTATCCCTACCCTGCCCGACCCCAAGCTGTGAGGCTGAACAAGAATCCCTTCCCTTGAGCCACTGGACTCATCCCTTGGGGGCTGCAGTGGCAGCTGATCTGTATAAACTGATTGCCCACAGCCCTGCAGATCAGATGGATAGAGAGGAGCTGCTGCTGCAGCCTGAGGCAAACCCTCAGTCCAGGGAAGAGCCCTGGGTGCCCAGGGAAGCCCCAGCCTTGTTAGCATGTGCTAGGACAGCCTTCCCCAGCCACCTGCAGAGCAGCCTTTTGGGTGATGGGGTCAGGAGAAATCTATCTTGAGACTAGGAGCCTGCCAGGGAGCAATGCTCCCGGAAGTGGGAAGACCCAAAATTGAGCAAGTCTGAAAGCTGCGTGTCTGTGAGAGGAGAGGCGGAGTCATGGGCACCAGGGCCTGGAGTTCAGTGGAGCAGTTATGGGGCTGGCCTAGAGTTATCCTAGGCTTCATTGTGCCTAGGTTCACACATCCCTAGGCAAACAACCTATGCTTACTAGAGTAACAGGCCCACAGGGGAGAACTGGGGTTACTAGGCCCAGAGCCAACCAGGGGGCAGCAAGTGTGTCAGGCTCTTTCATCCCCCTTCCCCATCTCCTCCCCACTGTTAGCTAATGGCAAGGCTTTATTCTGGGGAATTGAATAGGCTAGTAATTGCAGTCCTATTTTTGATCCCTCGGGCTCCCCTCTCTCTCAGGCTCTCAGTGACATTCCGAACAATGACCCTGGAGCTGCCCAGCTGCCTCCCAGCATCTAGCAGAATGGCAGCCCATTTGTCTCCATGGGTGGCAATGGAACAAGATGAGGAAGATTGACTTTTATTAGGGTAATGACAGGAGGCTTGGGGGGCAGTCAGAAAGGGGAGTCACTAGGGAGGAAACTGAAACAATCTCCAGCCCCCTGGGATGCAAGAGAGGTTAGGATATGGGGATGCGGGGTACTCTGGGCCCCAGGAGACTAAACTGACTCACCCCCAATATTTGGTCCTTCCTCCTCGAACCCCATGCCCTACTCCACGATGGAAGAGATGCTAATATTTATTGAACACAATATTTATTGAACGTGTCAGGGATGTTGCACTAAACACTCTCAACATTTTATCTCACTTACTTCTGTGAGATAGCTGCTACTCCCATTTACGGATAAGGAATCTGGGATGGAAGTTCAGTATCTGATGGAGGGAGCACTGCTAATCAGTTCTGGAGCTGGAAGGTGAGCCCAGGTCTAACTCCAAAACGCAACCTCTTTCCACAGAGCTGCTGCTATTTTTTTTTTTTTTTAATAGCACAGGAGAAATCCTTTGAGACGTTTCATTTAATCTTAAATAACATTTATTTTCTCTGATTATAAGTTATACTTGCTAGTTGTTGGAAATGTGGAAAATACAAGAATATGATGAAGAAAATAAAAACTGAATCCAGTCATATAGAATTAACCATTGTTAATGTATTAGTGTGCAATCTTCTGGGGTTTTATTTTTCTATGAACTAGATTTTACATTTCCTCCCATTAAAAAAAAAATAGCCTGCATTTCTCACTGCGTGCTTTGAGAGAGCACTGCCTTAACCAGAACCTCCCTGTGCCCCCACCCCTCTAGTGGCACGTGGCTCTCTGTCACCTGCTAACTAGAGTGCAGAGTGTGTGCGCAATGGCTGCGGGCTCTGCTGGAGGCTGCATGCCTTGATACCTTGAGGAAAGGACACCCTTGAAGAAAAGCGGTCAGGGGGAGCCCTTCTTTAGCATTGTCCCTGCATCCCTCCCGCCTTTTCTCTCTCCCCATCCAGTCTGAGGCATGATCAATGGACCAGCCAGTGTTTACTCAGCGATTATGGAGCAATTAAATTCTCAGTCGATACAGTTTAGTCTTCAAACTGCTGGGTTTGGGAGCTTTGGCATCAGTGCCTACTCCATTTGTCACGTCTGAGGCTCAGAGGCTGCTGGGAAACATGCCCCACCACTGGTAGACCAAGAAGGGGTCATTCTGGGGCCATAGAACTGCACCCAAGGACAGAAAAACTTTGTCTTCCCTCACAGGCCCGGGGTGAGGGTGGAGGGCAAGCCCATCCAACCTGCCCAACTCCCCAGGCTCTGGGGTCTCTGCATCTTCACACCAGGAAGGCAGTGGGCAGCAGGTGAGGCCAAGGGGAAGACTGTCTGTTGTCCTTCAGAGTCCAGCGGTTGGTTCCCAGAAACCTTTGCAAGGGTTGGGATCATGCGACTTGACCAGGGCTGGAAAAATTCCCATACTGCTCTGCCCTGGAGTGCAGCATCCTGCCTGCTGTCTTGGTCCAGGTGGGACTCATGTGGACTGATGACTCTGGTGTGGAGCAGAGCAAACCTGCATTGAAGTACAGAGCAGCAGGGGTAGGGGAGGGGCTGCTCCTTCTTATTTGGGCTTTTTGAGCAGGTTTGCTCATTGGTGTTCTGAGGATCTCCGTATAGTTATAGCAGAGTCCACCTTGGCTTGGCTCCGCAACTGAAGGTGACCACGACAAGATGGCAGAAAAATTTGGTCCTGGAGCTAGTGAAATCTGTCCCTTGATGAATCGTGTGATCTGTCGTTTTACCTCTCAGTGCTTTTTGCCCCACTTGTTTCTTCCCTGCCAGACTCAGTAAGCACAAAAACAAAGTAGATGTCAAAATACTGTGATACCTTGGCCGTGGTAGCCCCCACTAATTCCAGAAAGTGTTACGAAAGCTTTGTCTTGTCATAAGGTGTGACTTTCTGTTCAGAGGACTTTCCTCAGCTGGGATTCATGTTTGGAGTCAAGTATTTGTCCAGGCCAATTTCCTTGTGTACTTTTCCCTCCCAGGTCTTGAGCTGTCCTCTAAGACTGGTCTCTTCATGAGACCTAGGTTGTCACCAGAGGGTACTTAGGAAAGTCATCTGTCCATGAAACTGTGCTGGGGCCTGCACAGTATGAGTGAGGCCGGGCTGGGGCCCACCTTCGAAGAGCTGCTAATTAAGACAAACAACTTCCTGTCAGCATTTAGAGATGATCAGAGAATTCTTCCTCATTCAGTATTCCTATTTTGTGTCCCCACCCACGAGAGAAGGAAAGAGAATACTAGCTGTCATGTATTGAGCACTTGCTATGTGCTACACAAGTAATATCTTATTTAATCCTCATTAAAAGCTTATAAAATGTTATTCCCATGTTACAAACAAAGAAACTAAGGATCAAAAATGATGATATACCATATACCTGGTAAATAGCAGAGTGAGGGTTTGAACCAAGTAGGTGTTTTCAAGTATGAGAAATAAGTTTGGCGGGGGGCATGTACAGCCAGCTCCCACTTCTCCAGCCACAGAAAGCAGGCTGCTTAGGGTCAGCTCTTCTCAGAACCAGGTTTGTAGTCCAAGGACTGAGAAGGCTGGGCCTTTCTTTCCTGTCCCTTCACCCTGCTGCACGCGAGGCTGTTTGTGGACTCCAGGCAAATTAGGTAAACATATCAGGGCAACAAAGTTGAGGAGAGAGACGACCCAGAGAATATTCTTAAGGGTAAAAAAAAAGCCCCAGGCTTTATTATTTTAAGAAATAAACATAACTATACTTCCAGAACAAAATGAAACATACCACAAGGGATGTCTGGCTATCTCTGTTCAGTTGGTGTTCGTTAATGTAGAGTTTTGTCCAATTTTCTGAGAAACAAATTCTTATGTCATTTACCAAAAACTTCTTGTTTGAGTCTTTTGGATATTGTTTTTTTTTTTTTCCAAGTCACCTCTCTTTGTAGGCCTAGTGATTTCTCTAACCTCACTACCTTTTGTACTTTGTTGTTTTGTTTTCTTTTTTCCTCTGAAAGGGCATCTTTACTTATTTATTTATCTTTTAACCAATAATATGACCATAAAAATAATTTATAATTCCAATATGTGTGTCCGATGTATGACAAAAAGGGTTTTAAATGTTTTAAAAATTGAAAATAAATAAATAAAGAAAGAAAATAATCTAAAGCAAGAGTAATTTAATTAGATCAGGCATTCTTAAAGACTTTACTGCCTTTGAGAGGCTTTGGAATATCTTTGAAAAGGAAATTTTTAGAGATTTCGTTTGTGACAATTAAAAAACAAAACAGGAAAGACAGCTGTCTCTGAAGGAAGACTGGCATGTGTTGCTGTCTCCAGCAGGGAGAAATGCCAGCAGGAGCCAAGAGAAACGAACTGTTGATTTAGAACCACAGGATATCACGGCTGGAAGCAAGCCAAGGCATGCACGGGCCATTTATTGAACAGACAGGAGACTGAGGACCAGAGGAGGGTACCTTGCCCAAGGTCTCCTAACTGGTGAAGTGCAGAACAAGGTAGAAGTCAGGCTTCCTAATGAAGCTGGTGCTTTGCACCACCTGATTTAGACAAGGCACTCCCCTTCTCCACATCTCAATGTCTTCGGCCATAACATGGGAGAAGAACTGTCTAATCTCCAAGGCCTTCCTAGCAGTGATTCTATAAGAAGGCACTCTGCCTTGGCCAGGGATGAGACATACAAGTGGAGAGACCAGGAGCATTCACAAAGCAAAACAAATGGACAGTAGACCCAAGAGATGAATTGGGAAGACAACACTTGAACTAGTATGAACATATGTAAGAAAACAGATGTGTTGGGTAGGCCAGAGAATGTGTTTTTTCCTTTCTCTGTTTTACTTATTGTTAAAACACAAAGGAAGTTTTGAAAAAGAGAAAACTCTCACCTCACTCATAATCCTACAGTCCTAGCACAACCACCTCTTCTTATTTTCTCTGTTCCCATGCGTTTGGGCAGTGCAGTCTGGGGGCTGGAATGTACCCCCAGAATGCCACAGGGAAGAGCCTGATACCCACTTCCCTCCCTCCGCACTGGCGGGCTTCAGCATTGGTCCTAGACTTGGATGTAGTTTTGTTCACTCCAAGGACAGACATGATGGGAAATGAAGGAGGCTTAAGTGAAAAGTCAGTTATAACCTTGACTCATGAGTACAGCGTTTTCTGGGTTACAAAACTCCTTCGTATCCTTATTTGATCCTCACCATAAACCCATTAAAGATCTCAAGGGCAAGAATTATTGTGTCCATTTTACAGCCGAGGAAATACTCAGAGAAGAGCAACTTGTTCAGGGTATGAAAGTGAGGTGGTTAAAAGAGCTCACACAAAGGATGGGGCCACAGGAGCAATGCCATTAGGGCCTGCTTCGTCCTTGTCACTGTTTGAATGTGTTGCCTCAGTCATGCCCCAGATACCGCCACCCACACAGACTGGTGGGATCTTGATGTGGTCACCATGTTCTAAGTCCAGGCTTCAGTTTTGCAGCTTTGCAGATCAATTAGGCTACCCTGAGGTCCTCTGATTCTAGGGGAACTGAGTCACCAGAAAAAAATTCATAAAGAGACTGATATACCATATTGGTAATAATTCATTCATAATGAGAAATGATCCAGGTGAACAGGATATTCTTAATTACTGATCAATAAAAAACTTAAAAATATGAGAGTCCCCTTTCTTCTCCAAGGGCAGAGAGAGGGCTGAGCACCAGATGATTTTTGTGGATTCCCTTCCAGGTTGGAAAGGAAGAGAGAGGTGAGGAGGTGGTAAAGGAGTGCCCTGGGCTTGAAGACCAGTTCAGGAAGACTTCAGCGAAGCATTAGGATGTAGAGCAATTGAGAACATAGACAGAGAAATTCAAATCCAGGCTCAAGTCCTGGCTTGGCCACTTACAAACTCTGTAATTTAACCTTGGTTAAATTACTTAAGGGTTCTAATCCTCAATTTACTTAACTGTAAAATGGGGATCACAATAGCACTTACCTCTTAGGGCAGTTAGGAGGATTAAAAGAGATGATGCATGGCAAAATGTCTGGTATATAGTAAACAGTCAATAAATGCTAGCTATTTTAAAGCAGGAATTTTCAAAAGCGCAGAGGGAGAAATCAGTCAAGATCCAGGAGTCCCAAGAGAAGGGGCCTAGAGATTCAGGTACGACTGGGAGTTGTTTAGAAAGAATGAGCTGACTACTTCAGGGGATAGGGTCCTAGTGGCAGAGCCCCCAGCATGGCAAGTAGCAGGGAACACACTATCTTACATGTTGTTCAGTGTCATTGAGCCATGCCCTGCAGGGAGAGGTCTGTCCCTCCTTTGGACGGTGGGCGATGGGCATGGAGGAGGAGGCAGTCTTTCAGATGTTTCTGTTCAAGCCTAGCCCAGGACATACAGAATGTTGGCTGGAAAGAGCCCAAAATCCAAAAGAGAGAGAGAGAGACTGAGAACTGAGGGACCAATTTGGAGAAAAAATCAAAGAAGCTAAAGGCCCAGATGAATGCCAATCAAGCAGGGCCACAGGCCGGGAGAAGAAATTTTCTAGACGGCAGGGCAAGAGAGGAAATGATTTAACCCAGCACCAGGCTGTCACAGCACAGGCAAGGATGAGATTAAGAGCCGAGGCATTTTATCAGGAAATCATCTCGCCAGTTTGACTGCCTGCTCACCTAAGAGGAGGAGATGATTTAACCCCCTCAGGGTTTATGGCCTGGCACTGACTCCTGCCCTGCCTGTAGGGAACTTCTCAAGCTGTGATTTCTGACGTTTCTTCCCAAAGCCAGTATGTGCTGCATTGTCCTTTCCTCCCAAACACGTTTGGAGATGACCCATGAAAGCCACAGACATGTGGGAGGTGGTATGGCCATTCTGGTACTGTAAGCTCATGAGTGGTTTCTGCTACAGCACAGAAGCTTGAAGCTAGACATTAGGAAGGACTTTCAGTAGGAAAGTGACCATAGGGAACCAGGTAGGGAAACGTATGTCCAGTAACTCGATGGACATCCAGAGCAATGTCCTATACTACTGGTAATTCTGCCATTTCCATCTCTCATGTCACAAGACTCCTGTTTTGGCAAGTACACACTTGACTGCCATGAGCACCTGTAAGCCATTAGAGACCTTTTCCCTGGCGTGTAGTAAAATTGAGCCTGTGAGGAGCTGGAAGGATATCCTTTCCCGAAAATGGCTCAGGATCAAAAGAAACATCTGCTCTGCTGGGGTGAGATGGGGTTGATTTGGGTTGGACCAGAAGGAGGATGAAATGAAGGGAAATTTAGAGCCAAGAAACCTACATTTACTGAGTATCAGATAGGTGCCAGAGGCTTTATGGACATTATTTTACTAACTCTTCCAGCAAAATCCTGTGGTAGGTATGCTCACTTTACACGTGAGGAAATAGTCTCAGAGAAGTTAAGGCACTAGCCCAACACCAACAGCGGCAGCGGGCTTTCTGTTTCTTAACTTCTTACTTGTTACACTCTGCTGCCTCCCAACCCTTACCCACTTCTGATAGGCTTCTCTTGGCATCATCTCTAACTCAGAGCTCCAGAAATTACACCTTACAGAAAAGCCCAGTATATCTCCGCTTAAAGAACTCCAACGCAAGACACCAAGAACATTAAAGAATGATAGTTCAAGTTAAAGGACTATTCTTTAGGCAGAAATCACATCCTACTTTTCATATACGTTTATAATATTATAGGGAAACCGAAGGGTGTTTTTGAAATTTTTTCTTATTTGGCAAAATAGCAAGTTGCAAATTCTAAAAAAGAAAAAAAATAGTTGCTACTTATAGAGGACTCACGGAACATTTGACACATCTCACTACCCAAGTCTTTAATAGAGGAAAGTGAGGCACAAGGAGGTTAAGCGACTTGCCCAAGGCCACCCAGCAGGGAAAAGGCAGAGCCAGCATTCAGGCCCAGGCAGTCTGGCCCTGAGCCCACACTCGTACCTGCCACAGTGCTGTCCCTGATTATGGGTTGGCTGGCACTGCCTGCGGCTTCATACACTCCCTCCTCTCAGGGACCCCAAAGGCACTCACGCCCTGGACCTGGCTCTTAGCTACTGCACAGGCTGATGCCTCTCTTGAGAACACCTCTCCCAGCATCACTCGTGTGGCTCCTGACAGTCATCACGGTCCATTTGGAGATCATTACACATCCAGACCACAAAGGAATAGCCGGAGGATGGGTCCTTAAGAGACAAGTCCATTTCTTTCCTAAGAGTCTTCCTTGTTGAAATAACAGGCACAGCCAGCTGCAGTCAGACCCCTTGATGTCTTTGCAGTCCTGCCAGCATGCAGTTGTGGGGCCATCACCACTGGAGGGGCTTCCTGACCGCTTTGCGGTCTGCAAGACCTGGAGCGTTCCTGAGCCTCCCCCTTGAGCACGCCGTGAAGACTTGGGGCTCTTGCCAGGCAGCCACCATTGCTTACGTAAAGGCAGGAGGAAATTCGCCCCAAAGGGAGAGCTGGGGAAGGATAAATACAAATTCAGGACAGGGATTCCTCTGAGGGAAGGAGGAATACACAGGGGTATTAAAAGCCTTCTAATGTGCTATTTCTTGAGCTGGGTACAAGTGTATATTTTTCTTTATACCTCACATGTTATTCATATTTGCATCTATAAAGTAGTTCATAATGAAAGAAAAAGTTAAATAAAACCAGAATTCACTAGTCGGTAAATATTAAGTGCTATCTATACCAGCTGTGAGAGGACTTTAGGTTATGTGTTCAGGGGTGGTTTTAAGCAGGGCGGTTCTGGAGCTTCATCTTAAGGTTGGTGAGATGAGAACGTTAGGAGTAGGCAAAATCTGCTCTTAGGGGCAATAACGCAAGGAGACACGAAAGGCGGAAAACTCTGAGGTTATTCAGGTGCACAGTGAGCTCTTTCTGTCAGCCCAGGGTAAGAGAAGCATGCACTTGTGAAATCATGTGCTATGTGTTGGGGAGCGGGGCAGGGAACATGTCCTTAGAGCTTGATTTTGCTACCAGATCCATGCCTATTTGTGAGAAAATAAAATGCTCCAAAATATTAGAATTCCAGAGGCAATGAGATGGCATTAGTCAATGTGGCCAGTCTGGGAGTCTGTGAGGAAGGCGTCCTGAGGAAACTTCTAGATAAGGCCTCTCTGGAGCACACCAGGTTCTGACATGCCCAGGAGTTTACATTCCTCTGTGGGTGGGCTAAGCAGGGGAGCTTTATGCATTGGATGTCTGTGGACAGGCTGCAGAGCTGCTCCTGTGACCCACCTTGAGTGAGTGTCCTGGATATTGTGGGCCTGGGGGTGGGGAGGGCACAAGCCCAGAGAAGTGCTATGATTCTTTTGATGGGAAACCCCTACAGACAAACCAAACTGGCCAGCACCTTATAGAACAGCTGTGAGGCCAAAGTCTGGAGTCTCCAAGGAGCCGACAAGGGAAAGAATAACTTACTCTCTCAGGGCCCTTGGGAGATGGGAGGGAGAAGCATCTGCCACAACCAATGAAGTCAGGGCAGGCTCTGCAAGTGGATGAGCCGGGAAAGCCGCAGCTGCCCTCCTCCAGGGGTTTCTATTCTAAGACCTGGCTTCTGGCTTGGATAATGGAGGTCAAGGAACCATGGCCAGAGGAGGTGCTGGCATGGATTAAATGATGTAAGGGAGGCAAGGGGAGGCTTATGCTGTGACCTTGGGTGTTGAGAACTGAGTGGTGGGTGTAAGCAGGGATGGTGCAGTGTGGGCCCTGGGCCCATGCAAAAGGAAGGGGAGAGGAAGGAAGCTGGGCCTCCCCTCCCTTCAGATGTCACAGTGTCTTGCTTGAACCGTCCTTTTCATGATGAGGAAACGGAGGCCCAGAGATAAGCGACATGCCTAAGGTTATACTGAATGCTGCAGGCAGAGGTGAGCTTAGACACTGACTCCATGCTCTTTCCACCACCTGAAGCAGCATTTTCCAGCTTGTTCTTTGAATCAGCATGGAGCGAACTTGTTTCTACCACTGGCCCTCTGTTCACCTCGACCTTCCCCAGTACCACCCGGGACGCCAAAGGGTACTTGGCTTCTCTTGTTCAGTGACTTTATTCTGGCCATCTCAGATTCTTTATTGGCTCAGATGAGGGAGAGAAAGAAGTGTTTTAATAAAGGCTGAAAAGTCTTGAGACGTGAGGCATGTTGTTAGCTTTTGTCTGGAAAATGTCTCATTTCTTTGTCCCAGAAAAGCTTTAAGAAAGGCTGGCGGAGTCTGGGATTATCTAGTGGAAACGGTTAGGCCCTGTTTGGGAATATTCCAGCCTGAGGAGTCCCGCAGCCTTTAAAACACTCCTCACAAGGTCTCTAGTGATTACTGTTCTAGCCACTGCACACACGGGAAAATAGTCCCCTGCCTTCCCCCCAGCCACCTGCCGCCATCAACACCAACAAGCCTCGGGCTGGGCCTCTAGGCTCCTCTGCGTTCTCTTCTCCACCTCTATGACAGGGCCAGCCTAAGGTATGGGAACATAAGCCTGGGCGCCCTGTCCCTGACGTTTCCTCTTCTCTGAGCAAAGCCCACGCCCTTTCCTCGTCCGAACACAGCCCTTTGGCTCCTCCAGCTCCTCTCAGGGACTCAGCTTTCTGGCAAGGGCTGTGTAAGCAGAGATGCCAGGGTCCTGCCAGGTGCCTTCCTTACTCATTCCTCTTATAGGAAGGCTAAATTTCCTGTGGTGGCCAGCATACCAATCCATGAGGTCATTTCATCTTCATCACTCTCTTGGAAAGGAGATATTCACATCTCCATTTTGCAAATGAGAACACTGAGGTGCAGAAGAGTTAAGTATCTTGCTCATGATCATCCAACTAGTCAATAGCAGAGCCAAGGGCCTTACTTCACTCATGCTTTGTTACTTATAAACAAGGATTCTATTGATGTTAAGGATAACAGTGACAGTGTCTAAAAGCTCTGTGTTGTCTGGTACCCAAACATTTTCTCTGTGCAACCAGAGTTGCCTACAGCCCTTGGCACTGTTCTTAGCATGTGGAAGATAATCCACGATCATCTCTCCAGAATAGTGTTTTTAGCCTGGGTCCATGACATCTGTTAAAGCCTCTAAACATGGAGGTAAAATTCGGTATGCGTGAAATAATGTGGATTATTTTAGAAAGAGAGCCCAGAGCTCTTATCAAAGGTGCTAGAACCCAAAAAGGCTCTACGGGTCTGAGGGGTGGGGAGGGAGACCAAGGTAATCCTGGCTGTCAAGAGAAAAGAAGAAAAAAGAAAAAACTCAGTATCCAGCACTGATTGGGTTCTCTGGGAAGCAGACTCTGAGTTCAGAGTGCTGAATGTTTTTTACTAAGGGATGTGCTTGAGATCAACATCCATGGAAGGAAGAGGAGGAACACAGCATGAGGCAAAAAGAGAAGTCAGATGCAATGGAGGTACAACAAAAGCCTTGGCCAATCCCATGGCAGGCTCTGGAGTGAGAATGACCTATCAACTTACTTTGTGTTGGGTCAAAATGGCTGAGCGTTTATATCACCACTTCAATTAGCCATTGGATGCAGACATCCCTGGGAAGCACGTGACTTTGTGTCAAGTAGCTCTCTTCAGCTGAGGCAATCCCTGAAGTGGCCGATGGGGCTGACCGCTGAAGGCAGCCTCCAACAGCACTCCTAGAGCTGGGCAAGAGTCCTTCCTGGAAGAAGGGTCTGGGTGGTGCATCACCAAACCCACCCAGTATCTCTGCTCTTAGGAAAGTAGTATAGATTAAATGATAACCACCCACCCACTCATTCACCCATATGTCCATCCATCTAGCCATTCATTTAACATTTATTAAAAATGCTTCATGAGCCAGCCTACTGTGATAAGTGCCTGTGAGAAAAAGGTGTACATGGAAGTCTGGTGGAGGAGAGAGACATGTCAATGAATAATCAAAGCACAGAGTGGTCACTGCTGAAATAGAGGCAAGCACCAAGAATCATTAGAGCACATTGGACGGGGGACTGATTCTTTCTAGGGGCAATGAGTGAGTCTTGAAGATTCCTCAGAGGCTGTGGGTCCCATGACTTGGTGACACCCCAGACCAAGGACCTTCACTGTGTTTTTGCTCCAGTGATGGAGAGGAGTGAGCAGTGGGAGGAAGCCTCAAGGAAGCCAGTCCACCTTCGAATCTCCCTAAAAACTCTGAGAGTTAGTCTGGAGGGCTGGGAAAGGCTGGGAGGTATGATTTTTAAAAACCTTATTTTCTGTTTTGTGGAAGTTGACAAGAAGGCTAATTCTTGAGAACCCTCTCCACTTAGGAATTCTCCATGCTATTTTTCCGGTAATTCCTTTGAGACTCCATGCTGTAGGGTTCCAGTTCAGAATATGCTGCCATCACCATTTATCAAGGACCACTGTGTACCAGGCACTGTACTAGGTGCTTTGCAAGCTATATTTATTTCTCAAAGCAATCTTGTGAAAGAGTTATTAAGATACTACTTTATAGATGAGGATGAGGAAATAGAGCCACAAGGTTAGGTAACTTGCCCAAGGTCACATAGTAGGTAGTAGAACCAGGTCTACCCCAAATCTTCCTGAAACTAAAGCCCACGTTCTTTGCATTCCACTATATAACCTTAAATGTTACCATATTGATGACAACAGTCCTAGGTTTCCATAGCCACCTTCTACCACACAAGTCTGTGGAGAAGGCTAAAGAAAACAGGCAAGGACAGGGTCCCCTTTCCAACACTCTTAATCATATATCTGGGAGGGCTACAGTCCCGCAGGTCCCCATGCACATACGTGGGCAAAGGAGTTAATTCCACCCACCAGAGAGCCTGGAACCGTGGGGCTGGTGGGCCTTGGTGGATTGGCCTCAGCACTGCAACCCGAGCTCCCAGAACATCTGAGCTGGAAGGATCCTTAAAGATGAGTAACCTCCCCTAATGTGACTGGTGAGGAAACTGACCCAGGAGGAGGACATGAATTACCCAAAGCTACACAGCTATTTAGAAGCAGTGTGTATGCATGAGTGTGTGTGAGTTCGCCCGTGCATGCACACATGTGTGTGAATGTTCTGGGGGTGACAGTGGGGGCCTCCTGACTCCCAGGCCCTATGAATGAGTTCAGGTGAGAAGGCCTTGGAACCTTTGTCTATATCCAGAAGAGTGGCCCATAAAGAATGCTCTTTTAAAATTTTATTTTGTTTTAACACGAGTAGTTTATTTGGGACGAGGTGACCCTAAGAAATGTCAACAGAGAGTTGGGAATGAGACACAGAAGAGAAGGGAGCCAACATAGGTTCGTTAATGATCAGGTCCCTGCTTTGACCAACCGGGGCTTCATTCCACTAGGAACTTTTGGGAGATGGTGTGGAATGTACCTCAGAGTCGTTTTGCCCAAGAGACGAGGAAGCTGGTCTACTTACCTACCAGCCTCTATTGTCCCTGGTTGTGTACTGCTGTTGAGTGGCATCAAATCCCCAGAACCTTTTGCCAAGCATCCTACAGCAATCAAAGAAAACAAAGGGCTATTTTTAAAAAGGTGTTTATATCCCTGAGTAGCCACCAGTTCTCTAAAGAGTCTTGAAAACTTTTGGGGTACAGAGGTCTTGGGCACCTGTACCAAGGACAGTCTGGAGAGGAGATGGATGAAACCAAATACTGCCCTCCAGGGCCCAGAGGCAGGTCGTGTTCACAGATGGACAGGGCTATTTCCATGTGCTCTGTGGGAAGAATGGGCATGTACTTTAGCAAGAGGAGTTGAGTTAGAACTTAAAAAGAACCTCCTGGTGATACTAGTTAAAAACATATCAGGTATCTAGAGCTCATCCAACTATGTAGCTTCTTTGGTTGCCACACAAGACATGATGGAGCAAAGGAAAATGCAGTAGCAAGGAGGGTTGACTTAAGGAGTTTAAGGCTACTGGTTCTAGGCTAGCCAATGAGCTCTCCTTTATTGGTGGAGCAGGGGACAGGTGGAGGTTTAGCGAAGAAAGAATTCTTCACCCTGCCCTTGGTTATTTTAGCACCAAGAAGCTCCAAAGTTGGGTGGAATCAACAGGAAGAGGTCTCCTCTCTGGTACGATTTGGGACATCTTACGTGGAGGCAAAACCTTATAAGAAATAAGTCTGAGGTTGCCTAACTCTCTGCTTACAGCCACCCAACCTCCCTGGGCCCCTAATCCTCATTTGTAAAAAAGGGAGATTGGAAGGCCGAACCAGATGACCCCAGTGTCTCTTCCTGTCTTGACCTTCTGCCACTGTCCACTGAAGAGGCCATCCTCTGGCCCTTGGGTTCTCTTCAATTCTGTCATCAGCAAATATTTATTGAGTACTCATCCTTTGCCCAGCACTAAGTGAGGGGAAGGGAATCAAATGGAATGTAGGCGTTGGCTTCTAGGAGGAGACAGATGGGGGAAAATAAGAGTTAACATCTATTGAGCACTAACTCAGTGCCAGGCACTGTGCTAAACACTTTACATATACTGACTCCTTTACCTCCTACTATAATCCCGTAGAGTAGGTACTAGTACCTCCATTACACAGATGAGAAAACCAGGGCCCAGAGAAAAGGCAACTTGACCAAAGCCATACCATGTCAGAGCTTGGGTTTCAACCTATATTGTGAGCCATGATGCTTCTCCTCTATGAAATAGATAGTGACTCCCTAAGAGCAGCTCCTAATATTCCAGCCAATAGAGCAGTGAAAGCTGGAGTCGCCTGAGAAGGCTTCATGGAGAGATGGCATAGCACTGGGCCTTGAGGGAGGGGCAGAACTTGGAGCTGACTGGGGAAGGGAGAAACCTGAGTGCACTAATGCCCCAGGGCAGTCTAGAGTGTGGCCATCCAGCTAGCAGGTGTCTTCTTATAGTAGGCAAGTGGGCAGCAGCTACGGCTCAGCCTGCTGGTGGCTCCATGGGAGAAGAGGAGGAGCCAGGGAAAAACAGATGCTTTCCTAAACCCATCAGGGCAAGAACCCTTCTCTTCACAGACCCAGCCCTGAAAAGCTGAGGTCCGCCCGCAATGGAGGTGCTTTATGCCCAAGCCAGGCCTATAAGCATCATTCCTTCCCCAGAATCATTTGGACAGTCTAAAGATGGAGCTGGTTTGGTGTGAATTATCTTCCTTCCAGGTACCTAAGCCAATGGCCAGAGAGCTAGCCCACTGATAATTACAATAGTTAACATTTGTACATAGTGGTGACCATGAACCAGGCACTGTTTTAAGAACTTTAACTTAAGCCTTCCATAGAGCCTCATCTTTAGGAAGTAGATACTGTTAGTATGCCCATTTTATAGCTGGGAAACAGAGGTACAGTGAGTTTAACCTGCTCAGAGTCCCACAGCTAATAGAGGCAGAGCCCAGATTTTAACCCAGGCAGTCTACTCTTAACCACTCTACTCTACTGCTTCTAAGCAGAGGTTCATGAGCTCTGGCCATGGCTGCTTCTTCCCTCTGCGTAGGATACCCTCCTCAAGTTCAGATTCTCCTCCTTACCCAGGGCTAGTCCCTGCCAAGATAGCCCCTCCTTAGAGGGGACTGCAGGAGACACCCCCGCTAGCCCCCACCACTAGAAAGGCCCATTGCTGCCAAAGTGCCCAGTTTCTCTCCCCACCCTCACACCCACATGCACCCTGTCCCCCTCCCCCAACCGAGCACCGTTGCCTTTTGTTCACAGTGATGGCTCCTGCACCCAGACTGGTGGGGGCATGGAGGACTCCGTGGTGGCAGCGGCGGTGGTGGCAGCCGGCAGACCCAGTGCCCATGCCCCGAAGGCTCAAGCCCAGGAGCTGCAGGAGGAGGAGGAGCAGCCAGGGGCGGGGGGTGCCTCCCCACGTGCTGGCCCCCACCGTGAGGCCTCCCCCGGCCGGCAGCAGCCTGCCCTGGTGACGGCGCTCTGCTCCCACGCCCCTGCCGCCTCCGATTACGAACTCTCCCTTGACTTAAAGAATAAACAGGTACCCAGGGCCTCCCATGGGGGGAGGGTAGGGTGGTGAAGGGGCCCTGCCGTTGGGAGCTGTCCAGGGTACCAGGGATCGCTCCATCTGGGCCCACCTCTGCTGCAGCCACACCTCTTTTGCCACTAGTTCTCCCAAGTTGAGCTAAGTAATCTGCCCTTCACTGCAGCCCAGTCCCTCAGGCAACCAGCCTTTACATGCTCACACCCTTGCAATGCCAGGCCTTTAGGCAGTGTGTCCAGGACTCTGCTCCTCTCACCTGGTGCAGGAAGCCTAAACTGCCCCGCAAAGCACTAAACAAGTGGCCCATTATTCTCTGGGAAAGTCCCACCTCCACTTGCTGCTAAGAAATGATAGTCCAGCTTATGTGCCCACTCAAGGGGCAAACCCCACACCTAGGCACACATGGACTCAAATGAGGTTCAAAGATAGTGGTCTCAATACACTGAGGATTCCCAAGATTTACTCAGATCAAGGAAGTTCAAAGCTCCTCTGTTGGAGAACAATTCCCATTGAGAGGTTCTAGGCCTCCATCCTCTATTCTGTGAAGCACGAAGAAAAAATGGTCAGTGATGGGGTCCCCACTGAACCCCTCCAAATGATAATGTCACAGTTTTTCTTGGTGACCAGTTAAGAGCCCTGAAGGAAAATCTATAAGTGTGTGTGTGTGTGTGTGTGTGCGTGTGTGTGTGTGTGCGGCGCGCACGTGCACACATATGAACGTACTTAAAGAAAGACATTATGACTTGATGTTGTTAAGAAAGAGCATTGAACTTGGAGCCAGAGACAGGGCATCCAATCTTATTCTTGCTCTAGTTAACTCTGACTTTGGGGGTGCAGGTTAAGCACTCTGGGCACTGTTTTCTCATCAGCAAAATTGGAACTCAAACTTTGAATTATCTCAGGTTTCTTTTGTTTTGAAACATGTAGGTTCTAAAGAACCAATCTTTAACCCAGTGGACAAGGACAATCTTCCTTCTTTGAGAAGGAAAGCTAGTAGAGGTCACAAAGACTGCGCCAAGCCAAACCAACCTCATCGCTTCCTTTAGACATTAATGTCAAGCTGTTATCCTGGATCAGGGGCCAGTTGTAATTCATTGTATCTGGCTCTCATAAAGTACTTGACAAAGTCTCTCATGATATCTATGTAGATATGATAGAAAGTGGATTAGATCACGGTATAGTCAGGTGGGTTATTCTCAAACAGAATTCTCAAAAATTTATTTTTCTATCAGTGTCAATTCCAGGGTCATCAAGTGGGGGCTATCCTTGGTCCTGTCCAGTTCAATCATTTTAACAAGGCATTACTTTCTGATGACACAGCTAATGGGGGACAGCTAATATTGGATAGAATCCAAGATTTCAAAAATATCTCATCTGATAGAAAGAAGGTTTAAATGGAAAAAGTCACATGAAATAGGGGAAAATCTAAAGTTCTGCTCTTAACTTGGAAAAGCCCTCAGCACTAGTGTAACATGAGCAGGCTTGGTCCTGGGAGGAAGGCCTTGGGGGCTCCAGTTCACTGTCTGCCAAAGATTGGTGAAGCAGCTGCCAAAGAAGTGAGCACAGCAGCCTTCTCAGAAGGGTAGACAAGGCCCCAGAATAAGGGAGCAGCCAGCCAGAGCCTCACACCAGCTACTGGTCAGGGCCTGTCTGGAGCCTTTGATTGGTTCTGGGGGCTTCATTTAAGGGAGAAAATAAGAATTCTGAGGTTCTGAGGTTCTCATAAGAAGGAAAACAGGATTGGCTGGAGTCATATGGAGAAACTCTAGACATGAAAATAAGCTTTAAATACTGAAGTGCTGGCATGTGAAAAAGGGATTAGATGTATTTTCTATCAATCCAGGCAAAAATAGTGATACTAATGTATGAAAGCTATAGGAGAGGAAGATTTTAGCTCAGTTCACAATTAGAGCTGTTAAAAATATAGAATGTCCTGCTTGTGAGGTAGTAAGTTCTGTGTTACTGGGAATGCCCACACAGGGGCTGGAACACTGCAGTGTGATATGGGTGGTAAGATGAGAGTCCTCTCAATTCCTCCATGACTCTGCTCCTTGAAGACAGAGACCATCTCTTACTCATCTTTGTACCTTTCCCCTAGCATGTAGCAGAGTGGTCTTGGACATAGTAAGAACTCATTGAGTGAATACTTTTTGAATAACTATGACATGCAAAGCAACAAGGGAGTGGGCTACAAAAAGAAAAAAAAGATGGTTCCTACCTGCCTCTCAAAGAGGTTACAGTTCAATTTAAGGAGTATCCAGTTAATAACAGCAAAGGAAACTCATGCTTTGGCTTGGGTGAGAGGGCAGGAGAATTACTTTAATTCAGACTGACAAGGTGGAGAGTTGTACAGTGTTCTGATAAGTATCCTGGACCATTTTTTTTTTTATAGTGGACATAACTCTAATAGGTAGGTTTGCACGTCAGGCCGTCAGGCGTGGGGTAGGAAAGGGCCCTCATGCTAAGTGGATCCAGCCCTGGGGAAGAGCTCGCCACTCCTGGCTCATGTATCTCTCTGAGCCAAACATAGGCTGGGGGGAGGAAGGGGAAAAAGGGATTAGGGAGCTAGAGCAAAGTGGTTAAAAACATGGCACACATGAGACTGAGCTCTGCTCCTCTCTTTTCTGTAAATGAACTTTTTGACCTTGGGCAAGTGGCTTAACTTCTCTGGGCCTCATTGTGTCATATCTCTTTGGGGCTTTGAACATACTGTTCCCTTTGCTTCCACTGCTGATGTTCCTAGTCCCTTCATACTCCTGCACTGGGCCTCCATTACTCCTTCTTTTGCTTTGGGACTCACTTCGGTGCTCCTTCCTTCTCTCTCACAGCTTGCCCTGCCCTCCCAAGGCTGTGCTGGATGCCCCTTCTCAGCAGTCCCATAGCCCAGGTGTTCCTGTGATAACCATTCAGTGCTATATCATCATTTCCTGTTTACTTGACTTCTCCTTGAAGGCAGAGCACATGACTTAGAATCCCAGTGCTGGGCACAGTGCCTGGCATGAAGAAGATGTTGGAAGCATGAAAAGGGGAAAATAATAACTCAGTGACCTGAAGGGGGATGGGGATGGGCATGGGCATGAGGCCTTTAGCCAGGATCGACTCTACTTAGCTTCCTTTGAGATCTAGGATTTAGTATTCTGATCCTGTGATCTCTGCCAGTCACACAAATCCTGTAATCCTTGGGCTGGAAGAAATCTTGGACAATCATCATCTCCCCAGTCCACCAACCTGTCAGTCCTGCTCCATCGGCCAGTCTAGAATCCCAAACATTTTCCATGACTCCTCTCTTTCCCCTGCATCTGCTCCTTCCCCAAACCCCACTGATTTAACTATTTCCCAAATCCCACCCTCTTCTGCCATCACCCCTGTCCCCACTCTAGGCTAGGCCACCATCATCTCTGGCCTGTGTCCCTGGGCAAACCACCACAGATTCCCCTGCTTCAAGTTGTGCCTCTTCCCACCTAAAATCTCCGCATTGCAGCTGAGTCTTCCTTATGAAGAGCACATCTGATTATGGCACTCCCCTGCATGAAAGCCTTCTATGATCCCTCATGTGTGTTGGACAAACACTTCTCCAGGCTCTTCTACTGCCCCACATCCTGCCTGGCACCCACTTGGGGTTCTAGTCATTCCTATTTGCCTTTCCCTGAATCTCCATGCCATCCTTTGCCTCTGGGTCTTAGTGTATTTTATTTCCTCTTCTGGGAATACTCCCCACCTGTCCCCCAGTCACCTTTGCCTGGGTGATCTCTCCTTATATGTCAGGCTGTGTGCTTTTTCTGAGTGCCCCACTGCTGGCTCTGTGCTGTCTGGTAGCTGTCCCACTCTAAGGGCAAGGACTATGTCATTCTAAGGCTGTCGCAGAGTTGAGCAGATTGTGCACTGAACAGCACCAGGGGTACTATTCACTTTATAGTCTGTGGAGAAGCAAGTGTTCCCTAGACCTATGCACTAGGTACTTCCCTGCCCTTGCCCACCATTGTTTTCCTGCACCCAGAATAGTCCCTGTTTCCTAAGAAATGCTCAGTATTGGAGGAATACACGAATGAAGGAACAAACAAATGAACAAATGAACAAATGAATGAATGAATGAATGGGGCCTGCTCCAGGCTTCCCTGTTCCCTCTGCCCACAGTCACACTGTGAGCAGGTCCTGCACAGCTTCTCTTGTCCTCTGCTCCCTCTGCCCTCAACTCTCTCACTTCACCTCACAGTGATCCTTGGGGCTACAATCTTGGGGGACAGGAGGGGACATTCAGGTCCTTTTGGGAGGACCTTTAGAAAAGTGGCTGTGGCAAGGATATAGAGGGCATAGGAGTGATTTCCAGATTCACTCGGGCTCTCTAGGGAGTCATATCCTGTTCTCTGCCACCATGGAGGAGAAACCCATTGGAGCCCATGTGGTATGTCCAAATTACATAGCTCTCTATGCTGTCTAAGCCAGGCAGCAGTCAGTAGCATTCAGGCCCTGTTCTGCAAGTCGGGGTTCTGGATGGAAGCCATGTTCTCCACTGGAGAGCAGCCCCTTCTCCAGTAAATCTCCCACCCCCAAGCCTCAGGGTCCAGTCTTGCCATGGGGTACCTTTCAAGGGGAGTAGTGGCTACGTTTCCAACCCTCTGGACCTCAGTTTCCTCATTTGTGAAGCAAGGGACTGTACCAGAGGTACCTTCCCACTTTGAAGGTGAGAGCTCTACGATGGGCACGGAGGGCCCCAGGGGACCAGCCAACAGGACAGTGGTGGAGGCAGGGTGCCTCGGGCTTCCCTCCTCTCAGTTCAGGGAATGGTATTGCATAGCTGCTCTGTCCTGGACTCTGTGTGAGGCCTGAGGACACCACGATGTAAAAGACACAGTCCCACTCCTCAGGGAGCCCACATTCCAGTGGCAGGCGCTGACACGTAACCAGTACTAGCTGGCCCGAGCAGCACTATGTGTTGTGCACAGTACTAGACATTTTCCATGAATTATCTCCTCAGATTTTCACCACGTCCCAGTGAGCTAGGTACTATTACTATCCCCATTTAAGAATGAGAAGTCTGAGGCTTAGTGATTTGAAGTAACTTGGCCAAAGATGCATCCCAGGTGTGCATCCCTCATGTAGCCAAGATTTGGACTCTACAGTCCAGGATTTTAACCCAGCGCCTGTCACCATCTCCTCTGCTACATTGAAGGGTAGTTCCATGGAAGTGGTACCCAGGGCTTTGCAGGAGCACCAATGAGGGTGGCAGCCCAACCTGGAGTTCAAAGTAGGCTTCCCAGAGAAGCTCACCTGAAGGAGTCTCTGTGACCTAGGAGTAGCTGAGCTGTAGCCTCCCCGACCCCCACCTGGCTTTCGTCAGGAAAGGTTCCCAGGGGCAGCCCTGCTCCTAGGCAGGCCTCAGTGACCTGCCATGTTGAGCATTTCTGTATCTCGAACAATGGCCAGGGAGGTGGCACACAGAGAAGACAAAGGGGACACACCCTGCCCAGTCAGGCCAATCTCTCCTGTGGGCCACCCTGAGTATCGCCTAAGCTCCTCTTCCCTCTGCACACTCTCTACTCCTCAGCCTCATGTGAGGTTTGCTTTGCCAAGTCCTGCAGACTCATATCATATAATGCTTCAATGTTCTCTATTAAGAAATCTTGGTCAGAGGAAACCCTTGCTCATATGTGAAAGCTCCCCACCCCCACCCCTACCCAGGCACAGCTCCCCCACATTCCTTAGCAATGTGGCCCCCTAGCTAGCCGCTCTTCCACCCCCACCCTGACTTGGCAGCTATCTCTCAGTGGCAACCTGAAAAGAGGGAGCATGTTCTAATTAACACTGAGAGGCTCATTAGAGAGACAGAGCCCCTGAGCCCCCCTTCACTGCTTCTTCTGGCAGAACCTGAGAGATTGCTCTCTTGGGAAGAGATGAGGCCACAATTACCCATGATTCATGGGGTTTAGAGAGAAGTGAGCAGAGCTGCTCCGTGGCCAGTGGGCCCAGAGGCCCCTCCCTCCCTGGGCCCATCCTCCCCTCCCACATCCATCTCTCTCAGCTCTCTGACCTGGCCCTAGTTAAGAAGAGGGTTAGGATGGATGGGAGGGTCTGGCTGGGGTGGATGGAGCTGACCCGGGGCACTGCCAAGTCCCCAAACCCTACGGGAAATTGGGGTGGGGAGGAAGGTGCAGCATTTGACTGCAAGCCCAGATTCAGAAAAGATCCTGTATTTTTATTTCCCCTGGGACATAGGAAAGCGTTCAGTTTAGTTCATGTCTGCAAACATTTATTAAGCCCCAACCATGGCTCTGGCTCAGCATTGGGCACCAGGGATGTAGAGACAGATAATACTGTAGGTATAGTCTGAGGGTACAAGAGAGCATTGAGAGTAGGAAGGAAGCAGGGAGACACACTGCAGGCTGGCAGTGTAGCAGGCACGAGGCTGGAATATACAAGACATGGTTGCATTAAATGCACTGGAACAAATGGAGAAGATCCAACAACTGAATTCAAATACCACTGTGAGTAATAGCCCTGTGCCAGGCTTTGTGCTGGGTGCTATACATGGATCAGAGGATGACTAAGACATATCTGAGGCCTCGAATAACGTATGCTCTGTTGGAGTCTCAGGGGAGCGAAGAAGGGTTTAGATAAATATCACAGAGATTAGTGGAGAAAACTGAGTGTCAAAGAGGAGTATGAAACAATATTCTCCAAGAGGGGGCCCAAGGCAGGGAGACCCTGTTTGGTTGGGGGACTGAGAAGGCTTCGTGGATGAAGCACAGTTAAGACAGGTCTTGAAGAAAGGAGACAACTTTTACTTAGGGGGAAGGGGACAAGAGTGGAAGTAGAGGGTGAGGAGGACACTGCAGGCTGAGCAAATACTCAAAGCAAGAGAGCCCAGCATGGGCTAGGGGAGGAGCAGAGTCGAACAGTTGTGTTCATGGACTTTGTGTAGTAGAGACTGGGAAGTAGATTGGGGTGGGGGCGGCTATAGGATTTTGAGGCTGGCATATGTAGAGGATGGGGCAAAGGAGGACCCAAAGACAAATGAAAGGTTCTCAGACTAGATGGCAATACAGCCAAGATGCTGTTAGGCAAATAAGGAAGTCATCAAGAGCTGGTTTGGGGGAGATAGAGAAAGTCAATGACTTTGCATAGGTGGATGGGGGAACCCCTGATTTACAGACTGTTCGAAATTCAGGATTAGGCTAGGAATGGAGATTTGAGAGTCATTCATAATCATCATTGTCATTATCAAATAGCTACCACTTATTGATCAGCTACTATGTGCCATATACTATGTGAAATAATTTAAGCCACACAACAAGCCACAGAGTCAGCAGGATTAGCCTCATTTAACATAAAAAAACTGAGAGTCAGAGATGTTAAGAAACTTGTCCAAGGTCTACCAGCAGGGATGAGATAGATCCGGGACTGGGTATTTCCCCTATTGCTTGCTTATCAACCCATTAAAGTAGAGTGAAGTTATGACAGTGTGAACTAGGATCTAAGATAAGAGGTGAGAACATCCTTAGAGTTGCCACAAAGGCTCTGTCTGAGATAGTTTCCCTTTTAATTTCTTGCTAATTATCAGCTACCAGGGGCTGTTCTAATGACTTCCAACATAGAAGTCATGGAAGATGTCCAGGAATACATAGAAAAATAATTGTGTCTGGAGAATAGAAGATGGCACACATATGAATTACAACTAGCATGCTTAGGAATTTGGTAGTCAAAACAGAGGATTTAGGAGCTCTGTGGAGATAGGAGATCTGGGGACAGAGTTTCAAGGTGATAAAAATATCAAGAGCTGCAGAAAAGAGGGAAGAGGAAGGTTGAGGTTGAACTATTGGATTTAGTGAATAAAGATTATTGGCGACCTCCCTAAGAGTCATTTTAGAAGACTGGTGGGAGCAGGAGGCAGAATGAAAGGAGTCAGGACATACAGAGTTAGAGTAGCAGTTTGGGATTTGCTCACGGAGTGAGGCAACGGGTATAGACTGGCCAAGAGGGTCAATGGAAATAGAAAGAGACTGGGCTAGTGCCCCAGAGCAGGGGCGGCAAGCAGAGTTGTGTTTTAGCCTCAGGAGATCTGGGAGAGTCCGTAGGCAGGTGGAAAGGGGCCAATGGAAGGGTTGGGTTGGAAATGCTAGTAAAAGAGAAACTAGAGGTTGAAATGAACTTACAAAGGAGGCAAGACAGGGTGAGATCATCAGCTCTGGGAGAGGAAAGGTACAGGTCAGATAAGGAAGGTTTTTGAGAGTCAAAAAGATAACTCGGAATTAATTCTTTAACTTATTAAATATTTATTGAAGGCCTACTATGTGCTGGGCACTCTCTAAGCATTGGGGATAAAACAGTGGACATGGAAGGCAGAGCCTCTGGAGGTCACCAATAATCTTTATTCACTAAAGGAAGCTTATAGTCTAGTGGAGGACTTGATGGAACAGATTCAAGAATTTAAAGTCTAATTTTCTTCTCCGCTTGGGTGAAGTGTAGATAGTGGCTAGTAGAAGACCTCTCCTAGGGTTATCTCAGCCAGCCTTCTGCCTCCAAGCAGGATGATAATATGTCAGGGGGATGGACCCCTATACTGTTTCGGAAACATTTCAGCCAATGGGATTTCACACTTTCAACAGCATCTCCTAACCTAAAAAGAATGCTCGTGGGCCTGGGGTTCCCCTCCAAGTATGAACAGGCCAGGTAGGAAAGAGGTGTGAATTTCTGCCCGGTGTCAGTTTCTCATGGTATTTGGGGAGGGGTAAGAGGGAGACAGAAATTGAGAGAGAAGAAGGCAGTTAACTTGGTCAGTTCCCCTCAGTCTACACTTCTCCTTGGAGAATTTTCCTGCCAAAGCCAAGGGCAGTCCCCATTCCAGGCCTCAGGGGACCTGCCAGAGTTTCTCAGGGAGAACAGCCGAGTTACAAGGCTCTCTCCCTTTTGGCATGATTTCCGCAGAAGTGGAAACAGAATGCCTGGAAAGCAGGTGTTTCTCTGGAGCTCCTGGGTACATGGGGCCATAGCTAGGTAAAGATCCCGTAGGCAACTGTCCAACTGGCATAGTGGCAGAATTCTAAGAGGGTTCCAGAAATTCCTGCCCTACACCCTAACCCGTCAGTGTGGGCGGGACTGTAGAATATGAGGAGAGATCACGCCTTTGATTAGGTTACCAATCAATTGTCACTCAGTTAATCAAAAGGGAGGTCATCCTGGTTGGCCTACCCCAATCAGGTGAACCCTTTAAAAGAAAGTAAAAGAGAGACTCTTGCCTGTTGTTAAAAGGGCCATGTGGCCAAGGACTAGTAACTGAAGTCCTCAGTCTTCTAATTTCAAGGAACTGAATTCTGCCAACAACTGTGTGCTTGGAAGAGGACCCCAAACCTTATGTGAGAGTGGTGCCTTGATTTCGGCCCAGTGAGATCCCAAGGAGAGAACCCAGTTGAACTGTGCCCAGACTACTGACCTACAGAACTGTGAGAAAATAAATGGCTGTTGTTGTATGCTGCTGAGTTTATGATAACTTGCTATGCAGCAATAAATAATACACTTGGTACGGTTTTTTAAAAGGACCTTGAAGTCCCCTGCATTATGAAGATCATGAAGACTGGGAGAGCTTCCTGCCTTCGGCTTAATGCCTAGTACCTTGTAAAATGCAAATACTTCTGGGAGGAGTTATGAAGGAAGCCTTTTAGCTATCCAAACCTTAATATGAATGACTTTTCCAACTATCTTCAGAGAGGAAGGTTGGATGTGGGGAGGGAGACAGCATAATGCCACTAGGTTTGAGAATGAATAAGGTCACTGAATGGCGAGACTGGGAGAGCTGAAGACAGGATTGAGGACATTCTTTTTACCTAGGATTGTCCCTGGGTATTGGGATTGTATCTGTGAGGTCTCCTGGGCTAGGAGGGTGCCTGTGCTGGTCCAGCTGTGGGGTACCCACAGAGAGGGAACAGTGAGGACTGCTGGGGTTACGAGGAGGCAGTCACTCCAGCTGCAGTCCCTGGTGGGTCATGCGGAGCAGGAAGTGGACAGAAGGGTGTTTTCTATTTAGGAATAAAAATTTGCCTTTCTATCTGTACCATGATCCTGGGGGAACATGGGAGGGATGATATTGTTCTTGCCTTTAGTTGTTTATCTCAGCTCACCTATCCTGATTCTTAGCTTAGGAAGGACACTGTGTGTTAAGTGGAGTGTATGGTTGTGAATAGAACATAGTTTCAGGGCCCGGGAATGCTTTTTCACTTCCTAAACTTCCCTAAGGACCGATCGGAGCCCACAATGTTACCATTTGCCCATCCTTTTAACATAGGTCTTGTCTCTTATTTAAATGCAAAAATCTTCCAGGAAGGGGCATGGTTACATGTTATTGATCATTCACATTTTAGATGGAATATCTTTCTCCTCCTTTCCTGAGATGTTCTAATAAGAGAGAAAAAGTAAGAGCATGGCAACCTAAGGGGGAGAAAAGACCGTAGACAGGGGACAGAGCTGAGAGGAGGTGAGTAAGGGCCTCGAAGACAAACTAGTCTCATGTCAGACATTTCCCTGGGTTCAGATCTAGCCAGATGAGGCAACATGCCCCCACCAGCCAGCCCCACCCAGCACAGCCCTGGTTGTACAGCATCTATTGTTGAGAACAGAGGTGACTTGATTTGTGGAGCAGGGTAGCCTGGAGGGACTCTCACTCTTAAAACAGCCATCTATTATCCATCCATCCACCCATCCATCTATCATCCACTTATTGAGCACCTGCCATTTGCCAGCCCTTGGGCAGGGTACTTGGAACACAGAGATGATCAAACTCCAATCCCAACCCTTATGATGTTCCCAGGGACAGGGACTGCCCCAATGCAGTGATATGATAGCTGAGAGAGAAAGCAGGTGAACAGAAGTAGCAGCAATTTTTTTAGCATTTCTGTTTGATGTTTTATTATTTTTAAATATACACAAAAGTAACAATAGTGTAATAAACTGTCTTACAATCATCACCCAGCTACAACAATTTTTATTAATATTATTTCATCTAGCCCTTCCACCTTTTTTGATAGAGTATTTTAATACAGATTCAAGATATCATGCATTTCACCCATAACTACTTCCATATGCATCCCTGATAGGAACATTTAAAAATGACCACCAAACTAGCAATATCTGACCACCATCAGCAACCCCTCTCTCCCCTGCCCTGGGGCCTCACCAAGCCCTGGAATCCAATCCTACATCTACACCTCTAGGGGTCTTGCCGAGGGCCTAGTATCTCCTGCCATAACATGCTAGTTTTCAAACCTGAGCCCCTCAGTGCCCCCCAGCTGTGCATTCCTGCAAAGTTTAGCCAGGTGACTTCCTGCACCGATGGGCAACCACCAGCAACATCTTTCACAAGGGTTGTAACACCCCTTCCCTAACTGCGCACTTCTTCCTCTCCGTCCTTGTTGCAGATTGAAATGCTAGAACACAAGTACGGGGGCCACCTGGTGTCCCGGCGCGCCGCTTGCACCATCCAAACTGCTTTCCGCCAGTACCAGCTGAGCAAGAATTTCGAGAAGATCCGCAACTCGCTCCTGGAGAGCCGCCTGCCCCGGCGGATCTCCCTACGCAAAGTGCGTGCGCCGACGGCGGAGAGCCTGGCGGCGGAGAAGGCGCTCATGGAGGGCTATGGCCTCCTGGGACTGCCGCTGGTGCGCTCTCCCTCCCTGCCGCCTACCTTCGCCGGCACGCTCACCGAGCTGGAGGACTCCTTCACGGAGCAGGTGCAGTCCCTCGCCAAGTCCATCGACGACGCCCTCAGCACCTGGAGCCTCAAGACCATGTGCTCCCTGCAGGAGAGCGGGGCTTACCAGATACACCAGGCCCTGCACGCAGGCGCGGGGCCGCCAGGACTGGAGGCAGAAATACGGGAGACCGAGAATGCCTGTCCGGGACCCGGGGAAGAGGCCGTGGAGTCTGCCGGCCTACCCCAGGGCCACAGCAGCACCCTCATGATGGCTTTCCGGGATGTCACCGTGCAGATCGCCAACCAGAACATCTCTGTCTCCTCCTCCACCGCTCTGTCGGTGGCCAACTGCCTGGGCACGCAGACTTCCCAGGCCCCAGCAGAGTCCATAGTAGGCCTAGACGAGCAGGGCGAGGCCCGGGGTCAGGAGGCTCCTGCGGCCCCCGCTACGGGCCAGGGCGATGCTCCAGCCGAGACCACGTGCACAGAGGCGGGAGCCGGCGCAGCCCTACACTCCAACCCGCCTGGGACCGGGGAGGCGGTGGTGGAGGAGGCTGGGGCCGGGAAGGCAGAGGAGGAAGGGGTGGAGGAGGCGGGGGAGGTGGGAAAAGGGGCCGAACCCGAGGCCGGTGACAACTCGGAGCAGCTGAGCAGCAGCAGCACGTCCACCAAGTCTGCCAAGTCGGGCTCGGAAGTCTCAGCCTCCACCTCCAAGGAAGCCCTGCAGGCTATGATCCTGAGCCTGCCGCGCTACCATTGCGAGAACCCGGCCAGCTGCAAGTCGCCCACGCTCTCCACCGACACTCTGCGCAAGCGCCTCTACCGCATCGGCCTCAACCTCTTCAACTTGTAAGTGAGCACGGGCTCCCGAGCTGCAGCGCGTCCTGGGGAGGTCCGGGAGGGAGGGAAGAAGAGGCGGGACCTACATTGATAGGTTAGCAGAGTGCCAGGTAATTTAGCAACATCATCCCAGGGTCCTCCCAGATGTTGTTTGTGCCGCGCCTTTTCTTGAGATACTGTGTTCAAATGCACATTTTAGTTTTAATTGTTATTAATTTATTTTAAGAAGGATTAGGGACAAAATAACATTTCAAACCCAATCTTTCACCACTGTTACTGCTTACGATGAAGCTAGGGTTTGAAAAGTGAGAAAATTTAAAAGAAGATATAGCATTAAGTAAATAATAGTACAGGTAGTATGAAGATTGAGCAGAAATCCATTGTATATGAAGTTAGAGAAACAGCAGTCCTGTGGGGTTGATGAAGAGGAGAAACAGGCAGAGAGCAAAAGAGATGAAGAAAAATGGAGAAGGGACAGGGTGAGACAAAGGGAAGAGACTTACTGTAAGGAGGACAGGTAGAAAGCAGAAGAGGGTTCAGTAAAAGGGGGAGAGGGAGACAGGAAGAAAGTGTGAAGCTAGCAGAAGTAGAATACAAAGAGAATAGGAGAATGGAAGGAGAGAAATGGATGACTGCCCTAGCCCAGAGCCCCCAACCAGACCTTTCCTTGCAACCAGAATGCATACAACCAGTGGTAAGCAGAGGGCACGCACATGCCCTTCCCAGGGAAATTTCAAGTATATGAGGCACTGATCTCCGCCCTGCAGTCATCCCTGTCTTCATATCCCTGAGCCAGGAAACACAGCATCCCTCCTGCCCACATCCATGTTATTTGAGTGCCACACACAATAACTACAAAGGTGAGTAAGACACATCTCCTGGTCTCAAGAAGCTTATGTCCTAGGGAGATTAGCTACTGTTCATAAAGCATCTGCAATCTTCAATATTAGAGAGAATATTATTATGCCATTTTACAGAAAAGGAAACAGGCTCACACAAATAAGGTGAGTTGCACACTGTGAAACAGCTAGTAAGCAGCAGACTTAGGTGAACCCAAATTTGTCTGACTCCCAATCCACTGCTCTTTCTTTTGCATCAAGCTGCCTTCCTGGTGAGCACAGCCCCAACCTGACACATCCATGACATCACTTTGGCATGCACATGAATGCTCACACATACTCGGATCCCTCAAGACACTGGTTCTCAAACTGTCTATAGGGGAGGACCAGTTTGGGTTTTTACCCAATACACCGTGGGCCGATATTTTTGGAAAATACAATAAAAATGAACTGCTAGAAAAACAATCACATGCTTGGTTGTCCTGAAAATGTCAAAGTGCTGTTGTAAAAGGTTCTAAATGCTTATCCTCTATTTCTGTACTCATCTTCTCTTGGACCAGTAAGAAACAGTTTAGGGACAGCATGAATTTGCAGACCACACTGTGAGCACATTTGCCTTAAGACCCACACCCACACATGGAGACTCTATGTAAAAGAGAAAGTAAATGCCGTAGAGTAAGATTCTTGTGTGGTCACCATTGACAAGGAAAGGGGATTGTGGGGAAGATCTCACCTCTGTTTCTTAATCTCATCCTCTCCAGATTCTGGGGTGGGTATTGCCTATAAACAATAGGTTACAGGCAGAAAGGACCTTGGGGACCTCTTGGCAGGCCTTAGAGACCTCAGGGTAAGATCCAGTGGGAGTGAGACAGGAAGAGAGAAGGGACACTTCTTCACCTGCTCTGGAATTCACTTCGCTTGGCCAGACTTCCCCTTCCCTGCTTCCTGCCTCACACTATCTTCATTACTGTGTGGGGAAGTTTAAGAGAGTGAGGCTCTGGTGAAAGGTGCTTTCCATGGGAACCCTCTGCAGTAGAAGAAATCCTGGCATTTTCTGGAAATTCTTTCCAAGGCCCTCCAGGCACTTTTATGGGTTCCACGGGATGGAAGAAAGGAAGAAGTCAAGGATGGCATTGGCTCACTCTCTGCTCCTTCTCCCACCTTCACCTGCACCCCCAGAAACCCAGACAAGGGCATCCAGTTCTTGATCTCCCGAGGCTTCATCCCTGACACCCCCATCGGAGTGGCCCATTTCCTGCTCCAGCGTAAAGGCCTCAGCCGGCAGATGATTGGAGAGTTCCTGGGCAACAGCAAGAAGCAGTTCAACCGCGATGTGCTGGAGTGAGTGTCCAGCCCTCCGGGCTCCCCTCCCCCTCTTTCCATTTAACCCTTCCCCCTCAGTCCCAGAATCTCCCAGGAGTGTAGGAACCTCAGTTGGGGAAGGACTCAGGGAAAAGAGAGGGACCTCTGAAATCTTGGCCATTTCCCAGAAATCCTCGCTCCAGTCCTAGCAGCTTCCTGATTGGCCCCAGGAACCAGAATCCCCATGGCTTTTAGCCAGTCTCTGCATCTTGACTAGCCTCCGTTTTCCCTCGAAAGTCATTCATTTATTGAGCACCTGTGCGTGGGGCCCCATTGGTATAGGAATTGTCAAGAGAGACGAAAAGGCCTCCATCTCTGCCACCCTCAGGGGTAAGAGAAGGAACCTGAAAAAGAAGAGGGCTATGTCAGTGCTGGGGCCGTCTCCACCTGGTGAACAGCCGGCCTCTCCCTGCCACCTGTCCATCCTCCAGACCTTCCATAAGCGTCTGCCTATCCACAACTGCACAAGCTCATTCTCATACTGGTGGAGGCAAACATAAGGCAGAAAGCAGAAGGGGTTAGACTGAGCATTTTAGAGCAAGATAATACTGTGATTCCAAAAAGATAGAATGACCACCAAAATCATGGCAAAGGAAATTGTTTTAAAGGCTATTAGATAGGGATGCTGAGGCGGCTGCCTTTGCAAATGCTCAGCTTTGCTGGTGTGTACAGGCTAGAGTCTCTTCACACTCACTCCCCCATCTGGAGCAGCAGGGCGCAGTGGCATTACATGGGGCTGAGGAGCAGGGCCTTGGAGTCACCCCTTCTCTGACATAGAGGAGATGAGGCCCTGGGAAGTCTGCTGCAGGCCTCTTCCACTCCCTTGATGTTCCTTTATTCTTCCACTAGGTCCTCTAGGCTCAGCTGTTCTTGAAGGTCACCATTCTGTAGGGAGCTGCCCCACTTCTCTCCCCCTTTCTCCTTGGGTACAGTCAGCAGAAGTGTTTTCCCAGGGGTCCTGGGAGAAACTCTCCTTTTTGTCCTTGTTCTTGAAGCAGCAAAGGCCTGCTACAGAGAGCAGGGAGCTCCTGATCAAGGGTTTGGAAGTGTGAGAGTCACCCAGCCTAACTGGTCAGGTTGTTGATGTCCCTGGTGTGGAAGCTTGGAGACCTGGCTTCATTTAAGGATCAGTGTCTTTGTTGCTGTTTCTTTGGATAAGTCACTGCCCTTTGGGCCTGCTTCTCCACGCGTAGAGTAGGGATGTGGGATTGTGTGGGATGGAGCAGTTGTTGGAATCCCTGTCACATTCCTAAATTCACTGATAGGGTGGTTGTCTGAGTACAGTTAGCAAAGTGTAGGGGCTTGGATCCATCTGAGGGACCTTGAAATCCCTGGATGACCCTCAGTTTGCAGAACCCAGTTCCTGCCTCTGACTCCCAGTGGCTTTGGACAATTTGCTGTCCCTCCCAGAACTGGTAGTTGAGATGCTCTGAGTGTCTCGCAAAGGAAAGTAAACAAGATAAATGTGCAACTTTTCTCTTTCACCCTCCTTTCTTCTCACCCTGCCTCTGGTTCTTCTTTCTCTTTACCACCACCCCTACCGTGTAGGATGCCCTGAAGAAATGATAGAAAGAGGAGAAAGATCAAGTTTTCCAGGCTCCTTCCTTTCCCTGTTTTTCCTCCATCTGGTTCACCACTGAGGCCTTTTCATTGGCTTTTATCCCCTTTACATTCTGTAGGAGGGTGAGTGGAGGTACTGTACCCTATTGCTTCATTCTTTCAGACTGCTTCACACTCCCTGGGTGACCCTGCTTTGTCTCTGTGCTTTGGGGACAGGGGTGACTGTTTCACTTATAAGCCCTGATTGTGTGCTCTGTTCTCCTCTGCCTCCCCAGTCCCCATGTTGCCTGGCCCTGGAATTCTGACCTGCCAGAGCCACACTGACCTGGCAGGAGTGCTGGGAACACACGGTTTTTCTCTAGCCCAGATCGTGCTGAGCGGCACAATGAAAACTAATTGCGTCTTCCCTAGGAGACTGAGTGTGTGGGCTGGAGACTCTGGTCAGATGCAGCCTGTGCTGGGAGGGGAGCTAGGCTGGGGACTGAGCTAGTGGCTGAGGTAAGGTCAGGCCTCGGATGGGGAGGCAGTGTGGTGGGATAGGAGATGTGGCTAGCTAGACCTGAGAGAAAGGCCCCACCTCTGAACCTGGCTCTGTTGCTACTGTGCTGTGTAGCTTTTGCAAGTCGCTTCTCTAGGCCTTAGTTTCCTCATCTGTGAAGCACGAGGGTTGGGCTCTGTGATCTCAGAGGCCACTCCAACTCCTGTAAATCTATCGTCTTTCCCATTCCTCAGTGCATTTGTAGCACATTGACATCATGAGAATCATTTGCCCTAAACATGAAGGCCATGCTTTGTCATCCTGCCAGAGCATCCTGCAGAGGCTCCAGGGCGGTGACGGAGTTCATGGGAGAACAAGATGACCATCCATCATTCATTCAGTAAACACTGAGTACCTTCCATGTGTTGGGAATGGGGCTGAGATGGCTGTCTTTTGTGTGTATGTGGGATGGGAGGAGAAATAGGCGGGCCTCGTGGCCTCAGGGAACTTACAGGTCCGGATATCAACTGGGAGAGAAGAATGGAGAAGCATAGAAAGGGAGGCTTGGGGGCTGAGGAAGCTCCAGCAGGCATTGTGGGTCAGTACAGAGCTGAGCCCCGAGACTGCCCCCAGTGAATGCCTTGATCCCTTGTGCTTTATTCTGCAGCCATGCAGGCCCTGGGCTCTGAGGTCTGGGTACATTCAGTCTCTGCACACAACAGCTCCACAGAAGGGCACCCTCCTCCCCCAGGTCCGCAGTTTGCTGACTGCCTGGTTTGTCTCCTGCAAAGTGCCAGGAGAAAGAAGATGGAGAAGCAGGAAGAAACAGGCAGTAGCAGGGGAGCCAGACGCTGGTGGTTTTTGGCATTTTCCTGCCACTCAAACCAACTGTCCTGGAACCTTTCAGGATCTGCCGCTTCCTTACTCCCACCAGAGAAAACACACAATAGCAGAGTCACCAGGTGCCATTTTGCCCAGGCCTGGAAGCCTTCATTGGGATTCTACACGGATTCCCTGCCCCCGCCTGGTGACATTCAGCAAGTCGCATCCGTTCTGTACAAAGCTGTTTGCTGAATAAAAGGGCATAAATCACCCATCCCCTTGGAGACTGAGACAGCCCAAGCCACAGCACTCTCCAAGAAGCAGCCAGACAGGAAGGCGAGAGACCGAAAGCCTCTGAACAGGGAAAGGGGGGACCCCCCCAACTCTTGTGCCTGTGGGGGACAGGAAGAGGGGCCGAGCAGAATCCTTTTCAGTGCTGACCAATGTCTGAGCATCTTAGGTGCTGTGACATTTGCCTCCAGAATTAGGCCCTTGGCGCTCTTAGTTAGAAGCTGACCTCTCTATCCCTTTTGTCCTACTTCCATAGAAGACACACTCCAAAAGGAATGTATTCAACCAGGCTTTATTTAAATAATAATAGAAGGCATTCTGAGCTCAAAGGGCCATGTTCATTCCTGTTTACCTGGAAAGGGTTTTTTGTTTTGTTTTTTTTTTAAGGAGAAGACAGCCTCAATTTCCTCATTTATCAAATGGGAATAATAGTACCTACCTCATATGAATTAAATTTTTAAATGCATATAAAGTGCTTAACTCAGCACTTGACACTTAGTACGGTTTAAAAAAAATGTTAGCTACTTCTATTATTATTTTTCCCACTTGAAAGCATGAGGCATTAGACACACCACCACCCCCGCCCTGCCCAAGCCAAGGAAACCTCAGACTCTTCAGGTCTGGTTTGAGATAGAGCCTATTCCCCAGACAAGAACTTCTGGACTTCTGGGGAAGGAAAGGAGCTCATTCAGGGACCGTGCAGTACTCTGAGGAAGTCTTCTCAATGCTGAAGAGAGAAGGGTGGTGGCCAGCTCGGTAGCAGGAGCCAAACAGCAGCTAAGATTAAGATCCTTTGGGACTGGAAGCTTCTCCCTCTCAGTTTTCACATGACTGGGAAATTTGGCTCTGCTCTATTTCCTTTCTGAAATGTTCGCTTCAGCAGGTTTGAAGGCCAGTGGATGGGGGAGTGTTCCATGCTGGCTATGAGCAGCCTCTTGTTTGGCCTGGGTAATCTTTCCCAATGTGAATCTCATACATGTGGAGGGCATCGGTATCTGTCATTTCCACAGAAAGCACAAAGGACAGCTTTGGGGTTGAGCTGCCAGAAGAAAGATTCCTGGGTATTCCTTTTCTCACTGTGTCTACTCCATTCTTTGTTAGATATTAGAGTTTGACATTTTAGTCAGATTTCATTATTTCATTTCCATAGTAATGTGTTGGTCAGAGTGTAACAGATTTGTTCTTCTTAGGGGACATTCAGAAATGAAGACAGATTGTCACACTCAACAGGCTGGAAAGCTCCGGCCTTTCATTGCTGGGGAGAAATTATTTGAGAACATCCTGCCCATTGTGCCGGGTGTAACCTCAGAACAGTTACTTATTCCTGAGGAATTCCACAAGGAGGAGAAGAGCGCAGGGGCCCAGACAGATCCTTATGGGTCTAGAGGAAGGTGGACATGGGCCTGGGCCAGAAGGGATAGAGACCTAGGGATTATTTCTACTGCTCTGAAAACTTGATGCTGCCACTACCCAGAGGAATGGAAGGAGAGGGTTTCTTCTAAAAGTGATGTCTTGGGGGTTTATGGGCTTGAACTCTTACCTCTCTAGTGCCCTTCCCCCATGCTCAACACCCACTCTCCACCCCATCCCACACACAGATAGAGAAGAGATTTTCTTTAACAGTAAAGTGTCGTGAGTGTTTAGGACCCACTTACCTAAGATCTTGGGACTCCAAATGTGGGGTGAATTGGTCCAGAGTTGAGACTCCCTTTGGTTTGGTCACATGATCACATGAATTGGGCTTGTACACAAAAATGAACAAATCTACCACCCAATCCTTGTGTGATATTCAGGATGAGCTGAAACTGGCCACTCTTTGAAATGGGACTTTAGGAAGGGCTTCCTGGGAATTATACTCTCCTGGGGTTTTTCAGGAGAGCCATCTGTGAAATGATAATGACAACTCACGTGTATATACCAAGAATTTACTGTGTGCCAGCAGGCACTCTTCCAAGACCTATACATGCAAAATCTCATTTCATCTTCACAGCAACTTTGTGAGGTGAGTGCTGTTAGTCTATGCCCAATGAAGGAACTGAGGAACAGAGAGCTTCGGTAGCTTGCCCACAATCACAGAGGTAATATGACTGAGATCTGAGGCCAGGCAGAATGGTTCTATAACCTGAGCCCTTAACCCTACACCATCCTGCCTCTATGCTTCCTCCCAAGAGAAGTGTGGTGGTCTGAATGCCTTTATAGTTCCTGTCAGACCCAGGTGTGAATCGTGGCACCGGAAGACCCCTTGGATGGTCAGCTAGTCTAGCCCTCTCATTTTACCCAAGCAGAAACTGAGGCCCAGAGAGAAGAAATGACTAGTCCCCTGGCCAGTGGCAGAAAAGTTGAACAGAATCAGGTACTGTCCCTTGACTCACCTTTGTTTGCTATGCTCTGACCCTTTCACCTGAGAAGAAAGCAGAGCCAAGAAACTGATTCATAAATATCAAGAAGTCTGAGTTAGATTGTTTCCTCTCTGATATATGTATATTTTAATAGGGTCAATGGATGAATGTCCAATGGTGTAATTTCAGGCAGGGTTAATTGGCAGTGAGGGAAAGAGTCTTACTACTTTTTCTAGAGGGAACTTCAAATCCACTTACTCACCTGGCATGTCAGTTCACATTTGGTCTCCAGGTACATAATGAAAATTATCTTTATTAAGCGCTGTTATATACTAGGAACTTTATATACATTGTCTCCTTTAAAATTCATAACTACTCTGCCCATTAAGTGTTATAGGTGTCAGCTCCATTCTACAGATGGGGAAAGTGAGGCACAGGGGGACTTGAATTGATGAGCTAAATGATAGAAACAAGATTCATACTCAAGGGCATCTGACGCCAAAGGCCTGATTTCTCATTCCACCCACTGTGATTGATGTAGAGCAGTGGTTTTCAGGGTATGGTCCATGGAACAGCAGTAGCAGCCCCTGGAAACTTGTTAGCAATATCAATTCTCAGATTCCACCCCAGCCCCACTGAATCAGAAACTCTGGGGGCAGCAATCTGTGTGTTAATAAGCCTGCCAGGTGATTCCAATGCCCCTCGAGTTTGAGATCCACTGGCAAATGGATGCTGCCAGGCCCAGCAAAAGGAATATCCTCTCAGGCATCCACATCGACTTCTAATGTGTTTGGGTAGTTTAAACCGAGTTCTTTTGGTTCGTGCATCCTCAAGATGTTACTGGCAGGAATCTCCTCTGAGGACCCCTCAAAAGAGGTTTTCTTTATCCTCGTGTCATCATCAGGAACACTGACAGATCCTCATGCGTCAGCCTCCTTCTGCTCTATTTTCTTAGCCACGTTGCACTTTTCCAAAAAGCCTTGACCTTTGTTGGGCACGTTACGAGTTCCGACTAACAAAAATAACTCTCTGGCGGATGAGGATATTTTTAATTGAATTGTATGAGCCAAGAACCGCAGAAATAAAACCAGAGTTCCTACATCCCGTGGCAGTGGGCGGTTTCATTTTCCACCCTCATCCTGAAACCTGGGCTCAAGTCTCCACCAGGAGCCAAAGTCCCTCATCTACAATGCACACACCTCTTCCTGGCCTTGGCCTGCACCTCACCTTCCAGATATTTGCTGTCTCTTCCAGCCAATTAGAAATCCCTGCTGATGTTATTACCTAGTTTCAGCTCCCAGCCAGGTCCTTTGTCTGCCAGACAGTGTCTTGCTATTATATAAAAAAAAAGTTGAGATGATGAAATTCATTTTGATCACAGATTATTTTGATCTCACTACAACACAAACTGATTCCATGCACAGATCAGTGTTAAAGCCATTTTATGCAAGATTGTACCTGTTTATGCAAGAAGCAGAGAACATCTGTGCTGATGTTTTTTCCACCCTTGTGAAGTGCTTGCTGCAGCCCCTGCAGACACCCACAGGAAGGAGGAAAGGCTGAGCAGAAGCCGCACCACACCACTCGTGACTCACTCGCCCATCAGCGGCACCTGCTGAGGCAGGTCCAGACATGCTGGGTTGGAAGCTGTCTAATCATCCCCAGTTTCCCCGGATCTAATCACTCACTTGCATGTGCAGCTGAAGGAAGAGGGATGCATCTGCACTCCATACTTTCAAGCTGCCCGTGGTCTGGAATCCACAAGACCACTTCCCTGGCAACTTGTCCAGGTCTCAGGATCAGCTCCAGATGATCTTGCAGAGCAGGCCAGCAGGCCCTGCAATCCTGGGCCACTAGGCTCCTTCCCCAGCTGACCACGTTGCTCACGGTCACATTCATTCGCTTAGTCTCTCACTCACTCATTCATTCATCCTACAAACATTTCTTGAATTCATATATAGGCCAGGGATGCAGAGATGAAAAGAACTGCCTCTTCCTGAAGGACCCCATAGCCTAGTGGGATGACAGGCAGGTAAATGTCAGGGTTTTGGAGACAACTCCAATGGTAGGCAGAAGGTATGTCCAAGGTTCAGTGGAGGTCGAGAGATTGGCAACTAAACAGAGACCTGCAAGGTTGGGATTGGGCAGCAAGAGGAAAGCAGAATTGTGTGGCAACATCGGGGCCAGTGATGGCCTTGATAAAGTCGAGGGAACATGTTAGTGAGAGTGCAGGAGGGGAGCCAGTGTGCTGAAGGGCAGGAGAAGCTAGGAAGCT